>NW_028317978.1:2500-692500 GCF_062004578.1 Staurois parvus
GCTGATTGGTTGCCATGTACAGCTGCACCAGATTTTGCACTCTCCAGTTTTAGTAAATTAACCTCATTGTGGTTCACCCACAAAAATAAACAATTATACAAAAAATTAGCAGAGCTTAGAGAACTATTAAACCCTATTACTAATCTGTATGCAATAGATAAAACTTTATAATATGCTCAATAGTGAAAAAACTAAATCTGAAGTGTTATCTATACATAGACACAAAGTGGTACACAAACTTTAAAGTCCAACGTGCATCCTTGTGACAGTTTCAGTTTAGTGAAGGAACACAAACCACATTCAAAATCACACTCCCCTCTTCAAAGGCACACTATGTGAGAGACCCTCTGATGAAGTCCTGCTCCAGGACATAACATGTAAGGGCGGAGTCTATAGTGTGACATCATCAGGCTACAGAGGGCAATTACTCGGTACATGAAGAGTCTCCATTTGCCAGCGATCTGCTGCTTCACTGATCCTGTTGAGTGATTTATTTTTTTAAAATTCTGTATTTATTAGAAGCAATATAACAAATCTTTTTAACAGAAACATACCAGCATTTGGTACAATAAAATACATACACAAGAATATGAAGCCAAGTTCTGTAAACTACAGGTACACAGCAGGAATATACCGTTCCTTCATGTTTTTCATTTAAAGGGGGAAAGCAACACTAAACCCCTTTGGAAAAACAAAAAGCAAGATGGAAGGGATGATAAAGGGAATAGGCAGAGGAAGAGAAAAAAAAAAAAAAAGAAAAAAAAGAAGGGCTGGGGGTACAGACCCACCTGTCCTCCCGGCCTGTTAGCCAGAGGATCTATTTACCATCAGGGACTGGAGAGACAGCTGGGATACCTCACCTTTGCCTATGGTTGGGAAGCTAATGATTTTTGATACTCCTAAAACAATTAGGGGGTCCGAATTTATCAATACTTTTCCCCTTGCTCTTTCAGCACCATGGCTAGGCTCTCCATCTCTTGGAATTATGTTTTGAGCAAGCCACTACATTTTATTGGGAGGTACAGTACTTTTACAAAAGTTCCAGAATGCAGGCTTTCAATAATGAGTTTTTGTACCTCTTTTTTGAAAATGGTGTATCATGTAAAAGGAAGGCTGCTGCGTTTCTGCCAAGGGACAGTCCTGGTATTATCATCTGTTCCACCAAAACTCCCTTAGCTTACCCAGTAAATGTGAAGTAAAGACCCGTCAGAGTTCAGGCACCACCTGCAGGTGTTCAGAACCTGGGGGAACACGTGATGAAGCACTTCCGGAGTCCTGTACCATCTTGTGAGAAGTTTGTAACCACCTTCTTGGTACCCACCGGCCAGGGAGGCTTCATGGGCAAAAAGCAAAATTAATTCCTTCTGTTGTAGAGAAAAAGTCATGTTCGGGTCCCTTTGCTAATGCTGTAGGAAGGGGAGCTCTTGTGGGCATTCAGAGCTATCAAAGATGCATAAAGATGTGATAACGAATGCCGGAGGGGTTCACCTGCCAGGCAGGTGTGCTCGAATGAGGATGGGTCCCTCACTTTTATCGAACTCAACAGGTAAGGAATACAAATATGTACTCTCTTGTACCAGCTGGAAAAAGTCAAGACCCTGCGGAAAAGCTAGCTTGACCTCGTGGTTTGTAAGGGATTTATGTTTAAACGTTGATCACCGAGTCCCGGCTGGAGATTCCCCGCTGGCACTCAGCGATCACTGTGAAACACAGCTGTAAACACAGGTCTCTCTCCTGCCAGCAGTAACATGCTGCTGTGTATTTCTCTGCACAGCAGAGAGATACACAGCAGTATGTTTCATAGTAAAACACACAGCACATTATGTTAAACAGCACACATTTAACCCTTTGATTGCCCCAGATGTTAACCTCTTCCTGTCCAGTGTCATTAGTACAGTGGCAGTACTTTTTATTAGCACTGATCACTGTATTTGTGTTATAGGGATATCAGTGGCAGTTAGTCCCCCCCCCCCCTTGTCAGAATGCCCGCCGCAGTCCCGTTATAAGTTGCTGATCGTTGCCATTACTAGTATAAAAAAAAATTAATTCCAGTATATATACCACCATTTGTAGACGCTATAACTTTCACGTAAACCAATTAAATTACATGTATTGGGATTTTTATTTTAGCAAAGACGTAGCAGAATACATTTTGGCCTCAATGTATTAGGAACTTTTTCTAAATTTTTTTACTGGATGTTTTATAGCAAAAAGTCAAAAATATATATTTTTTCCAAAACGGTCGTCTTTTTTGTTTATAACACAAAAAATAAAACCCGCAGATGTGATCAAATACCACTGAAAGAAAGCTCTATTTGTGGGGGGAAAAAGGATGTAAATTTCAGTTAACTGCTTGCCTACCGGGCACATTCACCCCCTTCCTGCCCAGGCCAATTTTCAGCTTTCAGTGCGGTTGCACTTTGAATGACAATTTCGCGGTCATGCAACACTGTACCCATATGAAATTTTTATCATTATTTTCATACCAATAGAGCTTTCTTTTGGTGGTATTTAATCATCAGTGGGGTAATTTTTTGCACTATAAACAAAAAAAGAACAAAACAGATGAAAAAAAAGTTTTCTTTGTATTGATAAAATTTTGCAAACAGGTAATTTTTCTCATTCACTGATGTGCGTTGATGAGGCTGCACTGATGGGCATTGATATGCAGCAATGATGGGCGGCACTGACTGACAGCACTGAATAATCAGTGCCCCAATTATCAGGGCAGATCTCCTCTATCACATTTGCCGGTTATCAGCAGAACTTTCCTCACACTGTCACTGCTGCCGATAACTGTCAACTGTATTTGCTTTGTGATCTGCTGTCATTGGACACAGCTGATCACGTGGTAAAAGGCAGCTGTGATTGGCCTTTTACTTTGTCATGTGGTCAGCTGTGCCCGTCGGACACCCCGCGATCATCAACGCAGAATGCGTGACACTGGGGGTGCTATCTGGGAGGAAGTCCATGGACGCCCTCCCAGAACTGGATGAGTATAGCATAGTTGGCAATCGGTTAAAGTAACAGTGCCATATCACTGGAGTTGCAGTAGTCCAGATGTGAGATAATAAGGGAGTGAACGAGTTGTTTAGTAGTGTCTGGGGTTAGGAACGTACGTATTTTGGAGATGTTGCGGAGGTGGAGCCTACATGAGTTTGCCAACGATTGGACATGGGGTTGGAAGGACAGGTTTGAGTCTAGAGTGACACCTAGGACTTTGGCTTGCGGGGTGGGACTGATGGTGGCGTTGTTGGTTGTGATGGAGAAGGGGGGGGGGGTGCTGGCTGGGGGGAAAATCAGGAGCTCGGTTTTGGAAAGGTTCAATTTGAGGAAATGGAGCAACATCCAGTCTGATATGTCGTTCAGTAGGTGGGTGATACGGGCGGAGACTGAAGGGGTGAGGCGAGGGGTGGAAAGGTAAATTTGGGTGTCATCGGCGTAGAGGTGATAGTTGAAGCCATGGGAGTGTATCAGTTTGCTGAGGGAGGAGGTGTAGATGGAGAAGAGAAGGGGTCCGAGGACAAAGCCTTGGGGGACCCCAACAGAGAGGGCGAGAGAGGGGGAGGTGGTAGCATTATAGGTAACACTGAAGGAGCGTTGGGATAGATAGGAGGAGAGCCAGGAGAGAGCGGAGTCTCTGATGCCGAGGGAGTATAGTTTATTAAGGAGGAGGGGGTTGTCAACTGTGTCGAAGGCCGCAGAAAGGTCGAGGAGTAAGAGGACTGAGTAGTGGCCATTAGCTTTGGTGGTTAGCAGGTCATTAGTGATTTTGAGTAGGGCGGTTTTGGTGGAGTGTAGGGGACGGAAGCCAGACTGTAGTGGATCGAGGAGGTTGTATTTTGTTGTGTATCTCTGCACACATATGTATAAATAACACTTCAGATTTTTTTTTTCACTATTGAGCATTTTGTAAAGGTTTATCTGTTGTATAAGCATGTATTGATTAGTGATGGGGCTTATTTAATAGTTCTTTAAGAACTGCACATTTTTGGTATTATCAGTATATCATAAGTGATGGTAACAGACTGGTCTGGGTCAAGATGATGCAACCCATTACCACTCTTTGAAAAATCAGAAATTTTGTAATCCGATGGTGCCATCATTGATTTTGGAATTTGACCGACCAAGCCTTCAATTTCACCTCATGTTGCTACAGAAAAGAATTTTTGTGGCTGGGAATCTTTTCTTTCCAGGTCATAGCTCAATCTTTCGGATGTCGACCTGCATAAGAATTCTTTGGTATTCATGTTCTAATTTTCTAGCATGATCTGGCATGGAGGCCGGTGTTTGCTCATTGGTTAATCAATTAACAGTCAAAAGCAGTCCTCCAACTCTTCAGGGAACATGCAGTTGACACTTTTTAGAGCCTGTATCTTCGGGACTTTGATGTCAAAAGAACGCCTAATTTTTCCAACAGTTTGAGATGCTTCTGAGATTCAGATTTATTTGCACTGGCATTTGACCTGAAGCTGACCTGCTGTAAGCGGCTTTTGTTCTCCTATAGACTTGCGTGAGCAGAGTAGCAGTTCTGACGTGAACAACAGTCGTTAACACATGGACTCTTCATAGTAAACATATGTGAGAAAGAAAAATCATTCTTGTGATATTCAAAAGATCCCACAGCTACAGGTCTGCAAGTATATTTGGATTAAAAGTAAAAAATCTGAATAAAGCAGAAATCTCTTGTGGCTTCCTAAATGATTTAGTGGCAACGCCATCTGTTTAATATTTAGCCAATTCAGTCCCTTAAGGTTAGGGAAACACTGCCTTTGCTAACACTTAAGTGTTTAAAGGATAAGTTCACCTTTTGTAATGTTACATCTGTATTTAAGGTATAAAATCCAACATGCAATTATAAAGCACCTACCTACCCCCCCAACAGTGGGTGGGGGATCTTCTCTTCGCCTCGGATGTCACACTTTAAGCAGGGTTCCGTCCACACAGCCACATCATTCATTCACAGTGAGCTGTGAATGAATGACCGGCAAGTCCCATCTGCCACCACTGGTAAGCATTCTTGTAGTTCATGGATACTCCCTGCATTTCAGTAACTGTCTGTCCATACGGGTGGTAAGGGCAGACAGCTTTACTTAGTTTCTGCAGGAGCATGGCACTGCACCTGTGATCTGCTGATTGTGGGTGCAATGCTTTGCAAGCTGCAGTGCAAAAAGAAAATTAATGCACCTTTTTTACCTGAAAAATTATGTTAATTTTTTTTCCGTTAAATAAAAGGTGAACTTAGCTTTTAACCCCTTCCTTGCTGCCTCCCAGCCCTTTAGGAGGATCTAAATGCCAGGAGGCGGGCATCTGATCATGTAACAGCTGTGATTGCATTGGAAGCTTTCCGGTACACGTTCGTCACTGTGCTGGGAGTGCACAGGGAGCACGCTCTCAGAGCAGTAATGTGCTTACATAGGGTCGTACATATGTGGCCGCTTGGCGATATAGCCACCCGCTGAAAGGCACATTATTGCGTATAACCAGCAGGAAGAGGTTACATTCACCGAAGACTGACTAGATTTTCATTAACCTGAAAGAAATAGCTTTCTGATTACATTTTTACAACCCCTTACTCAAAACAGAGAATCCATACATATTGCTGGTGATAGTATTGCATATCCAAAGGCTTCAAAGACAGAGATCCATTTATACGTGGGTCACTTAAGTGAGTGGAAAGGAAAACATAAGTTTCCACAAGCTAAATAATTTATACACAAACATTTAGGCAAAGCAACTTTATTTACCAAATGAAAGTACACCATATTTATGAATAAACAAACACTTTCTCCAAAAAGCTTGATGTATAAGTAAAGGTTCACAAATGAGGCACTTCGCTGAGGAAAATGAAGGGAAACCTGTACTAAGAGAGATGTAGGAACTCCCATTGCTAATTTCCTTCTAATACCAGCCACCTGGTTGTCTCAGGCTTCAATACTGACCTGGCAGAAGATGAAGATTAGAAAATCACAACTCTTGATCTGCATACCTGTAAGTGCCTTTAAAACCATTAAAACCACTGGATCAGTATGAAAGCTAAGCATTTGTAGAGGTGTTAGCAATGGCAGGCTACTGGTTTTCTCTAAGAGCAGGTTTCTTTAAAAAAAAAAAAAATTATATATATACAGTCAGGTCCATAAATATTGGGACATTGACACAATTCTAACATTTTTGGCTCTATACACCACAACAATGGATTTGAAATGAAACAAACAAGATGTGCTTTAACTGCAGACTGTCAGCTTTAATTCGAGGGTATTTACATCCAAATCAGGTGAACGGTGTAGGAATTACAACAGTTTGCATATGTGCCTCCCACTTGTTAAGGGACCAAAAGTAATGGGACAATTGGCTTCTCAGCTGTTCCATGGCCAGGTGTGTGTTATTCCCTCATTATCCCAATTACAATGAGCAGATAAAAGGTCCAGAGTTCATTTCAAGTGTGCTATTTGCATTTGGAATCTGTTGCTGTCAACTCTCAAGATGAGATCCAAAGAGCTGTCACTATCAGTGAAGCAAGCCATCATTAGGCTGAAAAAACAAAACAAACCCATCAGAGAGATAGCAAAAACATTAGGCGTGGCCGAAACAACTGTTTGGAACATTCTTAAAAAGAAGGAACGCACCGGTGAGCTCAGCAACACCAAAAGACCCGGAAGACCACGGAAAACAACTGTGGTGGATGACCGAAGAATTCTTTCCCTGGTGAAGAAAACACCCTTCACAACAGTTGGCCAGATCAAGAACACTCTCCAGGAGGTAGGTGTATGTGTGTCAAAGTCAACAATCAAGAGAAGACTTCACCAGAGTGAATACCGAGGATTCACCACAAGATGTAAACCATTGGTGAGCCTCAAAAACAGGAAGGCCAGATTAGAGTTTTCCAAACGACATCTGAAAAAGCCTTCACAGTTCTGGAACAACATCCTATGGACAGATGAGACCAAGATCAACTTGTACCAGAGTGATGGGAAGAGAGAGTATGGAGAAGGAAAGGAACTGCTCATGATCCTAAGCATACCACCTCATCAGTGAAGCATGGTGGTGGTAGTGTCATGGCGTGGGCATGTATGGCTGCCAATGGAACTGGTTCTCTTGTATTTATTAATGATGTGACTGCTGACAAAAGCAGCAGGATGAATTCTGAAGTGTTTTGGGCAATATTATCTGCTCATATTCAGCCAAATGCTTCAAAACTCATTGGACGCCGTTTCACAGTGCAGATGGACAATGACCCAAAGCATTCTGCAAAAGCAACCAAACAGTTTTTTAAGGGAAAGAAGTGGAATGTTATGCAATGGCCAAGTCAATCACCTGACCTGAATCCGATTGAGCATGCATTTCACTTGCTGAAGACAAAACTGAAGGGAAAATGCCCCAAGAACAAGCAGGAACTGAAGACAGTTGCAGTAGAGGCCTGGCAGAGCATCACCAGGGATGAAACCCAGCGTCTGGTGATGTCTATGCGTTCCAGACTTCAGGCTGTAATTGACTGCAAAGGATTTGCAACCAAGTATTAAAAATGAAAGTTTGATTTATGATTCTTATTCTGTCCCATTACTTTTGGTCCCTTAACAAGTGGGAGGCACATATGCAACCTGTTGTAATTTCTACACCGTTCACCTGATTTGGATGTAAATACCCTCAAATTAAAGCGGACAGTCTGCAGTTAAAGCGCATCTTGTTCGTTTCATTGCAAATCCATTGTGGTGGTGTATAGTGCCAAAAATGTTAGAATTGTGTGGATGTCCCAATATTTATGGACCTGACTATATATATATATATATATATATATATATATATATATATAAATAAATAAATAAAAACTGTACTCACCGTAGCACCAACCTTCACTGATACATAAAATGTATATATTTTGCAACTACGTGGGTAAACCTGGGGGGCAATGATTTGTTGGGAGAAGATGGGTATAGATTCAGATGTAAGCCATTATTGGTTAGCTGGAAAGTTAAATGTCATCTAACAAATAAATATATACTGAGGAAAGTTTATTGCCTCTGGTCTGAAAATGTTTCCATGGCCTGCACTGACCTACCATGACAAATCTAGGTAATCCCTATCTATGAGCATGTTAGAAGGATTTTCAAGTATTTGCATTAACTGCGAGCCTGCTGGAGTTAATCCCTTCATAGCCACAAGGGCACAGAGGAAAAGCATACATGTAGTTCAGGAGAAGTTTATTAGTTAAGCAGGAAACCCATTCATAAGCACAATGAGGACTTAATAGCATGACAGTGTTGCCTGAGGCAATCAGATACATTTTACCGGTTTTATGTGCAGAGAATATTTTTTATCTTATTTGCTGAAAACTGCTCAATGTGAGAATCTCCTCTGATCATCAAGACTGACAACTGCACTTACCACTTCTATTGTACCTTTCCTGATTGGGAAAATCCCTATGTATCTGTCAGCTATGGACATAACAGCAAATGGTGGAAATTATTGTAAATAAGACTGCCAGCCTTTGAGAAAAAGATGCATTGTGCAGCCTGATCTGCCCATGTATGGTATACGGAATACAAATTCACATTTGCTGTGGGTTACTGTACTTTTTAGGTTATTAAAAAACGTCCATAGAGTCAACACAAGGACATGCAAACAGCAATATCAGAAAAAACTCCAGTCAACTAGATTTTAACTTTTACCAGTGTTGAGCACCAATACCCTGAAGATAACCAATCAGGAACAGCAGGGGTGGAGGGGGGGGGGGGGGGGGAGTCGTTGGCATTGGGGAGGGGATTGGTTTGTTGGTTTGTTTTTTTTTAATCAGCTGGCTGGTCAAAAAAAAAAAGATCCATTTATGGCCATCTTTAAGCCTATTCATATACAGAAACTCAGAGCACCATTATATCTGAATGGACAGGCTGAAATATAAAACAGTGAAGCTGCAGGAATACTAAAACAAATATCATCACTCCCATTCCCTGCTATACAATGTGGATGGAATAATTTAAATGTTACGTTTGGCAGTTCTAAATCCAATCTATATAATATCTTACACGCTTTCATATATTTTTGATTTCACGTTATTTTCAATCTTTATAAATCTGCAGCCTGTTACACACACAAAAATGAACAATTGGTGGTGCCTGAACACAGAGATTTGCTAACAATTGATAATTGATGTTTTTATTGCTCTGGCAATAGATCACGGATTCATAAAAACTGGATTTGGTTTAATCAAATCAAAACACTTGTGTAAGGAAATTAAGGCTAAAGTTTAATTGGCTTATAGTTTGCTTTCCATGGTTTCTGCTATCCCCACTCATCAATATTTGAATTACACTTTTCAATAAAACTTTTAATTTAATTTCATATGTTATTTTAGACCCAGTGATGTCATCACTTGGTCTCTGTGCTTCTCTATGCATTACATGAAGATCAATGGCTGGTGGGAGGGACACAGCTCAGGGTTTTTTACCTAGTTTTTAAGCACTCCTATAAAAGTGCTCAGTCCTTATGTAATCAGTGGGCTGAAAAATTGTCAGTCTGGGGACATAAGCATTCCTAGGCAGGCTGTTTTTGCATACAGACTGCCCTGGGTAATACCCATTTGTGATGCTGGACCTCAATAATGGACAGAGCTGAAATCCAATAAATGAAAAGGGTGAATGAAGGACAGTAAGTTTGGGGAGAAAAGAACTAGATGATGCTTGACATCCTACAGCCAGGAAATGAGGCAGGATCTATCTGATTAGCTTCAGCTTCTAATGCACCCTGTAAGAGGCTAAAAGAATGCAGTGAAATCAGAGTAAGCAATTCTAATACATGAGAGGAGCCTCTACAACTGTACAAAATCAACAGCAAGGCTGGAATTCAGCGTTACACACTCTCTCTGAAAGGATGCTACTAGAAACCCTCAGTAATTTCCTTGCCCCAGCAGCCCTACTGTGAGTTGGGTCAGGGTCCTTATAGGATCAGTGGGGGGGGATTTGTCAGTGCAGAATAGTAGAGATATACAATCAGCTCATAGCTAGGTTTGTACATCTACTTTCTGGTGAAAAGCAACACCTCTATAACAGCTTTAAGACACGCCTCCCAGCATACCTTGCCGTAGTTATTCAGATTTAACTGGACTTGCTCTTTAAAGTTGAAGACTTTCGCTAGTCGGCCAAGTGGCTTCCTCAGCTCTAATGATTGCCAGGAACATACTGCACCATAAATGCTGAGGTGTGTTTTTGACATCTACCGGAGCTGGAGAAGCGCATTGGTTGAGCAGTGAAATGTCTTCAATATTACAAATCAAGCTGTATGTGACTAACTAGTAGGGGGTATAATGACCTGGGTAAATGAGAACCTTAAAGTGATAGTAAACAAAAAAAAACAGTGACAGGAAGAGTTTTTGTGATAGAGGACACTTCAATTGTCTCTTCTGTCATAAATACTTGTCCCTGCTTATCAGTGGTGATGTACACTGAGGCGCAGTACATTTATGGCACCCGCTGTGATGAAGTGACTCCCATGTGTGCCTATCAGTGGTGATGTACACTGAGGTGCAGTACATTTATGGCACCCGCTGTGATGAAGTCACTCCCATGTGTGCCTATCAGTGGTGATGTACACTGAGGTGCAGTACATTTATGGCACCCGCTGTGATGAAGTGACTCCCATGTGTGCCTATCAGTGGTGATGTACACTGAGGAGCAGTACATTTATGGCACCCGCTGTGATGAAGTCACTCCCATGTGTGCCTATCAGTGGTGATGTACACTGAGGTGCAGTACATTTATGGCACCCGCTGTGATGAAGTGACTCCCATGTGTGCCTATCAGTGGTGATGTACACTGAGGCACAGTACATTTATGGCACCCGCTGTGATGAAGTGACTCCCATGTGTGCCTATCAGTGGTGATGTACACTGAGGAGCAGTACATTTATGGCACCCGCTGTGATGAAGTGACTCCCATGTGTGCCTATCAGTGGTGATGTACACTGAGGAGCAGTACATTTATGGCACCCGCTGTGATGAAGTGACTCCCATGTGTGCCTATCAGTGGTGATGTATACTGAGGTGCAGTACATTTATGGCACCTGCTGTGATGAAGTGACTCCCATGTGTGCCTATCAGTGGTGATGTACACTGAGGTGCAGTACATTTATGGCACCCGCTGTGATGAAGTCACTCCCCATGTGTGCCTATCAGTGGTGATGTACACTGAGGCGCAGTACATTTATGGCACCCGCTATGTGCTGTGTGAGTGACATCATCGTGGCCCAGCCACACAAACCTGGAAGAAAGATTGGGAGACTAGCACATTATGGCATTTTCCTCCTGTGGGCTTGTTAAGAATACTTTTTTTTGAGCTGAGTTTATACTACCACATTATGGCGTTTTCTTCCTGCATGCTCATTTAGAATTTTTTTTTAGCGGAGTTTAATTGCACCTTAACATGTTGGCCAGTAGTCTTAATATGGGAACCTTTCTGGGCTTTCACAATCAGGAAAAGTGTAATTCTCTTGGCACATGACTAATGGACTGAGTTTACAAGGGGTGTTATTCCTTCCATCACATTCTTGATAAATCCCATCTTATAAACCTTCAGAATACTAATCAGAATTACAAGCAGAGTGAAGAATGGAAACATGGACGAATAGAGCAGCAAATCAAGCAGCAGAGCACTTGAAGTGTCAGCCCATCCAAGATGAATAATTTGGGATTGGTATCCATTGTAGAGGTTATTTAGCTAATGGTTTAATCGCTCTTGGTGAGCTCTCTACCTTGGGGCTCCTGGGTGGCACACCTGCTGTGACCACTATAAAGTGATCCCACCCTCCCTTTTGGATTTTTAGAAAAATAATGCAGCAGGAGGATCGAACACCCTTCAAGATGGGTGATACAGAACCAGTAATCATAGCAATATCTTGATGTCCCCAAGATAAAATAAAAGCCATATCATATCACATCTAGGCGTCCTATCATTTTAAGAATTAAAGGTTGGTGTACTGCCCAAATGTCTGCTACAGTAGAATGAATCTAAAGCCTTGTTTCCAATAACTGGAAATAATCAGTTCTTGGCTATTTTTGTGTTACTTTGGGACCATCAACACAAACTTTCAAAAGTAAAACATAAAAAAACAGAATTCACATGTGTCAGTTTTTCCTGCTCCCCTCATACTCGTACCAAATCCGCAGCAATGGTGTAAGTAAACACAAACTGAAACATTTGGTGTGTGAAACACTGCAAGCTGGATACCTACTGCACACCTTTTTTTCCATTGCCTGTTTATTCTGTATTGTGCTTTTATAAACATATGTTAAATAACACAAATAATTTAAAGAAAGAACACTATAGTAGCTACCTGAGCATTTTTCTTTATAGTACAACCACACCATATTAAATAAGACAGAATATAAAAAAAAAGTTCTTCACACCGCTGGTCATAAGTTTTTAAGCAGCAAATAATATTTTAAAAAGACCCAAGGACACTGCTTCTGCTGAGGCACAGCGTTTCCCCACCAATATGAAATTGTAAGCAGATATTGGAATTCTCTTCAATAAGAACATTTATTTCTGGGGGCGCTCTCTGTATATTGTTGACCCCTGCAGCGCTCCTCTGTGATTCTCCCTGGCAGTCTACTTGCTACTGTATAATAGAATACCAGCCTGTAATAAACTCGGCCAGTATAGTACTGACAGTCAAATCCAGGATGAGTTACAAAGGAAATGGACTACAAGAAGAACCTTACAGTTCCAGATCTATGCAATGGGACTGCAGAGAAAAGCTTGCTTTAAAAACAGATTACCCCCATCATCTTTCTCACTTAGCTAAGCAGTTTCAGGTGGAGTTCTTCAAAAATAATGCTTATAGCTAGCTGAAGCCACACCAAGAACCCAAACCAAACAAAAGCCTTGAACAGTATTAGGGGTAAATCCTTTAGAATTCAAATATCCTTTAGTCCTACACCACACACACTGGAGCAAAGGGGTATAAAGATTGTCTTGTGATGATGGTGGCCTTTAATTTATGTTCCTTGTCACAATTCAATGTAAAGCCTTGTGTGGTAAATGGCACAAACAAGGCACAACTGTTATGGCTGATACGCAAGGCCACCCAAGATTTAGGATAGCTCTACATTGTTTCCTTGCTCAGCTTAAAAAGAAAAAAAAATGGTATCTTTATGAAGCTGTAGACGTATGCAGTGCACAGCTCACGTGTGTATATGAGCACATAGGTACAACAAGGTTAGCTGCGCCAGTGCCAAATATGCGTAACCGAATCATAGTAATGTCCACAAGATTTTCTGGTTCTACACACCTAACTTGCTGGCAATAGTCATAAGGACTTTCAAAATGGGCATAAAACTGGAGACTTCACTGAAGTTGCTGCTGCTGACAACCTGTGAGTGAACAACAAGACCTTGCTGGTAATTTTGGCTCTCCACACAATGGGCGATTTCATGCAGTCCAGCCAGGATATGCGGAGAGAGCTGGAAGGGAGAAAGGACAGCATTAAACGTACATATTAAACTTACAAGGAAGACTGACACTTTGGCTTCAGCTTTTTGCTAAACTAAACATGTAGGCACCATGGCATGTCATTGAGAATCAGGCTTCAGACTGCACTGCCAGAAAACATCACTATTTCACTTTATGCTGAGTAGCTGTATCTACTTTGTTAAAATAAAAGCATAAGAGTCAAATGGATTGGTCTATAATTTCACTGCTAATGTCACATAGTACTCAGGGATGTCTTGAGGCCCAGGGTGTCTTACCTCCTGAAGGTGGTACCTGCCTTCCAGCTTAACCAGAATATTGTCCCTCCTTATGGCTTGCTACAATGCATCCGAAGGATACTCCCCTGCACTGACTAGATGTAGTGCATGCTATGGGAGTTTACCCCTCTGTTACTGCTTCGTTTTGCAAACCAGATTCCCTGTATGTGCCTCCTGAATGTTCCCGCATGGGTCTCCATACTTCGCTCCACCATTGGTAGGTGGAACAGACAAGTTCTTCCAGATATGTTAGTAATTCATTGGATTGTCAGCACCAGACATCTGTATCTAAAATTTGCAAGGCTGCCATCTGAACTTTGGCTCTCATGTTTGTTAAAGTGGAACTAAACCCTGCTATCCTTTAAAGCCAAGGAAGCTGCCATTTTAGCTTCTGACTATGGTGCTGCACATGATCAGCTATGACACCAGCCATTTAATGACAGTTTGTTGGAGAGCCAACATAAGCCTACCAATAAATGTAACCGTTATCATTCGAGGCAAACCTTGAATGTAACCCTTCTGGGAAACATATTGATAGGTTTAGTTCCTCTATGTTTTACAAGGTGGTTGTTCAGGCCTCCTCTGATATCATTTTCAGGCATAAGGTGATACAGGCTGCTCCCTGAGTTTAATCGAGCCTTCTTGACCCGTTTGGCTGTGGTCCTGTTGACGTTGTTGTCCACCTCTTAGTTGAACTAATTTTGGACATCCCATGTGTAAGGATATAAAAAAAAAAGCTTTTGTCCTGTACTATACCAGAATGACAATAGGATTTTGAACCACCTGTTTCCTGGAGCACAGTATATGGCTCTTTGTTATTGTGATCTTCTTATTACTTGCTACAAAACTAAGGCTAGCTGGGATGGGAGGGGTTATACAACACATTCCTTCAGGTTTTTTTTTTTTTGTCAGTGTCCAGTCACCTGAAGGTAGCTGCATGTAACCCATCTGTAAGGATTTATAGAAGGCTGTGCTCTGTACCATACAATCAGGAAATGAACATAGATATTATGACATTGGCATTAATGGTCATGTCATGCAATGTACAGAACTATGGACTTCACACTGAGTACAGTACACACAAGATGGCATAACACCTGCAGATCTGAACACAGAACAAATCAGAGGCCACAAAATATTACACCAAAAGTCAAATCTGACAAATGAAGAGTAGAGGCTGGAGAGCAATCTACAGCACTCACTGATATCATAACAATGTATCTCAGTCATTTGATGTCCATCGGTAGGTTAGGTATAAACTGGTGTAGACGGTTTCACCACACTGAAATACTTGGGAGGACGCTTAATAGGGAAAGCAGATATCACTTTTGAAGTCCAGAAACTAACATAGTGCTAATCACATTTGTAAAGTACATCACTGTGTCTTATAAATGTGCTTTTTTCAAGCCGCATTAAAACTTTAGTAAGATTTGCATTTCACAACACTAAATACTTACTGAGTTTTCTCTTAGCTTGTCATATAAACACTCCAACCTTTGCAAAGCATCTTCAAGTTTTCTTTTAGTTTTCTGACAAAATAAAATGCCAATATATTATACACACTAACATTTTTCTTAATAAAACACATGAACAACCTGCATGTGGCAAGATTTTACATTTTCATCATTTTAAAAACAAAATCATCAATTCCCAATCCTAGTCACATCTTTAAAAAAAAAAACATCTTAAAAATGTGAATCTTCTGTTCTGTCATTTACATTTTTTGGGAAAATAGCATCTCATTTTAGCAGTTTGATAACGACAACTCCCAATTTACTGTGGATACATATATATAAACCCCAATATTGTTTTTTTGTGGTCTAATAACTGCCTCAATACATCTCCAAGTCTGAAGGTAATCCTGCAAGCTGTAGAGTCAACAAATGTCTAATAGAGCTCTGGGGTTTGGGGGGATCCCGGCATACTCTGAACATACTCTCCCAGCAAGCACTTAACCCTTTTACTGCCACCAACGTATGTTATATGTAAGTGGCATTAGAGTGTTGTACACATAGACCTGTTACAGCAGCCAGGAATGCATATACCGTTGTGCTCAAATGTTTGCATACCCTGGCAGAAATCATTACATTTTGGCATTTATATTGAAAATATGACTGATCATGCCAAGAAACTGTCTTTTATTTAAAGATAGTGATCATATGAAGCCATTTATTATCACATAGTTGTTTGGCTCCTTTTTAAATCATAACAGAAATCACCCAAATAGCCATGATCAAAAGTTTACATACCCTGGATGGTTTGGCCTCAGGACAGACACAAAGTGACACACACAGGTTCAAATGGCAATTAAAGGTTCATTTTCTACACATGTGACTTTTTACATTGCAATTAGTGTGTAAAATAGTGAGTTTGTTAGCTCTTAGGTGGATGCATTGAGCAGGCTAGATAATAAGCCATGCGATGCAGGAAAAGAACTGTCAAAAGACATGGTTAAAAAGGTAATGGAACTTTATAAAGATAGAAGGGGATATCCAAATCCTTGAATATGCCTGTTCAATCACTTATTAAAGAAGTGGAAAGTTTGGGGATCTCGATACCAAGTCAAGGTCAGGTAGACCAAAGAAGTTTGCAGCCACAACTGCCAGAAGAATGGTCCGGGATACAAAGAACAACCCAAAGAAAAGGTAACCTCAGGAGAAATACAGTCTGCTCTGGAAAAAGATTGTGTGGTTGTTTCAAGGAGCACAGTATGACAATACTTGAATAAATATGAGCGAAATAGTCGAGTTGACAAAAAGAAGCCTTTACTGCACCAATGCTACAAAAAAAGCCTGGTGAGGCGTGTCAAGATGTCAGGCATATTGTAACCGGTCTTTTTTGTGGTATTGGCGCAGTATAGGCTTCTTTTCTGGCAACTCAACCATTGTTCAAGTATTTTCATATTTTTCTACTTAAAAACAAAAAAACACACCGTCTTTTTCCAGAGCACCCTATAATTTATTCTGAGGTTACCTGTGGTTTTTTCTTTGTATCAGGAACAATTCTTTTGGCAGTTGTGGCTGCAATCCTTCTTGGTCTACCTGACCTTGGCTTGGGATCCAAAGATCCCTGAACCTTCCACTTAAGTGCTTGAGCAGTACTGACTGGCATATTTAAGGCTTTCGATATCATTTGTATCCCCTTTCCATCTTTATAAAGTCCCATTACCTTGTTGTGCAGGTCTTTTGACAGTTCTTTTTCTGCTCCCCATGGCTCAGTATCCAGCCTGCTCAGTGCATCCACCTGAGAGCTAACAAACTGACTATTTTCTATACACAGACACCAAATGCAATGTAAAAAGTCACAAATGTGAGAAACGAACTTTTAATTGCAATTTTAACCTGTGTGTGTTACCTTGTGCGTCTGTACCAAGGCCAAACATTCCAGGATATGTAAACTTTTGATTAGGACCATTTGGGTGATTTTCTGTTATCAATATGATTTAAAAAGGAGCCAATCAACTATGTGATAATAAATGGCTTCTTATAATCACTAACAAAAGACTCTTTTTTGGCAAGATCAGTCATATTTGCAATATAAATGCCATACATTCACAATTTCTGACAGGGTATGCAAACGTTTGAGCACAACTGTATGTTTCACAAGCCAACATCATCTTTCTGATTAAAGTGATAGGGCAGCTCTACAGCTGCCTGTTCACTTTAACAGCTCTTGGAAGCATGCCTTAACACCCCCGCCTCCCCCCCCCAATTAAAAATTTTGAGCCCGTCCTCATGTACACGCACATATGAATGCAAGCACACATTGTTTCTTGCACTACACGTTGCATATGCCATGCACCCTGGAGTAAGAGCACTAATTCTAGGGCCATTATTCATGGTTAACTCTCAAGAGATGATCTGTAGGAAGCATTACCCATGTTAAATATAGGATACCTATGTTCATAATCATTTTAATGGCACGTGTCCTAATTTTAAAGCTTGACATGTTAGGAATCTATTTACTTGGCATAAGCACCTTTATAATGTACCAGAATTAATGTACCAGATTGCATTTGTGTGTACTAAAATTAAATTCTGGTTATTTTTTACTGAAGTGGTTAATTCTCTGACTAAACTTAACTTCAACTTACAGTGCATTCATAAAGTATTCAGACCCCCATCACTTTTTTCAAATTTGTTAAATTACAGCCTGATGCTACAATTTAAATTCATTTTTTTCTCATTAATCTACACTCAGTACACCATAATGACAAAGTGAAAACTGAGTTTTAGAAATGTCTCTGTACTTAAGTATTCAGATCCTTTACTTGGTACTTTGTTGAAACACCTTTGGCAGCAGTTACAGCCTTGAGTCTTTTTGAGTATGACATGAGAAGCTTTGCACACCTTGATTGGGGAATTTTCTGCCATTCTTCTTTGAAAATCCTCTCAAACTCAGTCAGATTAGATTAGGATTGTTGGTGGACAGCCATTTTCAGGTCTGTCCAGAGATGTTTGATACGGTTCAAGTCAGGGCTCTGGCTATGCCACTCTAGGACATTCACAGAGTTGCCTAAGCCACTCCTGTATTGTCTTGGCTGTGTGCTTAGGATCGTTGTTATGTTGGAAGGTGATCATCCAGCCCAGTCTGAGGTTCTGAGTGCTGTGGAGCAGGTTTTCATTATGGATATTTCTGTACTTGCTGCTGCAAAAACACACCACAGCATGATGCTGCCACCACCGTGCTTCACTGTTGGGATGGTATTGGGCAGATGAAGAGCGGTGCCTGGTTTCCTTTGGATATAACATTTAGAAATGGAGGCCAAACAATTCAATCTTGGTTTCAACAGATCAGAGAATCTTCTTCCTCACAGTCAAGAGTCCTTCAGGTGCTTTTTTTGCAAACTCCAAGTGGGCTTTCATGTGTTTTGCACAGAGGAGAGGCTTCAGTCTAGCAACTCTGTTATAAAGCCCAGATTGGTGGAGGGCTGCAGTGATGGTTGTCCTAGAAATTTGTCTCATCTCCATACAGGATCTCTGGAGCTCAGTCAGATTGACCATTGAGTTCTTGGTCATCACTCTTACTAAGGCCCTTCTCCCCCAATCGCTCAGTTTGCCAGGGTAACCAGCTCTTGGAAGAGTCCTGGTTGTGCCAAACTTTTTCCATTACAGAATTATGGAGGCCACTGAGCTCTTAGGAACCTTCAGTGCAGCAGAATTTTTTATAGCCTTCCCCAGATCTGTGGCTTACAATAGTCCTGTCACTGAGCTCTGCAGGTAGTTTCTTTAATCTCATGGATTTTGCTCTGATACAGTATACATTGTCAGCTGTGAGGCCTTTTATAGAGAGGTGTGTGCCTTTCCAAATCATGTCCAATCAATTTAATTTACCACAGGTGGACTCCAATCAGGGTGTAGAAACATGTCAGCAACGATCAAGAGAAATGGAGGCACCTGAGCTAAATTTCAAGTGTTGTTGCAAAGGGTGTAAATACTTCTGCCAATATGATATTTGATTTTTTTCCGTTTCATAAATTTGTAAACATTTCTAAAATTCTCTTTTCACTTTGTCATTATGGGGTACTGAGCGCAGATTAATGAGAAAAATAAATGAAATTAAACAACTTTAATATCAAGCTGCAACAAAACTGAAAAAAGTGAAGGGGGTCTGAATACTTATGAATGCACTGTAATACTTTCATTTTAGTGATTGTATTATTATTAACCAGGTGCTCTCTTTAGAATGGTGGACAATTCTAAGTAAAAATGTAGCTAGGCAGACAGGTATTGGCTATAATATTCACCCACAAGTGGATATCTGTCAGAGTGCAGTAGTCCTAGCTGTGCTGTCTGGATTGCATAATATTTTGCTGCATATGGAACTTCCAATCTATTCTGCAGTTTACCTCAATAGACCCTTTTCATAACTACTTTGGGTCTAGTGGGTCATCAAATAAAGCAAACCATTACTGAGATATTGTTATGACATGGGTCAGTGCTGTGTCTCAGTTAACCCCAAGGTAATAATGCTGTTTGAGAATAACTATCACAACCTTGTAAAGCTACATTATCTGATACCATTCCTGGTTTGTAAGTATCATAACAAAAAATAGTAGTTTTCCCTGATAAAGTGATTGGTAAGGGTTTGTGACTTGTCCACCATAATAAGGTTAATTCACAATGTGCCCATTAAATGTGAATAGGGTTGCTGGACAGTTTGTGGTTTAAGGAGGTTATAATAGAGTTTAAAAACAAAAAGGCAAAACTTTTCTTTCGTCTTTGGTAGACTGGAGAGGAATTAGAATGCCTGTGTTTTTTTTTTTGTCCAAGAGATTTATTATTTGCCCTGTTTACCACTAGCACCAAAAATGAAATAAAATTATAAATTATGGGTTGTCACCAGAATAGGAACAAAGGATAACTCTTCTAAAGGGGACTAGTTCTGGTGCCCCTGGTGACAACCAGGGATTCCCTCACTTTGGAGGAATGTCTTCTCATTTACTGTTTGGATTTGGCACAAGAAGCAAAGGGAACTCATCCCAATGGTACACAGCCTTTAGCTCTACTTGAATGTAAATTTATGGCATTTGATTTATATTTGTTGACATGCACATCTAAAAACACAATATGTATGCAGGGCCATAAGAAATACCGTTCCTCTTTCTATGATGAAAAGCAAAATCACTCAAAGGGTGCAGAGAATATTCAGTATGCAAGTTTAATAAATAACACGGCAAGTGATTTTGCAGATTTGTGCAAATTAGTTTAGCGATAATGGAGTAATATAAATGATAATAATGCTTTGCCTTAATACATGAAAAACATCCTCCAGCATGCTAGAAATTTTCTGTCACATCAACATTTAAAAACTTGAGTCTGGGTGTGCTCACTTATTATGTTTAGTGCTGTGCACTAAAGACACAGTAGCAGCTGTCAAAGAGACCAGATAAGCAGAGGCGGGTGGGTGTCAGACAGAACTCTCCAATACACCCCAGGCTATGCCCTGCTGTTGAAAAACTGAGGTGCATTAAGGGAAACACTACTCTAGCAAACTGTATGGCTGCTCCTCTAACCACTACAGCTCTCACTGCTGTACAGTCCCCTATGTACCAAACATGTTTATTTGGCAATCATTTTATCATATTAGCAAATAATTTTTTTTTTTTTTTTTTTTTTAAGGACAATCAAGGCTTTTTGTGATATTGTCTTGCAGTGTTACTTTGCATCTCTCCATTGCGCATCCGAACGGTGTTGATAAAGCACTGAATCAGGTAGCCTAATTTTTTGTTACAGTAGCATTTGATGGAACTGCTGTGTTCACACAGCAACTCACAGCTTTGACTTGTCTGGAAGTAGGAGGGGGAGTGCTGCAGCAGGGTGGAAGGACTGGATGTGCTACACACGTTCTGTGTACTTTTATGAAGTTTTTTTTTGGTGTGTGTAGCATGCGCAGTGTTCTCAACTAGTTAATATAAAGAATATAAAAAATTTTCCCAATTACCATTTTGAACTGAGAATTAGAAACCATGGATCAAAAATTAAAATAATGGCTAAACTACAAGATAAACAGTTAAGTTATGGCTCATAACAGGCAACTAGTTCCTTTAAGAAGCTAGGGCTAAATGCTTCTGAAACTGAAGAGATAATACAAAAGCTATTATAAAACACTTGAGCAGAATACCTTTTCACAAAAACTATTATGCTGACTTCCCCAACTTCAGTCCTGGAACAGATGTGTCTTGTGAATGGGAGATATTGTACACATAAAATGAGGCACAGACACTTTTCAATGATTACATTCTACTGAGTTTAGGGGCCCATGTACATGTATATTCACTTCCAGCTTTTGTCTCTATCTATTGCAAGGCATTCTCCGTGCTGAGAGGTTATTATTCATCCTGCTAAGACACATCCTTCCTGCTGATCTACCTAGGCACCCTTCTCTCAGGCATCTCTATAGAACAGCCTGCCTAATGATACTCCTCTTATACTTCATTCTATTTCAAATCTAAAAGCAGAAGCATTCCCAGTAGCATTTATTCGATTTATTGTGATATGATGCTCTCTCTACTTAATAAATTGGTATTTGCTCTGGAGAGCTGAGACAAGCTGAAACTTATCACTAAAAATGCTACTTTCTACATCCTGTGTTTAACTGTGAGGGAGGAGTACGACTTGCTGCAGGAAAATAGAAGATCTCAGACACTATTAAAGTGGTTGTAAAGGATCAAGGTTTTTTTATCTTCACGTATTCTATGCATTAAGGTAAAAACCTTCTGTGTGCAGCAGTTCCCCCAGCCCCCTCAATACTTACCTGAGCCTCATCGCGATCCAGCAATGTGCACAACAGCCTCAGCTGTTCAGGGTCTCTGCCTTCTCATTGGCTGAGGCAGCAAGCGGGAGCCATTGTAACCACTGAGATCATCATAGGCCCAAAACAGCAGGGTACTCTCCTCCATGGTACTACAGGGTGCTGATCTCAACTGCTGCTCTGTCCCTACAATAACTTGGCATAGAGATATTCCAGACTGCAGAGGATTTTAAGGAGCTTCTTTTAAATGTGGTTTTGTATAACATTGTTTAAATAGACAGGGTGCCAAGGCTGGTAAGTTTAGCACACTATGCTGCCCAGGGGCGGACTGACAACTCATGGGGCCCCTGGGCATAGGGGATCATGGGGCCCCTGTGTCCTTGCCCAAACTCAAAAAAGCCTATGAAAAAGGTACCAGGGGCATCTCATGGGGCCCCCTACTGACCCCGGGCAGTGCCCGAGTTTCCAAACGGTCAGTCCGCCCCTGATGCTGCCATAGCCTTATGAGAAAGCATAAGGTGTTTTTTGGTAAGGCTGAACTTAAACTTAAGACAAAACTCCTGGTGCATGTCAGTGACTGGGAAAAAACATTAGACCAGCATGATAGGCAACTAGCAGTTTCAGACGGTGAATAAATCAATGGCACCCTTCAGGTTTCTCTTCGCTCAGATTTCCTTTAAATATACAGAATTGTAGAGTAGCACTAGAGGGAAGCTCAGCCTCATTCTCCCTCCCTGCAGAACAGCGGTTGAGAAAAATTACCCAACATTTAGGGTATACATTGCTGTCAATGAGTTGACTCAAACTTGTGAGGTGCAGCAGTAAAGTATAGCTACTGGGCAACATTTTATATATATATATATATATATATATATATATATATATATATATATATATATACACACACACATATACACACACACACATATACACACACACACACACACACACATATACATATACATACACACACACACACACACACACATATACATACACACACACACACACATATACATACATACAGTCAGGTCCATAAATATTGGGACATCGACACAATTCTAACATTTTTGGCTCTATACACCACCACAATGGATTTGAAATGAAACGAACAAGATGTGCTTTAACTGCAGACTGTCAGCTTTAATGTGAGGGTATTTACATCCAAATCAGGTGAACGGTGTAGGAATTACAACAGTTTGCATATGTGCCTCCCACTTGTTAGGGGACCAAAAGTAATGGGACAATTGGCTTCTCAGCTGTTCCATGGCCAGGTGTGTGTTATTCCCTCATTATCCCAATTACAATGAGCAGATAAAAGGTCCAGAGTTCATTTCAAGTGTGCTATTTGCATTTGGAATCTGTTGCTGTCAGCTCTCAAGATGAGATCCAAAGAGCTGTCACTATCAGTGAAGCAAGATATCATTAGGCTGAAAAAACAAAACAAACCCATCAGAGAGATCGCAAAAACATTAGTCGTGGCCAAAACAACTGTTTGGAACATTCTTAAAAAGAAGGAACGCACCGGTGAGGTCAGCAACACCAAAAGACCTGGAAGACCACAGAAAACAACTGTGGTGGATGACTGAAGAATTCTTTCCCTGGTGAAGAAAACACCCTTCACAACAGTTGATCAGATCAAGAACACTCTCCAGGAGGTAGGTGTATGTGTGTCAAAGTCAACAATCAAGAGAAGACTTAACCAGAGTGAATACAGAGGGTTCACCACAAGATATAAACCATTGGTGAGCCTCAAAAACAGAAAGGCCAGATTAGAGTTTGCCAAACGACATCTAAAAAAGCCTTCACAGTTCTGGAACAACATCCTATGGACAGATGAGACCAAGATCAACTTGTACCAGAGTGATGGGAAGAGAAGAGTATGGAGAAGGAAAGGAACTGCTCATGATCCTAAGCATACCACCTCATCAGTGAAGCACGGTGGTGGTAATATCATGGCGTGGGCATGTATGGCTGCCAATGGAACTGGTTCTCTTGTATTTATTGATGATGTGACTGCTGACAAAAGCAGCAGGATGAATTCTGATGTGTTTCGGGCAATATTATCTGCTCATATTCAGCCAAATGCTTCACAACTCATTGGACGCCGCTTCACAGTGCAGATGGACAATGACCCAAAGCATACTGCAAAAGCAACCAAAGAGTTTTTTAAGGGAAAGAAGTGGAATGTTATGCAATGGCCAAGTCAATCACCTGACCTGAATCCAATTGAGCATGCATTTCACTTGCTGAAGACAAAACTGAAGGGAAAATGCCTCAAAAACAAGCAGGAACTGAAGACAGTTGCAGTAGAGGCCTGGCAGAGCATCACCAGGGATGAAACCCAGCGTCCGGTGATGTCTATGCGTTCCAGACTTCAGGCTGTAATTGACTGCAATGGATTTGCAACCAAGTATTAAAAAGTGAAAGTTTGATTTATGATTATTATTCTGTCCCATTACTTTTGGTTCCTTAACAAGTGGGAGGCACATATGCAAACTGTTGTAATTCCTACACCGTTCACCTGATTTGGAGGTAAATACCCTCAAATAAAAGCTGACAGTCTGCAGTTAAAGCACATCTTGTTCGTTTCATTTCAAATCCATTGTGGTGGTGTATAGAGCCAAAAATGTTAGAATTGTGTCGATGTCCCAATATTTATGGACCTGACTGTATATACACACACAGACACACAGTGGATATAAAACATCTACACACCCCTGTTAAAATGTCAGGTTTCTGTGATGTAAAAAAATGAGACAAAGATGAATGATTTCAGAAATTTTTCCACCTTTAATGTGACCTATAAACTGTACAACTCAGTTGAAAACAAACTGAATTCTTGGGGGGGGGGGGCGAGTTAAAAAACTAAAATAATATGGTTATATAAGTGTGCACACCTTCTTATAACTGGGGCTGTAGCTGTGTTCAGAATTAAGCAATCACATTCAAAATCATGTTAAATAGGAGTCAGTACACACCTGCCATCATTTAAAGTGCCTCTGATTAACCCCAAATAAAGTACAACTGTTCTAGTAGGTCTTTTCTGACATTTTCTTAGAAGCATCCTACAGGGAAAGCCATGGTCCGCAAAGAGCTTACAAAGCATCAGAGGGATCTCACTGCTAAAAGGTATCGGTCAGGGGAAGGGTATAAAAGAATTTCCAAGGCATTAGATATACCATGGAACATAATGAAGACAGCCATCATCAAGTGCAGAAAATATGGCACAACAGTGACATTACCAAGAACTGGACGTCCCTCCAAAATTGCTCAAAAGACGAGAATAAAACTGGTCTAGGAGGCTGCCAAGAGGCCTACAGAAACATTAAAGGAGCTGCAGGAATATCTGGCAAGTACTGGCTGTGTGATACATGTGACAACAATCTCCCGTATTCTTCATATGTCTGGGCTATGGGGTAGAGAACACCATACTTACAGTGAAGCATGGTGGTGGCAGCATCATGCTTTGGGGCTGTTTTTCTTCAGCCGGAACTGGGGCCTTAGTCAAGGTAGAGGAAATTATGAACAGTTCCAAATACGAGTCAATATTGGCACAAAACCTTCAGGCTTCTGCTAGAAAACTGAATATGAACTTCATCTTTCAGCATGACAATGACCCAAAGCATACATTCAAATCAACAAAGGAATGGCTCCTGTTGCAACCGTGCACACAAGAGGCAAACACGGCCCTCATTTTGTTAAGAATTCTTCATGTTTTCACCTCATTCCCCCTCCCTCAGAAATGCAGTCAGTGTACGTTGCGGAGGTCAAGAAGCCTGAGCTGCCTTTATACAATCCTCTTCCCAAATAAGGCAATCTGCTTGCTGTTGTAAGAAGACACCAACTGATTTTGTGTAGAAAAAGGCTGTTATGCTTTGTGTGTGGGTGAGAGAAGAAAAGATTTCCCTGCCTTAACATCACTGCAGAGGGAGATCAAAATCATCCTGGAGCTCATAAGACTTGAAACTGCTTAACCCAAGGTGTTTTGGCAAGTACTTATCTACCTAAATCTGTGTATATATGCGTTACATCTTTTCCTGTAAATATTTCTACTGCACCCCTTTTGACCTTTTAGTAATAAATCTTACGTTTTGAAAGTGTTGAACTGTTTCTATAGCTCTTTATTGCAACTTACGACTTCATGCCGCTGAAGAACGCTACTATGATTGTTTAACCCTCTGTATAACCTGTCTGCGGTGATAGTGGCATACCGACGATTAACCAATCATCCTAGTGTATTGCTGGTATTGCCGAGTTTCCTCTTTCTCTGTACAAAAAGGAGGTGGTGGCAGTGTGAAGGGTTAATTGCTTAATTAACCTGACCCAGTAACAATAGCTCCCAGGCTGCAGGTACATCGATTGTGGTCCAATTAGCTGGAAAATCGGTGTGCAGGGTGCAGCTAGGTGTGGCATTGTTACGCACGTGACATTGCAGTTTTAGATTGGCTAGTCCTTCGGTCACAAGTTTGGTGAGAAGGTCAGGGGTCTGACGCCGCGATCGTCACAGCTCCACCAGAAGAAGATTAATGTTTTGGAATGGCCAAGTCAGAGTGATCTGTGGGGTGATCTGACGAGGGCTGTGCATAGGAGATGCCCTCGCAATCTGACAGATTTGGAGTGCTTTTGCAAGGAAGAATGGGCAAATATTGCCAAGTCAAGATGTGCCATGCTGATAGACTCATACCCAGAGACTGAGTGCTTTAATGAAATCAAAAGGTGCTTCAACAAAGTATTAGTTTAAGGGTGTGCACACTTATGCAACCATATTATTTTAGTTCTTTATTCTTACTTCCCTCCACCTAAAAGTTTTCAGTTCGTCATTCAACTGAGTTGTACAGTTTATAGGTTACATTAAAGGTGGAAAAAGTTCAGACTTTGTATATCCAGTGTGTGTGTGTATAAGCATGTATATGTATATATATATATATATATATATATATATATATATATATATATATATATATATATATATATATCTATATATACACATCTCTCTCTCTCTATATATATGTACACACACACCTATATATACACACACTGTATAGATCGATAGATAGATCAAATTTTGTATATATAAATGAGCAAACCTGGCTGCCATGTAATGTTTTTTAAAACACAATCACACAAAAAATATAATAAGAAAAAACTATACATTGCTTTTAAACAATTTAAAGAGTAGTATAACATACTGGGTCAGATGCCACTGAGGAACAGCGCTGTACAAGACCACTGAATGTTCTTTGGAGAGGTAGATGCTCTGCGGGTAACTCTTTCTTCTCTATTTTTTCTACAGGCAGCCGATGCAAACTCTGAAATACAGAAAGATGATTTAAAAGGAACTACGATCCCTAGTACTTTATAAAATGAGCAAGCAACACAAGAGTGAGAGGGTCCTCTGGGTTTTGATTGTACCTGTACGCTTGCTTCTTTAGGAGCACCAGGGGGTGTCTGACCAAGGTCATGACTGCTGCTCAAGTGAGGTTGGAGGAGGTCAGGCTCAGAGGAAAGACTCATCACTGGAGCAGTGATAGGAGCTGGAGGAACGAAAGCACTTGGCTACATTGAAAAAAGTTTTAGAAATAAAATTGATTAAACATTTTTAAAGGATTTAGATTCATTTATGTGATCTGAAAATAGGCATACTACATTTTATTTGCTAGATGTAACTTGCCAAAAACAAATAGATATTTTATAGGTGTAAAAATGTCTTAAATAGTAAAGAAAAACACGATAGTCAATATGACAATCTTTAAGTAGCCGAGTACAGGCACACCAATAGGTGGACCTAGACATTTGCAATCCACTTGCATTACAAATCTATAACTCCCCATCTCCTATCAACTTAAGTTTGTTAAATATATTGTTACTACAACGGAGGTCTGATGCTCTTTAGACTAACATTTACAAGCCAATATTATACAATGTCTATTTATATATTGCCTTGGTGATATAAAGCCAAAACTCTTGCATAGCCTGAAAGGGAAGAAGGAAGTGACAATAATTATTGTTCCATCAATCATTAACATTATTTAATTATCTGACTGCACAAGGGGCAGCACATTATGCCAGCTTCCTGTGTATTGAAATGTATTCAAGGCATTTCAAACATTTCACATGAGGTGGAGAACATACACTGGCTGAGCCATCTCTATTAAACAGCAGCAGAAGTCATACATATAGTTACAGATGTGCAGTAAACTGCCTTGTAGTGCTGGCTTTCTAGAAGTGGTAAGGAGAGATGAAATAGAAAGTCCTATGACATGAGTCACATTAGAATATGAGCACTTTATTCTGCTTTGGCTAAGCCACGTAGACAGGGCAGATTCCCTCCAACAAGGCCACATCAAAAGGAGAAAGTTTTAACGAGGAGCTAATCCTGTTGTAGTGAGCTCAGCCTGCAGCTGATTCCCAGCCAGGCCTTCTAAGAAAGCCAAAAGCTTTATTGTGTGAGAGCACAGGCAAAGATGAAGGCCACAGTGAAAGGATGGCCTGAGCATCTTCAACAGTGTAGCTTACAGGGGATTTCTTCCACAGGAAGCAATAACAGTCATGATCTTTGCAGGGCCAAAATGAACTAATTACTCACTGTGCAGGACATAATGCAGGAACCTGGTTGAAGAGGCCCCTGCTTATATATCTAGTCCTAACTTGTAAACCCTTTAGTTACATCATAACTACACAGCAAAAAATATTTTTCAACAATCCCAGAAACGGCTTTTATATAGTATGCCTTAGAGGTGTTTGTCTTGTATACAAAATTAGAAGGAAAAATAATGCTTGAGGTGATTGTAGCCGTATTAGTGCATTTGCGACAGAAACAATTGAGTGCTGTCTGTGATACTTTTTTTATTTGCACTAACATACAATTTTGAGGACAAGCTTTCGGGGTATGTCCCCTTCTTCAAGGTCTAAGCAGTACTACCATTATCCGACAGCTTTATGACTATCTATTAGCTAAAGCTTGACCCCCTCTGTGTGAGTGTAATATCCCCCCCTCCCCCCCTCGCTTTTGATGTATCTTATCTGTAGCCCTTTTTTTTTTTTTTCTCAATCCATTCTAACGTTCTGCTTAAACTTTGTGATTTGTAATAGTACTGCTTAGACCTTGAAGAAGGGAACATACCCCGAAAGCTTGTCCTCAAAATTGTATGTTAGTGCAAATAAAAAAAGTATCACGGACAGTACTCAATTGTTTCTAAGGAAAAATAATCAAAGCAAAAAACTCTTTGCATTATAAGCCCAGCTATACATGTATTTAATAAATACATTTGTGTTTTAAAACACTGCCTGTGTAATGTACTAAAAGCGGTTTGTATCTTACATTTCCAAACATCCTTTCGCTACAGTAATCACACTGGAAATAGGAAATAAGACCAAAGGGTTATAGAGTGAGCCAGATTCTGCTTTACTGAACAGTGCTGTAAATCTGTAAAAGGTTTCCATTTATGTATGCTGGAGGGGAGTTGATCAGGCAGCTTATAGGGGACGAATACAAGCAGGACATTGGCGGTGTTTTTTTGCTCTTTCAATACAGTGCCTTGAAAAAGAATTCATACCACTTGAAATTTTACATATTTTGTCATGTTACAACCAAAAACATAAATGTATTTTGTAGGAACTTTATGTGTTAGACCAACACAAAGTGGCACATAATTGTGAGGTGGAAGAAAAAAATAAATTTTCAAAATTTTTTACAAATAAATATATGAAAAGTGTGGCGTGCATTTGTATTCAGCTCCCTTTAGTCTGATACCCTAACTAAAATCTAGTGGAACCAATTACCTTCAGAAGTCACCTAATTAGTAAATCGAGTCCACCTGTGTGTAATTTATTCTCAGTATAAATACAGCTGTTCTTTGAAGGCCTCAGAGATTTGTTAAGAACATTAGTGAACAAACAGCATCATGAATGCCAAGGAACACACCAGACAGGTCAGGGATAAAGTTGTGGAAAAGTTTAAAACAGGGTTAGGTTTTAAAGAAAATCTCCCAAGCTTTGAACATCTCATGGAGCACTGTTCAATCCATCATCCGAAAATGGAAAGAGCATGGCACAACTGCAAACCTACCAAGACATGGCCGTGGACCTAAACTGACAGGCCAGGCAAGGAGAGCAATAATTAGAGAAGTAGCCCAGAGGCCCATGGTAACTCTGGAGGAGCTGCAGCTCAGGTGGGAGAATCTTTCCACAGGACAACTATTAGTCGTGCATTCCACAAATCTGGTCGTTATGGAAGAGTGGCAAGAAGAAAGATTGTTAAAAGAAAGTCATAAGAAGTCCTGTTTGCAGTTTGCAAGAAGCCATGTGGGGGACACAGCAAACATGTGGAAGAAGGTGCTCTGGTCAGATGAGACCAAAATTAAACTTTTTGGCCTAAAAACGAAAAGCTATGTGTGACGGAAAACTAACACTGCACATCATCCTGAACACACCATCCCCACCGTGAAACATGGTGGTGGCAGCATCATGGTGTGGGGATGCTTTTCTTCAGCAGGGACAGAGAAGCTGGTCAGAGTTGATGGAAAGATGGATGGATCCAAATACAGGGCAATCTTAGAAGAAAACCTGTTAGAATCTACAAAAGACTTGAGACTGGGGAAGAAGTTCACCTTCCAGCAGGAATATGACCCTAAAAATACAGCCAGAGCTACAAAGGAATGGTGTAGATCAAAAGCATATTCATGTGTTAGAATAGCCCAGTCAAAGTCCAGATCTAAATCCAATTGTGAATCCGTGGCAAGACGTGAAAATTGCTGTTCACAGACACTCTCCATCCAATCTGACAGAGCTTGAACTATTTTGCAAAGAAGAATGGGCAAAATTTTCACTCTCTAAATGTGCAAAGCTGGTAGAGACACCCCCAAAAAGACCTGCAGCTGTAATTGCAGTGAAAGGTGGTTCTACAAAGTATTGACTATTGACCATTTATCATTTTCCTTCCATTTCACAATTATGTGCCACTTTGTGTTGGTTGATAACATAAAATACCAATAAAATACATTTACATTTTTGGTTGTAACATGACAAAAATGTGGAAAATTTCAAGGGGTATTAATATTTTTTCAAGGTACTGTAGATAAATGATGAGGCAGACTCCAGAGTACACAATAACAGCTGCATCACCATCCTGGCTACACACACACACACACACAAAACCAATGGGTCACATGTATGCGGGCATCTGTTGTTTAGGAAACAAAAATGGAAAAATGGTAAAATCAGCGCCTTGAGCAACTCAAAAGCGACATTAAAGCAAAACCATTTACTACTGGAAGAACTTGAAGGCATACCGCATTTGACTTGCATCCAACTCTGAGCATAATGCCTTACCAAGTCTGATGAGTGTGTGGAGTCTTAATTTGGGTGATCCCAGGGTGTTTGTACAAAACCGGTTTTATCTGAAGGAGGTTTGCACTTCCTTCAGCCTGAACTTCTGGGTTCATAAAGCACTATACCACACTCTGACCAACAAACATTGCAGGTAGGTGGAGTAGCAATGCCATGACTACTGTGATTTCTGAGCTAGAACATTGATACAGTATTTGGGGCACTGTAAAAGATAAACCTCTAAGTTAAACATTTAGGTTCTGATGGCACTTTATCTAGGTGTACTGAAAGCAATACTTTCCTCACACTAATGTCAGAAATGTGATAGCCTTAATGCCCACCTCCAAACACAGTGACATATATTTTTTTTAATTCTTTCCTATTTTGTAAAACAATAATGGTCATTCCGAAATAACTGCGTATAAGTCACCTGAGCAGCTGCCTGAACATACAGTGGCAGTTACATTTCCTTTTACATCAAAGCAGTGTCTAGTACAAATAACAGTTGCAGTGTTGTGCCTTCCTCCCCCTCCTTTGTTTAGCTATTCACAAAGCACAACAGTCCCATCACAAGTTGTGAATGGCTAAGTAGTGGGGCAGTGGGAGAGGGTTGGAGAAACAACACTGGACTGTTGTATGTAATAGACACATTTCTGAAAAGCCTGAAGGACTGTTATTTACACAATTACTTCAACAAGACATGTATGACTGTTTAAATTGGAGTTTTACAAAATATTAAAGGAGTTGGGCTCTAATGCCAGCACAGACCCTTTCAGTAGCTTCCTAACTGCTCCAGGACTACCACAAATATGATGTATTATCTGCAATGGAAATTCCACCAGAGAGCCAAGGACATCACCATGTTTAGTGGATAGACCCAAAGAAATATATGGAGATTATATTCCAGCGAAAAGTAACAGACGTTAATTTTACAACAATGTCTTTCCTGTTCCCTGGACAGGAAGGAAAAATCTTACTAATGGGAAAAAAAGACCACAATAAAACTTTACAGGGAGTCTAATCCTTCCCCTATCTATCCAAAATGAAAATGTTTGGCTGGAGTTCCATCTTGGGTAAGAAAAAAAAAATGTAACTGCCTACTGCTACATTTCAGTTGCTATTGTAGCAAAGGAAAATTCTGTTAATATTTTTCAATAATGGAGTCTCTGGCGATTTAATGGGCTGTGCGCTGAAAAAATACACCACCAAACGTTCAAATATTTTGCTTTGATAATCTCCTGGAACTATATAAGCCTTCAACATAAACCTGTTTTTTAGTGAATTGTTTCATAGGCTTCCATCCAAACTGCGTCTAGAGTGTGTCTATGACTGTGGGAGGCTAATTTTATAGATCTAAGTTAAGGTTTCAATAAAAACATGCAATAATAAGCATCAGCTTATCATTCTGAGATTTTAACCATTCATTAAGAGCAATTTGCAAGCTATCTTTACTTGCCTACAGGACAAATATCCAAAGAGGTGTGAATCTTGGCTTACTGCCAACGATGCTGATGCAAATATTCTGCAGCTACAAGAAGTATGGGGTTTGTTTATCCCCCAAATAATACTTAGGTGGATGCAGCATCGGTCCAATTGGTCCAATGCTGCATCTGTTCCCTGCTGGCTCTAAGTGTAAGAACTCTGATCACATGACCGCCGAGCTCTCTCGGAGCAGAGAGTAGCGACAGTAAGTCACCACTCTCTGCTCTGCCCCCCCCCCCCCCCACAGAGCTCACTGGAGCACTGGGTTGTGGAGGGGGAGGGAGCGGCCAGCTCAGACTCTCAGTGGCTTTCTGAGAGGTTGAGCCAGGTGACGCGCCAGACTCTGGGGTGGATCACGACTTTACAGTCGGGATCTTTTCCCAGCCTGGACTGGCTGAGTGACTTCAGCAAGCTGTCAGTTGAAAACAAACTGCACTCCTGTGATCCACAGGAGAAATACAGCCTAGAGAGCTTTGGCAGTACTTCTAATTTAAGGGCTAAATTCACCTTTGGAACATATTACATGTTCCACTCATATTTAGGCAGGAACATGTAACACTTCCCTGCAGCTGCTGTTATTTTCAAATAGTGTGGCTGTGCGGAGCTCCGTCCATACAGCTGCATCATTCATTCACAAATTCCTGGGAATGAAACACAAGTACCGTCTGCCACTATGGCAGACAGACTTGTAGTTTCAATGGGCTGTGGGGGTGCCGATGAGTGCTCTTGTAGTCCCCAGACACGTCCTTCCGCTTTTTTTCTGCTTGTTTATTATTTTTTCTGTAAAACTGAACTTGGCCTATAAAGATTTTGAAACCTTCCGAGAGAAACACCAGATTGTAAATACACTACTTAAACTTGGAGCTGCTATAGTACCTTTTTACGTTGCATACCGGCTTTCAGCGATTCAGCCCAACCTTCATGCTCTCCTGCGGATACAAAACATAGAAGATATCATATATACAGCAGTATACAATGTTTACAGATTTATGGGGGATGTGTGTGATGAAGAACGAAATGCCTCCCAGAAATAAATCTACGGCCGAGCTGTAGAATTATGCAATTATTTGCGGCTATTGCAGCTCTGTGTTCTCAGTGTAGTGAATAAATTAATCAGCCATCTGCTAGGGGTAGGGAGAATCCTCATTTTCAAAAGTAATGCAATGTAGAAAAATTGCCCATTTTGAAAACCGCTTTTACCATAATATACACAGAGGTCTGAGTAACAAAATGGTGGCCGATGTGATTACCTGTGAAGTGAAGGGTGGTCTGATAAAAGCAAGCAACTAAAACCATTTCAAACATTGCCTGTGATGATCAAGGGAGATTTTTAAATGTGTTGAAATATCCATTTGGAACAAATCAATCGTTCTGTGGAGAACGTGGAAGGTCTCCGCAGAATGTGACAAAAATGAGGACTGACAGACTTCTTGGTGCCAATCAAACTAAATGAGATGTCTGCCTATGTGTGGCCACCCTGCAGCTTTTAGGGAACTGAGATTCCATTTTTGTCATCCTCATATTTAGCAGATATATAACTCAAGACATGTTTGTAATGATTCAAAACTTTTATATGCAAACTTGTGGTGCATGCAGCCAGTATAACACAAAAGCCATTACTGAAGCATAAGCAAAATTTATAGCAGACTTCAACATTGAATAACGTGGGCATATTCAGAGAACCATCAACAAATGTTTTCCTGATACATGTGATCCAACGGCAGATACTGATTTCCCATATTTCGGTGACAGAAAAAGGACATGTACCGAACATGTACCAAACGTGTCCCCCCCCCAAGAAAAAACATAAAAGCTTCATAAGTGGCCAATCGGAACAAAAGGTACAAGCGCATAGGCCCAAATATGAGGGCCACTTGTCTGCTGCTGTTAGTGTCACACTGAAGGAAGTGATAAATACCAAAGACCAGCGCTGAGGAGACTGTGGCTTTGAATCAGTAAAAACCTCATGTACAGGTATGTCTTTATTGTGCAAAAAATCATGAGCAATGGTAAACCCAGGCTGTCAAGATGGAATGCCCGCTCACCTGCGTCCCCAGGCCGGGAAGGGATGATATCGTCGGTGTGTGTTTAGACCAGCTGGGGAACGCAGCGCTCCGGGAGTGACGTCACTGCAACCGGGGCAGAAGTGGAGCACTGGATATGGATTGCAAGCTCAGCTGGTAACCATGACAATGCGTTTCACATGCTTGCGCTTTGTCAAGTCTCAGATATCCATACCCAGTGACCCACTTCCTCCCCGGTTGCAGTGATGTCTCTACCGGAGTGGCGCGATCCCCAGCCGGTGTGGACACACACCAAGAATATCATCCCTTCCCGGCTTGGGGACGCAGGTGAGCGAGCATTCTACCCTGACAGCCTGGGTTTACCATTGCTCTGGATGTTGTTTGGATACATCTCATGATTTTTTGCACAATAAAGACATACCTCTACGTGAGCTTTTTACTGATTCAAAGTCACAGTCTCCTCAGCGCTGATCAGTGGCCAATGTCTACCCTAACTGCCAGTTACCGTTATTAGTACATTCAAAGAGCTGGGTTATAATAAAAAAAAATTATTTTTTTCAAATAGTAAGCACATTAAAAACCAGCATTCTCAGCGTTGCAACATCTGTGTTCAAAACTTCTACAAAAGGTTATCATGTAAACATAACACTGCTTAGAATTTATAGAAGTGCTGTAGTCTCACTATTATGTATATATAGAGCTACAATACAAATCTAAACGAATAAGCCTGGCCTCCCTTCCTGCGATATTACTTTGTGTGTTTCTTCAAGTAGGAGTGGCAGATGAGGAACCTGGAGTTGAAGGATTCAGTTAACAGAATTACAGTTACAGAATTAAAATGACACAAAACTCTAGTCTAAAAAAATAATAAAAGGCTGAAATACAGACAGAGATCCTCCTGCGCAAAAAGGGAAATAGACCTACTGAAAGCTGCCAGCACTTAACCTGCTACCCAAACAGTGTAAATAAAATTTAATAAAATTATATATAGTGCAGCGCTCAAGACTAAATCAAATATTACTATAACTGTGCTCACATGCAATAGTGTCACAAAATTAATCTAACACAAATCATTAAGTGAGATATTTTCATTAAAAAGTGCCACTCAGTGTAATTCCCTATCCCTTCGTGCCCACACAATAAAGCAAATATATATATGAAAAATTAAACTATCATTTGAAAAAATAATTTTCAAAGTGCTCCAAGTGTAGTGACGTGACCACACTTTATATATTAATCAAACAAGTTCAAAAAATATAATAGAAATGTCCATGAAAACTGATAATAAATTCATGCAATGTGCAAAAGATGTGCAAAACAAATGTGTTCTTGCTCCACAACCGTGCCTCTCTTCACCTCCTAAGGCTAGATTGCCTCCTCACCTCCTTAAACTTAGAGGATTCTTCTTTCTTGCTCACTGGGTTGGTGAGCAATTCTCTAGAGGCTTCCGATTGGGGGTAATGGATGTACCCTAAAGTGATCCACAACGTCAGGAGGAGTGCCTGTCACCAGGGGATAAGGATCCAGAGTGATCCTGAAAGCTGTTTGGCCCTTAGGGGTCAGTTTAAGGAGGTGAGGAGGCAATCTAGCCTTAGGAGGTGAAGAGAGGCATGGTTGTGGAGCAAGAACACATTGGTTTTGCACATTGCATGAATTTATTATCAGTTTTCATGGACATTTCTATTATATTTTTTGGACTTGTTTGATTAATATATAAAGTGTGGTCACGTCACTACACTTGGAGCACTGTGAAAATTATTTTTTCAAATGATAGTTTAATTTTTCATATATATATTTGCTTTATTGTGTGGGCACGAAGGGATAGGGAATTACACTGAGTGGCACTTTTTAATGAAGATATCTCACTTAATGATTTGTGTTAGATTAATTTTGTGACACTATTGCATGTGAGCACAGTTATAGTAATATTTGATTTAGTCTTGAGCGCTGCACTATATATAATTTTATTAAATAAAAGGCTGAGCTCACCCTATACACCTCTTTTCATTGGTGATTATTTGCACTTCAACCATTGTGCGGGTAATTTTATATTTAAATATTTTTTTATTGGAAAATTTGAAACATACAAAATAATTGAAAACATTAGTATAGAGAGGTGCACATTTAATACAAAATCTTGCATAGGTAGGGTAAAATGGGGTAGTGGTACCTCGCCATCCGGCCGAAGTACATTGCAAAAACTTGTTTCAGTTACATGAGAGGTATGCTCAATTTAGTGCACCTTATTGAATTGAGGTATGAACATTAAGGGGGAGATTAGAAAGGGGAAAGAGGGGAGAAGAGGGGGGGTAGAGGCACCTAGAATGTCAAAATCGTGTAGTGTGGTTGAATATTATATAATCATTTTATTGAACAGTTGGGGTTGTGTAACCATCGGGTCCATTGAGTCTCAAATTTGTGGTATGAGAAGTTATGGAGGGCTGTTCTCCTCTCCATTTCACATAGGAAGTTAAGATCGGACAGTAGTCGGGACAAAGAGGGAGTGATAGTAGATCGCCATAGCCTGGTGATATTGAGCTTCGCGGCTGACAGAATGTGTATGGTAATGGTGCGTGAGGGCAATGGAATTTTGTCTATTCCAATATGGAGGAGCGCTAGAGCCTGGTTTGGGGTTATTGGAGTCTTTGTGATGGAAGAGATTATTTGAAAAACTTGGTTCCAATAGGAAGTCAGGGATCTACACGCCCACAATAAGTGCGTGAGAGTGCCTGATTCCCCACAGTGTCTCCAGCAGGATTGTGAATGTTGAGGATAGAATAGGGCTAACTTGACAGGAGTTAAGTACCCTTGGTGGAGTACTTTCAGATATGTTTCCCAGTGCGAACTGCACTTTGAAGATTTGTAAGTAATGGTAAAAGTTTTTTCCCAAGTGCTAAGAGATATGGGTTGTTGAATTACTTTTTCCCAGTTTGCTATGGACAATGTGTGTGTATTAAATTGCGATTCAACTAGAATCGTGTAGAACGTTGAAATACCTTTTTTTGGATAGGTTGTTTTTTGTAAGAAATGCTGTGTAGTCGCTGGGACTTTAATACTACATGGCACATTCGTCTTGTAGAGGGCATGGGTTACACGTATATAGGTAAAGTATTCAGTAGCTGGGATTTGGTATTTTTCTCTAATAGTCTGAAAGGAATGTAGTGTATTGTTAGTGTACAGGTTTTGTATGTAGAGTAATCCATGGTTAATCCATAAATTTAGGTTTAAATGAGGAGAGAGGAAGTGTAGAGACGAAAGCGGAGTGAGAATTTGAAGATTGTCCTTACGTAGTTGGGTATGAGAAATAAAGTCATACCAAGCTGTTAGAGAGGCTAATATGCAAGGGTGATTATGTAGGTGCGTAAGGTGTGCCCCGCGAGGTATAATAAGTCTGACAAGGTGTGCGGTAGGAATAAGGAAGTTTCCAGAAGAGTCCAGGTTTTGTTGAATGTGGGCTGCCACCAGAAGAAGAGCTGGTCAAGTAAAGTGGCAAGGTAATAAGATTTCATATGTGGGAGTCCCGCTCCGCCTCTGGAGGATGGGCGGATTAGGAGATTTGTAGCATATCTAGGCTTTTTCGAATTCCAAAGAAATGTATTCAATGTTGCCTGAAGTTTTGTAAAAAAGATGTGAGGGACTGGGATAGGGAGCGTGCGAAAGATGTAAAGTATTTTGGGTAATATACACATTTTAACTGTCGCCAATCTGCCTAACATCGAGAGAGTAGTGGTGCGTAGACCTTTAATCTCTTGCGGAATAGATTCAAATAGTGGTTTAAAATTAGTGGTATATAGTTGGTTAGTCTTTGCAGTCAGTTTGATTCCCAGGTATGGGATGCTAAGTTTTTCCCAAGTGAAGGGGAAGTGTTTGGAGATTAGATTTTGGGTAATCTCAGGTGTGTGTAGATTCAGAATAGAAGATTTCGGTTCATTGAGTTTGTAGTAAGACATGGATGCGTAGTTTTGGATATGCGTTCGTATGGTTTTGAGGGAGTTGTATGGATTAGTAACCATTAGGATAATGTCGTCTGCAAATAGACTGATCTTGTGTTCGGATTTTAGGCATTTAATTCCTGCGAAATTGGGGTCGTTTCTAAGGGTGGTTGCTAGTGGTTCAATGAGTAGCGCAAAAATTATAGGGGATAGTGGGCAGCCTTGTCTAGTTCCGTTAGAGATGTAGAAGGGTTGAGAAAGTGTGCCGTTAGTCAGGACTCTGGCCGATGGCTTGGAGTACAGGGACAACATGGCCGACAGCATCCAGTCAGATATTCCAAATTTTGGAGTGTATGCGTCATAAACTTCCAGTGGATTCGGTCAAACGCTTTTTCTGCATCAAGCGATAGCAAAAGCGAAGGTTGGGTATCTAATTCAAGGTGGTGTATCAGGGATATGATCCGTCTGGTGGCGTCCGGAGCCTGTCTACCAGGAATAAATCCTACCTGGTCTGGATGGATTAAAGTCGGTAGGTAAGGGATTAGTCTTAGGGCAATTATCTTAGCCTATATCTTTATATCTGTATTAAGGAGCGAAATCGGTCTGTAATTTTGTACCAGTTGAGGGTCCTTACCTGGTTTCGGGATTGTGGTAATTATCGACTGCAGCATGTCTTGGGGGAATGCGCCACAGGTGGCGACATGGTTGTACAGGGGGGATAGGTGCGGAGAGAGGTCGGGGGCAAAGGCTTTGTAGTATTCATTAGTGAAGCCATCGTTTCCTGGTGATTTGTTCAGGGGAAGGGTGCGTATGATTTTTTCAATCTCAGTCGAGGAAATCGGTATAGAGATAGATTCAAGTTGAGACGGGGTTATGCGTGGGAGGTTAGTGTTATGTAGAAATTGCTCTATTGAATGTGTCGTGGGTTGGGTTGTATTGGCATCATCTTTTAGGTTATATAGTGTCTGATAGTAGACCGCAAAAGCATTTGCGATATCCTGTGGATTTGTCAGAGTGTTGTGCAAAGCAGGATGTCGGATTGTGGATATTTTGGTTTTAAGACGTTTTTGTTTGATAGTTTTACTAAGGAGTGAATTTGCCTGGTTACCGAGTGCATAGAATTTAGCTTTTGTTTTTTGTAGGTTGGTGTCGTATGTGTGCAGTAAAATGGTACGTAATTTATTCCTGTCTGAGTTCAGGGTCGCTGTTATAGCGGGGTTTGGATTCTGTTTGTTGAGTTTTTCGTTCGAGCGAATGGAAGTCATGAGCTGATCAATTTGTTGAGAACGCTGTCTCTTAGTGCGGGCGTTTAACTGGATGAGTATACCTCTCATGTAGGCCTTATAGGCCAACCAAAGTGTGGTAATAGATATATCATGGGTGGCGTTGGTGTCAAAAAAGTTTTTGGGCTTCTTGGATACGCTTCTGGTTCTCCGGTGTTGTTAAAAGTGTAGAGTTGAGTCTCCAGATGGGTGGGAGCGCTGTGTTTTGGTCATCGTCTAATGATATATGGATTGGGGCATGGTCCGACCAGGTTATAGTCCCAATTTTGGATGCTGTCACTTGTTGCAATGTCCATTTGTCTGTGATAAACATGTCTATGCGTGAGTATGAAAGATGTGGAGGAGAGTAATAAGTATAATCTCTTTCAGAGCCATGTTGACATCTCCAGATGTCATAAAGGTCATTGTCGTGCAGAAACTGATTAAGAGTTGGTTTCGTGGATTTTGGAGTAGAGAAAGAGTCCATCTCCGAATGTCCCGTAATGTTGAGATCACCACCGATGATGAGTTTCCCTTGTTTAAGTATGGAGATGGTTTTGTAAAGTTTACGGTAGAAACATAGCTGTTTGCAGTTCGGGCCATAAACATTTACTAAGGTATGAGTCTTGTCATTTATTTGGCATACTAAAATGTGGAAGCGTCCAAGTGGATCTGCCTTCTGTGATAAGAGGGGAAATGAGAGAGAATCCTTAATGGCCGTGATCACTCCATTCTTCTTTTTAGGGTTAGTTGCCATAAATGTTTGAGAGAAACGATGAAGGTATAGTTTGGGCGCCTTTTCGGTAGCAAAGTGTGTTTCCTGTATAAAGAGTATGTCCGCTTGTGACTTCCGTGCTTCTCTAGAGAGTAACGAACGTTTATATGGCGAATTTAGGCCTCGGACGTTGAATGATGTAAAATGAATCATTTGAAATCGTGATTCCTCGCTTTTCCGTAACCTGAGGTGGTGTTTGGGAGAGGCATATGATCATGTATCTTGCGAGAGGATAAACATGTAAGTGGAGGTGATAGGATTGTGACTCAATCGGAGTGTTGAGGGGAGTATTCCAAGGTGTGTCGAAGTACGTGACATATGGATGTTGCGTGGGTATCCAAAGGTGCCATGGTAGGGAAGGGGTAAGGTTATAAAGAACAACAATAAAAAAAGATTTGCGAAAAATGCAAATATCCCAAGTAGCCAACTTTGCTACCTCAAAACCGGGGGGGTGCGGGTGGGCTTGACCGCCAGGCGGGGGTCGAGCCAGTTGCAACCATTTTAAACGAACTTTGCCAAATACAGGCCAAATGCCAGACAGATCGGATGAAGAAATGGCTCCTGGGAAAAAGTATGGACATATTTTAGTAAAAGGAGGAAAAATATGTCTTGTAAAGATCATGTTGCCTCCATAGAGCTATGCGCGGGTTCTTGCGGTTCCGCAGGGAGGATATTCCAGGTTTTCAGTAGATCCAGGCCCGCCTCCAATGTTTTGATAGTAAAAATTCTACCATGTTGCCGCACCATTAGTTTGGTGGGGAACCCCCACTGGTATGCTATGCCATGGTTTCTTAGGGCCTTGGTGATAGATATCATTCGTTTTCTGTTAAGGAGGGTAGCTTTGGATAAATCAGCATATAATCGGAGATTTGTGTACAATGGTGGGAGCGGCGGTGGATTTCGGGCCGCCGACATAATTTTATCTTTCACATGGAAAAAATGAATGCGGGCTAATACATCCCTAGGTGTGGATGCCGGCAAAAAGGAGGGTTTAGGTAGGCGATGTGCCCGGTCAATTGCGAACTCTAAGTCAGAGATTGAAGGGAGGAGGATTTTGATATATTGCTGTATGTATGGGATTAAGTCAGCGTTGGTGACAGATTCGGGAATTCCTCTGAATTTGATGTTGTTGCGACGTGATCTGTCTTCTAAATCAGCTAATGTTTGATTGATTTGCTCAATGTCATTCGAGTGCTCTATGTGCGCATCAATTAGGTTGTTGTGCGCCGTTATTATGTCTCCCATGCTATTCTCAATGTGGCTGATTCTATGTTCTTGTTGTTGTACTAAAGTTGACAGTTGGTTGAGTGGCGTAAAGATATCGTTATGTAGAGATTGGCGTAACGACGTAAGCATGTTTTTCATGCATATTTCTGTCAGAGGTATGTCTGACGCAGGGAATGCTTCTAAGTCAGGCATAGCTGCGTGGGGTGGCTGTAATGGAGGATTTAAGGCCTGGTGAAGTGTGCTAGGGTCCTGTTCTAGCCGTGGCCTGGATTTAGCTGGGCTGCGTAATGTAGGGGACAGTGGGGGTGACAACTCACCAGGGTCCCCGGGGTACAGTGAGTGCTGCAGCCTGGAATCTTGTTGCTGAGCCCTGTAGTCCTCCTGCTGAGCGCTCCTGCTGTCTCCCTGTCTGCAGCCGCGGGCGCCATCTTGGATTCCCGTCCCAATGGCCGGGAAGAATTGTGTCAGCTTCCCTGGCTGATCCAGGGATTTTTTCCTCCTCGGCATGGCTGCGGGTGGTTGAGCACCTTATGCTTATCGGTGCCGTGCTGTTGCGGATTCCCAGTGCCGGTTTGAGCCGCTTATAGGCTGGCGGGTGGACGGCGCTGTCTCACTGCACGTCCACCTTCATTGCTGGCCGCGCATGCGCCCCCCTGTGCGGGTAATTTTAAAGTACATGTAGACTTAAAAATATATTCTTTTCAAGTATGTATTCATAACTCAATAAATTACCTTCTATTGCTCTCAGCCTCCTCCAAATCTCAATATTCCTTTTTTGCACCTGTGACCCAACATCATGGTAGAGGGTGGCTATAATCGTTACTCATGGTCCCACTGTAAGTCACATGACTGACTAGAGACTATGATGTGTAGTGTGTGCACAGAGCACTGCACATGACCACAGCAAACATGCACGGCTTGTTTCAAACAAACAGAAGCGAGAGGGAAAAGGATAGGTTCCAGAGCTCATGGAAGTTACAAAGTCAGAAAAACACAGTAAGAAATGTTTTCATGAAAAACAGATTACAGGGCTATTAAGTAGTGGATATGCATGGATTATTTTTACAAGGATATTGAATAGTGTCCCCTTAAGCCTCCATTTTTAATTTTAGGTTTTTACTGCAATACAGAGCTGTTAGGCCTCTTGCACACAGTACTGATGTTTGAGCATCTGCTTTTTTTAAACGTAATTTCATGCGTTTGTATTGCGTGTATTTGTGCGTATTTATGCACAGTTCGTGCACAATATACTCTTAGGGAACATTATTTATGCTCATATGCGCATATTCGTATGCAGGCACATGGCGTAAATTACCAACCAAAAATGCAGATTTTCCTTTTTTTTTTTAATTGACAAGTATGCGGCACTTGTTTACGTACTTGTGTGCAAATGCACACTGTAAACAATGGGCTACATTTTACCTCAGTAAAAAAACAAAACAAAAAAAAAAGATGTACTGAGCTTTTTCAAGCAGCAGTGTGCAAGAAGCCTTATGCAGGCCATAGACGGTTCGTTTATCGGACGATTTTTCGTTTGAAAAACAAAACATTGTTCGTTCTGTAAACCAAGGTTGCCACCAATGATTGTGAAAATCGTCCGTTTTTCACGAATTTTCCAGCATGACCGATAAAGAAATGAGGAGGAACCACAAAAATCGGCCGATGCCATTGCCCCACTAATAGTGCAAAAATTGGCCGATTATTATTTTGGACGAAAATTCGGCTGATAAACAAACAGTCTATGGCCTGCATTAGAGAGATTTCTCCTTCCATGAAGATCAGACTGACAATGTTATCCCAAGATCGGGTATAAGGGAAAATCTGCAACAGAGACCCAAACAGTAATAAGAAAGCTGTGACGGGGGTTCTAATTTTGTCCCCCTCTAAAAATAAAAACATTCATTAAGGTCTGTGTTACTGTTACAGATTTCCTCCCACCTCCTCTCCGATAAGGGGAAATCTCACTAAAGGAGTCCCAGATAGAAGTAAAAACCTGACACTTTAAAGCTGGTTCCAACAAGCACCTTGATACTTCACTGTTGCGATGTTCAGCCACCAGGAACAAAGAACATTACCTTTTATTTTCAGATAAGGGGGTGCATGTGACTTGCTTTCCTTTTTTAATAGTGATGGTGCTAATGCTTAGCGATTGGCGGCACAGCACCCAATGCACTCACATTCGGGAAATGTTTTCAATTTGTTATTACTTTACAGAAAGTGAAGAAAAAAAAAAGAAAAAGAATATTAAGCTGTTCAAAAAATTATCTATACGTGTATATATGAGCAATTTTAACCTTCTCATTTTGTGAGTGGCCTTTTAATTCTTAAAGTGTGTATATGGTTACTGTACCATTGGAGATTTTTTTTTTTTTTCTTCCTGTGGCAATGATAGCTGGTGGAGAGGAGTGAGAAGATCACTTCATAGGTCTTATGTGGAGTTTTACAAGCAAATCATGCCAACCATGAGAGTGGGAGGCATATATGTTTGGAGAGAGAAAACCCAAAAGGGAGTGATTTCTCACGAGCACATGGTGGGGTTTTTTGGGATAAAAAGCGGCAAGTTTATGGAGATAACTGGAGCACTTAAAAATGCACTCAACTGATACCATGGACTTATTTGATTAAGAATCACGATTGTTTGATGATTCAACATTTATTGTGTATATTTGTGTGTTTTTTTTTTTTACAGTGCTACTGTGAAGGACACTTTTTCACATGAGAGTATTCATTTGTTAAAAACAAAATGGCATTTTTTTTGTTACTCGCTGTAAAAATCTCTTTCTCTGAGTTCACTGACGGACACAGAGTCTTGCATTCTGGACCATAGGGTTATATCGCCACCTACAGGAGTAGGACACTAGGCAGGAAAAAGAAACTCAGCACCGCCTATGGGCAGTCTTGGCTGAGATAAAACCCCTCTCTGCATAGGCAATCCAGTTAGTAACAAGCAGTGTCAGCAAAAAAGAAAAAAAAATTCATAGGAGGTGCTATGTCAGTCAATGAACTCAGAGAAAGGGATTTTACAGTAACAAAAAAATCCCGTTTTCTCTTTTGTTCATTGACAGACCCAGAGTCTTCCATTCTCAACCACAGGGATGTCGCAAAGCAGTGCCAATCAGTGAGGGGTAGGAAAAACCAAGGAAAAAAACCAGGCCAACATGAGCCCAACTAGAAAACAACCCCCAAAGAGAACAGAAACCTCAAAAAAGAAACAGCTGCCTGCAATACCTTACGGGTAAAACATGCATCTGAAGATGCTAAGACATCCACCTTGTAAAATTTTGTAAAGTTGTGCACAGATGTCCAGGTAGCTGCCTTGCAGATTTGAGGCACAGACGCCCGATGATGGAAGGCCCAAGAGGTACTAAGCACAGGGGTAGTGTGTGCAGTTACGAGAAAGGGAGGAACCTAACCCTTAATGGCGTAAGCTTGAACAACTGTCTGCCCAATCCATCTAGAAATGGCAGCAGAAGATGCTGCCACACCTCTCCTTGGCCCCTCCGTGATCACAATAAGGGAATCTGACCTCCGAAAAGACTAACAGACAAATACACTCGAATTGCTCGAATCACATCCAACCAAGGTGTACAGAAAGAACTCCTTAGGATGCGACGGGCGAGGACATAAGGACGGTAGGACAATGTCCTTGTTTAAATTAAAGTCAGAGACCAGCTTTGGGAGAAAGGAAGGACACGGATGGAGAACCACTTTATCTTTGTGCACCACCAAATAAGGAGACCTACAAGACAAAGCAGCCAACTTCGATACTCTGCGGGTGGAAGTGATAGCCACCAAATAAGCCACCTTTTATGACAGAGTTAGAAAGGTAATCTCCCTGATACGCTCAAAGGGAGGCTTTTGGAGAACAGAGAGAACCAGATTCAGATCCCATGGTTGCAACAGGGAGCGCACAGGGGGTGCCACATGCCCAACTCCTTGAACAAAAGTATGGATCAAAGAGTGCAAGGATAGAGGACGGTGAAATAAAACAGTCAGAGTGGAAACCTGGCCCTTGAAGGTACTTTAGCGCCAGCTTCTTCTCAACACCCTGTTGCAGAAAAGACAAAATTCTAGCCATCAAAAAGGAACAAGTTAGAACCCCTGCAGCCTCACACCAGGAAATATATACCTTCCAGGTGTAATGGTATATCTTCCTAGCCTTCAGCATGGTAGGAATCACCGACTCTGACAGACCCGTCTCAGAAACTGGCTTTCAATAGCCAAGCCATTAAAGTCAGTGGCCATAAAGCGGGGTGGAAGATTGGACCTTGATCTGCTCTAAGCGGCAGACGCCAAAGAACGTCCATGACCAGCCGCACCACGTCGGCATACCAAGGGCGGAGAGGCCAATCCGGAACCACCAAGATGAACGCAATGCCTTTGGCCTCTATCCTTCGCAGCAGCCGGGGTAGACGCTTGAGAGGAGGAAACGCCAACATTTGACGGCAGTCCGCCTGCCAATTTTCCAGACCGTGGATATACACGGCAGAGAGAGCTGGTACATGGCGCTCTGCCCACCTCAGAATGCGGGAGGCATCCAGCAACACCGCCACACTCAGTGTCCCTCCCTGGTGGTTGACATAGGCTACTGCCGTAGTATTGTCTGCCTGGATTCGGACCGGGTGCCTTCGAAGATGCTCCGTCCACTGTTGCAGGCGGAGTCTGATTGCCCGGAGCTCCAAGACACTGATTGGTAGTCAGGACTCCTCTGGCACCCATCAACCCTGGGCCAAGCTTGCCCCCAGTACTCCTCCCCAGCCAAACAGCCTGGCGTTTGTTGTGACCACTGTGCAATGCAAGGGAAGACATTATTTCCCCTCCTGAAGGACAGGAGGCCGAAGCCACCAAAGCAGAGACATCCTGGTCTTTTGACCCAGACAAACCTGGGTGTCCAAGGAGTTGGAGGACTTGGCCAAACTTGGACAGGACTTCCCTCTGAAGTGACCTTGTATGAAACCGCCTCAAAGGCAGAGACCATCAGTTCCAGGACTTGCATGCAACAGCGAAGAGAGGGCCACCCGCAGGACAGCAACAAGCGAACCACCGATTAAAGCTTCTGTAGCTCATACAGCGGAAGGAACACCTTGGCCAACGCCGTGTTGCGAGCCAGATACTCCAGCTTCCTGGTTGGGGTCAGAGTGGATTTCTGGATGTTCAGGACCCACCCAAACTCCAGCAAGGTGCTTATCGTGATCGCCACGTCGTCCCTCAAGGCTGAGTGAGACTTCGCCCTCAGTAGAAGGTCGTCCAGATAACCAATCACGGAAATCCCCCATTGTCAGAGTAAGGTCAGAACCAGAGCCAGCACCAGTGATAATGCAGGTCTCCCATCGCAAAGCGAAGCAAATGCTGGTGTCTGGTAGAGATGGGGATTTGTATGTAGGCATCCTGGATATCGATTCGTTGCTACAGGTTGGAAGAACAAGACTGGAATTCTATTTTATACCCAGACAGAATCAGCTCGTGGACCCACTTGTCAGAAATCAGGGAGGTCCACAGAGTGGCAAAGCAGTGAAGACGACCCCCCACCCTGGAAAATGGTGGGGACAGACCTTTACGCTGGGGAGAACTTGTCCGCCGGCTTGACAGTCCAAGGGCACTTGGTACCCCTGTAGGGGGCCTTGAACAGCTTGGAACCCTTATCAGCAGATCTGGGGGGGGTGAAAAAAATTTCTTGTGAACAGAAAAAGAAGGACCGTGCTTGAGACATGGTTCTTTCCCCCGTGCAGTGCAGGACGCGGCAACTGGAGTCTGCGGAAGAAAAGTACTCTCCCCCCAGTAAGATTTTTTTAAGATGTCATCCAGGGTGGCCCCGAAGAGGCGCTCACTCTGGAAGTGCAAATCTGTGAGAGCCTTCTTTGATGTCTGATCTGCAGAACAACATTCGAGCACCACAGCTGTAATGGAAAGCCTGGAAAGCAAGGGGGCCCCATCCAGGGATGTGTCACACACAACCGTAAGGCCCTTGCCCAGCTGGTTCACCAATTCCACATAAGCGGGGGGAACTTGCACCCCCCCCAGGCCGTGGTGAAGGTGTTTGTCACTATTCAGTGAGGGTCTGGGACACCAGGGCAGTGGCCAAAACCAGTCAAACAGCCGAGCCAGCAATAGTGAACAGCAGGGGTGTAATCGCCTCCACCTTCATGTCTGCCAGATCCTTAAAGGATGGAGACTCCTTCACCGGTATCATGGTTGCTTTATTCAACCTGGAAATCAGAGGGTCCACGATAGGTGGTTCATTCCACTTCTTCAGAAGAGATTCATCGAAAGGGATAATGCACGGCAAATGGTTTATGCGTGCCAAAGGGGACAGATACCTCCGTAACTGAACAGGCTGCTGCAGGGCTACAAGAAAATGGCTGGTGCTCTTTGGGAAGATGGCTGCCGGGAAAAAAACCCAATAAGCGCGCCGAACCAGCCACAGGACCAGGCTGAAGCATCACATGGCACCCTTCACCCCCACAGCAAGCCAGGAAAGCAACACAACTTGTCAGAGCTGGAGGACAGCCTGGTATGCAACCCCAAGGTAACTGCTATCACCCAGAAGGTGGCCCAGACCAAGATAGGGTGGTGAAGGGGGACCCAGGAGCAAATCTGGAAATACAAGGGGTCTGGCAGGGAGGAGGGGACCCCGCAGGGCTGACCATCCCAGGGAGCACCTGCGCCCAGCACCCAGAAGAGAGGGGGGGGGGAGGCAAATGTTACTTAATCCAGGGAGGCTGCAGGTATGCTCCAGAGACTGAACCACCTCTCCATCGAAGTGTGGGGGGGCTGTTGGCAAAGGCAGCGTTGTGAAGCGGACATCCAGAGCCCTGTCATATGCAACCCTATGAGACGTTAAACTTGCCGGCCCAATCCAGGGTGGGGAACGTCACGGCCCACCCTGCGCTTCACTAGGGTCTGCACATGTTTGCTGGCCAGACTGGGGTGACCACTGGATCTATATTATTTAGCCAGTCACCCAGCCTAGTTATTGATTGAAGATCTCCGCAGGAAAAAACCCAGGAAACACGTAGAAAAAGAAAAAGAAAAAAAAAAGGACAAAATCTTACAGAACCACAGGTCCCAGCAGGGAGTAAGGTCACTACTCTTGAACACTAGGCAGGAAAAACTGGACTGCCTATGCAGAGAGGGGGTTTATATCAGCCAGGACTGCCCATAGGCGGTACCTGTAGATGGCGATATAACCCTATGGTCGAGAATGGAAGAGGTTACGTCCGTCAATGAATGAAAGAGAAAAGAGCAGTGTCTGCATTTTTCTTTACAAACTCCACTTTCTAGTGAATCGCTGAATATTTAGTTGTATAACCACTGTTTCTTAAAACTGCTTCACATCTGTGTTGCATGGAGTCAACAAACTTCTGGCACCTGTGAACAGGTATTCCAGCCCAGGACATTTCCACTACATTCCACAATTGCTCTGCATTTCTTGGTTTTACCTCAGAAACAGCATTTTTGATATCACCCCACAAGTTTTCTATTGGATTAAGGTCTGGGGATTGGGCTGGTCACTCCATAAAGTTAACCTTCTTGGTCTATAACATGATGCTGCTCGCTTACTTTGTTTGAGGTTGTTCTCTTGTTGAAACTCTCATTTCAAGGGCATTTCCTCTTCAGCATAAGGCAACATGACCTCCTTAAGTATTTTGATGTATTCAAACTGATCCATGACCCCTAGTATGCGATAAATAGGCCCAACACCGTAGTATGAGAAACATACCCATATCATGATGCTTGTGTCAGCATGCTTCACTGACCTCACAGTGTACTGTGGCTTGAATTCAGTGTTTGGGGGACAGAGGTTGCAAACACGGATGAATTTGCACAGACATACCATCAAGGAACATAAAGAAGATGACCTCTGCACACCTGTAGGACACCATTTCTCACAACCAGGCCACAATATGGAAGACCTCAATATTTTAGTTCTGAAAGGAAAATTTAAATCCATCCAGGAAAGAAAAACATTTGAACTAAGAATGATAATTCTATTTGACACAAAAGATAACGGTCTTAATTTGGACATGGGATTCCTCAACCATTATCCGACAGTTTTATGACTATTAGCTAAAACTTGACCCCCTCTGTGTGAGTGTTGTATCCCCCCCTCCCCCCCTTGCTTTTGATGTATCTTATCTGTAGCCCTTTTTTTTTTTTTTTTCTCAATCCCTTCTAACATTCTGCTTAAACTTTGTGATTTGTATAGTACTGCTTGGACTTTGAAGAAGGGGACATACCCCGAAAGCTTGTCCTCAAAATTATATGTTAGTGCAAATAAAAAAAGTATCACGGACAGTACTCAATTGTTTGGGTCATCTGACAAAACTGTCTGTGGCCCTAGACTCAAAAAGAACAATCTTGCATTCATCAGTCCACAAAACGTTGTGCCATTTCTCTTTAGGCCAGTCAATGTGTTCTTCGGCAAATTGTAACCTCTTCAGTACATATTTTTTCAACAATGGGACTTTGTAGGGGCTTCTTTCTGATAGCTTGGCTTCACATAGACGTCTTCTAGTTGTTACAGTATACACAGGTAACTTAAGACCTTCTCTGATCATTGGCTGAGTCTTTGCCATTTTGGCTATTCAATCCATTTGAATGGTAGTTTTCCGCTTTCTTCCACGTCTTTCTTGTTTTGGTTGCCATTTTAAAGCGTTTGAAATCATTTTACCTTAGCAGCCTATCAGTTTCTGCACTTCTTTATATGTTTTCTCCTCTCCAATCAACTTTTAATCAAGGTACGCTGTTCTTCTGAACAATGTCTGGAACAACCCATTTTATTCAGATTTTCAGAGAGAAGAATGTACATTTGCTGCTTTTGTCCTTAAATATGGGACACCTATTTGACACCTGTTTTTTCACAGACTGAATGTCCCCACTAATAGAACTCCACACTGTTATTATTTTTAACACGACCCTTTCAATTCATGATTCAATTACACAGAATCAACAGCATGCATGTCATGACTGTTAGGACTGTTGGTTTTCTATTACTATACTATGCCTACTAGTAAATTATTTGTCATGTAGAATATAATCTATACCAAAACAGTGATTTATCTAGTTAGCGATTTTGAACTGCTGTTATTTTGAACACAGCTGTACAATGAATATCTCCTAACTGTGCACGGATATTCTCTATTTCTTCAGCCGGTTGCATCAGCAGCGCATGCACACAGAGCTCTGAATTGAAGACATAATGAGCATGCTGTAATCCACAGCACTGTGCCGCGACTGACTCCTGTGCACATGCACGGAAGTGACGTCATTGCGGTCCGATAATTCAAACGGCCAGAGCCGGAAGGAAGACTGGGTGAAGATGGAAGCCCTGGAAGCAGTGATTGCTGGAAGGCTTTGTTTTAAGGTAAGTCTACATCAATAACACCTAATGATGCTATACAGTAAAATTACATAATACAGTATGATTATGAATAAATGACCATAAGCTTTTTCACAAAGCCAATCACTCAATGCAAGCAGCACAAGGGGAGTACATCCATGCAGCAAAGCTTTACCTGTTGCATCGTTCCTAGTCTGCAGCCAGGAACATGAACCTAGAAATTAAAAGATCATTCAAGACATAGAACACCAGATATGCCCAATTTTGAAGTGAAAGGGAATTTTATATGGTTTTGTAAATGTTCCTCATTTATAACTTTCCAGAATAAACTGCACAATTTCTACAAATGTTTTCTTTTTGTCAGGTAAATATGAAATATTACATATGACCATTTAACATGTATCTCTTTATAGCCAGCTTTATGCTTTCTCCATCCCCCTTCCTGCCTGCTATGTTCAGTCTGGAGTTTGTTAGGCAGCCTGAAGACAGAACAGCTTCTGCTCTACGATACCAGTATTATGGGTGCATACTGAATTGAGTTCTATAATCACAACATACATTTCAATTTTCTTTTTTTAACATCAGCATTGAATAGTAATACAATTGACTGAATGGTATTTCTGTCAACCCAAATACAAAGCAAAAGTGTACTCAATAAATCTCCTTTTATGTTGTAAATGCTGCTTGTCTACTCCCAATTTCTTTCCACCACTTCCTGGATTCCCTGCATGCCTTACAGCTTCTTCCCAGCTCATTCATTTGGCTTACTTTTGATTTCTACTGGCTACTTATCTAACAGTACACCTTTCAGTGATGCTATGGTGTCTTTTCTGTAATGACTGTACCCCCTATAGTTTAGAAGGCAGGCTTTTTGAAAGGTGTGACACAAGCAGTGCATTTTCACAAGGAACACAAGGCAATAGTGAATGTGTCTCAGAATTCAAGGGTGTAAGGTGTGGGATTCTTCAAAAAGTTCTCAAATTTCAAGATTCAGTTTCAAGTTAATAAGGGTAGGTAGGCCATAAATAACGTGTGTATATTTTATTTTTATGTTTGTGTGTGTGTATTTTATTTTTATATATGTGCGTATGTATGTGGTTGTTTTAAACAATTCTCAATGCCTATGTGTGAAATAATGGGATACAAAACATCTAGCCAAAGTAAAGTTTAACCACTTTAAAAGTAGTAATAAACTAATTGCAACTACACCAGTAAAAGCATAATACCAGAAATCAATGCACTTTTAAACAGATAGGGATAAATTAAAGTGTCAGAATTCTTACAATTTCTGCAGTTTGCTTTTTCTGTAGTCCGTTTCATTTTAAGCCAGCACTATATTTACAGAAAACTCTACTGCACTCTCCAACCCATACTGCTGTCCTTTTTGCACGTCACTGCATCAATCTTGCGCATGTGCAATAAGATAAAGTCAAGCATGAACTGATGGTCAGCACTCTTGCAGCATTAAAATGTAATGCTGGAGAGTAAAGCTAATAAACATGGCATGCATCTCTACAGATTGATGACACGCTCAGTATGCAGTCAATCGGGATTCTAATGCGCATGCGGAGTGATGTCAGCAAAAAAAAAAAGAGGAGGGCGTTATCTACTAAACTATGCACCTTGAAAGACGCTAAAAGGTACTTAACCACTTGCCTACCAGGCACTTATACCCCCTTTCTTACCAGGCCAATTTTCAGCTTTCAGCGCTGCTGCACTTTGATTGACAATTGCGCGGTCATGCAACATTGTACCCATATGAAATTTTGATCATTTTTTTCTCACAAATAGAGCTTTCTTTTGGTGGTATTTAATTGCCACTGGGCGCTTTACTTTTTGCGCTATAAATAAAAAAAGTGCAAAAAATTTGAAAAAAAAATTAATTTTTCTTTGTTTCTATTATAAAATTTTTCAAACAGGGATTTTTTCTCCTTCACTGATGTGCGTTGATGAGGCAGCACTGATAGGCGGCACTGATGGGCACTGATAGGCAGTACTAATGAGGTGGCACGGATAGGCGGCACTAATATGCAGCACTGATAGGCGGCACTGATAGGTGACACTGATGATGGGTACTGATAGACGGCACTGACTGGCATCACTGCTGGGCACTGACTGGCGGCACTGACTGGCACAACCCCTGGGCACTGACTGGTGGCACTGACTGGCAGCACTGCTGGGCTGCACTGGTGGGTGGCACTGGTGGGCAACACAGGTGGGTGGGCACAGGTGGGTGGCACTTCTGGGCACAGGTAGGTGGCACTTCTGGGCACAGGTGTGTGACACTGCAGAGTGGCACAGGTGGGTGCACTGCTGGGCACAGGTGGGTGCACTGCTGGGCACAGGTGGGCGGAGCTAGTGGGCGCACTGCTGGGCACAGGTGGGCGGAACTTGCGGGTGGCACTGCTGGGCACCGATCATCAGGGCACTGATCATCAGTGTCCTGATGATCGGTGCCGATCCCCGCTGTGACAACTGCCGGTTCTCGGCAGTACTTTCCTCACGATCTGACAGCGTGAGGAAAGTGCAGCCGAGAACCGGCACTTGCATTTCCCTGTGATCAGCGTGTCATTGGACACCGCTGATCACGTGGTAAAAGGCCGCTGGGATCGGCCTTTTACCACATCACGTGATCAGCTGTGTCCGTAGGACACAGCGTTCACGGAGATCGCTGGGTGCGCGCCTCGCGTTCTGGGGGGACGTCATATGACGTCCACCCAGAACTGGCCGGCCACAGTGAAGCCGTCATTCGGCTATCTGCGGTCGGCAACTAGTTAATAGTATGTCATGCTATTCTGGTTTAAATGCCACTGACCTGTCCAAGAGAGTTTACTATCACTTTAACACCAGTCTAATTCCGACACTTCTCTCGTACATGTAAAATTCTGTACTTTTTTTTTTTGCTAGAAAATTTAGAACCCCCAAACATTTTTTGTTAGCAGAGGCCCTAGAGAATAAAATGGTGGGTGTTGCAATTTGTTATGTTACATGGTATTTGCACAGCAATTTTTCAAATGCAATTTTTTATTTTTTAGAACAAATGCCCTTTAATGAATTTTATTGCAAAATAAACACAATATGATACCCAACTGTTTGGTAAAATATAAAAGGTCGATGTTATGCTGAGTACATAGATACTCAACATGTCAAGCTTAAAAATTGCCATGCTTGTGGAATGGCAACAAACTATGGTACTTAAATCTCCATTGGCAATGTTTAAAAGCCACTACAGGTTACCAGTTTAGAGTTACATAGGAGGTCTGGTATTAGAATGATTGCTCTTGCTATAACATTTGCGGTGATAACTCACATGTGTGGTGTGAACACCGTTTACGTAGGTGTGAGAGACCTATGTTCGCATGCAAACACGGGGGAGAGGGGAAGTTTCCATTTTTTTTTTTTAATTACTTTACTACACTTTTTGGTTTTCACGCTGTCCATTTACATTTTTTTAAATCACTGTTATTGATATTACATGGGATGGAGCATCTTCACATTCATTAGGATAGTGATGTCCCAAAGCACTGAATATAAGGTGAGTTCGCCATAGCAGCCAAAGATATCGCCTTCGGTGGCTCAACCATCACATTGAAAACTTTGTAAAAGTATGAAGGTAGCAACTTTCCAAACTTGAGCTACCAAAACCCGATATCAAATAAGTCTAGGAAGCCAACACACATTCCTGGTAGAATGAGGTGTCAATGGAAACTGTGAAACTACTCTTTTTAGACTATGGTGTCCGTTTATGAACCAGCGGTAATAGCTCGCTGCTCAGTTCTCCGGCATTCTCGGAGAACACAGTTCTCCTGTGAATGCCTTTTATGAAGCAGTTCTCCGAACAAAGGGAAAACGGTCTACAAACGCTGGAGAACGGTCTACAAACGCTGGAAAACAGCTGATTTTACTATAATCTCACGAGATTACAGTAAAAGATCAGTTTACTAAACAGAGGTAAATTATTGCTGCTTAGTTTGCGGTCCCTCCGATTCTCCAGCTCTGGGCTGAAGAATCTGGACGGAGAACACAGATCTCCAGTGAAGGGCTGAACATGTTCTCCGCTGATCTCCTGAGTGTCATAAACTGTGAATGACGAGAGAGTAGCTGCGATCCTTGGAATCGCAGCTATTCTCTGTGTCATAAACGGACACCTAAGTCTGAGAAATAAGGTGATGGATCCATCTAGAAATGGCAGATGTGGAAGAGGAGTGAACCCTCTTTGGACCTTCAAGAGGAATCCAACTGATGAATAGCAGCAGTCGATTTAAGGTAACACGTGATATCACGAACCCCATCAAAAGCGAAAGAGCCTTGTCCCTCTGCATCTGTGAGTTAGGACAGAAAGATGGTAACAAAATTTCCCGGTGAGATGTAACAAAGAAACTGGCTGAGGCCATGGAACCACCTTGCCACAGTGGATAACCAGAAAAGGTTCCTTACAGGAAAGGGCAGCCATTTCTGAAAATACCAAAAACAACCTTCCATCTCAGAAGGACTAAAGGAATATCCATGAAGTGGTCAAATGGAAATTTCTGCAATACAGAAAACAACCAGTTGAAATCCCATGGAGTCAACTAAGTACTGACTGGTAGAACAATGCAAATGATGCCTTGTACGCAGGAACACATCAAGGAACGTGAAGTCAGTCAGTCTCTGGAAAAAAAAGAAAAGAAAAAGACAAGTACCCAAAGCCAGTCCAAGATCAACTCCAGACTGGAGAAAAGCCAGGTTGTGAACATGCATGAAAAGGATGAAATCCCCTGGCCAAATAAATCTTCCTTGAAGCCACCTTTTGAAGAGGGCGCAAGGGGGAGGGACCAAGCTGTGCTCTGTGTGTCTTATGGAGTGAGCATGTATAAATGCATCCAGAGCAAGTGGCTTGCTTTGGGGGTATTTGGCAGGGGGAGGAGCCAGGAGTGCTAGCAGGGGCCTCGAAAGGAGGATTGTGGCTGTTCTGTGCAAAACTATTGCACAGAACAGGCAAGTATCACATGTTTGTTATTTTTAAAAAGACAAAACTTTGTACCTATACTGTAACTTTATTGTGTCACTAAACCCACATCATAAAAAACAATCAATCAAATGTTGTTTTACATGCTGTTCATACTCAGTCACTAGAAGATTTGTTTTCTGTATTCTGCAAAAATCCTGGCTGATCCTGCTTTTCTCTATCTCCCACTTCGGTCCTTGTCCCCAGTGCAGCTGGGGATTTTGCAGAGCAGTGCTGGCAACTCCGCACATGCTCAGTTTTCAGTGAGTTTCTATTCTGAGCATTTTCTCCCTATCACAGCTGAGCAACCCATGTTACTAATCACACATGCAGACGTTGTTTCCCAAACACAGGGCCATTTACCAAGAAGATAATGCTCCGATTCAAACAGCTGGTGTTCTCAAATCATGGTCTGGTGAACAATCAGACAAAGCCTTGCACCTGCCCCAGGCGCCACAGTCGCTGGTCCTCAATATCACAGAACCACTATGGTCAACCCCTGCCTAATGGGGAGGGGTTATGCCATGGAGGGATCTTCCTATTTTTTTTTTGGCAGTGTCCAATCACCTTAAGATAACAGCATAACCTTATCGCAATGGACATAAAAGTGGTCTGAAACCTGTAACGCACAATAGAGAAAGGAAGGGTGTCCTTTTCCTTTTAATAACTTACCTTTGATTATGAAGTGATAAAAGACTGGTTTTATGTTCTTGCTTTCAATTAAAAAAAAAATACCTGTTGGAGGTGGTGGTAGATTAGCAGGAGCTCCTGGTCCACCATGGTGAAATCCCAAGCCCACGGGGTAGTTGAATGGAGTATGGGATGCAGTCATGTTGGGGGGTGTTGGAGGCTGACCCATTAACATAGATGATCCTGAAGCTGAATGAATGGTAGATCCACGTGCGGAATGGTGGGAAGCTGGAGGGAAGAAATTGGTTCCAGAAGGAGCAGGAACACCTGATACATTCATAGGAATCGAAGGTGGTATATGTCCTATCACTGGTGATGGCGTTAAACTAGTAGCCGTTGGGATCTGGACTGTTTGCTTGAACGGTTGACACTGTACAAATCCTGCAAGATAATGACATAATAAAATCTTAGTACATATATTACGCGGCTTAATATTTATGCCATAAACAATTTTCAGTCCTATTGTACCTGAACGTTTCTGAACCTCTTTGAATTTTGAGAAGTAAAATTCACTAAAAGCCAGATTGAATTTCACAGCATTGCATGATTCTAATACAACCGTTGTCAAAACTCAATTCAATGTACCCCTTGCAATGTCACATTTAAACATTACTGTTGACTAATGAATACAGACATACAGTTAAGGTCCATATATATTTGGACACAGGCACAATTTTAATACTTTTGGCTTTGTATGCCACCAGAATAAACAAACAAATCAATCCAAATGAGTATGAAGTGCAGACTTTCAGCTTTAATTCAAGGGGTTGAACATGAATATTAAGGACAAATTTTAGGAACTGCAACCATTTTTAAACACAGTCCCTCCATTTTCAGGGGCTCAAAATGCAATTGGACAAATGAATATAATCATAAATAAAATGTTAATTTTTAACATTTTGTTGAGAATCCTTTACTGGCAATGACTGCCTGAAGTCTGAAACCCATGGACATTACCAAAGACTGAGTTTCCTCCTTTCTGATGCTTTGCCAGGCTCTCACAACAGCTGTCTTCAGTTGTTCTTTGTTTGTGGGTGTTTCTACCTTTAGTTTTGCCTTCAGCAAGTGAAATGCATGCTCAATTGGGTTGAGATCAGGTGAGTGACTCGGCCATTGCAGAATATTGCACTTATTTTCCTTCAAAAACTCCTGGGTTGCTACTGCAGTGTGTTTGGATCATTGTCCATCTGTACTGTGAGACGCCGTCCAATCAACTTTGCGGCATTTGGCTGAATCTGGGCTGACAGTATCTCTCTAAACACTGCAGAATTCTTCCGGCTGCTTCTGTCTTCTGTCACATCATCGATAAACACCAATGACCCGGAGCCACTGGAAGCCATGCATGCCCATGCCATCACACTGCCTCCATGTTTTACAGATGATGTGGTGTGCTTTGGATCATGAGCTGTTCCAAGCCTTCTCCACACTTTTTATCTTCCCGTCATTCTGGTACAGATTAATCTTAGTTTCATCTGTCCAAAGAATGCTTTTCCATAACTGGTCTGGCTTTTTTTTTCTTTATTTAGATGTTTTTTGGCAAAGTCTAATCTGGCTTTTTTTATTCTTCAGGCTTATGAATGGTTTGCACCTTGTGGTGAACGCTCTGTATTTGCTCTTTTGAAGTCTTCTCTTGATTGTAGACTTTGACAATGATACGCCCACCTCCTGGAGAGTGTCCTTCACTTGTCTGGATGTTGTGAATGGGTTTTTCTTTACCATAGAGAGGATTCTGCGATCATCTACCACTGTTGTCTTCCGTGGACATCCATGCCTTTTTATGTTGCTGAGCTCACCAATGTGTTCTTCTTTCCTCAGAATGTACCAAAAACTGTTGATTTGGCCACTCCTAATGTTGTTGCTATGTCTCTGATGGATTTGTTTTGTTTTTGAAACCTTACAATGGCAGGTTTCACTTGCATGGACAGCTTCTTTGAACGCATGATGCAGGTTTACAGCAAGAGATTCCAAATGCAAATACCACACTTAGAATCAACTCCAGACCTTTAACCTGCTTAATTGATATAGAAATAACGAAGGAGTAGCCCACACCTAGCCATGAAACAGCTTTTGATTGAACTGTCCAATTACTTTTGGTCCATTGAAAAAGGGAGCATGGCTATTCTTAAGAGCTGCAATTCCTAAACCCTTCCTCCAATTTGGATGTGCATACCCCCAAATTAAATTTTGTGCACTTTCAGCCCATATCCATTATATAACTATAGCTTGAAAATGTTTTGGTAAATACCTGAAAAGAACTAAAATTGTGCCTGTGTCCAAATATAATTGGACCTAACAGTACATAAACCACTCACACTTCAATGCCAAACGGCACTGCATACATTTTTATTTTGGGGAGAAATTAGGCTTTCCTTTGGCAATATTGCCCTGCAAAAATGCATTTATTTTTTATAGCAGAGGACATTATAGATGTGCTTTTCCCTTTCTAAAGCAGATTACAGAAAGAAGTCAAGAGATTGCATATTTGTTTTATGGCGTAAATCAGTGTTTCTCAACCTGCACAATCTCAAGGCAACCCATTATAAAAATGTAAAAAACTATTCTACACACATCCATTACACCCAACGTTAGAGGTGATTTATTCTTACAAAGCAAATACTCCTTTGTACACTCGTACCGACTAGTAATCTAGTGCATCTCTCAGTTTCTCTCTCTCACTCTGCTAATGTGACCCCAGTGCTGACAAAGAGGGGCAGAGGAGGTGCAAACAAGGATGATGTGCATGCACCCAACGTCCTCCTTATTAACTGATGATAGCATTGGCTGTTAGGATGCTGGCAGCTAGAAGGTTTAAAAGTGCACAATGAAAACCTGTGGCTTTGTGTACTAAAAGGCAAGATTGATCCACCTGCTGGCTTGAATACAATTTTTGTGTATTTTGCCAAGGCCCCCCTGAAAAAGCCTGAAGGCACCCTCGTTGAAAAAGGCTGGCCTAAATTACAGTAAGATATGCAATATATATGGAAATTTCATGCTTGACTTCAGGTATTAAAGGGCAGTTGAATGTTAAGCACACAATCCAATTTCTGAAAGGCCTCCTTTCTAAAGACCTGATCTTGTTCATGTTAAATGTGTGCCTGTATTGAAAAAGAAAGATGAAGGTAGTCACTACAAAATGTTTAACTTAATAATTTAAAAAAAAAAAAAAAAAAAAAAAGGTGCTGAACCACTGGCATCAGTATTTTCAGAATCAGTGATCTGGAAAAAAAAAAGTCACTTAACTAACATGACAGCCAAACAAATAATCAGCGGGAAAAAGGTTCTGGAACTTGAATGTAAATTCATTACAAGAGTGAGAACAAAAAAAAATAATTGAGAGCTCATTAGCTGGCTCAGGTCAGGCTGCTCACAATAGACAGGGCTACCCTCCAGTGGGTACTTAGCTGGTTGCCAAAAAAAAACAAAACGCACCAATGGAAGGAGTGCCGAATCATATAGCCTGTAAGAAAAAAAAAATCAACGCATTTCGGGGACCATAAAACACTCCATCAGGGCCAAACCATAATACACAGATTTATTATATCAGTAACATCTATATCTATTATTCCATGATGATGGAGGAGTGCTCCCATAAACTCACTGGGATTTTTTTGTTTTTGGGGGGGGTGGGGGCAAACCAATAAATTAATTTGGACTCATCATTTGCTCTAGTGTTCCTGCCACTGGTGTATGGATCATCTGGTCAAGGAGAAATGTAGTAGTTTGAGCATGCCCACAAACACGGGGATCTGCCATAATCGGGGAACAGCTGTCTTATAGGTTCTGCCACTCTGTGAACTTAAGCTAAAAAAAAAAAAAGTAGAAATGACAGAGGATTTGCATTAAGGCTTAATGTGAAGCTCCAGAGTTTGTTATGAGCAGAGAAAGCTGTGTTCTGAGCTTTCTCCAAGTTTTGTTTTCCCGAATCGGGGCCTGGAGTTTGAAGGTTCTAAAGTGTCTTGCATGGGACGGAACCTTCAATGCTGTGTCCATACTTTGCTGAGACACATGCAGCCTGTGTGAGTGCACAGATGTGCAGGATCATTATACGCCTAATCAGAGCTACTGCAGTTGTTGCCATTCGGAGACACAGCCGTAGTACGTAGTGGTGCGCATCAGCCAGGAGAGGTGACCTTTTTGGGAGACAATCCCTATGTTAGGGGGACTTCTTGCCCACAGGACTGGGACAGCTACGTGGGTCCGGAGAGACTGAGAAAGTGGAGGTGACTAGCGAGTCCACAGAGGAGGCTGGAGGTAGTCCTGTGTTCCGGAGTGTGTGAGAACCCTGGATGTTGGGAAATCCCTATCTGGAGACCAGGAGTGGGCCTATACAGCAGGCTACCAGGCGTTTAAAACTGAGACTTGGACTGATGTGGACTCACTTAAAAAAGCTCACTACACTGAGTATAATCACTCAATTTCATAGGGTAAATCAATCTCATTTACATTCCCAATCTCTCCCTAAATCTAATGGTCTTTGGGAGATGCATTTTATTCATTGTGCAAATCACAAGAAGTCATGTAAATATTTGCATATCGTGGGAAAAAAGCAAACTAATACTTCATGATTTTGTGTGTTTTGGGGAGTATGTGAAAATATGATTAAAATGCACACCAGCCTGTCTGCTAGATAAATAGTATAAGTGAAACCAAGAGGCTGGTTTACAAGCTTTACAAATTCCCTGTTTTATGTGTTTCTTAGTATGATTCTGTTAGCAATAGAACAGTTGTCTAGGTGTGGTCTGTGACCGGGCTTAGGTAAACCATTAAAAGCATCGGAATCTTTACACTCTGTAAAAAGATCATTCAAATAAGTGGAACAACAATGATGAGTCAAGAGAGTTTAATCTGTAATCAAGGCCTTTGCAGTGCATATCTACTGGCAATATGTTGTATCCAGCATTATAGTGCCTGGCAATACCAACGTCATATGCAAGATGATACAAGTTATAGAATGGGGTCACAAAATCATGCAACTTGTTGTACAATAACCTTGTTTAACAAAAACATTTTGAAATCACTAAAATTGGTAAAAATTATCTGTATCAGCATTGCACCAATCTTTTTTTTTTTTTTCTCAAACCACACAAGAATAAGAACCCACCTTTCAGAAAGTCAAGCAGACAGGGACAGAGAAGTTCTCTCATTAATACACTTGTCTGCAGCCTGGAAGTCACAGGCCAGGAGAAACTTATTTCTCTACTGCTATTATAACTCCATCTCCTTGTAAAGAGTGGGCACAAAGAGCCAACACAGGGGAATTGTGTTCAAACAAAACCACATCAAGGACCTGCAGAAATCTCCCACAGCCACTGGAGTGTTTGGCAACAGTTGGCGGATTAAGCACTTGAGATGTGACCAGTTCCCCACCCACCTGCCACCAGTCTTTCAGCGATCTAAATGCATAGCAGACAAAGAGTGACAGACCTCATGCAGAAATGATGCTACTAAGCGCCTACATCGAGCAAGTAAAAGCAATTATGGGAGAATTAAATGGTAAAAGGGGCACAGCTTGCTCAAGTAGAAGAATTTTAAGGGATTAAATCCTACATTCTCTTAAAATCAGACAGTAATACAGGTTTTAAATTATTCTTTCAAAGTTACATTGCACATAAAAGAAGTGACACCTGCAATGCAAGTAGGTTGCTAATCTTTTATTAATAAAAAGCTAAACCACATGATTCTTGAAGGTTCTGCCAGAAGGCTGGATTAAATAAACTGAAACTACATACATACCTAGCAGCCACCTTGTCAGACACCTCTCCCCCCCACCCACCCCCAGCCCCCACACACAGCTTACAGCCAAGTGGGGATTACAGAAACCCAGATCTCTCCCATCCTTTCTCTGACCCGCATAACATAAAACAAGCTGCTCCATCTACCATAACAAATGTGCTACTTCCTTTTTGTTGCATATTATCTTTCTGCATGCCTAAAGGGAATCTAAAGATGAATGTTCTGAATTGAACAAGCAGACATAAAACCTATTCATGCAACATTTTTTCATTAAAATCATTCAATGTAATTTCAAGTTATCTAGAAGCTTTTTGAGAGGAAGAGAGAACTTTTTGAAAGGCGGAAAGAGTAGTGAGCTGCTGTTCGTGTATTTACCAATTAACAGGCTCAGAGTGTGCCCTAGACCCAACAGTACTGCATTGTACGTCTTGGACCTGGGTGTGCTGTCTGAAAGGTGATTCTAGACAACAAGGCTAGGTAACCTGAACTGCCTATCTTTTGGAAGGTTAGACAGGTTACATTCATACATTTAAACTCTGTATTTAGCTGCCTTCTTAGAATTTAGCATCACTAATATTAAGAATTTTGACTTTTTTCTGTAACCTTTGTACTTTGGAGTACAGTACAGAACACAGAGTGGATAACTATAGCCCTAGACCCCAGACCCTTCCCCCGCCCACATCAGAATGTACTCCCATAACCCCACTTTGTGAGTCCTCAGTTTCTTAGTAAGCAATGAAGAGTAACACAGGATCAGACAGGGAAAGTGCCCTTTACTGTACTTCAAGGTATGAAATTTACAGGCAAGTCAAAATTCCTTTTATCTTAATCTTACAGTACAGGATACAAGCTGGATATTCACGTAACCCTGGATATCCCAAAGCAATGAAAGAGGGATGGGCAACAAAAAGGCCCAAAAAAAACCAAAAAAAAAAACCAAGAGACTAAGACCCAAGAGTGCAGATGAAAGAATCTTGCGGTTGAAGGCTGCCTCCGTAGAGGCCTGGACATGCACCTGGTAAAAAGCATGAACCAAAAACCAGACGGCCACCTTAAAAATCTGGTTAACAGATGCTTGGTATCTGAAAGCCCAAGAACCACCAACAAATCAGATGGATTGAGTATGTTTAAGTGCTGGTGGTACCTTATTTTGAGAGCATAAGCCTTCACAATGAGTCATCTTATCCACCTAGCAATAGTGTAATTAAAAGAAGGATGTCCTTTACAAGACCCTGTTGGCAATACAAAGAGTTAATTTTTCAGACAGAGAATCCACACTGGAGGGAAGGCATATATTAACCTGAATAGAATGCATAGAATTACCAGGGCATCTGATGCCAGTGCTAGAGGATCATTGGTTCTGGCCACAAGGCCAGTATTTTGGATAATTTTTACCTGTACTGTAAAAACGCTAATAAAACGCTAAGCTTCTAAACGCTATACAACAAAACGGTATTTCCAGCGATTTTTATCCAGCGGTTTTCCCAGTGTTTTTTGAGCTTAACAAAAAAAAAAAAAAAACACGCTAGTGTGCATGGGCCTAAAAGAAAAAAAAATGTGTTTCTATGTATAGTTTTTAACTGTATATGCATTAAAAACTTAGGGTTTGAAAAGAAAAAAAAAAAAAAGACCTGGTGGCAGCCCTGCAAATACGGGAAACCGCTGTTTGATGCTGAAAAGCCCACAAGGCACTTGCAGGTTTAGCAGTATGCTTTGACAGGAGATGGTGGAAATCAATCCTTGAAAAACAGAAGATTATGTGAATGTTTGTCTGAGCCACCTAGAAAGGGTGGGATGAAAAGCTGGTGCACCCTTTAACTGGGAAGTTACAAAGGAATTCAGATTTTCCAAAATGGATAGACTCACACAGCCCAAACCACAACCAGACAATGGAGGGAAATTTGCTGTTGGTAAACTAGAAATGGAGAGAGGGACAGAAGAACTATTTCCTGGTTGAGATGAAAGGCAGACACTTACTTGGGCAATAAGGAAGTCCTGGGCCTAAACACCATCTTGTCCTAATACAAAACCAGAAAGGGTACTTTGAGGGACAAGGACACCAGTTCAACCAGTCGCCTTGTAGAAATGATGGCTACAAAAAAACACTGAAAGGAATATCTCAAAATGGGTTCAAATTGTACATTCTGAACCACAGAAAGAACCAGATTCAGGTCCCATAGTCACAGGAAAATAGTAGGGTAAAATTAAGGAGTGAGAGCCTAGCTGATTCTGGCTATCGGCACTACCAATGGTCAGATTTCTGCTTTTTCTATCCCGTTTCAAAGACTGATCCAGATGCAGCTGCAGGAAAGGGAGGATTCACCCCACAAAGAAACTCCTGGGGTGGACGCCCCAAGACTCACACCAAGTGAAGTATGGCTTTTACTTCCAATGACAGACCTTGCATACAGCAGACTTCCAACTATTTAGAATTGTAGGAATTACAGACTCAGAAATGCCCCTGTCCCTCAAAACCTTGGCCTCAGCAGCCAACTTATTAAAGCAAAACTACCATGAATCGGGATGGGGTACATAAGAGATGTCCTGGTGATCTGGCAGTGCCATTGGAGTATCTGCCAGAAGTCTTGCCAGGTCGGCATTCCACATCCACCTCCATACCTGGAGCAATAAGGATTATCAAAATGTTCTCTGTCTCGATCTTGCAAAGTAGACAAGGAAGACATTTCATGGAGAGAAAGCATAGAACAGGGTGTACTGATCCCACAGAACCACCAGAGCATCCACTGCTTGCCAACTGTATATACCTACAATGTACTTCTATAAATAATTGAAAAACTTGAACTGAGACTCCTTGTAGTGTTTCAATAAAATCACCTGGTTACAACCAAGGATACAGGTGAATCCTAATATATGCAATCCTATCTTATTTGATCATCAAAATCATAACATTCAAGATAATTTGTGCAGAAGATGATAGACAAAAAACGTTTTGTGCAATTGGTGATAATATCAATGCATTAGAGAAAAAAAAAAAAAAAAAAAGGGAAAACAAGATAGCTAATAAACAGTCTCATAAGTTTCTCAGGTGCCTGTGTTTCACCCAAGTAAGCTATAGGACTAAAAGACACCTTTCCTTTACCCTTGTCTTCCCAGATCTCCCCACCAGGTGTTGCATTCGCCAGATCTCTGTGACCTTTTCTAATGCTATACAGCAGTGATGGCGAACCCGTGGCACGCGTGCCACAGCCGGCACGCCGAGCCTTATCTGTGGGCACGCCAGGAGAATACCGTATTTTTCGCTCCATAAGACGCACTTTTTTTCCCCCAAAAAAGGGGGGAAAATGTCAGTGCGTCTTATGGAGCGAATATAGAGCGGCCGGTCCGGTATTTCCACCGCCACCGTGTCAGAATACCGGGCCGGCCGCTCAGCTCTGCAGTGGGACCGTACCTGTCCCTCTATCCAGCGGCACGCTGTCTTCCCGGCTTCTGTAGTGTGCGTGACAGCCGGGTCCCAAGTGCGCATGCGCAAGAAGCAGTGCTCTTTGTGAATGGTAAGGCGGTACCTGGGACACATGACAGATCCCAGAAGCCGCCGGACCAATCACAAAGCGCAGCGCTTCTCGCGCATGCGCACTGGGCATCCGGCTGTCCGACGAGCGCCCACACTACAGAAGCCGGGAAGACAGCGCGCGGCTGGATAAAGGAACAGGTAAGATAGAAAAAAAACTCTGCGGAAGTAAGAGCGGGTACCTGTCAAATTCAGGTACCCGCTCCCCCTCCCTCCCCAAAGGTCAGCAGTCATCTGCACTGTCCGCAGTCTCTGGTCATCCCTGTGCTTTCCGCAGTCTCTGGTCATCTCCTGTACTGTCCGCAGTCTCTGGTCATCCCTGTACTGTCCGCAGTCTCTGGTCATCCCTGTACCGTGTCCGCAGTCTCTGGTCATCCCTGTACCGTGTCCGCAGTCTCTGGTCATCCCTGTACCGTGTCCGCAGTCTCTGGTCATCCCTGTACCGTGTCCGCAGTCTCTGGTCATCCCTGTACCGTGTCCGCAGTCTCTGGTCATCCCTGTACCGTGTCCGCAGTCTCTGGTCATCCCTGTACCGTGTCCGCAGTCTCTGGTCATCCCTGTACCGTGTCCGCAGTCTCTGGTCATCCCTGTACCGTGTCCGCAGTCTCTGGTCATCCCTGTACCGTGTCCGCAGTCTCTGGTCATCCCTGTACCGTGTCCGCAGTCTCTGGTCATCCCTGTACCGTGTCCGCAGTCTCTGGTCATCCCTGTACCGTGTCCGCAGTCTCTGGTCATCCCTGTACCGTGTCCGCAGTCTCTGGTCATCTCCTGTACCGTGTCCGCAGTCTCTGGTCATCTCCTGTACCGTGTCCGCAGTCTCTGGTCATCCCTGTACCGTGTCCGCAGTCTCTGGTCATCCCCTGTACCGTGTCCGCAGTCTCTGGTCATCCCTGTACCGTGTCCGCAGTCTCTGGTCATCTCCTGTACCGTGTCCGCAGTCTCTGGTCATCTCCTGTACCGTGTCCGCAGTCTCTGGTCATCCCTGTACCGTGTCCGCAGTCTCTGGTCATCCCTGTACCGTGTCCGCAGTCTCTGGTCATCCCTGTACCGTGTCCGCAGTCTCTGGTCATCCCTGTACCGTGTCTGCAGTCTCTGGTCATCCCTGTACCGTGTCTGCAGTCTCTGGTCATCCCTGTACTGTGTCCGCAGTCTCTGGTCATCCCTGTACTGTGTCCGCAGTCTCTGGTCATCCCTGTACTGTGTCCGCAGTCTCTGGTCATCCCTGTACTGTTAATTAGTTTGCACTACTGTACGAGTTGTTTTTTCTAAACCAAAAGCTCTATATTCAGGTTTCATTGCAGTGTTGGCACTTTGAAAGAAATAAGTTGGTTTTGGGTTGCAGTTTGGGCACTCGGGCTCAAAAAGGTTCGCCATCACTGCTATACAGCCTTCCAATTCACTTCTTGGCTCCAGCCCAGTTATGCATTTATTAAAACCCCCATTTTCCTTCAGTTCCAATACCACCATTACCAAGAATATAAAAAAAGAAAAGCTACCATGCGGTATTCTTTATTAAAATAAGTTAAATTAATCCACAAGTGTGCAATTACATTTAACCACTAGCCTACAGGGCACTTATACCCCCCTTCCTGCCCAGGCCAATTTCCAGCTTTCAGCGCTGTCACACTTTGAATGACAATTGCGTGGTCATGCAACACTGTACCCATATTACATTTTTATCATTTTTTTGAGACAGATAGAGCTTTATTTTGGTGGTATTTAATCATCTCTGGGATTTTCATTTTTTCTTAAACAAACCAAAAACCACTGAAAATTTTGAAAAAAAAAAAAGTTTCTTAGTTTTTGTTATACAATTTTGTAAATAAGTTATTTTTCTCCTTCACTGATGTGCGCTAATGAGGCTGCAGTGATGGGCACTGATAGGCTACACTGATAGGTGGCACTGATGGGCACTGATGAGGAGGCACTGGTAGGTTGCACAGATGGGCATTGACAGGCATCACTGATGGGCAATGAAAGGCAGCACTGATACATGACACTGATATATGGCACTGACTGGCACTGATAGGCGACACTGATATATGGCACTGACTGGCACTGATAGGCGACACTGATAGGTGGCACTGATGGGTGACATTGAAAGGCAGCTCAGATGGGCACTGATATGTGGCATTGATGGGCACTGGCACGTGGCACTGATGAGCACTGACTGCTGGCACTGCTGGGGCTACACTGATCATCAGGGCACACTTATCAGTGCCCTGATGATCAGTGTACATGTCCCCTCCGCGGAAAGCCGATTACAGGCTCTCCTCACCTCTCGAGCTGTCAGCGTGACAGCTCGAGAGGAGAGAAATGCCGATAACCGGCATTTCTGTGTTTACATGTGATCAGCTGTGATTGGACACAGCTGATCACATGACCGAGCTGAAATCTTCGGCTCTTTCCGTGATCCGCTGTGTCCAAGGGACACAGCGCACCTGCGATGGCCGCGCTACGCGCTCCCTGAGCCGCGCATGCACGGTGAGAATGGAAGGACGTCATATGACGTCCTATCAGAACGAGAGAACCACCTTGCACCCGTCATTGTACTATATGCCTATGATATGAATGTCAACACGGATATAGTAAAGAAAACGCTTTTGTGAGTTAGGGACCTTAGATTTAGCATCTTAAGGGTAAGGATTCATGTGAATTCACAATATATGTAAAATGCTGCATAAATTGTTGGTGCTATATAAAATACCTGTAATAAATAAATAATGCAAGTAATATATGAAAAAAGATAGGGTTGGTGAGCTCAAATAGTGTTATGAGCAGACCGAGGTTTTCCATTAAAAGAGAAGTATGGGAATTTTTTTTAAAATTATACTTATCTAGGTGGATGCAGCATCTGATCCTTGCGGTTTCTAAGGGTGAGAACTGAGCGAGCAAACACCACTGATCGCTCAGTTCTCCCGTCTGCTAAGAGCAGAGAGGCGGACTGTCAACCTCAGGTTCTTTGCTCTGCACCCCAATAGCGCTCACTGGAATGCTGCGCTGTGGAGGGAGAGGGATCAGTTGGCTCAGCCTCTCAGCGGAGCATACAATTCGCACAGTCTCACCACAATTGGACAATAGAAGACTGGAAAAACATTGCCTGGTCTTAGGAGTCTCGATTTCGGCTGTGACATTTAGATGGTAGGGTCAGAATTTGGCATAAGCAGCATGAAAGCATGGATCTATCCTGCCTTGTAACTGTTCAGGCTGGTGGTGGTGATGGTGTAATTGTGTGGGGGATATTTTCACAGCACACTTTTGGCCCCTTAGTACCAATTGAGCATTGTATAAAATGTTCATTTTTAATATTTTGTTGAGAATCCTTTACTGGCAATGACTGCCTGAAGTCTGCAACCCATGGACATTACCAAAAATTGGGTTTCCTCCTTTCTGATGCTTTGCTAGGCTCTAACTACAGCTGTCTTCAGTTATTTTTTGTTTGGGGGTCTTTCTGCCTTTAGTTTTGCCTTCAGCAAGTGAAATGCATGCTCAGTTGGGTTGAGATCAGGTGAGTGACTCAGCCATTGCAGAATATTCCACTTATTTTCCTTCAAAAGCTCCAGGGTTGCTTTTGCAGTGTGTTTTGGATCATTGTCCATTTGTACTGTGAAGCGCCATCCAATAAACTTTGCTGCATTTGGCTGAATCTGGGCTGACAGTATATCTCTAAACACTGCAGAATTCTTCCGGCTGCTTCTGTCACATCAATAAACACCAATGACCCAGTGCCACTGGAAGCTATACATGCCCATACCATCACACTGCCTCCACCATGTTTTACAGATGATGTTGTGTGCTTTGGATCATGAGCTGTTCCAAGCCTTCTCCACACTTTTTCTTCCCGTCATTCTGGTACAGATTAATCTTAGTTTCATCCGTCCAAAGAATGCTTTTCCAGAACTGGTCTGGATTTTTTAGATTTTTTTTTGGTAAAGTCTAATCTGGCTTTTCTATTCTTCAGGCTTGATTGTAGACTTTGACAATGATGCGTCCACCTCCTGAAGAGTGTCCTTCACTTGTCTGGATGTTGTGAATGGGTTTTTCTTTACCATAGAGAGGATCCTGCGATCAGCCATCGCTGCTGTCTTCCGTGGACGTCCATGCCTTTTTTTGTTCCTGAGCTCACCAGTGCGTTCTTCACTCAGAACATACCAAACTGTTGATTTGGCCGCTCCTAATGTTGCTGCTATCTCTGATGGATTTGTTTTGTTTTTGAAGCCTTACAATGGCTTGTTTCACTTGCAAAGACAGCTCCTTTGAACTCATTATGTAGGTTCACAGCAACAGATTCCAAATGCAAATACCACACTTAGAATCAACTCCAGACCTTTTACCTGCTTAATTGAAGAAATAATGGAGTAGCCCACACCTGGCCATGAAACAGCTTTAGATTCAATTGTCCAATTACGTTTGGTCTTTTGAAAAAGGCGGGATTGGCTACTCTTTAAGAGCTGTAATTCCTAAACCCTTCCTTCAATTTGGATGTACATACCCTAAAATTAAACCTGAGAGTGTGCACTTTCAGCCCATATCCATTATAGAACTATAGCTTGACTATATTTTGGTTAATACCTGAAAAAATCTAAAATTGTGCCTGTGTCCAAATATATATGGACCCAACTGTATATAGTGTGGACATTTTTGGTTCCTACATCATTTTCACTTCTCTAATCTATGGCTAGACTGAACCATGAAGTCCTGGCCAGGACAGAATCCATTCTACCTCTCTTGCCACAGTGAGAAGTTGATTTTTTCCCCAATGATTTATGTAATCCACCACTGTGGCACTGTCCAACTGAATCTCCATCAGATGAACCTCAAGCAAGATGGTTCAATACTAAAGAGACAGCCCATAGCTCCAGGATGTGGATTGGGAGACAAGACTTCTCCTCCAATCAAGTCTCCTGCACCAACAGGGTGGCAAGGACTCCTCCAAAGCCTGACAGGATGGCATCCATTGTGAGAATCCTCCAAATGATGTGAAGGAAGGTCTTCCCCCCAACTCCAAAGCAAGATTCCTAAACCACCAAGCCAGATACAACCTAGTACTTTGTGACAAATTAAAATCGGTCTGTCTACAGTCTGGATTGACTTGTCCCATAATGACAGAATGCTACATTATAGCGTTCAGGAGTGAAACTGGGCAAATTTAACTGCCTTGAAACAGGCTACCAACCGCCCAGGACTCAAAAGCAGAAGAGAATCTGGCTGTTCCTGGACTGAAGATTTAGAATCTGAAATGGTGAGTCTAAAGTTTCTCCTGTTCAAGGAACACCCTAGTTAGGACTGTATCCAAATTATCAAAACAATGATCAGGTCCAGCACAGATTTATGAAGGTTCAGGATCAACCTGAGCTGCTATAACATCTGCACTGGCTTCTGCCCACCTGGCGAGCAGACCTCCGTGCGATACGTCCGTGGCTTGTGGGGACAAGTGTGAGTACATCCCGCTGGTCCCCCTGCTACCGTGCGTGCCAGCGTGTGGCACGTTGCCATATAAATATTCATGCGAGTCCTAGTAAGATTTCTGACTGGTTGATGCTGGTTACAATCCTTTATATATTCTGATAACAGCTGCACAGTCAAAGCCACTTTGATTTCGCACTAACCATTTCATAACAGCATGCTGTCTAAATATACCATGATGGAAATGCCACAAGGTTTGATAAAGCAAAAGTCACAGCCAAGAAGGAGTAAAGGGCAGGACCTGGCAGCAAGAAGAGGGCTTTAGAAAGGGCTTCCAACTAAAATGCTCTATACCAGAATAGCAAGTGTCTTGTTTAGGCAGGGCACTGACAGATTCACAGTATAAATAGATCACTTCTGTACAAAATCATAACCAAAACGGATACAAGACTAACAAACACTTGGGGGAAGTAATAGCTTATCAGAAGACTTCTTGTCTCCACAAAGAAATAACAAAAAAAAAAAAATGCAAAAAAGGAAAGTCTTTGTGGCCTTAGGAGTTTTAAATGATGCAAGGCTGGAAACAGCACCAGTATAGTTTAGGAGTGTTCGCATACTGCATCAATCTGAGATGAAACAGTCTCCTTTCATTTGGAAGTAATAACAGCAGAGTGTATGTGGGAAGGCAGAAGAGGGTGATAGAAGGCCCTTGTGGCCTCTGCGATCAGAGTCTGCAAATAACTGTATTATTTGGATTATTAAGTCTTGCACAAACACAATAAAAACCTCAGCCAAAAGGAAAGAGGATCCAGCCACACCCACTGGAATTAAAGAGGACCCCAAGAGCACAGGGCACCACCAGTAGGCTCACTGTAAGCAGCTAGAGAGCTGGTCTTAGAGTGTGAGCTGGGGGTAACCAGCACTATTCCCCCATGTCTAAAATGAGACCTGTTACGACTACTTGGTGTAAGGCAAAGTATAGGCTCAGGGTAAGAGGCAACGCACTCACAAAACGCAGATGAGGGTCGGATGGCTGCAGGTGATCAAAGTCACCGTAGGAGGGCAGCAGGAACGGATCAAAGATTAAGGTTTCACATGGCTTCTACAAGCAAGAGGAGCTGAGGATGCTTCAACAGTGTATGGCGGGAAAGAGAGCACAGGATGTGTGTGATGCACTAACCAGAAGATATCAGCGCTCAGTACCAGAGTTATCCCCTTCTGCGACAAGATCAGCAGTAACGTGGAATATTGTCACTCAGCAGTCTAAAGGAGAAGTACAGCCAAAGTTTGTTTGGCTGTGCTTCTCCTGTGGATCACAGGAGTGCAGTTCATGACCTCACTCAGCTGGTCAAGGCTGGGGAAAGATCCCGACTTTAACCACTTGCCTACTGGGCACTTACACCCCCTTCCTGCCCAGGCCAATTTTCAGCTTTCAGTGCTCTCACACTTTGAATGACAATTACTCAGTCACCTTTGGTAAAAATAACACAAATCGGTGCATATTACTTGGTCTGTGTGAAAGCTATAGAACCATTCATTGAAAATTGATAACACCTGATCACACCTGATGTATCGATTGCTTATCTAATTTCTTGAGGCCTTAACAAGCCAGGACAGTACAAATGCCCCCCAAATGACCCCTTTTTGGAAAGTAGACATTCCAAAGTATTTAGTAAGAGGCATGGTGAGTTTTTTGAAGTTGTAATTTTTTTCCCACAATCTTTGGAAAAATAAAATTTTTTCCCCCCCACAAAATTGTCATATTAACAAGTTATTTCTCACACACAGCAAAGTCATACTTGCAACTACACCCCAAAATACATTCTGCTACTCCTGAATATAACGATACCAAATGTGTGAGACTTTTCCACAACCTGACCACATAGAGTTCCAACATGCAAGGAGCACCATCAGGTGTGCTAGGGACATAAATTACATATCTAATATCTTGACTACCTATTACACTTTTGAAGGCCCTGATGCACCTGGACAATGGAATTACCCACAAAATGACCTCATTTTGAGAAGCAATGGTCCAGGCAGCAGGCAGGGACGTGGTCAGCGACATCAAAAGAAATTGTCCAGACAGCAGACAGGATTATTGTCCATAGTCAGTACAGGAAGCAGGCAGAGATATTGTCAGCACAGACAAACTATTGGTCCAGGCAGCAGGCAGAGATGTGGTCAGCAGCCGCCAAATGAATTGTCAAGGCAGAGACATGGTCAGCACAGCCAAAATATGAGTCCTGGTAGTAGGCAGGAACAAGGTCCATGGTACAGGTAGCAGGCAGATTTGTGGTTAGTTCATGCGGCAGGCAGCGGCATGTTGGCAATAAGTTGGCAGCAGGCAGAAATATCAGGCTAAGGTCCTCGGTCAGGTAAAGCCTGGGCACCAGGGTAGAGGCTTCGTCCCACCCATCTCTTCAAAGCCTCTGGTCTAACAGGCCCTTTTCCGGGAATTATAAAACCCGGAGAAAACCAAAACCTTAGTTTTTTCCACTCCGAAAAACTATTCTGAAGCCCCTCACATATGTGAGACTCCAGGGGTGTTATCTGGAAACATACTACTACAGTAGCAAAGCAAAAGATTAGTCCAAGCGGTGGGCAAAAAATGTGGTCAATTAACAAGCCGAGGTCAGTTTAGATGGTAGGCAGAAACATGGTTGACAGTTTAAACGGCAATCAGAGGCATTGTCAATAAACAGGCCAGGGTCAGTTCCAGAGCAGGCAGAGATATGGTCAATTTAGGTGGCAGGCAGAGGCGTGGTCGAATAACAGGCCAGGGTCATTTCAGGAGCAGGTAGAGGCATGAGGAGTGAATGGCACGAAATTCAGAATTACTTTTACCATACTTCACTAATAATGTAGAGAAGTATGGTAACGGCAGAAACAGTCACCTATGCAGAGGCCTTGTTGGGAAGGACACAGGACAATAAAAACTGGTGTCTCGGCTAACTTCTCTTCTGGAGAACACCCGACATTTTTTTTCACATCTTTGACCTTTGACGGGGGCAAAATGTTCTGTGTTCATCTGGGAATCCTGGCTGGGCAATAAAGGGGGAGATGTTAACTGCTCCAGAGTTATGGGAAAGCCATACCGGGTTTTGAAGGGCATATGGAAGAGCAGCATGGGTCCTAACCCTTTGGGGCTGAGGTGACACCCCACTAGTATCTGGCCTTTCTTGAGGTTCTCCATTTCTTGTGGAAGCCACTGCTCTACTAGTGGATGCCACTGTGCTACTTGTGGAAGCCTGCTCCTCACCAAAATGCCTTCGTTTTGGTAGCACACTTACCTGCTCCTCCAATTCTGGAGCAGACCCACTGCTTGAAACAGGCTCGTAATCCAAATCAGAATCAGACTCTGAGAGCTCTCCGCTGCTCTTGTTGGTCATGGTTAAGATTTGGTAGGCCTTCTCACAGAAAAATAATTTTTTGGACAGATGAGGCTGCACTGCTGGGTGCTGACAGAAATGTACTGATGGGCGCTGATGTTAAGTGATAAGGCTGCACTAATGGGCACTGATGTGCAATAATGCACTGCACTGAGGCTGCACAGATACTGTCACTGATGTGCACTGATGGGTGTTAATGAGGATCCACTGATAGGGTGGCACTGATGTACACTGATAAGCTGCAGTAATTAGCTGCACTGATGTGCACCGATGAGTTGCAGTGGTAAGGCAGCACTAATGGGCACTGATAAGCTGCAGTGATGAAGCAGCACTGATGAGCACTGATAAGCTGCCTGCAGTGATAAGGCAGCACTGGTGGACACTGATGAGCCCTCACTAATGGGCACTGATGGGAGCTGATGTGCACCGATGGGCACTGATATGCTCAGATGGGCTAGGACGAGCACGGATATGCACAGATGGGCTAGGACGAGCACGGATATGCACAGATGGGCTAGGACGAGCACGGATATGCACAGATGGGCTAGGACGAGCACGGATATGCACAGATGGGCTAGGACGAGCACGGATATGCACAGATGGGCTAGGACGAGCACGGATATGCACAGATGGGCTAGGACGAGCACGGATATGCACAGATGGGCTAGGACGAGCACGGATATGCACAGATGGGCACCGACGAGCACGGATATGCACAGATGGGCACCGACGAGCACGGATATGCACAGATGGGCACCGACGAGCACGGATATGCACAGATGGGCACCGACGAGCACGGATATGCACAGATGGGCACCGACGAGCACGGATATGCACAGATGGGCACCGACGAGCACAGATGGGCACCGACGAGCACAGATGGGCACCGACGAGCACAGATGGGCACCGACGAGCACAGATGGGCACCGACGAGCACGGATATGCACAGTTGGGCACAGACAAGCACGGATGTGCACAGATGGGCACCAACGAGCACAGATGTGCACAGATGGGCACCGACGAGCACAGATGTGCACAGATGGGCACCGACGAGCACAGATGTGCACAGATGGGCACCGACGAGCACAGATGTGCACAGATGGGCACCGACGAGCACAGATGTGCACAGATGGGCACCGACGAGCACAGATGTGCACAGATGGGCACCGACGAGCACAGATGGGCACCGACGAGCACAGATGGGCACCGACGAGCACAGATGGGCACCGACGAGCACAGATGGGCACCGACGAGCACAGATGGGCACCGACGAGCACAGATGGGCACAGACGGGCACAGACGAGCACGGATGTGCACAGACGGGCACCAACGAGCACAGATGGGCACAGATGGGCACCGACGAGCACAGATGGGCACAGATGGGCACCGGCGAGCACAGATGGGCACCGACGAGCACAGATATGCACAGATGGGCACCGACGAGCACAGATGGGCACCGACGAGCACAGATGGGCACCGACGAGCACAGATGGGCACCGACGAGCACAGATGGGCACCGACGAGCACAGATGGGCAACGATATGCACAGATGGGCAACGATATGCACAGATGGGCACCGATATGCACAGATGGGCACCGATATGCACAGATGGGCACCGATATGCACAGATGGGCACGGATGTACACAGATGGGCACCAATGAGCACTGATATGCACTCACTGGCGAGCCTTGATGAGCACAGATAGAGCACCGATGAGCACGGATAGGGCACTGATGAGCACACTCACAGTTTAGAAACCAATTCTCTCCTTTCCTCACACTCGGTATTGGTGGTACAGAGCAGACAGTGATGACTGCTGCTCTGATCAAAGAGCAGCTATTGTCAGAGAGAACTGAGCTGTAAGTATGCAAGTATGATTTAGGGGAAATAAAAAACGAAAACACATACTTCTCTTTAAGTAAATGAGCTATCTCCCGATGCTTGGCCTGACCAGCCTAATCACAAAGAGTTTCAAAGACAGTGAAAGCGCCGAAGCAATATGAGCGGCTCTGGACCTGGAAAGCACTGCCCAGCTAACTTTTACCAGAATAAAGTCTGGAAAACATATTGTGCCCCTTAGCGGTGGGTTTCCAAATAAGTTATCACACATGGGGGGTCTACTGTAAAGGCTGCAAGAAGGGCAATCCACAAACATACAGAAATAACAGGACATCTTCATAAACATGGGGACATCTAGTGGCAACTACAAATATTACCTTACCCCCACTAGAACTTGGTCTGCCCTTTGGCCAGCTAACAGTGGGCAATAAGTCCCACTTTACCGACAGCATACTACAATCTGAGAGGAAACATACAAATACATTAAATAGAATGTATAAACAAACAGTGCAGCGCTCAATACAAATCAAACTGATAATAAACAGAAAAATCCCACTCGTGAAAATTATACAATAAGTGAAAATAGATAATTAATATTTGAACGGTATTAAAGAGTCTGTAATGAAGTTCAGATCAAATCAGTCTCACATGCCGTGATGAAATCAAGAAACTTCCAAAATAACCAGTTTGACACCATCCACTGACATGTAAGGCTTACTGGAAGGATTGTGGCCCCCTATTAAGAGTGGTCAAACAGCACTCTAATAAGATATTGGTAACATCATTGGTAAATGGTCCTCCAAAGACAGCCAGAAAGGGTGACAAAGAATGGTCTGGAATGAATGAAGCCGGAACTCGCATCAAAGTACTGTATTTATTCAGGAGGTTCCCTGCAGGGCAGTCAATGACACAGCATTTACTTTTTGCTCTTGGTTTCAACTTTTGTCACATTCTATTTTCATCTTCATCTGGCAATTACTTTCCTTTCTCTGTTCTGAAATAGTGTGTCATGGACTGCCCTGTAGATTTTACGTGTAGGTATCCTAGATCATACTAAGTTATCATTGTCAATAACACAATAGCATTGGTTTCACCTCAACATTTTCCCTACTTTGCTACACCATTTGATCATTCTCACCTGGTACACCTGGTTGTGGCTGTTGTGCTGGGTAAGGCGGCCAGGGTCCAGCCCTCGGATAGGCATTAGAATGTGGGACAGAGGCAGGCTGGAATGGGACAGATGGAGGGGGACCCATTGTTGTGTGCGTCGGTTGAGGCATAAATACTGAAGGCACTGGTGGTTGAGGTGGAAATCCAGTGCTAGCTGGAGGTTTGGATAAAGCCTACAAATTAAAAAAAAAATAAAAAATCAATGCATGAATTCCAACAATTGTCTACCCAGATTCAATATGCCAAAACTAGATGATGAGATAAGTTAAATATATTTATATGCCCTCCAAACACCTTTAGGGACTATGTCGATTGATTTTAGGCTTCTGTTAATTGCTTCTGTTTGAGAGGCTTCTGAGATCATTCAATTTAGAGACAGGGTCATTTCACCTGTAGTTAATCTACTCCTGACTTGCATTTGATATTTCAAGCTTGTTTTGCATTCCTTTAGACTTTTATAGGAATGCAAAGCCCATTTGACACAAGCAAAAGCCTGCAACACAGCATATTTAGAAGACTAAAAATGATTTAGTACTCACTGTAAAAACCTTTTCTCGGAGTTCACTGAGAGACACAGAAAGAGGGAGAGATATAGAGGGAGAGATTATTTGGGTGCTAGGTAGGTTAAAACATGCAATTCAGTACATCTGTGGTGGTGGGGGAAGACCTGCAGGTACTATGGATCTCTACCAAGTATCAAAATATATAAACAATTCCAATGTAACAACACAACATTCCTCAGACGTTCTCACTTAATACTGTGGGCAATATTCTACACACCATCAACTGTTAACCACACTTTACAATCTAGGTTGAGACTCCTTAAGTACAAACATCCCTATTGCAGGCCTTGCCATTTTCCTATAGCAAGTTTCCTGTGAAGGCAACTGTGTCCAAATCAGCAGTGGCTGTTTAGTTCTGAATTGCAAGTTTTAACCTATCCAGCACCCAAAGAAACTGCTGAGGAAGCGGTTCATCTGCAAAACGTGTCGAGCGAATGATTGAAGCAACACTTAGCAATTAGCAGTCACGTTGGGAGTCTTGGAACCCTAGATGAAACTATGATACATTATTGCCCAAGGGTGCTTTTTATTACTTTGGATGAAAACTGAAAATCAGTCATTTAAATTCTAGATCAATAAAACTGTTTTTCAATTTTATATTTGATTTTCATAACCTAAAAAAGTCTGTTTCCAAATTTCAATTAAATGAAACATGCCATACTTACCTGCTCTGTGCAGTTGTGTTGCACAGAGCAGCTCCAACCTTCCGCTTCCTGGGTCCCCCGCCTATGCTCTTGGCCCCTCCCTCCTGTCCCCAGAGCAAGCAACTTGCTATGGGAGCATGCAAGCAGGCTCACTCCTGAGCCACTGCTCTGCATGTCCATGCACACATATACACACACACACACACACAGAGCGGCAGCTCAGCCCCGCCCCCTCTCCTCATTGGCTCCCACTGCTATCTCAGCCAATGAGGGGAGAGTGACCAGAGAGCCGAGACTGTCGTGCACACAGCTGGATGGCGATGGGTCTCAGGTAAGTATTAGGAGGGGCAGAATTCTTTATTTAAAAATGGCAATAGGAATCAAATTTGCACTCAGCTTTGCCAACTTATTATTGGCTGAATGGGAGAATAAGTATGTATGTAATTAAAGATCTCCCATTTTACAAGAGCCTAATTGATGATCTCTTCTTTTTTTGGCAAGGTAGTGAGCATAGGTTTCCATTAATTCTTGTATAGGCTGAACAACAATAACATTAAGTTAGCTTATCAGTTTTGATTGTAATATGATTCACTTCCTGGATGTCACAATATTTAGAATTACTGATAGATTATACACTAAAGCATTTTTTAAGGCAGCAGATAGGAATAGCTATTTAGATAAGAATAGTGGTCATCATCCTATCTGGCTAAAGAATATTCTTAAAGGCCAAAATCACTAGGGTGAGGAGAAATTGTACAAGAGACAATTATTACTTTGAGCAGTCTCAGATATTAAAGCAAAAAGTTTATGGATCAGGGTTACTCCTCTCAGGATATAGATAAGGTGGTACAGGGTGTGGCTCTAATTCCTAGGGAGAAATGGATGCAAGATTCAATGACAGATTATGGCAATGATAAGCAGGATATATAGCAACAGAGATTTATTTAAAGATTCCATGCGCAGTACAGAAAGGTGGAGATTTTTCAGACAATGGGCAATATTGAAAATGGAGATGATGTTAGAACCACTCCTTCTTAATAAACCAGGATTTATATATAGAAGAACCTCAAATTTTGCGGATAGAATAATTTAAAAAAATCCTTGATCCACCAAAAAAGCAACTAATCTTTCTGAACTGTAAAGGTTTTTTTTCCCCAAGGAAAGTGCAGGGCCTGTAGAACTAACACTGTTAATAGAAGACATGACATATTTGTCTCTGAAAATACGAAAAGTAATATATGACCAGTGACTTTATTTCATCCGATATAAAACGCATGTTGTATATGTAAATCAGTGCAATATGATTGACAGAACACATATACAGCTCCTTAAAAAAGTATTCATACCCCTTGAAAAATATTCCACATTTTGTCATGCAACAACCAAAAACAAATGTATTTTATTAGTATTTTATGTGATAGACCAACACAAAGTGGCACATAATTGTGAAGTAAAAGGAAAATAGTAAAGGCGATTAAGGTTGATTTAAAGTGTTGCCCAGGTCTGCTTCCCACTTGGAGACGTAGGGAAGTGTGTGAGAGCCCATGGTGTCTGTTAAGGCTGTGTAGAGATCAGACACTAGGCCTTTTAGGAAAGGGTCCTTACGGCAGAGTTTTCAAATGGATGTAAGCATTTGAGAGAGTCTTGTTGGCATTTAAGGAGTGGTGTATTTCAGTAGAACAGAAAATCTCAATGGATAGTTGCCAGTGTTTCTGCAACGATTTAATGCCGTCACAGGAGTTTGTCGATATTTTTAGTTCCAATTCCCGCCACCAATGGAATGCCAATGGGTTATCATGAGTGGGAGGAAATTGGGGCGTATCCAGAATGCCCTAAGAAGGAAAATAGAGGAAAATCAGGCGAGCAGAGAAATTCAGAGTCCCACAGGCACAACAAGTGTAATAGGATCAGGTCGGATTAAAAAGGCTGAGAAAGGGGTGGATCTCAAAAGAGGTTGTACACAGGAAAGAATGAGCATTCTGAAATTGCCAGGTGAGCCCAAACTGGCATTTGAGATAGCGTGAAGGAAACATGAGGTGCAATTTGTGCAGCAACATAATAGGATCTGAGGTTAGGAATAGCCAGACCCCCCCACTGCCATTCACCGGTACAGTGGAAATGGGAGTTTAAAGCTTCTGAGTAAGAATAACTCTTGAGCAGTGTCTAGAATGAAACACAGATACTCCAAGTAATGAATCTGTTTTAGCACTGTCTTCTGAAGGCTCAAGAACCAAACTCTTGCTAGACCTGGATGGTTTCATCTATGTTTTCGGGCAGAACCTGTGCAGACTTTTCCCTTAAAATTAGGTTGTCCAGGTATAACACAATCAGGATGCCCTGGGACAGAAGAAAGGCTAACACAATGGACAGCACCTTCGTGAATACTCGAGGTGTAAAAGCAATGCCAAACATTAAGGCTGAGGGACACACAGCAAAAGGAAGAAATTGCCGATGTGCTGGAAAAATAGGGACAAGTATGCATCTTTGATGTCCACAGAGGCCAGATAGAGGGAGGCTGTGGCAGACCTCATGTATTCCATGCTGAAAATTTAGGATCTTACGATCCAAGATAGGGCAAATTGGGCGATAACACCCTGCTCAACAAAACCCAGGAGTTGCTGTATGGAAATCTACAGTACCTATCTGTGACGCAAGTAGGCTGGAAGACCTGAACAGAGGAGGAAGCCGAGTATTTAATTCTAGCTTGCAGCCCTGGAAACCACCTACTGCATTCAAGTATCAAAGATTCTGGCTGTCCGCAAAGGCAGACTTCTGCCCACTTTGGGAAGTGGGGCCTCATGCACAGAGACAGGGTGTCAGGCTTGGGTTTGGCTTTGAAAGTTGATGCCTGGGAGTAACAAAAGAAACTCTTCTTAGCATTTGAAGAGGGATGATCCTTCTTGCCCTGAGCCATAGGCTTCTTCTGCTGGAGCAGAGGAATAGTCTTGCCCCTGCTAAAATCCTTGATAAAAAAAAGTGTCCAGGGCAGCTATGAAGAGTTGCTGCCCCTTAACAGGGCATCCTTTTTGCATGCCGATTACAATACCCAATGCTTTAAATACAGATACCTCTTCATGTTCATTAAATGTAGATTCATATAGTAAATGAGGAGAGACCTTATTAAAAGTTAGGAATCATCCTAAATAGTTAATGGATTCATTCTCATGGCTTAGCCAGGTCAGCTAAAGGCTGGCAGGCAAGTGTCACAGCCAGGGCAGGTTGCAAGGCAGGGCTTACCAAAGAGAACAGGGTTTTAGTAATGGCTTCCAATCACCTGTCGATGGGGTCCTTAGCATAAACAATTGCTACACAATTACCATTCCTTTTCAAACTGCAGGCACTGTATTTTTTTTATAAATTCAAAGCAATATGGCAACTTGAAGGCATTCTGTACATAACTGGTATACAGAATGGCCCCAGAAATGTTATTTCCTGCTTGGGTAAAGGACTATGCACAAGTCAGATTCTTGGCATCCCTTGCAATAAAAATGTCATTTTTGGTGAGATACTCCCCCTAAGGGTTAATCCAGTCTATAGGGATGCAGACACTGCAATTTTCAGAACACTGAAAATGCATCAGCTGCTTGGAATGAATTAGTCACTCATTCCAAATCAGTCTTTCGCAAGGCATGATCTAAAAAAAGAACTATTTATTTAGACCCCATTCAAATTATGCTACTATGAAAATGCAGGCAGAATCATGCATTTCTGCCCGCGTTTTCGGAAACATGGCAAGACACGTGGCACACTTGTGATGACATTATTTCTTAATAGCACCTCAGTTTTGGTGTGATTTTGCCATGTTTGTCACGCAATGCTCCACACCTGAAAAAGGTGTAGGAGCTCCTTTGGCACATTTGTCGTGTCGTAGGGCAGCCCATTCACATGAAAAAAACAAAAACATATGCAGCAATGCATGTTCCCAGTAGATGAAGTGAGAATGGAGCCTTAGAATAGATGCAGGTAAGAATCTGCAACAAAGTTTGTTAAAAAACCTTCCAATATACATTAATCATTTAGAGAGATGTTGGTGTTAGACAGTTGACAATAGGAAAGTTAGCCGAGTACCTCTTTAAGCACATGTGCATCCTCCATATGGATCATCAAAGGTTTGCCAAGACAAGAAACTGCAAAGCGCTCTGCAGCTAATACAATGCACTCAAGTCTAAAAAGTGCCACAATGCAAAGCCCAGTGGCCAAAGGTCACATTCCAGGCTAGTCCTGCAATTGTCCGGTCCAATGTGGTCTAGGTGCAATATTTAGATTTAAACGCTGAGGAAACACACATCCAGTTAGAAAACAAAGAAAAAAAGTCAATCTTGACAGAAGAAAAAAAATACCTAGCAAAAAGGTTAGACTGTCCCCAGCATTCCAGAGAAAGGACATCCATCCTCCTTGACACTAGGAAATAGCTTAGTTTTACTAGGAGTAGGATGGGTTATACTGGGCTGGCACGGTTTTTGTTTTCCAGTGTCCAAATCCTCTTGTAGGTGGCAGTATAACCCAACAACCTCTGAATTCCTGTGTCCCTCTATGAATGATAAAGAAACATTTTTTCCTTTTTCTACAATGATTATCTTTTTAACCAGAAATTTGACATTAACTTTCTCAGTTGCAAAGGGAACTATTCACTGTTTAAATTTTGGAGAATTCAATATTCAGAATTTAAAACATGGCCAAAAAAGATACAGACAGTGAGAGCAACTGTGCAGTGGACAGAGAATAGTGTGGGGAAAAGAAGAATTTTATGAAAACATCATTTAGCATGCCTACTCCTGTTCCCAAACTATACATGTAGCCTAAAGACAAAAGTACTTGCAGCCCCAAGGATTTGGAACTGGGGAAAAATTACACACATCCACTGTGCAGTTTTCACAAAATTACTCTTATACTGCACTTAAGACAGCTGAATTACATAAATAAAGAAATGCAGTATAACTACTGATGTCAAAGCAGTATTGGAAAAAACATGGAACACTAAATATGAAAGAAAGTAGACTAAATACAGTGAACTGGAACAGTACTGCCACCCAGAGTTGGAAGCATACTAGCGCAAAAAAGCACTGATCCTCAGTAGTCTACAATTGTGGCATAAAAGGGACAGAAATAGGCACCCACCTGTATACTTCCCTCTTTGTATGCAGGAACTTCTGATACTTTGCTTGGTTTGGCTATAGGTGAAGGATGGTTACTGGATGCCTTAGAGGCATAGGGCTGACCACTCACAATCTGTCCCTGAGCATTCAGCAGACGATTCTGCAGCTCATGTACTGATCTCTTCAATACAGAAAGAGAAATGTTAAACATGGGATGGGAACTATCCTGTTATAGAACAATAAATGATAATATACGTTCAAGGATAAATCACTATCTGTATACCAGATTCACATTAACCCTACCATATATAAACAAACCCTACCATATTTAGAAGTTTAAAAACTTATTCAACAATTGTATTCTTAATCCAATAATTTCTGTTCTATTAATACAAACTGATAATGAAGAAAATAAAATTAACGGTTTAACCAGACAAAAAAATAAATATTTATTCTTATTTAAGTTTTGCGCTCAAAATCTTAAAGTAAATATTATACCTCTTCAGAGTCCTCAGGTAAGTAGTTCATGGCAGCAGTTACATTTCCCTGAGATGCCAGTAAACTGGCATATTGTGCTACCTTCTCTGCAAGCACAGGGCATTGTGGAGGCTGTACTGCCCCTCGAAGTAATTCAATCGACTTTCGTAATACCATAGTTTTCTCCACCAGTTCCTATAAAAGAATGTGGTAATCAGAACACATTAGGTAATAAATAAGATGAAAGCAGGAAAAAAAAACCTGGCTCGCTATATGGAAGCATTAGCTGGTAGCTAAGCCTTTACCACCAACATCTGTTTTCTAGAAATCCATTTTAAAACATTTTAGAACTCTAAGACAAATTCTCAGCAGAATTCTGTGTTACCTGCAGGGCAAGTGGTGTTGAGGTTTCATGAGTTCTGACCCAGCACTCTGCTAACTTGTCCACATTCCCCGAAGATATGTAACACAAGCAGGCTTGGGTAGATAGACTTCTGTCTCCTTCTGATTCTAAACGATTTCCAAGGGCATCTAGATGAAAAAAAACACTTATATTTTTATGATTCAGCACATTGTTTGCGATCTGTTAGCTGTGCTTGGCACACCAACAACTTTAATACGAATGCAATTTACAATGCTCCTATCAAACATTTAAGAACAAGTACCAAGACCTGTCTGAATGCAAGGAAAAAACAGACATTTTTTACCTATAAAATTTGGCAAGAGGGTATGCTGTCTCAGGGATGTCCAATTCATATCGCGCCGGGCAGGTAGGTTTTTTTTGCCTTTAGCACTGCTGTAGGCAAGCAGCGGGCTCGTCTGTCAGGTGGGCGTTGCCGCCTGATTGCTTCCACACAGCCCACAGTGCCATCCGCCGCCCCCCCTGCCCGCTATATGTCCTGGGCTCCGCTTGCCCATCTGAGGGTTTGGGACCAGTCAGTGGGTGCCGGTGGTATGTCAGGATGCGGGTATAGAGGCGGGAGGAGAGCAGACACATCCACTCCCCTCCCCGTCCTGACTCGGAAGTGATGTTACATCACCTCCAGCTCCCCTTCGACAGATTCCCGGCCATCGAGGCCAGGAAATAATGTAATGCAGTGCGATGTGCAGTGCATTACATTCAGAGGAGCACAAGGGGAGACATGCAGGGTCTTTTAGACCCTGGATGTCTCAAAAAAAGAGAACCTGTCAACAAAAAATCATCCCATAGGGGACATTTTGTCCCCTATGTGATAAAGTAAACATAAAAAATAAAATAATGTGGTGGCATAAGTGTGCACACCCGCTTATAACTGGGGATGAAGCGGTGTTCAGAATTAAGCAATCACATTCAAGATCATGTTAAATAGGAATCAGTACACACCTGCCATCATTTATATTTAAATAAAGTTCAGCTGTTTTAGTAGGTCTTTCCTGACGTTTTCTAAATTGCATCCTACAGCAAAAGCCATGGTCCGCAGAGAGCTTCCAAAGCATCAGAGGGATCTCATTGTTAAAAGGTATCAGTCAGGAGGAGGGTACAAAAGAATTTCCAAGGTATTCGATATACCATAGAACACAATGAACACCATCATCATCAAGTGGAGAAAATATAGCGCAACAGTGACATTATCAAGAACTGGACATCCCTCAAAATTTGCTAAAAAGACGGAGGAAAACTGGTCTGGGAGGCTGCCAAGAGGCCTACAGCAACATTAAAAGGAGCTGCAGGAATATCTGGCAAGTACTGGCTGTGTGGTGCATGTGATGATAATCTCCCATATTCTTCATTTGTCTGGGCTATGGGGTAGAGTGGCAAGACGGAAGCCTTTTTTTACGAAGAAAAACATCCAAGGTTGGCTAAATTTTGCACAAACACATCTGAAGTCTCCCAAAAGCATGTGGGGAAAATGTGTTATGGTCTGATGAAACCAAGGTTGAACTTTTGGCCATAATTCCATAAAATATGTTTGGCGCAAAGAAAACACTACACATCTCCAAAAGAACACCATACCCACAGTGAAGCATGGTGGTGGCAGCATCATGATTTGGGGCTGTTTTTCTTCAGCTGGAACTGGGGCCTTAGTCAAGATAAAGGGAATTATAAACAGTTCCAAATACCAGTTAATATTGGCACAAAACTTTCAGGCTTCTGCTAGAAAGCTGAACATGAAGAGAATCTTCATCTTTCAGCATGACAACAACCTAAAGCATACATCCAAATCAACGAAGGACTGGCTTCACCAGAAGAATAAAGTTTTGGAATGGCCCAGCCAGAGCCCAGACCTGAATCCGATCGAAAATCTGTGGGGTGATCTGAAGAGGGCTGTGCACAGGAGATGCCCTCGCAATCTGACAGATTTGAAGTATGTTTGCAAGGAAGAGTGGGCAAATATTGCCAAGTCAAGATGTACCATGCTGATAGACTCATAGCCAAAAAGACTGAGTGCTGCCGAAAAATACACCAAGAATAAAGAATTTGACAAGAGAGAGAGAAAAGTCAAAGTTTTTGAAGAACAGTGAACAAGGCTAAAACCTGTCCTTTCAGAAACCTTAAGGCCAAGTTCTGGTCAAGACCTGACTGTAGGAAGGCCAGAATGCAAGACACAGAGTAATGTCTGGGTTCGGAGTGCCTGTGCTTAGCTCACACGGCCAATAAGGATTTCCAGGTACGATAGTAGATCTTTCTGGAAGTGGCTTTTCTTGCTTTTGTGTACAAATGACAGACTTAGAGACCCTCTGTCTCTTAAGACTGGAGCTTCAACAGCCAGATTGAGAAGCAGGTACTTGTGTACTAGGTTCTTCTCAGCCCGGCCAGTTAAATACAAAGAGAATCACAATCTTCTCTTACTCTACTTTTTGAAGCAGGTGAGGTAGAATTTGCACTGGGTGGGGGAAAAGCATAGACTAGAAGGAGTTGAGACCACAGGATAATCAAGGTATTTAAAGCCAGTACTGGAGGATCCTTGGTCCTGGCCGAAAAACAGAGGTTTGTTGTTGAATATAGAGGCGAGGATATCCATACCTGGGATCCCCCATTTCTGATATATCATGCTGAGAATGTCTGGGTGAAGGGCCCATTCCCCTCGATTCAAGCAGTGGCAGCTGATTTGATCTGCGCTCCAGTTAACCACTCCTGGGATGTGGACTGAAGAGGCTGCTGGACAGTGAGACTCTCTCCATGAGATCATCTGTCTTGCTACGTTCAAGGATGCATGACTCCTGGTGCCCCCTTGTTGGGTGATGTGGGCTACAACCATGAAATTTTCTGTGCCCTAAACTGGTGTCTTTGCACAGGAAGGAACCAGTGCTGTAGAGCCATTCTCATTGCTCTGAGCTACAGGAGATTGATGGGGAGCTTGGCTTCCACAGATGACCATGTTTCCTGGACTGGAACTCTCCTCCCCAGACTTTACTAGCATCTGTTATCACGTTCCAGTGTTCTACTGTTAAGACTGGACTGAACATCCATTAAGTTAGGGAATTCCTATTGCTAGGGTATTGCTCGACTGAACATGGGTATGGGAGTATGGGTAGCTAGAGAGAAGGAGCATGTTTGTTTTAGGTTGACAAGATTTTGTGTTGGACAGATCTTGAATGAAAATGGGCAAAAGGCACAGTCTCAAAGTAGGCTACCATGAGGCCTAGAGCTTTCATGGAGAATCACAATGTGGGATGCCTCTTTGACCTCAGTTCTTGAGTGTGAGCTCTGAGAGAGAGCATTTTCTTCTCTGGAAGGAAAACCTTTGCTTTGGATGTGTCCAGTATTAGACCCAGGTATTCCCAAGTATTGTCCTCCAACTAACAGCCAAGAGCATCTGAATTGTCCTGTGGACCTTTGCAGATAGCTGGAATGGAGATAAGCCTTTAGGAGACTGTCATCTTGATAACCTGTGACCTGGATGCCCTTAGTTCCGAGAAGAGAAAGAAGCAAAGAAGAGGTGCAAGACTGAAGGAAAGGCAGGAGTTCAGCTTTAAAAACAAAGATTTGCAGAGTCCATTAAGGGACACAGGAATATTGATACAGTTGTATATGCTGCCGCCTACAAGATGACTTTGACACTGGCAAACAGAAATATTGTACGCCAGTCCCCATATAATCTTTCCTCTACACAACAACAACCCTTAGTTTCGTGGTAAAGCAGTATCAAGAGCATGAACATAAACATAGAGAGTGGAACAGAGTCCCACAATGGACTGCAGGAAAATTATTTTATGACAAACACAAAAATCCTGTTTTCTGTCTGACCCATTGAGGAAAAGAGGAATTCAGATACAGTCTGGAAGCCGAAAAACAGTCCAGCTGAGGGGTGGTTAACACAGCAACAACAGCTAGCAGGCCCGATGAAGAGAACTAGGGACTACTTCAGGCCAAGAGCTACCTTAAGCAGCAAAGCCTAGAGTGAGAGGAAACGAGAATAAATCTGATGCCTAATATCAGGACACAGGAAGTCACCAACAGACAGGAATGTCTCCACACAGAAGGGAACACGGAACCTGAACCAGCTGAGCAACCAAACAAAACAGGTAGAACAACAACAATTTGCCTGAATAGGATGAACAACATACAATAGAAGTTAGATCCAAGCTCCAAACTAATGAAATAGGAACCACCAGAAGGAAAGAAGGATGAAACTAAAACATGCTCTTCAACACCCAGAAGTGTTTCTAGGGCCTTGTAAAACAATCCTGCATCACCTGCCGAACCCTGACCACAAGCCATGGGTCTAAGAATCTTTTGATGACCCAAGGTCCAGCTAAGCGTCAACAGCCATGGATCGAAGGACAGGCATGCTAGCAGAACTGCTAAGAACTTGCACATGAATAACAGAAGGAGGACCTTCCTATAGAGGCTGGAGACAGTTATGAAAGATGAGCTATACGTGAACCGGTTCCACAAAGACTTGTGGACATACTTTAACCCCAGAAGAAAGTACCTGCAGCAGGAAGCTAGCATGTTCCAGCAGCTGACAATTCAGGGAGGCACAAGGCCCTCCAGAGATTATGTCTGCCCCCCACTTAGAATCTGAGGTGCACTTAGTTGCGCAAACCTCTCATTTAAGTGCAGAGACTACGATTAGAAGATTGCCTGTTTACAAGGTATTGTCCTTAAGGGAGACAGCGCAAGCAAGGCTAATACTCTCTGCATCATCTAGCACAGGGACTAAGCTACTTTACCTGTCGCAGTGAGGACTCCAACTCTTTCCCTGAGGTGAAATCACTGCAAAACTAAGTGATAGCCAATGAAATCCAAACCGAAAAATTTGCTTTAGGAAGAATACCCTGATGTGGAGGGATCTGTCTGTTCTGAGAAACCAGATGGTAGCTCTGGAAATGAAAGTACTCCAGTGTGTGAAATCCCCCAGCTATGGGGAGAACAATGCAACTGGTCCATAGAGACAGGGCCATTAGCCTTTTCAGAACCCAAGCCCAAAACAACAGAGAGTAGAGCTAAGAAGGTTAAGGAAAAAAAAGAGAGTGGAAGGTCACCTTAAGGAACGGATCCCCTAACGGTCCACACTTCTACGACGGAGGAAAACCAGTGGGAGTAAAAAATTTGACAGGCTCCCAATGGTTACAGTGAGGGTTTCAGCCTGAATGACTTTACATTCAAAGCAAGTCTTCTGATACAGGCTCAATGCTGAGGTAATGCCACAATTCCAGGCCTGGAAAACACCTTGATTGCCAATCTTTACCAGCACACAAAGGTCTGGAAAGTGCCACACTGTGCAGCCCAGTTCCCAAAGGTTCCATTCAAGGCTAACCCTGCATGTTTAGTGCAGTGGGGCACGGGTATGGCATTCAAAGTCAGGCTTAGAAAAGACCAAACTAAATAGCTGCTATATATATATATATATATATATATATATATACACACACATACACACACACACACACACACACACACACAAGGACCAGCTCAAACAGCAGTGTAGCAAAGAATCTTGATTGATGTGGATTGAAGATGAATCCAGGGAAAGAATACTAGCAAAAATATCTTTAAATCTTGAAAAGAAGATGTCCTAGGACACTAGGAAGTAAAAACCCTGAGGCATGATGGGAGGGATGGCTTTCTATTTTTCTGTCTGCCAGTGTCAAAGCCTGTAGGCATCAGTTTAACCCTGCTGTATCTCAATTTCTGTGTCCCTCAACAGATGAGAAAAACTGAAATATCTTTCTTTCCTCTTGCAGGCTCCCACCCTAGTTTTGGTTCCCCAAAAATGCTTACCACATAGGTCTGCATATTCCTCAGGTTTGGAATAAGTCAGCAGCAGAGCTAGAGCTTCTTTCCAATTCTGCAGGCTACAGCCCAGGACCACATCTTTCCACTTCTGCTGGACTACAGAAGACAGAAGCTGGATGAAGAAAACATGAGCATCGGATGACATTGGCAGAAGAAATAGATTTTCTTGAAAAAACAATTACAGAATTTTTTTTGACAGCCAGTAACATTTTGCTGACTGGGACGTATGTGAACAGCATAAACAAACAGAATAACTGAATATAAAAATCTGGTAAAACTAAAAAGTGTCATGAAATTCTTCCTCTTAGATGATCCTTGCACGGTTTACCCAGCAAATCATATAAATTCAGGCTGTCTGTAAGGCTAGGTTCCTACCTAGGTGTTTTGTAGAAATGCACTACAGTCCATTTAGCACGATTTCCTATGAGTGAAGTTCACATGTCCACGTTTTTAACCGGTGCGGTTTTTTAAAAGGGTCATGGACTAGTTTTAAACGCAAAACGGTGTGTTTTGGTTCAACAGACTTCAATGGAGACACTGCAGAAACAAATGTAGTGCATTTTTTATGCATTTTGAATCTGCCCAGCAATAAGTAGGCCAAAAAAAAAAATGCATCAAAAAATCACCACAAAAAGCACTGCAGAAATGGATCAAACGCAAACTGCACAGGTGTGAACCTAGCCTTAGTGATTCCTTCACCTTGCTAACACAAGCTAAGCTTGCCTACCTTGAGTAAAGACAGGCATGTTCTTTTGGAGAGTGCAATCTTAATTATAAGGTGAAGGAATCACTAAGGAACAGTGTCCATTTGTATGAAGATTCACTGGGTGAGCAGTTTTTTTTTTTTTTTAAGAATCATCGAAGAATTTTATTATGTATTATGCTGGGACGCTTTTCTTATCTTTTGATTTTTACCTGGACTTTTTTTTTTCTATTATTCCTGGGTGAGTTACCTAGACAAAAAAGTATTTGTACGCCCCTTGAGGGTTAGGGACTGATGTGAATGTACAATATATGTATGTAAAGCGCTGCGTAAATTAATGGCGCTATATAAGTACCTGAAATAAATAATTTGTAAAATTTGATGTCAGTCCTGGCTGTCTCCTACGCATTATGGTGTTCCTCTCACTTCCTGGTTATCACACAACTGTTTGCACTACCAATAGAAATCGTGCAGGTATGAGACAACAAAAGCAGCTGGCAGAACAATTAGAAGAATTGTGTATAAATTATTATAAACATAATGCCGCGCTAAACAGAACTAAAAAACAATACACATCAAAATGGAATCATATGCAGATAAAAAATATGTATAGGAGTCAAAGTGACAATGCGAGGAAATAAGAGTTCCAATATATGTGGTAAAATGTAGAGATGAATGTGTGCCCCCACATCCTCGAGATTAAAGAGCACCACCACCAAAGAAACAACGGATGCTTACCAGATCGAGTGGACTCTTATAATGTTAAGAGTCTGAAAAGCATGGATTCAAAGCAGATCTGAATGCTGCTCAATTGTTTCTCTCTATCCTAATTTGGGATCTCCTCCGTTCGCCTCCAATTTATCTCACATTTTTCCAATGGTGGCATTCACATATATTATAAAAAAAATGTAGGAAGATGTACATAGCGTAAAACCGTATGGCTAGTTTTATTAAAATCCAGTAATACACTCACATATCCAAAAGTAAAAAAGCGCTTTGTATACATCCAAAGTTGTCCTGGGAACCGGACAAAACTCATGCAGCATTTCACACAGCGTGATGACGTAACAAGCGCAAGCTCCACCCAATGAGTTTCATTAGAAGTGATGTCTTTGGGGGCACGAACGATGTCACTTCAGACGAAATGCGTTGGGAGGCGCTTGCGCGTTTGGATATGCTGCATGAGTTTGGACCGGTTCCCTGGACTGCTGTGGATGTATACAAAACGCTTTTCAGTTTTGGATATGTAAGTATATTAACTGGATTTTAATAAAACTAGCCATACGGTTTTATGCTATGTACATCTTCCTACATTTCTTTTATAATATATGTGAATGCCACCACTGGAAAAATCTGAGACAAGTCGGAGGTGAACGGAAATGATCCCAAATTAGGATATGGAGAAACGATTGAGTGGCATCCAGATCTGCTTTGAATCCATACCTTTTCTGACTCTTAACATTATAAAAAGAGTCCATTCGTTCTGGTAAGCGGCCATTGTTTCTTTGGTGGTGGTGCTCTTTAATCTCAAGAGGACGTGGTGACACGCATTCATCTCTACATTTTACCACATATATTGGAACTCCTATTTCCTCTCATTATCACTTGGATTCTTTTACATATTTTTTTTTATCTGCTATGATTCCATTTTGAGGTGTAAAGTTGTTTTTTTAGTTATGTTTAGCACGGCAATATGTTTATAATAATTCATCACACAGAACTGGTCTGTGGCAGTGTTTCTGTCCCTTGGTCTGGATTACCAGAAAATACTTTGGCAATGACAGCAGCCTGGATGTTTGAGGATATGCACTTTTCACTATTCAGTTTCTAAGTTGCCATTTGTCTTTTTTTCTTTTATAATAAATGTATTTTAAAGCTACATTTAAGTCTGCACCCCCCGGTGTTTCTTTTTTATAGTGACAAATGGCTTTTTGTGTGTGGATTTTTCTCTATTGTTATGTGTATTATGCATGTTTTTTTTTTTTGCACATAAACACAAGCAATTATTTTGGATTTTTTTTATATGGTTTAAGAAGAATGATATCGCTGTACTATATTTGGGAAGCTTTTAATTCATATTTTGTTTTATGGTGGGCAAGTATGGAATCATAATATATATTTAATTGGTTTCTGTGTACTGGAGTGTGTTTTCACAATTTTATTTGTGGAGGAGTTTAATATTTTAATCTTTATCTTATATATTTTTTGGTTCACAAACATATTCGCCTTTTTCCAGATATCGTGGAGGGGGTTGCATGGTTAGTATAATTCCATGGTTAAAAGACTTGTGTCCCTCAATGAATGAGAAAGTTTATAACAATGCTTTTTCTATATACTGTATAACTATTTCAGGGAGCCTAGGACAAGCTGGGGGAGGAGGGTTTGGGAAATGTATATTTTAATTTAGTAAGTTTGCTTTAAAAATGCAAAACTCATCTTCACACAACAGTAATAAGGGGATATAAGGTTAAAGCAAGGCAGGCAACATCAAAGGTGACTGCGATCAAAAGGTGCATAATCTCTGAACATCTCTGTCAAGATAGTCATATGTCGTATGTATGTCCACATTCTGCTGATTTTTGTAAAAAAAAAAAATTAAAAAAATTTCCAAGCTTCACTTATTCTTGTGGTGTTCACCAATAATACAGCTGGTAAAGTCAAAAGAGGTCAAGGTCAGGTTTTCCAGTTGTAGACAAGCTACTTAATCAGTTTTAGAACTAAGATTCCCACGTTTTTGTAATTAAATCTTGTGTAAAAGTTGCATGAATCTTGAGTGAAAAAAAAATTCATAAATCCTTAAGGCCATTAGAAAACAATTATCAAATTCTGAGTTACTTACTGAAGTGATCTTATTTTTCTGGCGGGTGAAATACCATTGCTGTGTCTCTCTCAGAAGGTCTTCCCCTCCGGCATTGGCCAATATGATAGCATCAGCATAACGACCATCCTTTAAGCACAGGTCCACAGCTGCCTCAAAGTTTCCCATCAATAGAGCCTGACTTATCAGTCCATCTGTGTCTAAGAAACAAAATAAGTAGCTAGTAGCATCTAATACCTCTCTTTTAAAGTGTAACAAGTGAAAAAAATAGGAGTACTAGGAGTTCCATACCAGATGATACTGGGATCTCAAACTTGGCTGAATCATGTGGAGGTAGATTAAAAAACTCCATAGATGAGGAGGATGAAGCAGTTTGTCCAGTGAAGCTGCTGGAAGCCTACACAAATACCCAAATAAAATATCACATGCAGAATACCAGACCATTTTAAGCACATTTATAATTTTACTGACATATAATTAAAACAGTCAAAAAAATGCAAACCGATACAAATGGCACACTGAAATTATAACACGCAAATTTAAAATTCCAACAAAAAAATATTTGGCCTCCATCTCAATTGTCCAAACGGATCATCTACTCAAAGGTCAGCAATTTTTCAGCATGCAACAGATAATAGACAAACTGATAAATCTAGTTACAGCAAAGTGTTTATAAGCTCCTTGAAGGCAGGGACTGATGTGAATGTACAATATATGTGTGTAAAGCGCTGCATAAACTGGGCGGCAGTATATAAGTAGCAGAAATAAATCAAATAAATGTTTGGAAGATTCTATAGAAGATGGATCAGAAAGAAAAATATTGCAAAGAGAGCTCAGTGAAAAACCATGATTGAAGTATTATTCTTGGCAATGAAATTAAACATTTGTTAAGTGATTAAAGTATATCTAAAGCCATATTTGTTGTTTTCTATAGCCCGCTGCCAGCTACAATTCACAAATTAAAATTGGGCATTCAACCTGCTGCAATCCAAAGGACTATTCCACAGGTAATATACAGTAAAGAACACGTGTCTTACCTGACTGGATACAGACTGGATGCTCTGAACCAGATCTTCACCATCTGAAGGGCTGTTTTTGTTTTGCCAACTGTCACCCAAAGCAGAAGAGATCTGTAATACAGAGACAGCACATTTTAATACATTTTTGTGACACCTGGTACACAAGCAACACAGTACAGTGTAAAAGCTAGCACACCTAACAGTGGCATCACCATGCACGCTGTATTTTGGCTATTATGGACTGCAAATAATATTTATTATTTTCTGAGTCAAATTCACAGACTTGTATAGAGCGTTGTTAATTACAACCCACTGGGGTGACAGATATAAGCCCATCTATATTGGTTTTGGATTCAATATATTGACTGGAAATGTGAGAAGTTAACCAGTAAATTCAGAGATATAGTTGAGTAATATAGCGGCGGCAGCCCGCTCCTTAACAGCCAGCTTAATGTCACATAAAGCACAACATGCAAAATGCATAAAAAATGCATAAAAAATGCAATACTATTACACACAAAATGCAATCTGCGGAGGGAAAAGAAGCCCATGACCTTTTTAAAAATCTGTACTCAAAATGCACAGATGTGATCTAGATCCATAGGAAATCATGTTAAATTTACTGTAGTGCATTTCTGCAAACTGGAAAATGCACTGAAATCCACATAAGCGTGAACCAAGGGGAATGGACTGTGCCATCCATTCAGAACTATGTGCCATGGCCATGACTGCTGTGCACATGTGCGGGAGTGACGTCATCGTGGTTCGCCATTCATGCAGCTGAAGCCGGAAGGAAGACTGGGTGAAGGTGGGAGCGCCTACAGTGGTGACAGCTCTCCACAGGAGGACTTCATTTTCTATCAACTCTGTCTTGGCTTCATGCCCGTTCACATATCTGAAGACTGAACAGAACCCAATCTGCATGACATGTGAAAAACCATTGATTCTATGGTGCCTGTTCACATATGTCCAGTGCATGGCTGGTGCAGATTCAGTGCGGTTTTAAAAGAGCCATGTTCGATTTCTGAGCAGTGGCTTAAGGTTCAGGTGCGGACTACAGGCTAATGATGTCAATGGGAACCATTTCTAAACCGCTTATGTGTGAACATAAGATCCTGAGCTAACCCTGTCCTGAACCTGATGTAAACCTGACGTGAACCTGTGAACAGCAACTGTATCAATTAGCTGTGAAAGCTGCGCTTCAATCCACACCGCACATGTGTGAATCAGCTCTTAAACTGCTCAGGGGCCCAGTTTTATTTTTGGTGCGGTTTACTACCGCAGGAGCCAACATCAATCAAAGTTGTAAACAGTATGTGCTGGAGTATGAATTTTATCCAGTAGTTTACAAGGGAATGTTTACTTTATTTAGCTTAATTTGTTAAGCTATAAAACAATGCTTATATCAAATAAAACTCACCCAGAGCCAATAGATGTCGATAATAGTGTAGTATTTATTAAAATATTTGGCATTAACACAGCACAACTGTAAGGCAGTTAAAAAAAAAAAAAAAAAAAAACAGTATTCAAAAACAGATAAAACTCACACATTCCAACTTAACGCGTTAAGGCAAAAACTCTGTGTGAGTTTCATCTGGGCGAGCTTTTATTAGCCATAGTTGTGATTAGACCTGGGTGCTGCGGAGAGGAGACAGCTTGAGGCTGGTGTATATATATCCAGGAGGGATCCTTATTTGAATCACATGCTTTTAATACTGTATTCACTGCAGCATAGACAGTGGGTAAATAAATATTGAACACATTACCATTCTTCTCAGTAAATCTATTTCTAAAGGTGCTATTGACATGACATGTTCACCACATGTTGGTAACAACCCATGCAATCTATACGTACAAAGAAACCAAAACAAATAAGCTCAAAAGTTAAGTTATGTGTAATAAAATTAATTACACAAGGTAAAAGTATTAAACACCTGAAGAAAGGGAGGTGCAAAAAGGCATGGAAAGCAAGGACACCAGCTGAAATCTATCAGTACTTAGAAAGCAATCCTGTTAGTGCAAATGAATATCAGCCGATTCAGTCTCAACTGATGACCTATAAAAAAAAAGGTGTCTTAATACCAAGGTATCACACAAGAAACATCTCACGATGGGTAAAAGCAAATAGCCCTCTCAAGACCTTCGCAACCTGAGTGTTGCAAAACATACTGATGGCATTGGTTACAGAAGGATTTCTAAACTTCTAAATGTTCCAGTAAGCACTGTTGGGGCCATAAACCGGAAGTGGAAAGAACATTTCACCATAAACCGGCCACAACCAAGTGCTCCTCGCACGATTTTTGACAGAGGAGTGAAAAGAATCATCAGAAGAGTTGTTCAGGAGCCAAGGACCACTTGTGGAGAGCTTCAGAAAGACCTGGAATTAGCAGGTACAACTGTGTCAAAGAAAACAATAAGTAATGCATTCACCCCCCATGGCCTGTATGCACGCTCACCACGTAAGATTCCATTGATGAAGAAAAAGCATGTTGAAGCTTGTTTAAAGTTTGCTGCACAACATTTAGACAAGCCTCTGAAATTCTGGGAGAATACAGTATGGTCATATGAGACCAAAATTGAACTCTTTGGATGCTAGCATGTTTGAAGGTCAATGGCACTGCACATCACCCCAAAAACACCATACCAACAGTGAAGTCTGGAGGTGGGAACATCACAGTGTGGGGTTGTTTTCCAGCACACGGTACTGGCAAACTTCATGTGATTGAAGGAATGATGAATGGAAAAATTTACCAAGACATTCTTGATAAAAATCTGCTGCCATCTACCAGGATGATGAATATGAAACAAGGGTGGACATTTCAGCAAGACAATGATTCCAACCACAAAGCCAAAGAAACTTTTGTATGAGGTATTAAATACATTTCAGTTATTGTGTTCAATACTTTTTCCCTGTGTCATTTTATTACACAATGTCATTTCTAAACTTTTTTTTTTGTTGCTTTGTATGTATGGATTGCATGGGTTGTTACCGACATGTGGTGAAAATGTCATGTCAATAGCACTTTTAGAAATAAATTTACTGAGAAAAATGGCAACTTGTTCAATACTTATTTTACCTGCTGTATATTTGGTGAGTCCCTCTATAAAAGCAATGGTGCTTGGTGATTTTTGCACACAGAAGGCTGGAACAATCCAATTGGTTGGTGGAATATTTAGCTTTTTACTGGAAATTTTTTTTTGGGACTTTAACACACTTCTGATTGTCCATTTAATATTAGGTCTTTCTGGATACTGAATACGTTTCTTTATATGTTTTTCATAATGCACTCTGATATATTGTTGTGGATGTGATTTTAATTATATGTTTGGCACTGCATAGATTCTTTACTTTAACGGGTTACCAATTGTTTATCCATGGGGCCCTCAGGAAATCCTCAACAGCAATGGTAAGGATCTTGTTTCTGGGTTCACTAAAGGGAGAGTCCACTTTTTTAGGAAACTCTCTTCAATTGGATATTGCTGAGCACCATACAAGACAGGCTGTAAAGCAACTGTACAGGGAAGGTTTAGTAGGTCAAGGCATTTTTTTTTTTTTCGAGAGATGGTGACCTTTGGCAAGATTTATGCAGGCTGCTCTAAGTCAAGGCACCTGCTCACCATGCCAATAAGAACCAAATTGGTGTCTTTAAAAAGGAATTAAACAAAACCTCATTTTTATGACAGTAGTGATCCTTTTTGATCGCCTTTTTCAAACATAAGAATTTGTCAGAAAAATTCAAGACACTAGATATTAAACTTTACATTACTACAGTTATGTTTAAACAAGAAATATCAATTTTGAAGACTATTGGTTTTCTGGGTGCCACTGAATATAGCTTTGCATGCCAACCATAGCAAACGTGCTTAGCCAGTTCAGCTCTTTCAACATGTGTAGTATGTCCAAAGAGTGAAGGGTTAAGCGCAAGCTGACGGCTGCAGTAGCCATCAACTTATGCTCATTTACCTTGGACAGTTTCCAGCTATAAAGTGCAAGTGATCCTGTAGCTGTATAGCTGCCTTATCACTTTTACTGTGCACGCAGCACGGTTCCCACCCCCATGCGGTTCCCGGGCTCTCCCGCTCTTACCAGAAGAGCACAGGATCACATCCACTGGCTTCAGGATGGTGAGTGGAATCAGACCAAGGAACATTTGTTCCTTGATCTACTCCACAGTGACATCACAGAGTTGTAATTTCTTGGCTAATACAGCTAAGGAAGCATCTATTTGCTTTGGAGGGAAGGGGAGACATTGGGATCTAATAGAAAAACAAAAGGAAAAAAAATCCACAAAATTACAATAAAGTGTATTAAAAAAACAAACAAACAAAATATAACCCCCATTTCCCTACACCCACAAATGCAAATGAACGCACAGGGTGCACATGTGTAGGTAACCCCCAACTGCACTACACGTTAGGTATTGCTGCGAACATTCGGACTTGGAGCTGACATGGGACTGGTGCTGCAGCATAGAGGTGAGTATGGATGTTTGTTGTTTGTATACCCCAAACTCCATTAATCCTGCCTCTCTGCAGAACATATACATCTTTCCTTACCTCCCTGTCATACCACTTAGCTATCTGGAGAAGGAACGCCTCCCTGTACCTAAGCTGCAGCTTATACTGGGCTACATTTTCTCACCATGCAACAATGCTGGTGTTTGAGGACTGGTTCAGCACTGTCCTATGCAGAGAGTATTGTGTTTTCTAATACCCAGAAGTGCTGAGTGTTACCCTCATTTTAGGGAGCTGAAGAGAATAACAGAGGGAAGGAAAAAGTACATGCTTTAATTTCTCTCCCCACCTCCTGGTCAGTTACTATTCTATCTAAAAAGCCTATTAAACACACCTTTTTATCCAGCTCTTCCTTGCTGTATCCAAGCAGCTTGAGGAATTTTTCTCTTGCATCTTGTTCAAAGTTAACCTGAAAAGAGAAAAAAAAAAAAAGCCTGAACATGTCAAAATAAGAGGTCATCAAGGCAGAACCCCAAGACTAGCAAGGAAAATAAATTAAATACTAGCCACCATGTTTTCAAGAACATGACATCTGCAAAAAGGTATAATCCTAAATTACTAATAGCCATGTTCTGCTGACATCTGGTCATTTAAAATCAAATACAGCAAAATGCCATGCAGCACAGTGGTTGAAATGGGTTAGGGATGTTGAATTCATATCGCCCGATGCCCAGGACATGTATTTCCGGGCAGGTAGTTTCCCCCCCACCCCCACTACGTCTCCCGATTGGCCATTTGCAGGCCTGGGACCAGTTCAGTCTGCGCCATTGGCTAAAGGGAAGGGAGGAGAGCGGATATGTCTGCTCCCATCCCCTTCTTGTCCGTTGACAGATTTTCCAGCCATCGAGGCCAGGAAAGAATGTAATGCAGTGTGATAAACACTTTATTACATTCAGTGGTGCACATGGGAGACATAAAAAAAAAAATGTTTTTTTAAATTGTAAAACAATTAAACTTACAGCCAAGCACCAAACATACCCTCAGAAAAAGAAATTTGAGAGGACCCCCCCCACATCCCCACATATACGTGCCTACGCATGAAAACGGCAATTGCTGTACACATGTTAAATGTCACTGCGCACACTAGAATGAGCAATAATTCTAGCACGAGACATCCTCCGTAACACTATACAGCTGACCTATAAGGGGTTTTAAAAGCGTCGCCTATAGAAAATATAGGGTACTGAAGTTTGTCGCCATTTCACAAGCGCATGGAAATGAAAGGTTTGACATGTTGGATATCTATTTACTCGGTGCAACCTCATCTTCTATATTTTACAAGAAAAATAGGGTAATTTATTGCTTTTTTTTTGCCCTAAAATCAACTTAAGTGTATTTTTAACTGAAATTTTGTGGTAATAAATCAGTAATATCGTGCGACACAAAATATTTAAACTACTACTATTTTATTCTCTAGGGCAGGGGTGTCAAACTGTCAGCCCCCCAGCTGTTGCGAAACTACAAGTCCCTTCATGCCTCTGCCTTTGGGAGTTATGCTTGTAACTGTCAATCTTGCAATGCCTCATGGGACTTGTAGTTTGGCAACAGCTGAAGGGCTGCCAGTTTGACACCTGTGCTCTAGGGTCTCTGCTTTCAGAAAATATATGTTTGGGGGTTTTGTGTAATCTTCAGGCCTAAAATTATTTTTTTAAACTTTTCCTGACGAGCACTCAATCACTGCTCATTGCACTGCAAGGTCTCTCTCCTCCCTGCTAGTCCCCGGGTGCAGTGCTGGAGAGAGACAGGAGGGTGAGGAGGAGATAAACAAAGCAATGTTAAAAATCTTAAACATTTAAGTCGTAACTAAGCCCCTTTTAATTTTAAAAGCCAGACATTCCTAAAAGCATCTCAGATTTAAAAACGGTTTTGGTTAAAATGTATTTTTTTTTATCTAGACAAGTAGACTGGAACCCCAATTTAGTCCCTGGACAAGTAGTTTTTTCAAAAGTTTTCCAAACAATAAATTTTCTTATGTACTTACATTATTCCTGCTTAAGAGATGCAGAAAATTAAAAGGCCACATGCCTGAGGTGAAGAACAGGATTATTTACTAACCTGTAAAAGTCTTTTCTTGCAGTACAGGAAATGGGTATAGTCTTGGAGGACTGGGTTATAGCCAGCAATCTTCAGGTAAATGGCAATGGAAATCCCCACACAAAGTCATAAATAAATTCTCATACACCTCCCACTCCCAGCAATCCTTCATATTGTAGCAGCAATAAAAGGATTCACAGAGAGGTGTCATGTACTGCACTCAAAAGAAAAAAAAACAAAAAACTACAAGCCAAAAATCCTGTTTTCTTAATTGCATAGTACAGGACACAGGTATAGTCTTAAGCGACTGGAATGTCCAAAAGCAATATAAAACCAGGAATGGGCAACACAGCAAGCAAACACCAACAGGACCACATAACAGAGGGTCAAAGACCCCAACTCAGACAGCAGCCTGGAGCACTTTGTAGGTGAAGCTGGCATCAGCAAAGGCCTGAATATTTGGTCAGGTGGCAGCCTCGCAAATCTGTTAAACAGAGACTATCCTTGCTTAAAACCAAGACTGGTTCCATATATGACAAGGCTCCTAGCTCTGACAACCGCCTAGTGGAGACGATTGTGACAAGAAAAAAAAAAACTTGTGTGCAAGGTCAGTCAAGAGAATGTCCCCCATAGGCTCCAAGGGAGGCCCCTGGAGGATCAAAAGAATAGGGTTGAGATCCTATGATGTCACTGCAGAATCTTTTTGGGGGGAGCTATATGAGGGACCCCCTGTTTTACCAGAGGATTGACCCCCCTTCCGGACTAGGCCATTATTTTGCTATTCGATGCTGCACTATGTCAACTGGTAATTAAGCAGTCATGCAATAACATACCCAAATTAAATTTATGTCCTTTTTTTCACACAAATAGAGCTTTCTTTTGGTGGTATTTGATCACTTCTGGATTTTCTATTTTTGTGCTCTAAACAAAAAAAGGCAGAACATTTTGAAAAAAAATATTTTCTTATTTGGTTATATAAAAATATCCTATAAACTAAAATTTTGTCATAAATTTAGGCCAAAATGTATTTTTCTATATGTCGTTGGTAAAAAAAAAATTCCAGTAAGTGTATATTAATTGATTTGTGTGAAAGTTATAGCATCTACAAACGGCGCTAGTTTAACTGACACTTTTTTACATAAATGAAATTTATGTAATTGTTTGTCACACAAACAGAGCTTTCTTTTGGTGGTATTTGATCAGCCCTGGGTTTTTTATTTTTTTGCGCTATAAACAAAAATTGTTGAGTCAGTGGAATACTTTACTATTTACCACAAGTTTTTGGAAAAAGCCAAAAAAATTTTTAATTAAATATCAATCAAATGATATATTGCTTACACATGCCATGGGTATGTGGAATTACACCCAAAAGTACATTCTGCTACTTCTACCGAGTATGGAGATATCATGTGTGAGACTTTTTGGGAGCCTAACCAACCACATACAGGAGCCTGAAATCCAATGACCACTTTGAAAGTCTGCATAATTTCCTCACTACCTATCACAGTTTCGGAGGACCTGAAATGCCAAGATAGCACCAAACCCTCCAAAATGACCCTTTTTTGGAAAGTAGACACCCCAAGGAATGTACCGTATTTTTCGCTCAATAAGACGCACTTTTTTCCCCCAAAAAAAGGGGGGAAAATGTCAGTGCGTCTTATGGAGCGAATATAAAGCAGCCGGTCCGGTATTTCTGCCCCACCATGTCAGAATACCGGGCCGGCCGCTCAGCTGTTGTCTCCTGCTGGGCCTTACCTGTTCCTCGCTCCAGTGCTGCACAGTCTTCCCGCGCTGGCTTCTGTGACAGCCGGGTGCCCACTGCGCATGTGCTGCGCTTTGTGAATGATCCGGTGTTTTCTGGGACACAACAGGTACCAGAAGGCACCGGGCCATTCACAAAGTGCAGCGCTTCTCGCGCATGCACAGTGGGCACCCGGCTGTCACAGAAGCCGGCCCGGGAAGAAGAGGGAAGGACAACTCCGCAGAAGTGGGAGCGGGTACCTGTCAAATTCAGGTACCCGCTCCCCCTCCCTCCCCAAAGGTCAGCAGTCTCTGGTCATCCCCTGCACTGTCTGCAGTCTCTGGTCATCCCCTGCACTGTCTGCAGTCTCTGGTCATCCCCTGCACTGTCTGCAGTCTCTGGTCATCCCCTGCACTGTCTGCAGTCCCTGGTCATCCCCTGCACTGTCTGCAGTCTCTGGTCATCCCCTGCACTGTCTACAGTCTCTGGTCATCCCCTGCACTGTCTACAGTCTCTGGTCATCCCCTGCACTGTCTGCAGTCTCTGGTCATCCCCTGCACTGTCTGCAGTCTCTGGTCATCCCCTGCACTGTCTGCAGTCTCTGGTCATCCCCTGTACTGTGTCCGCAGTCTCTGGTCATCCCCTGCACTGTCTACAGTCTCTGGTCATCCCCTGCACTGTCTACAGTCTCTGGTCATCCCCTGCACTGTCTACAGTCTCTGGTCATCCCCTGCACTGTCTACAGTCTCTGGTCATCCCCTGCACTGTCTACAGTCTCTGGTCATCCCCTGCACTGTCTACAGTCTCTGGTCATCCCCTGCACTGTCTACAGTCTCTGGTCATCCCCTGCACTGTCTACAGTCTCTGGTCATCCCCTGCACTGTCTACAGTCTCTGGTCATCCCCTGCACTGTCTACAGTCTCTGGTCACCCCCTGCACTGTCTACAGTCTCTGGTCATCCCCTGCACTGTCTACAGTCTCTGGTCACCCCCTGCACTGTCTACAGTCTCTGGTCACCCCCTGCACTGTCTACAGTCTCTGGTCACCCCCTGCACTGTCTACAGTCTCTGGTCATCCCCTGCACTGTCTACAGTCTCTGGTCATCCCCTGCACTGTCTACAGTCTCTGGTCATCCCCTGCACTGTCTACAGTCTCTGGTCATCCCCTGCACTGTCTACAGTCTCTGGTCATCCCCTGCACTGTCTACAGTCTCTGGTCATCCCCTGCACTGTCTACAGTCTCTGGTCATCCCCTGCACTGTCTACAGTCTCTGGTCATCCCCTGCACTGTCTACAGTCTCTGGTCATCCCCTGCACTGTCTACAGTCTCTGGTCATCCCCTGCACTGTCTACAGTCTCTGGTCATCCCCTGCACTGTCTACAGTCTCTGGTCATCCCCTGCACTGTCTACAGTCTCTGGTCATCCCCTGCACTGTCTACAGTCTCTGGTCATCCCCTGCACTGTCTGCAGTCTCTGGTCATCCCCTGCACTGTCTACAGTCTCTGGTCATCCCCTGCACTGTCTACAGTCTCTGGTCATCCCCTGCACTGTCTACAGTCTCTGGTCATCCCCTGCACTGTCTACAGTCTCTGGTCATCCCCTGCACTGTCTACAGTCTCTGGTCATCCCCTGCACTGTCTACAGTCTCTGGTCATCCCCTGCACTGTCTACAGTCTCTGGTCATCCCCTGCACTGTCTACAGTCTCTGGTCATCCCCTGCACTGTCTACAGTCTCTGGTCATCCCCTGCACTGTCTACAGTCTCTGGTCATCCCCTGCACTGTCTACAGTCTCTGGTCACCCCCTGCACTGTCTACAGTCTCTGGTCACCCCCTGCACTGTCTACAGTCTCTGGTCACCCCCTGCACTGTCTACAGTCTCTGGTCACCCCCTGCACTGTCTACAGTCTCTGGTCATCCCCTGCACTGTCTACAGTCTCTGGTCACCCCCTGCACTGTCTACAGTCTCTGGTCACCCCCTGCACTGTCTACAGTCTCTGGTCATCCCCTGCACTGTCTACAGTCTCTGGTCATCCCCTGCACTGTCTACAGTCTCTGGTCATCCCCTGCACTGTCTACAGTCTCTGGTCATCCCCTGCACTGTCTACAGTCTCTGGTCATCCCCTGCACTGTCTACAGTCTCTGGTCATCCCCTGCACTGTCTACAGTCTCTGGTCATCCCCTGCACTGTCTACAGTCTCTGGTCATCCCCTGCACTGTCTACAGTCTCTGGTCATCCCCTGCACTGTCTACAGTCTCTGGTCATCCCCTGCACTGTCTACAGTCTCTGGTCATCCCCTGCACTGTCTACAGTCTCTGGTCATCCCCTGCACTGTCTACAGTCTCTGGTCATCCCCTGCACTGTCTACAGTCTCTGGTCATCCCCTGCACTGTCTACAGTCTCTGGTCATCCCCTGCACTGTCTACAGTCTCTGGTCATCCCCTGCACTGTCTACAGTCTCTGGTCATCCCCTGCACTGTCTACAGTCTCTGGTCATCCCCTGCACTGTCTACAGTCTCTGGTCATCCCCTGCACTGTCTGCAGTCTCTGGTCATCCCCTGCACTGTCTGCAGTCTCTGGTCATCCCCTGCACTGTCTGCAGTCTCTGGTCATCCCCTGCACTGTCTGCAGTCTCTGGTCATCCCCTGCACTGTCTGCAGTCTCTGGTCATCCCCTGCACTGTCTGCAGTCTCTGGTCATCTCCTGTACTGTGCCCGCAGTCTCTGGTCATCTCCTGTACTGTGTCCCCAGTCTCTGGTCATCTCCTGTACTGTGTCCCCAGTCTCTGGTCATCTCCTGTACTGTGTCCCCAGTCTCTGGTCATCTCCTGTACTGTGTCCCCAGTCTCTGGTCATCTCCTGTACTGTGTCCCCAGTCTCTGGTCATCTCCTGTACTGTGTCCCCAGTCTCTGGTCATCTCCTGTACTGTGTCCCCAGTCTCTGGTCATCTCCTGTACTGTGTCCCCAGTCTCTGGTCATCTCCTGTACTGTGTCCCCAGTCTCTGGTCATCTCCTGTACTGTGTCCCCAGTCTCTGGTCATCTCCTGTACTGTGTCCCCAGTCTCTGGTCATCTCCTGTACTGTGTCCCCAGTCTCTGGTCATCTCCTGTACTGTGTCCCCAGTCTCTGGTCATCTCCTGTACTGTGTCCCCAGTCTCTGGTCATCTCCTGTACTGTGTCCCCAGTCTCTGGTCATCTCCTGTACTGTGTCCCCAGTCTCTGGTCATCTCCTGTACTGTGTCCCCAGTCTCTGGTCATCTCCTGTACTGTGTCCCCAGTCTCTGGTCATCTCCTGTACTGTGTCCCCAGTCTCTGGTCATCTCCTGTACTGTGTCCCCAGTCTCTGGTCATCTCCTGTACTGTGTCCCCAGTCTCTGGTCATCTCCTGTACTGTGTCCCCAGTCTCTGGTCATCTCCTGTACTGTGTCCCCAGTCTCTGGTCATCTCCTGTACTGTGTCCCCAGTCTCTGGTCATCTCCTGTACTGTGTCCCCAGTCTCTGGTCATCTCCTGTACTGTGTCCCCAGTCTCTGGTCATCTCCTGTACTGTGTCCCCAGTCTCTGGTCATCTCCTGTACTGTGTCCCCAGTCTCTGGTCATCTCCTGTACTGTGTCCCCAGTCTCTGGTCATCTCCTGTACTGTGTCCCCAGTCTCTGGTCATCTCCTGTACTGTGTCCCCAGTCTCTGGTCATCTCCTGTACTGTGTCCCCAGTCTCTGGTCATCTCCTGTACTGTGTCCCCAGTCTCTGGTCATCTCCTGTACTGTGTCCCCAGTCTCTGGTCATCTCCTGTACTGTGTCCCCAGTCTCTGGTCATCTCCTGTACTGTGTCCCCAGTCTCTGGTCATCTCCTGTACTGTGTCCCCAGTCTCTGGTCATCTCCTGTACTGTGTCCCCAGTCTCTGGTCATCTCCTGTACTGTGTCCCCAGTCTCTGGTCATCTCCTGTACTGTGTCCCCAGTCTCTGGTCATCTCCTGTACTGTGTCCCCAGTCTCTGGTCATCTCCTGTACTGTGTCCCCAGTCTCTGGTCATCTCCTGTACTGTGTCCCCAGTCTCTGGTCATCTCCTGTACTGTGTCCCCAGTCTCTGGTCATCTCCTGTACTGTGTCCCCAGTCTCTGGTCATCTCCTGTACTGTGTCCCCAGTCTCTGGTCATCTCCTGTACTGTGTCCCCAGTCTCTGGTCATCTCCTGTACTGTGTCCCCAGTCTCTGGTCATCTCCTGTACTGTGTCCCCAGTCTCTGGTCATCTCCTGTACTGTGTCCCCAGTCTCTGGTCATCTCCTGTACTGTGTCCCCAGTCTCTGGTCATCTCCTGTACTGTGTCCCCAGTCTCTGGTCATCTCCTGTACTGTGTCCCCAGTCTCTGGTCATCTCCTGTACTGTGTCCCCAGTCTCTGGTCATCTCCTGTACTGTGTCCCCAGTCTCTGGTCATCTCCTGTACTGTGTCCCCAGTCTCTGGTCATCTCCTGTACTGTGTCCCCAGTCTCTGGTCATCTCCTGTACTGTGTCCCCAGTCTCTGGTCATCTCCTGTACTGTGTCCCCAGTCTCTGGTCATCTCCTGTACTGTGTCCGCAGTCTCTGGTCATCTCCTGTACTGTGTCCGCAGTCTCTGGTCATCTCCTGCACTGTGTCCGCAGTCTCCTGTCATCTCCTGTACTGTGTCCGCAGTCTTTGGTCATCTCCTGTATTGTGTCCGCAGTCTCTGGTCATCCCCTGTACTGTGTCTGCAGTCCATTGGTTCAGAATATTTTTTTTCTTGTTTTTCGCCTCTAAAACCTAGGTGCGTCTTATGGTCAGGTGCGTCTTATGGAGTGAAAAATACAGTAATAAGAGGCATGGTGAGTATTTTGCAGATCTCATTTTTTTCTCAACAGGTTCTGAAAAAGAAAAAAGAAAAAAATATGTTTTCGTGTTATGTCTTCATTTTTCAACAACGAGATCTGCAAAATGCGCACCATGCTTCTTATCATATTCCTTGGGGTGTCAACTTTCGAAAAAGGGATCATTTGGGTGGGGGAGTGTTTGTACTATTCTGGCATTTCAGGGCTTCCGAAACTCTAATATTTAGTCAGGAAGTGTAACGTGGACATAAAGACTTTTAACAGCCTGAAAGTGCTTATTGGATTTTGGGGTCCTGTATGGGGCTACACTCAGTGGCGTATTTACCACAAGGCATTTACTTAGGGTGGCATTTTTTCAGGGGGGCAGCAGAATTTTTCAGGGGGGCAGTGCCGCCCTCCGAAAGAAGGGATGGAAGAAAGGACATACGAAGCATGGGGACCAGGTGGGATCCGAGAGAGGCTGCAGGCTGCTTGATGGTTTATACAGAGCCTGACTATTGTTCCCGGGGATGTCCGGAGCTGTGAAAGTGAGTGTCTTCTCTCTTTGCCAGGGTCTTTTTCGGGGTGCCTTTTGGGTTGGGTTACCAGGAATGGCATTGGGAAAATGCCTCTCGTGTAGCTGGTTCACTGCATCTGTGTTGGGGGTTTGGGCTACAGCACCTTCTGGACACAAAAGGGCATTGATGAGCTCTTTCTGGAGTTTTAGGAAAGATCCACTTTGTACAGTTGCTTTGTAAAGCACAAAAGCGTTATATAGAGCCAATTGAAGTGTCTGCATGAATAGAAGAGAGGACTAAAATATCCCATTTGTCCTTCCACTTCACTGCGAGCAATTCATAATTTTTCAAGCAGCCTTTTTCCCCCTAAGACGGATATTTGCAGGCCACTGGGGGCAGCCCTGGCGATTAGGTCACACGGTGCCACATGTATCAATTCCAAGATTGTACAAATATCTAAATACTGGCAAGCTTGTATAAAAATTGTCCACACCAGAAGTGGTACCCCATATGGAAAAAGGGTGACACTGAGTCACAAACTATCTTGCCACTGCTCCCCATGTAGTCTGGGCATCCAGGGGGGGGCTCCATGTGACTATCTTTTCCCTTGTAAATCCAAAAATTCCATGTATAGCCTGTTGCCCTCTCACAGGTCTTATACATCTTGACCCCACATCTGGCATGCTTGCCGGGGAGAAATTGTCTGAATGCAAGGCGGCCAGAAAAACGAATGAGGGATTCATCAATGCAGATGTTTTGCTAGGCAGCATACACATCTGCATGTTTCTGGTGATGGCGATTTACGAGGGGTCAAATTTTGTGGAGCCAGTCAAATTCAGGGTCACTCCAAGGACGACAGAGTGTATTGTCGTTGAAATGCAGAAATTGCCTTATATTCTCATACCTACGCCTGGCCATGGCAGCAGAGAACACGGGCATATGATGAATTGGGTCTGTGGACCAATACAACCGCAATTCATTTTTTTTTTTTTATTAATGCCCATGTTGAGGGTTAGGACCAAAAAAAGGTTAAATTTGGTCTGAATTTGGGTTGGCAGCGATAAATTGTTGTGCATATAAATTGTTTTGATCCACAAGCAATCCATACAGATTTTCTGTGCAAAACAGCTCCAAAAAATCAAGGGGAGTAGTTAAATCTGCGGTTTCCACCTGAATTCCAGGTTGGGCAGTAAATGGGGGGGGGGGGGTACGGTTGCTGTAGAATTTGTGGGCTTCCAGTCAGGATTTGCAAGCACATTAGGAAGGACACTATGGGCTCTCTGGGCCTGTGTTTGAATTCTTGGTGGCTGTGGGACACTACTTGTGCTAGCCACCGCACCAGCATGTACTGCACTTTTGGGACTCCCCATGACACCAAGTGATACTGCAGTGTTGGTATGTAAAAACACCAGGATGTACTAGGCCGCTGGTGCTCACCAGTTCCCCAAAAGATAAAGCGGCACTAGTACTGGCAATCTGCTGTATATGAGAATCATCATGCAATTGTACCACCTCAGCAACCTGGGAACAGGGTTGGGTACGCCTGACCTTAGCAGGGACCTCTACTCCATCGTCTGAGCTATCTGTCAGGGTGCCACTGCTGTCTACAGGTTCATATTCTGAGCCCGATTCTGTCAGTGAGACTTCCCCTTCGCTCTCAAACGACATGGTCAGAATCTTGTAGGCCTCTTCATTAGAGTATCTTTTATTCGAAATTTTGGCTACTAAATTTACAGGTACCTAGTGTGATGCATTAACCCTAGCTGAAGTCACCTGTGACACAAACACAGTGATCAGTAAAAAAAAAATCTGTACACTGTACTGACACTGGTGACAGGGCAGTGAAGGGGTTAACTGAAGGGCGATCAGGGGGTTAAATGTGACCTAGCTGTGCTTTTACTCACATAGATCTGCTTTCTTCTCTCTCTGGAACGGAATGTGTCCTAGGGAGAGAAGATTGCATCATTTCCTGTGCCTGGATCTCTGATAGGGCAGTGATCAATCAGCAGATCCAGGCTGAACATCACTGGCCTGAATCTGCAGATTGATCGGTGCAGTACTGTATAACAGCACTGCCAGGTCGGTGGGCGTGCGCGCTGACCAACCCGTGACCACAGCGGGAGCACGGATCATGCATATATATCTGATTTTGCGCAGAGAGTCCACCCTGTAGCAGTAATCCTGCTATAGGGCGGAATTAAAGTGGTTAAAGGCCTTCACCAGGGAGTGAAAGGCTAGCAGTCACTAAAACAGGATAGCCAAGGTAGAGAGATATGCCCCTTGAGGGTACTCAAGACCAAATTCTGATCCAGTTATAATTGAGAATTTATACCCATGCAGCTTTGGTATGAACTAAAACGTTCCTCCTGTTAGAACAAATTGCAAATGGATTTGTGTTACGGTAAATGAAGATTGTAAAACCAAATGTCAACAAAAAGGGCTTGATAAATGCCAGAGACCATCAGCACACTGACCAGTAGGACTCCTGGGGGAGTTTACGATCTCCACCCGTTTAGTATTGCAGCATACTTTCTGGAAACAAACTCATGGTCATCCTGTGTAGTCATCTGTTCAAAAACTCAACTCTGAGCCTGGGACAGGAATTAACTACCGTATTTTCCGGCGTATAAGACGACTTTTCAACCCCTGAAAATCTTCTGAAAAGTCGGGGGTCGTCTTATACGCCGGTGAGAGCCGGTGTCAGGGCGGCACTTTTTCGAGGGGCGGCGCGGCGCCGCCCCCCCCCTCCTCCAACGGACACTAAGTACAGGGGTGGACAGAGGGGCTGCTGTACCTTACCTGGCTCCGGTCCCACGACGATCCGGTCCAGGAAGCGCGGCTGCTCCTTCTTTCAGTTCGGCAGCTCGATGGTCACGCGGCCGCTCGGCTCTGCCTCCTCACCGGTGATTGGGTGCCAGCACTGGAAAGGCACACAGGCGACCAATCACCGGTGAGGAGGCGGAGCCGAGCGGCCGCACTGGAAGAAGGAGCAGCCGCTCCTCTCCCCCACTGACAATAACGATGGGGCACTATTCCTCCTCCACACTGACACCAACGATGAGGCACTGTTCCTCTCCCACTGACACCAACGATGAGGCACTGTTCCTCCCCCACTGACACCAACGATGAGGCACTGTTCCTCCCCCACTGACACCAACGATGAGGCACTGTTCTCCCCACTGACACCAATGATGGGGCACTATTCCTCCTCCCCACTGACACCAATGATGGGGCACTATTCTCCCCACTGATACCAATGATGGGGCGCAATTCCTCCCACTGATACCAATGATGGGGCACAATTCCTCCCACTGACACCAATGATGGAGCACTATTCCTCCCACTGACACCAATGATGGGGCGCTATTCCTCCCACCGACTAATGATGGGGCACTATTCCTCACACACTGACACTAATGATGGGGCACCATCATTGGTGTCAGTGGGAGGAATAGTGTCCCATCATTGGTATCAGTGGGAGGAATAGTGCCCCATCATTGGAGTCAGTGGATGAAATAGTGCCACCAACGATGAGGCACTGTTCTCCCCACTGACACCAATGATGGGGCACTATTCCTCCTCCCCACTGACACCAATGATGGGGCACTATTCTCCCCACTGATACCAATGATGGGGCGCAATTCCTCCCATTGACACCAATGATGGAGCACTATTCCTCCCACTGACACCAATGATGGAGCACTATTCCTCCCACTGACACCAATGATGGGGCGCTATTCCTCCCACTGACACCAATGATGGGGTGCTATTCCTCCCACTGACACCAATGATGGGCCGCTATTCCTCCCATTGACACCAATGATGGAGCACTATTCCTCCCACTGACACCAATGATGGAGCACTATTCCTCCCACTGACACCAATGATGGGGCACTATTCCTCCCACCGACTAATGATGGGGCACTATTCCTCCCACTGACTAATGATGGGGCACTATTCCTCACACACTGACACTAATGATGGGGCACCATCATTGGTGTCAGTGGGAGGAATAGTGTCCCATCATTGGTATCAGTGGGAGGAATAGTGCCCCATCATTGGTGTCAGTGGATGAAATAGTGCCCCATCATTGGTGTCAATGGGAGGAGTAGTGCCTCATCATTGGTGTCAGTGGGAGGAATAGCACCCCATCATTGGAATACCAAACTGAAATACCATACCATATTGAAATCAAATCTGATGTTTTTTCATTTTTATTTGGTGTGCGTTGGAAGAGGGGTAGTCTTATACAGCGAGTATAGCTCAAACCCTATATTTTAACAGGAAAAGTAGGGGGTCGTCTTATACGCCCACTCGTCTTATACGCCGGAAAATACGGTATTTGACCTCTGGTGCAAGACTTCTTTAATGATGGATCAAGGATGAGCTTCACAGAGACCCAACTGAGGGTGAGTTCCAAGCTTTGGCATAAAGCTCTGGTGTGAAATATTTGACAAGACAGAATGATTGTATGTTTAGCCTTAATGAAGGACCCTTTCCATCTTCCTGCCATCTGATTTCTTTATCCATTTACCTTTATGTAACTTGTATTTACATATATCCCCACTTGTAATTAGACTCTATGCATATGCAATTGTAAATAAACTCAACCTTTATTTTAAGATCCACTTGTCCCTAATTAAAAGGCACCTAAAAAAGCACATTCTACAAGACCCAACTGGAGAATGTCCAGGATATATACCATAGAGTACCATATAGGAACTTTCTACTTTTGCAAAGTGAGCTTGTGATTGTGGACCTTTGCAAGAAGTGGACTTCCCAGCTCAGGGATGTGTAACAATGACCAAAATCAGATAAACCTGTTTCTCATGACCTGGTTTTCAACAACCAAGCCAGTAAAGCCAGAGATCAAGAAGCAGAATGGAAAATTGGTCAATGAGACAGAAGTTCTGGGCAGTCTTGAAGCAGGCACAGAGAATATGCAAGGAGCCTGAATATATCCAAATACCACACACTTGTCTGTGCTCTGCCGTGGCATTGTCTGACTGAAACTTTGTCTGGAGCTGATGTTTAAAGGACAGGCAAATAGCCTTCAAGTGGTTGTAAAGACAGAAGGTCTTATACCTTCATGCATTCTAGGGCTTCTTTTGCGTTGAAAGGCCCTGCATGCAGCCTGCTTTGCTGGATGTAAATTTATTGTATGATCCAGACATATAGCCCTTAACCCTGGCTCCATTCTCACAGATCCTTCTATACTGCAATGTTTAGAATTCCTATTTACAACTTTGGGGTTTGTTTGGACAGTAAAAGGGACACCCTGCTGCAAGTCCTGGACTCCCAAGCTAGCCAAGTCAGGCTCCAAGGCCCTGTGCAGTGATGGGGCACTACAACTTCTCCAATTAGAGGAATGTCTCTCAGACTTCACTGCTGCCTGGTTCTGGGTTGTCATCTCCAGAGGGTACAAACTAGGATTTTGCAGAGGAAAGTTTCATGGTTTCTACTCCAACATATTAATGGTTCTGATGGCCATGGGTGGCATTATAGTTTTGAAGTCCCTAAATGTCTTCCTCCAGGTTACATAGTCCAATGACTGACCTGGCTGACTATGTCTAGATCACACTGCAAATTTCTATGGAGCAAAGCAGGCTGCATGGCAGGGCCTTTCAGCGCAAACAAAGCCTTAAGAAAAGACAAGTGTATCTTATCTACAAAGTCTTTAAATACCAGAATATCTTCTACTGGGACCATCAAGTACTTGTTAAGGAAGGCAATAATAAGATAAAACTCTGCACAAAAAAGAGGTAGAAGACAGGTGTACACAAGCAATGATATAAATTAAATGAGATTAAAAACACTGCCAAATGGAGTCCATATATATTGTGTGTGTATTGAGCCTTAATATACTTGGGGATTTAACAGCAGCTGCCATCCTGCAGAGTGAGCCAGCAAGGGAGAGAGGGAAGGAGGCACCACAAGGTGCAGTGTAGTAAAAAAAAAACCAAAAAAAAAAACCACTTTAATAACAAACAGTAGAATGCACTCACAGGAGTAAAGGTACCGCATAGCTGCTTATCCGGAAGGGGGGGGGGGGGGTGTCTCTCTTCTCCATCAGACTTTTTCCACTGGCTGTTCCCTACGGGATGGAGAGGAGAGACCCCCTCGTTCGGATATGCAGATATGCTTTACCTTTATTTACACCTGTGAGTGCATTTCTACTGTTTTGTCATTAAAGTTTTTTTTACCTTACTGCACTTAGTGGCGCCTCCTTCCCTCTCTCCCTAAAGAAGGCAATAGCAGTATTCAGACAGTGCTGTCCACATTTTACAATACCCCTCCTTTATCTAGTACTGCTGAGCAACTTGTTCAGGATGCAGCCAACCACCCATTTTCCTCCCCCGTAAGCATGGCCAAACAGTAACTGATTTAGGGGGAGAAAAAGAAAGGAGGGCCTTTTCTGGCCCCTGCGGCTCGACGTTTCCCACAAGGTAGTGATTAATCTTAAACTCCACCATAGTGGTGAACAACTACTCCTTGCTTAGGCAGGAGGAGTGGAGGGAGCACTCAAGGGGACTGAGAAGGAATCTGAGGAAGGAAGGGACACAGATGAGGGACAAATAACCATGCTAAGATAAAGTCCTGAAGGGACATATATAGAGCCCCCTGACCACTGGTAGAACGTGTGCTGGAAAGCCCTTTTGCCCTATTCCTTTTTCGTTTATGTTTGGCCACATAGTAGTGAGTTAGACATATTTAGGGTATTCACAACCAGCTGCAGTTTAAGGGAAAGAAGTGGAATGTTATGCAATGGCCAAGTCAATCACCTGACCTGAATCTGATTGAGCATGCATTTCACTTGCTGAAGACAAAACGGAAGGCAAAATGCCCCAAGAACAAGCAGGAACTGAAGACAGTTGCAGTAGAGGCCTGGCAGAGCATCACCAGGGATGAAACCCAGCGTCTGGTGATGTCTATGTGTTCCAGACTTCAGGCTGTAATTGACTGCAAAGGATTTGCAACCAAGTATTAAAAAGTGAAAGTTTGATTTATGATTATTATTCTGTCCCATTACTTTTGGTCCCTTAACAAGTGGGAGGCACATATGCAAACTGTTGTAATTCCTACACCGTTCACCTGATTTAAATGTAAATACCCTCAAATTAAAGCTGACAGTCTGCAGTTAAAGCATATCTTGTTCGTTTCATTTCAAATCCATTGTGGTGGTGCATAGAGCCAAAAATGTTAGAATTGTGTCGATGTCCCAATATTTATGGACCTGACTGTATGTAGCAGAATACATTTGGCTTACATTTGTGTAGAAAGATTATTTGGAAAATGTTATAACAAATAACATTTTTTTTTCAAAATGTTCAGTACAAACTTTTAAAAAAAAAACCCAGTGGTGATTAAATATCACCATTAGAAGTCTCTATTTGTGTGAAAAAAATTATGCAAATTTCATATAGGTACAGTGTTGCATGACTGCACAATTCTCATTTAAAGTGCAACAGCGTTGAAAGGTGAAAATTGGCGTGGGTAGAAAGGGGGTAAAAGTGCCCTGCAGGCAAGTGGTTAACGTAGAACTTTAGTTAGAAAATTAAGTCCTGCTAGATCATTTCAGGCTGACCCCATTTGCAGGTATAGCTAGGTAATACAATAACCTCTTCCCATCCGGCCCATGTAGATAAACAGCCGGATGGGAGCGCTGCCGATGCGGGTGGACGTTTTTAAACGTCCCCCCGCATCCATTGCGCTGTATGGGACCTCTGTGTGAGGTCCCGATTCATGTGATCACTGATTGGCCAATCAGTGATCACATGAATAGTAGTAAACAAGATGTCACTTCCTGACATCATTGCTTACTACTTGCGAAATCTGTGAAGAGATCACAGAGGTCACATGGTACAAGGCTATTCACAACAGCCTTGTACCATGTGACAAGCTGTGACCAATCACAGCTCTCACAGTATTTCTCAATGGCTGCAGAAATGCAGCCAGAGAGAAGGAGAAATGATTGCTTTTACAGCCTTTATGGGTGTAAAAGCAATCAGTGTAAAAAAAAAGAAAAAAAAAATCTTCATCACCCCCCACAAGTGTCACAATGGTGACACTATGTTAAAAAAAAACAAAAAACACATTTTTGGTTATAAACTAGTTTGGGTAATTTTTTTTTTTACTAAAAAGATAGATGAATACATTTTGGCCAAGATTTATGAAGAAAGATTATTTGCAAAATTTTATTAGAAAAACTTTTTTTTCCAAAGTTTTTGGACTTTTTCATTTATATAGCAAAAAAAAAATAAAAATCCCAGTGGTGAATAAATACCTCCAAAATAAAGTTTTATCTGTCTCAAAAAAATGCTAAAAAATTCACATGGATACAGTGTTGCATGACCGCGCAATTGTCATTCCAAGTGTGACAGCACTGAAAGCTGAAAATTGGCCTGGACTGGAAGGGGGTGAAAGTGTCTGGATTTGAAGTGGTTAAAAATAAGTGCCTTTGCTGTTTAAAATCCAGTATTACAAGGTCTCACCCTGCTCTGCACATGCTTAGTTGCTTTCTGTTTTTAGGCACGGAGCCAAAATTCTAGACGCCGATCTGCTGATATCCTAAAAATGTAATGCTGCTCAGAGGCTCTGACAAGAAGAAACAGGATCAGCACACACTAATTTTGGTAGTAAAATTATTAATCTGGAATGAATTTTTCTTGCTAAAGAACATTATTTGTTATCAAGTTGTTATGGGTAAAGTTCCACTTTAATTCAGATTCCTTGTTGCCTTGCTTCCTTGGATTGGGGGCTAAAACACCCAGCAACTATGTGTCTATTTGTGTGCAAAGAGGAATACACAGTAGTTCTGCAGCCATAAAATAGTAATTATAATATTTAAGATAGAAATAAGTACCTTAAGGAAGTTCCAGATATTCTTCTCAATTGTATGCGAAGAGGTCTGTACTTTATTTTGGCAGTAGCCCAGGAGATTACCAGATAGCAAAGCTGCTTGTAGCTCACTTGACCGTGCCAAGAACTCCTTTTCAGTAGTCACCTGACTGATGTAGACCTGGCGAGTATTGGGTTCTTGAGTTGCTTGCACACTTATTTTAGGGTTGTCAAATGAAACCATTTTTCCTCCAAACTGGAAGAGAACACATGGGACTAGATAAGATAAAAACATATCTCCAACTCTTCTATAGTCAGTTTAAATGATCAGTTTGCCAAAAATCATACAGTGTGGATTAAGATAGGATCAATAAAAAAGGCAAATGCAACGAATGTCCAGGTTTCAGAAGAACTTTAAAGTGGCATGAAACCCAAAAGCATAACATTTATTACATTGCAGCTTAACAATTCTTAGATGTGATAGCTGCATTAAGCATCCCAAAGATTATGCAATTTCTCATCTTCCACCACAGGTGGAAGGAAAGAAAACTGCTCGATTACCTCATCAACACCGATTCCCTCCTGCAGCACTATTGTGTTCTTCCCTGTCAGCAGAACACAATGATCACTGCTTGCAGCTATAGCCACCTGTAGTAAATCACACGCAAAAAAATCCGAAAGACTGGATCGACTTCAGTACAACCAGCCTGCCCATAGATGGATCGAATCTCGGCCAGTCCCTGCTGAACCGGCCAAAATTCAATCCATCTATAGCCGACTTTTCACACCTAACACTCCTGTGGTCCAACATGCCCTTCCAAACACAGCTCTAATGAACATTACTGTCACCACTGAAGACGGGTCAGAGAGCTAGACTGCAGAGTGTGTGTGTGTGTACAGCAGTACAACTCATACTACTGCTAAATTTTAAATCCCTACTGCAGCTTATCAGATAAGTTAAAATTAAAGGGTGACTACACTTTCGTGGGGGAAAAAAAATTAGCAAGTAATAAAAAAAATAATAATATCACGTGTACAATTGCGACTCATTGTAAATGAATGTTATTAAAAACTACCTTTCCTTTTCAATCTGCAGTGTTATAATCTTCTGTAAAATGCAATGCAATATGGATACCTGGAGGAGTTCTGTACACAAAGTGTGGTAAAATCAGTGAGCCAATCACACATGCAGGAAGTGATATTTCCAGAGGGCATTCTGTACAGAGGTCTGAATTAAGACACAAGTCAGATTTTTGGCAGCCTCTGCAACAGATATAATTTTTGGTGAGGTACGCCTAACCCCTGGTTCACATATTCACATTCCTGTGGGCCGCTGTTTGCGCGGGCACGAGAGCCCATTCATCTGAATGGACTCCTGTGCCCCAGGACACGCAGTGAAGAAGTCCCTGCACTTCTTTGGAAAACGGTTCCCAGTACGGTTGCGATTTCCAGTGTGAGCGGTGTGCCATTAGAATTAATGGAACCCGCCTGTGGGTCCACATTCCTCTGTGCGGGTCGTGGTGCGGCTGCACAGATTTTTGTGCAGATCTGCAGTGGCACCACCCGCACAGAAGCAAACCTAGCCTAAAGGGAGATCAAGTCTAAAGAGATGCAGACCTTGCCAATTTCCTTATAAGAGTCCTGCAGGTGCAGCAGCTGCCACCAGTGATTTGGAAGCTAACAACCGATGCCAGCCTCTCGGATTGTAGGGCTGTTCTAGAAGGGATCACAGTCCAGGGCACGCTGTCACCGCAGAAAAAGATCCTTCCCATCAATATCCTGGAGCATCGGGCGGTGCCGGCTTGCCCTGAGATACTGGACGACCAGGCTTCATGGTTGGCCATTGGCCAGTAAAGGTTCAGTCCGAGAATGCTACAGCACAGGCATACATCAACCACCAAGGCGGTACCAAGAGCTGAACCAGACCTCACAATCTAGCTTCGGCAGAAGGGCATATTCAATTCTGTCAGCAGTATTCATTCCAGGCATAGAAAATTGGCAGGCGGACTAACTCAGTCATTGGCTGTTTCCGGGGAATGGGCTCTGCATCCCGAGGTGTTCTTGGCAATCTGCCAGCGATGTGTGTTCCCAGACGTAGATCTATTGGCGTCCAGGTTCAACAGCAAGGTGGACAGGTTTGTGTCCAGGACGCGGGAACCTTTTGTGATAGGGGTAGATGCCTTGGTGATACCATAGTTACATAGTTAGTCTGGCTGAAAAAGACCAAAGTCCATCCAGTTCAACCAAAAGAAAAAAAAAAGTTACAATCCTATACCACAGTTGATCCAGAGGAAGGCAAAAACCCAGCAAAGCATGATCCAGTTTGCTCCTGCTGGGGAACAAATTCCTTCCTGATCCCCCAAGAGGCAATCAGATATTCCCTGAATCAACTTTACCTATAAAATGTTACTATCCAGTTATATTCTGTGTATCTTGGAAAGAATCCAGGCCTCTTTTAAAGCAATCCACAGAGCTGGCTAGAACTCTTGAGGGAGTCTATTCCACATTTTCACAACTCTTACTGTGAAGAAATCTTTTTGTATTTGGAGATTAAATCTCTTTTGCTACAGACATAAAGAGTGCCCCCTTGTCCTCTGTGATGACCTCAGGGTGAATAACGCTACACCAAGTTCACTGTATGAACCATTGATGTACTTATACATGTTGATCATATCCCCCCTTAATCTCCTCTTCTCAAAAGAGAATAAATTCAGCTCCTCGAATCTTCCCTCTGTGGAATCAGTTTTCCCTTATCTATGCCTTTCCCCCAATTCAGCTACTCTTGTGGCTATTACACAGGATTCAAGACGAGGTGCTTCCGGTGATATTAGTGGCACCAGCCTGGCCCAGGAGGTGTTGGTATGTGAACATTGCCAAGCTAGCAGTGGGCAATCCATGGCCTCTGCCAGATCAGTCAGACCTGCTGTCTCGGGGGCCTATCTTGCACCCAGCTTTACAGTCGCTGAATTTGACGGCATGGCTGTTGAGACCCAAATCTTAAAAGATAGGGGAGTGTCAGACTTCAAAGAATGTTGAATGCTAGGAAGCTGGTTTTCTAGGAACATTTATTATAGAACTTGGAAGGCATATATTTCTTGGTGTGAAGGTCAAAAAATGGCAACCCCGCAATTATTTGAGTGGGAGAATTTTGTCTTTTCCCGATCAGGAGTAGAAAAGAAGTTGGCTGTTGGTCAGGGACAGGTTTCAGCCTTGGCTGTTTTCTTCCAAAGACCAATTGCTTCTCACTCTTTGGTTCATACTTTTTTTTTATAGGGAGTGATGCATACTGTTCCTCCTGACAGACAGCCCCTGTGTCCTTGGGACTTGAACTTGGTCTTGGCAGTTTTACAGGACCCACCATTTGAACCTATCAGGGAAATTCCTTTAGTTCTGCTAACTCGGAAGGTGATGTCACTTCCAGTTTCAGATGCGCCATTTCTTGGCTAGTACAGCCAGGGGACACATCTGACCAAGCTGATCTGTGCTTGGTTAGAAGATGTGAAGGGCAGGGGAGACATTGCGGTCTACTAAGACCCCTAATGTCTCCATAAAGAGTACCTGTCACCTGCCCAATACTAGCACATAGGGGTTTATTAACCCCTTGTGACAGCAATCAAGTAATAAAGCAAAAAAAATAATATATATAATAAAATACACTCACCGGCCAGTTTATTAGGTACACCTTGCACTGCCTTGTAAGAAAATGGGGACACTATGATCTTCACTACTGTCCTCAATAAGCCTCCTGTGTTCCCCAAAAAAGGCCCACGTACAGCAGACCACAAGGGTGGGCCGTGAGGGCCCATTTTGGGGAATATCTCCAGACATTTTCTTACAAAACACAGCACGTCCACAGAGGGCTCAGGGTTTTGGTGGTGGAATCCATCTCTCCCTGTGATTCCCTGGCCGAGAGGTTCCAGAGACTCTGCAGGAGGGAGACTTTTTGGATTTTCACTCTCAATACTCTGGCAACCAAGGGACTCAACAAAGAGCTTGAAATCAACACCATTATTTAGCCTTTATGCATTTCGTCCTACTGTATTCCCTTTAGATTATGCTACATAATATATTAGACTTCTATTAGGGAGGACATGGGATGTTATTATAATACAGAATTTATATAGAGCCAACAGTTTGCACAGAGCTTTACAAAATTAAGGTAGACATTATAGTTACAATACAATTTGGTACAAAAGGAAACAGAGGGCCCTGCTCGTTAGAGCTTACAATCTAGGAGGATTGTGTGTGTGTGTTTTAAAAATTGCCAGGAGTATATCTACATGCGTATACACATATATATATTTTATATGCCTTTTTACATCTGCCCACTGGTAGTATGAGAGGTTCTCATGAAAAACCACGTGTTTTTATGTGGTTTTTCCATATACACATCTTTGTGTCTTTTTATCCATAATATTATTTATTATTATAGCATTGTCCTATTAACTTGTGCAGCTTTTCTTATTGCCATTATTCAGTGTACTGTATTTTTGTTCTCCCGTGTGGAGGAGACTTTGCAGTTGTACGGCCTCTCATTGTTATACTTTCCCTGATGATCCCGTTCGATCATTGCACAGCTCAGCCTTCTCAGCTATTCACGTTGTTTGGCTAGCCCCACCCACTGTCCCGTTTTTGATTGCTTCCTTGGTCGGGTACACTGCCTATAAATTCTCCTTCTTCCCCCTGGGTGGACCATTTTGATAAAGGAGGCGGAGCCTCGGAAACGTGTCACTGCCCACCCATCTATCACTCATCAGTGCCGGTCATACTTGTGTCTGTTGGTGGTAGTAGAGGGGAGTGTCGCTGCCGGCATCCATCCATGAGTGGATCCTAGTCTGTGCCTCACAGCTGATTACAGTCCACACCCACGAGCGGACCCCTGAGTCTCACAGTTGATGTCCATTCATCCTTATGGGAGAGAGCTGTATTTCCACACCATCTTGATCGATTGAGCTGTTCACAGGGTGCTCTGATGTAAGTGTGCTACACTAAAGTAGTGTTGTTTTTATCACACATTCACCTGGCACCCTGGTCTTTTCTTTTGCATGCCCATGAGGGATTCCCCATATCCCTGACAAGGTGAAGCCGGAATTGTTTGCGTTTCACTCCATAGTGATCCAGCTGCCCCACTCTGATGCGGATCCATTTGTGGACTATAACATATTTTGCACGGTTTATATTTATTTATACAATTTTTATTTTCATTTATACCGGTTTTGTTCCCATTGTAGTCTATGAGCGCTGGATTTGGCTGGCTTGTTATTGTTTCAAGTAGCTATTTTACTTATTACCTAAAATGTTGAATAAACTTTCAAATTCCAAATGTAATGTAGTAATACAAGATTTAGACCTAATGATCATATATCTGCAAACATGTGGCTTATGTGCACCTCTGTGCATATTCCTATTCCTTCCTACTTTGCCGTTTCCCCACACATTCTATAGTTTTATAAAAAAAAAAAAAACAATAAATAAGTTAGGAGAAATACAAAAAAATAAGATATGCATGGTCATTATTGAAAATAAACCATTTGAAGACACAAGGAGCTACTGTTAGGGTTGAAAGGTTACATTTTATGGGCAAGCAACCACAGAAGAATAGACTACTATCACTAGATCTTTCTGCTGGAAATATAGTACTGATACTAAGGCTAATTAACAAGCGTTTCTTTCCTCAAGTTGTGTAATGTGGATGGCTTACCGCAAAGGACACCCCAACAGGTCTTCGGATCCAGCGGGGTGGCTTCTTTAGAGGTGGAATTATTGTGGTCTGTGTGGCCTGTTGTGGCATTTGTAGAGGAGGTAGAGGTTGTCCTGTCCCAAAAGGATCTAAATTGTTAAAGGACGAAGAAATCTGAAACACAAGTCACATACAAGTTGTACATCATAAAAGCAAGAACTACAAATGCTTAATACAGCAGAAATACATGTGTTGCAAATTATCTAGAACCCATTAACCACTTGCCCTCCAGAGGATTTACCCCCTTCCTGACCCAGGCCATTTTTTGTGATACGGCGCTGCGTCTCTGAAACTGACAATTGCGTGGTCATGCAACACTGCACCCAAATGAAATGTATGTCCCTTTTTTCCCCACAAATGGAGCTTTCTTTCAGTGGTATTTGATTTCCTCTGCGTTTTTTAATTTTTGCACTATAAAAAAAAAAGCTTGACAATTTTGAAAAAAAAAAAAAAAAAGTCACAATTTTTTTGACTATTTGCTATAAAACATATCCAATAAAGAATTTATAGAAAATCCAAATACTTGTAAATTAATTGGTTTACTAAAAGTTATGGCGTCTACATATGACAGTATATATACTGTAATTTAAAAAAAAAAATTTTATACTATTAATGGCGGCGATCAGCGTCTTATAGCGGGACTGCAGTGGGCATTCGGACACTGGGGGGGGGGGGAACTAACTGCCACTGACTTCCCCAGTGACACTAATACAGTGATCAGTGCTAATAAAAAGCACTGACACTGTACTAATGACACTTGACAGGAAGGGGTTAACATCTGGGGCAATCAAAGGGTTAACTGTGTGCGGTTTCACTATTATTATTATTATTATTATTCAGTATTTATAAAGCGCCAATAGTTCGCTCAGCGCTGTACATTACAAAGGGGGACAGAACATGTGACAGAACAATACCAATACAATGCAAAACATGAGGGGATCGAGGGCCCTGCTCTTTCAAGCTTACAATCTAGGAGGGAGGGGATGGTGGCACAGGAGGAGATAGCTGTGGGGGATGGAGTGGTAGGAAGAGTGGAGGAGGTCGGCAAGTTAGCAGGGGGCGGGGTAGGCTTCCCTGAAGAGATGGGTTTTCAGGGTGCGCCTAAAGGAGAGGAGAGTAGGTGATAATCTGATGGGTTGGGGCAGGGAGTTCCAGAGGATGGGTGACACCCTGGAGAAGTCCTGGAGGCGGGCATGGGAGGAGGAGACCAGGGAACTAGAGAGAAGGAGGTCTTGTGAGGAGCGGAGTGTGCGTGCTGGGCGGTACTTGGATATTAGGTCAGTGATGTAGTTCGGGGCAGTATGGTGGACAGCTTTGTACGTCAGTGTTAGGATTTTGAATTTGATCCGTTGCGCAATCGGAAGCCAGTGGAGGGATTGGCAGAGGGGGGTGGCGGAAACGGAGCGGTTGGAAAGGTGAATGAGTCTGGCAGCCGTATTCAGGATGGACTGAAGCGGGGATAGCCAGCGGCGAGGCAGGCCAGTGAGGAGGGAGTTGCAGTAGTCGAGTCGCGATATGATGAGGGAGTGGATGAGCTGTTTAGTGGTTTCTGGAGTTAGGAACGTGCGGATTTTGGCGATGTTGCGGAGGTGGAGTCTGCATGAGTTTGTTAAAGAGTGGACTTGGGGCTGGAAGGATAGGTTGGAGTCCAAAATGACACCAAGTACTCTGGCCTGCGGGGCGGGTTTGATGGTGGCGTTGTTGGACATGATGGAGAAGTCAATGGGGGGTGGTGTCCGGGCTGGAGGGAAGACAAGAAACTCGGTTTTGGAGAGGTTCAGTTTAAGGAAGTGGAGCGACATCCAGTCTGATATGTCGCTCAACAGGTGTGTGATTCGGGCGGAGACCGAGGGGGTGAGGTGGGGGGTTGAGAGATAGATTTGTGTGTCGTCGGCATAGAGGTGGTAGTTGAAGCCGTGAGAGTGTATGAGTTGGCCAAGGGAGGAGGTGTAGATGGAGAAGAGAAGGGGCCCGAGGACAGAGCCTTGGGGGACCCCAACAGAGAGGGGGAGTGAGAGGGAGGTGGTGGCATTATAGGTAACGCTGAAAGAGCGTTGTGACAGGTAGGATGAGAGCCAGGAGAGAGCAGAATCTCTGAGGCCGAGGGAGTGTAGTTTTTTGAGGAGGAGGGGGTGGTCGACTGTGTCAAAGGCCGCAGAGAGGTCAAGGAGTAGGAGCACTGAATAGTGGCCATTAGCTTTGGCGGTTAGCAGGTCGTTGGAGAGTTTGAGTAAGGCAGTTTCGGTGGAGTGTAGGGGACGGAAGCCGGACTGTAGGGGATCGAGGAGGTTGTTGTCGTTGAGGTGAGAGCATAGGCGGGCGTAGACTAGGCGCTCGAGGAGTTTAGATGTAAATGGGAGCAGGGAGATGGGTCTGAGGTTGTTCGGGTCATTGGGGTCCAGGGAGGGCTTTTTAAGTATGGGGGTGATGTGTGCATGTTTCAGAGGGGAAGGGAAAGTGCCGGAGGAGAGGGAGAGATTGAAGATGTGGGTGAGGGAGCGTAGGATGGAGGGGGAGGGAGGTTGTAGGAGTTGTGTGGGGATAGGGTCAAGGGGGCAGGTGGTGAGGCGGGCATCAGAGAGGATCTTGGAGACTTCTTCGATGGTAGTAAGGTCAAAGGTGCGGAGTGTTGGGGGAGCTTCAGTATGAGGAATGTAGGGTGGGGTGGGAGAGGAGGTCAGAGCAGTGGTGGGGCCGTGGGAGAGGGGTGTAGAGGGGGTAGCTGAGTGAGGGGGAAGGGGGTTGGAGGGAGTTTGAGCAGCGACGAAGTCCCTGTGGGTTATGTCGAGGGGGAGGGGGGATGAGGGGGTAGCTGTGTGAGAGGGGACGGGTTGAGAAGGCGTGTGAGTTGCGGCAATGTCCTTGCGAATTGTGTCAATCTTGTTTTTGAAGTGATTGGCAATCTCAAGGGCAGTGAGTGAGGTGCTGGGTGGAGGTGGGGGTGGCGAGAGTAGAGAGTTGAAGGTGGAGAAGAGTCGGCGAGGATTGGAGGAGAGGGCCTTGATGAGGGTCAGGAAGTAGGCTTGTTTGGCAGTATGGAGGAAGGAGGTGTAGGTGTGGAAGGCAGATTTGTATCGGGTGAAGGCTTGTTGGGATTTGGTTTTGCGCCATAGTCGCTCCAGGGCACGACTGTGTCGTTTGAGGGTTTTGGTGTGATCAGTCTGCCAGGGCTGGAGCGGTCGGGGTCTGATGTTGCGTGTGGTTAAAGGCGCTAGTGAGTCAAGGGCTGTTGACAGCGCATTGTTGTAGGCGGTCATAGCCAAGTCGGGGCAGGACAGGGGGAGGATGCTGTCATGGAGTTGATCAACTGCGGAGTGGAGGGAGGCAGGGTTAAGGTTGCGGAGGTTACGGCTGGTAGTAGTGTGACATTTGGAGGGGTAGGCGTTGGAGGATGAGGAGATAGAGAAGGTGATCAGGTTGTGGTCAGAGAGAGGGAAGGGGGTGTTAGTGAGGTTGTGGGGAGCGCAGCGGTTGGAGAAGACAAGATCAAGGATATTACCGTCGGAGTGGGTGGTGGATTGTATGCACTGTGCAAGTGCAAAGGAGGAGGTTAAGTGGAGGAGACGGGCTGTGTCCGGGTTGTCGAGGTTGACAGGGATGTTGAAATCCCCAAGGATGATAGTGGGTAGCTCAGAGGAGAGGAAGAAGGGTAGCCAGGAGGAGAAGTCTTCCAGGAAGCGGGGTATGGATCCAGGAGGCCGGTATATCACAGCAATCTTCAGGGGGGTTGGGGAGAATAGTCGGACGCAGTGGGCCTCGAAGGAGGAGAAGGATAGGGAGGGGGGGTTTGGGAGGACTCGGAAGGTGCTCAGCGGTGATAGGAGCAGGCCAACCCCACCACCTTTACGACCGTTGGGCCTGGGTGAGTGGGTCCAGGTGAGACCGCCGTAGGAGAGTGCAGCAGGGGAGGTAGAGTCAGTGGGCTGGATCCAGGTTTCCGTAATCGCCAGGAGGTTGAGGGAGCGGGAAACAAAGAGGTCGTGGATGGCGGTAAGCTTGTTGCACACCGATCGGGCGTTCAGGAGTGCACATGAAAACGGGGGGGAGATTTTAGGGAGCAGGGGGACAGATACTAAGTTGCGGGGGTTGTGGCAGGACGTGGAGGTGGGAGGGTTTTGTGCGGGTGAGGGAGGTGGTGGAGGGCCAGGATTCGGGGAGATGTCCCCCGCGGTTATGAGGAGGAGAAGGGTGAGAAAGGTGGCATGGGAGCGGGATGTGCAGGAGCGTGAGAAACTACTAGTGGAGGTGTTGGGGTCAGTGGGAGAGTGGAGTAATAGGAGGAGGTGGTGGGTGCCATAAATGGGTGAGGGAAGCAGTGAGGGCACAATATACAAATGTTTGGGAGGAGCAGAGGGACTATGTGTCTCACTATGTGTGTTTTACTATGTAAGCATGCTGCTTTGTATTGTCCTGCTATGCAAAGCAATGGTGCTGACAGGGGAGAGAATTGTGTTGTTCACATACAGACCTCTCCCCTGTCAGTGTTCCTCAGTGATCCCCGGGTGCCATCGGGGAATCTCCGGCAGAGACCCGGTGATCGACAGCTGTAGCCACCAATGGCAGCACGGGTAGGGCAACGTACGCCCCCTACCCGGAAATGCGAAATCACGTATATGCACACACAAACACAAACACACGTCCTGTAGTAGTAGTTCTGCTACAGGGCAGCGAGGAAGTGGTTAAAATACTATTAAAATTACAAAGATATTTTATTAGAAACTCCTTTTCAGAATTTCACACATTTTCTTAAATAGAATCACAGCAACTTTCCCAAACTAACTGCACCACCATCAAGGTCCATACCTAGATACCATTTTTAATCATATATTTTACACTGTAGCAAATAAATGTATAAATTTTTACTTAATAAATTATGTAGGCTGGTCTAAAGAACAAAGTAAAAAGAAGCATTGGAAAAAAGACACACACGCCATAACTTTATGACCATTGGCAGCTTAAGTTAATATGGATTATCTTGTTACCATGGCATATGAAAGCTGGTGAGATATATTAGGCAGCGAGTAAACATGTTGTCCCTAAGCTTGCTGTATTCACAGCAGAAAAAAATTGTACTGCAGTTTGTGTATGGGACTGCGTAGCTGCAGATCGGTCACGGTGCCCATACTGACCGGTTTCCACAGCCAAAAGCGCCTACAATGGGCAAATGAGCATCAGAACTGGACCACAGAGCAATTGAAGAAGGTGTCTTGGTTTGATTAATTATGTTTCTTTAATGGCATGTGGACAGCCGGGTGTGCGTGTGCATCATTTACCAGGGGAAGAAATGGCACCAGGTTGCAGTATGGGAAGAAGGAAAGCCAGCAGAGGAAGTTTGATGCTTTGGCAATGTTCTGCTGGTAAACATTGGATCTAAACATTGTTGCTGACCAAGTAACCCCTTCACGGAAATGGTATTCCCCAATGGCAGTGGCCTCTTTCAACAGGATAATGTGCCCTGCTACACTGCAAAAATGGTTCAATAATGGTTTGAGGAACACAAGCTTGGAGTATTGACTTGGTCCCCAAATTCTCCAGATCTCAATACAATCTAGCATCTGTGGGATGTGCTAGAAAAACAAGTCCGATCCATGGAGAGCCACCTTGCAACTTACAGGAAGTAAAGGATCAGCTACTGACGGCTTGGTGCTAGACACCACAGTACACTGTACCTTCAGAGTTCTAGTAACATCCATGCCCCGAAAGGTCAAGACTGTTTTGCGACAAAAGGGGGACCCTACTCAATATTAGGTTGGTGGTCATAAAGATATGGCTGATCGGTGTTTATCTCTACATCTAGATCTACAATCTTACATGGAAAGACTAGCATTTATATGTACTGTACATTTTGATGGCACAGTTGGAAGTGTTATGCATGACACTATTTGGAGATGACCTGGGTGTCCATTATAATAAGCATTGACCTCTGGTTCCCCGGGGTCCAACTATTTGGTGAGTTACTGTCTGCATCTCAGGGTGGCAATCAAGCCTGATCTTTTACCTCATGAGGGTAAAGCCCTGCTGTCTCACTTTAAGAGCTGCAGTGTTCAGGTCCCCTGAAGTCAGCTGATGAAATGCATAGGGGTGTTGCCTTACATAGTGATGTAATCCTGCATGCCATTCGCTCTGTGTCTATGCTGGCCAGAATATGTCTAAAGGGCTGACACCACTTTTAATGTCAGTGCATTTTCTTGTTTAGTATAAGTGTTTTTAAAGGATTTAACACTATGGTGGGTTTATTTGTCTTTCAAAAATATATTATCTATCTTGTGGAGGAGCAAAGCAGTCCCGAGAAATGTACACATGCTTATCATAACCACGTATATGCAAAGGGTCATGGTATTCTGGTAAGCTTTTAATAATCTTTTCTGTGCACAATGGAAAGGTGAAAGATTTCACAATTGAGCTCTACAAAACCTAAAGGATAAGTTCACCTTTCGCAACATGTTACACCCATATTCAGGGTGTAATATGTTATGATCAGACCGGCACCCGCTCCCCCCTCGCTGTCAAATTTTAAAAAACATGGCCGTACGGAGCTCCGCCCAAATGGCTGTGTCACTCATTCACAGTCATCTGTGTCACCTGTATGTGTGTAATACCCAAATATTAGGCTAGCTGCTCAGCCCTTTACTTAGAGGTGTTGTGAGCACTGTATAAGTATTTCATCTGCTCAATTCAGCCTGTCAGTGGAAGTGCATTGTTAATGAAAGTTGTAATATACCTCGATGCCAGTGGTAAAATTGATTTTATGTACAGTTTTATAAAGGCAATGAAATACAGCCCAAGAGTGTGACTATCAGATTTCATAGTGGGCAAGGAGAGAGGAAAGTGAAAATAGTACATGGCCGAGAACATTGGGCAAGGCAGCTGTAAGATTTTTTTTATTATGGGTTGACTACCTGGCTTTTGGGTTTTCTCCACCCTTGGTCAATCAAAAATACTAAAATGCACTACAGCTTGAATTCTATTGATTTAAAAAAACATATCTATCACTGTATTTTATTGTTAATGACAAGACATACCCTATCAGCTTGGCTCTGGTGCTGAGCTTCCAAGCTTCCACCCATGACAGAGTACACGCTGATCCACCCATCAAACGAAGCTGCAGAAAACACTGATGGATTCCGTGGGCACCACTCAACATCAAAGCACCACTGGTTTTTCACTGGCAGCTCATAAACTACCTGAAATGTAAAGTGAAATGAGGTAAATCCATAGAAAATAATTCTGTAACCTGAAGGCAACACTTCATATATTCACAGCATATTTTTTGCTCTTATCAGATATAACAAAACATGTAGTGGTATCAATTTAAGCCAAAAGGGAGCAAATAAATGTAATTGTAAGAGTTTACAGGCACGCTGATTAGGTACACCCTGGGCTAGGATGGAGTTGCAGCTATAATAGTTTGAATAAACTACACGTTTCCATTGTCTACGCACATGGGACAGGTCCACAAAAAACAACAGTGTGTCCATTCGATGCACATAAAGTGGAACTAAATTCATTTTATTAACTTTTTTTTTTTTTTATTTCATTACTACCTCTCCCACAAATAGTTAGGAAAAATTATTCAGATTTTTACTTTTCAGGTCTTTTTGTTTACCAGCCTAGGCCAGGCACCACTGACTCCTCAAATTGTTAAGTCACAGCTACCCCAGGAGGCAGTATGTTACTAAGCTGCAACTGTGCCGTGCATCTGCGCATGCATGCTGGATTTCTGCTCATGACACAGACACCACTGGACAGTATAGTGGCAATCTATGAGTAAAAAAACTACGTGCTTTTGCACTGGTGAATAACAAACTTCTGGACTGGTAATCCTTGTGAGCTGTTGTTTTAAATAAAACAATCAAATATCACAAAATTATGAGTCAAATACAAGTACTTACAAAACAGCATTTCACCCATTAAAGCTTTAACAGTATACTGATAACAATAGCTATAAACCATAACAATAACTACATCTGAAATTGGGCTTAACAGAAATTGAAATAATATCCTCCATCAAGGGTAGTAAAGTGCATAAAGGAGAGTCCACCACATAAATCCTTTAAACAAAAAAAAAAAAGTCTCTATGACAGAACTTCAATTCAAGTTGTTCCACTCCAACACCGCCGTGTTTCCTGTGAGACACTCTCCCCATCAAATACCACACTCACCGGAACAAGGTGTTAGTTAGGCAAAACATTAATCCTCCCCTTAATCCAGCAATTTCCTCTACAAAGAATATGCTCCAATCCTTCCGACTCAAACAGAAAGCACAAAACGAACCACATAACGTAATTCTGCGTAAAAGCTTTATTCAATTATCAACCCCCATAAAATAACACTCACATTAGAATAAAATAGTAAGCACATCAAATGACAGCAAAGCAAATTTCACCACATGGAATGGCCAACTAGCGTCTCACCGCAACCCGTGTACAGCCTACTGCACCACCTTGGGGCAGAGTGTCGACATCACATCCGGTGAACGTACTAAAAATACGTCAGTGAGGAAGACGTGATGACGAAACGCGTCAGACTATGACCATATGTGATGTGGTGAAATTGTTTTACTGTCATTTGATATGCTTTTATCCCAATGTGAATGTTATTTTATGGAGGTTGGTAATTGAATAAAGCATTAAGACAGAATTACGCTATGTGGTTCGTTTGTGCTTTTTATTTTTTGAGTCAGAATGATTGGATCATATTCTTTGTGGAGGAGATTGTGGGATCAAGGCGAATAATTAATGTTTTGCCTAACACCTTGGTGCAGTGAGTGTGTTATTTGACAGGGAAATTGTCTCATAGGACACATTGTGGTGTTGAAGTGGAATAACTTGAATTGAAGTTCTGCCATAGAAACTTTTTTGAAAAGAATTTATGTGGTGGATATTACATCAATTACTGATAATCCAAATTTCAGATGTATTTATTGTTCTGGCTTATAGCTATTCGTATTAGTATACGGTTACAGATTTAAAGAGTGAAGCCCTGTTTTTATGAGTACTTGTATTTAACTCATAATATGTGATAGTGGCATTCTGTCAAAAGATGGCAGCATTTGTGCATATAGGTTAAAATCCGTCTCCTGCCTTTGCCACGTCCCAGATACCTGGTAGTTGCCGGCAGTGCATATGTGCCGGAGTTTTCACAATGGTGTTGTAGAAAAGGGACAAGGGGGTGACCATTCATTCTGTGTGTTAGTTCCACTTTGAGATCCCCATACATGCTATAGTTTAACTATACAACCTTTATAAAAAGTCCTTTAGATTTAAACAAACTATTCAACCACTTCCAGTCTGGACACTTTTACCCCCTTCCTGTCCAGGCCAATTTTCAGCTTTCAGTACTATCACACTTTGAATGACAATTGCACGGTCATGCAACACTGTACCCACATGAATTTTTTAGCATTTTTTTGAGACAGATAAAGCTTTATTTTGGTGGTATTTATTCACCACTGGGATTTTTATTTTTTTTGCTATGTAAATTAAAATGTCCAAAAATTTTGAAAAAAAAGTGTTTTTCTTATAAAATTTTGCAAATAAATAGTATTTCATCATAAATCTTGGCCAAAATTTATTCTGTTATATTTTTAGTAAAAAAAAACCCGCAAATTAGTTTATAACCAAAATTATAATTTAAAATTTTTTTTTTTTACTTTTTTTATATTTTTTTACATACTGTCACCCTAGCAGTACAGTGTCACCATGGTGACACTGTACTACTTGTGGGGGGGTGATGAACATTTTTTTTTTTTCTACACGGATTGCTTTTATACCCATAAAGGATGTAAAAGCAATCATTTCTCCTTCTCTCTAGCTGTTTTCATGCAGCCATTGAGAATGCAGCTACTGAGTGAGCTGTGATTGGTCACAGCTTGTCACATAGTACAAGGCTGTTGTGAATAGCCTTGTGCCATGTGACCTCTGATCATTCACGGATTTCACACGTAGTAAGCAATGATGTCACAAGTGACATCTTGCTTACTACTTTGCATGTGATCACTGATTGGCCAATCAGCGATCACATGATCGGGACCTCGTACAGAGGTCCTGTCTGATGATCGGAGTTCCACTGTGTCCGGAGGACACAGTGGGCACCAGATCGCGGTGCTGCGCGCTCACAGGGAGCACGCTCACAGGGAGCGCGCACAAGCAGAGTGTGGGGAGGCCATTTATAAATGGCCACCCGACCCTGCACTGCCGTCAGCCCGTTTATATACAACGGCCGGACGGGAGGTAGTTAATACAACAACCTAACTATGCCAATCCAATTAATATCTAGTAAGGCAGGCCCTTATGCTGCATAATTGTTGGTAGATCTAAAGGATACTGTACAGGCAGATTGTAATGTGTGTGGTGAGCTTTAGGCCAGGTTGGGAGGGACCAAGTGGGTTTTTAAAACAATTAAGATTGTATATTGTGATCAAATTGTGTTTAAAGTATATCAAATAGCAGAGAATAGAGAATATGGCAATGTAATTTGGAAAATACAGATATACCTCACTTGTGCTTGGATTCCAACACAGTATACGATTATCTTTAGAACTACTGAGAAGTAATTCTGGGTCTTCTTTGCTCCACGATATCGACAGAACACCCCTGGAAACAAGAAAATGTTGCTTTAATTGAAATTGTTCTTTAACGTAACTCTATAAAATTCGAAAAAATAAAAGCTAAGCCCACTCAATACTGGCAGTATATACTAAATTCTGCTTAAATAATTTATTAAGCTGAAAGGTGTCACACCCTTGTGGTTCACCTGGAATCTCTACCTTGTATGATTTTCCAGCATTTTCAATGGGGAACTCGCAAACCGTAGATCCCACAACTGAATCACTGGCAGACGGTCATCTTCTGAAGACAGAACAAGCTGCGTAGCAATCTCGGGGTGCCACAACATTCCTGAGCAGTGCATCTAAAAACAAAACAATGAGGGAAACAAAACCATGTCAGAGGAACTGTAAAGGAAAAAAGAAATCACTATGCTTACCTATTCTAAAGCTCTGGTCCGGTCTCCAGAGGCGGCTTCTATGTGGAGAGAAAAAGCAGACAACGGCTGGAAAATGCCTGGGAGATAACGTCACTCAGAGACTTACTATGTTGCATCTGTTCTCAGCTGCCTTTGCTCTACACAGAAGCCACCACTGACAGCTCAGTTGCCTCTACTCTACACAGAAGGAGCCACTGACAGCTCAGCATGGGACCGGACCAGCTTCAGAATAGGCAAGTATAAATTTATATCTTTTCTTTACAGGGTTAGACATATTAGGCTTAGAATTTGGTTGAAAGTAGGTTTAGCAGTTAGGTTTTGACTAAACTTCCATTTTAAAATTATATACAGACTTGTAAAAAAATCTGGAAGCAAATACATATATTCTAAATAAAATTAAGACTGGAGGCAAAAGCCTCTGTGCTAGCAACTTTTAACATATTTGATGGTGTCCATACTTCTGGAAGTGATCTGCAAGTGCAGCCATTACACCAAAGAGCAAAATATTCCCATATCAGAGAACAAACACGCATTATGGGTCAAAAACCTAGCAGTGTGACTCTATAGGAACAATGCATCTGAGTGTGGTTTAATGCTTTAAAAAACTGAACTTGTTCATGTGCTAAAGCTGTTGTGGAAATTAGGTACATCATGTACTCACTCTGTTGCTGTGGTCACTGACTTTAATTACAGGCTCATTTTTGCGGAGATCCCACACCACTGCTTTACCACTGGGATGAGAAGAGGATAAGATGTGCTGAACTTGTTGATTCCATGATACAGCACTGATATCTTCAACAGGCTGAAAGTATAAGGAAATACAGGATTCACTACATGCTGAGTAAAAAAATAGGCTATCCCACATGCTTTCCACAATCCTAGCCACACAATGTTCTGATCTGAACAGTGCTGCTGGAGAGAAAAAAAAAAAAAAAGGATCACCTCACTCTGCATAAAAACTTAGTGGGCAAAAAACAAAGCCAGCATTAGTCTAAACCAACACTAATAATGCAGATACAGGAATGTTGAATTCCTTTCGCCCGATGCCCGGAACATGTAGTATCGGGCACCGGGCAGTTAGGGGTTTTTTTGCCTTTAGCCCTGATGTGGGCAAGCAGCAGGGCTCATCTGTCAGGTGGAAACAGTCTCTGTCACCGGATTGCTTCCACACAGTGCCAAACATTGTCCCCTATGTGATAGAAAAAAAAAAAAATGTTTTTACACTCAAGCACATAACACCCCCCCATATATATGCACAAACGTAAAAGCACACGCTGGGGTGCCTACAAATGGAAACGTCGATTGCGATACACATTACATATCGCTGCACGCCAGAATGAGAGCAATCATTCTACCACCAGACCTCCTCCGTACACTATTACTGATGACCTAGAAGGGGCTTTAAAAGCGTCACCTATAGAAAATATAGGGTACTGAAGTTTGTCGCCATAGCTGTAGCAGCTGGCAATAATCACTGTGTTCCCCCAGCAAGGACGGGCTCCACAACCCCCGCTTGTAGAACACAAAAGTTCCACGGGAGGGATTGCCTGATCAACAATGACTGTGTGGATAGAGGAATCGAGTGCTTTTCTTTTCTGCAACCACGGGTTGTCTATGGCAATCACATTGTCTATGGTCTGCCTTAAGGTGGGACTTCGCAGTGTGTTTGTTGACCGCAATAAAGTTGATTTTTATCTCAGTGATATCATCTATGTGCTTCCTATTGTTCTTCCTTTATTGCATGAGGATGCACTTGTGGGCAAGAACCCAATATACCTGGAATAGCATTGGAGACATGGGTGCTTCAAGCTGCATTATCATTTATACTCCATAAAACAGTGTTCATCTCCATTAAAGAATGTACCTCTTAAAAAAAACAAAAAAAAAAAAACTTATTGCTGGTGTGATAAATTGATTTAGCAGGGTACTTGCAACATTTGTTGAAAATCTCTGCTCTAGAAAATATTTTCTTAAGCTTCTATATTCTCTGTCATCTAGGTCTCTTCATACCTGGGACTTTTCTTCCCTATATTCGCTAATCTTATTAGTGGCTTCCCGAGGATACCCTATATTCTCTTAACTTAATAGAGATTTTCTCCCCTATATGCTCATCTACTCAGCTGTTTACCTGGGATTTTGCTCCTGGAGTCATTGGCACACTGAAATTATTGAGGTCCCATATGAAAACCTCCGAATCATTGGCGCCAGAAGCCAAGAGATTACTCTGCAAAAGATAAACATAATAGTTACAAAAATATGAGCAGAACTGCTTTCTTTGGGATAAATAAATTGTGATTCAGATTTAATGTAGCTAAACAATATAAACAATTCTTTCTCGTTGCAGACAAAAGTATAAGAAAGACTTGGAACTAAATAATGCCCAGACAATTATCTACTAAAATATAATAAAGCATCAATTTAACATTATTAATTTCATGTGAAGTGGGGAGATTGTTTACAAAAGGAAGATAAAAACTTCCAGTTCAGCGCAATTGAAATGCAAAGGACTTGGCATTTCAGGCAAGAACTAGAGGTATATACTTTACTTGCCTTAAAAAACAAAAAAACCCTGCAAGGACAAGTCAGCTGGAATTTACATTTTGTCCTCGAGTTTGGCTGTCCTTTAAAAATTAAAGAAAAATATAACATTTCCTATAAGACCCCACATCTCTCCGCTACAATGTAAAGCACTGGATCAAAAAAGCACCGATCTAGCGCTTTAAAAAAAATAAACAAATAAAAAAATGGCCAGAACGGTAAGTGACATCGCTCCGGACCTTCAAGGACATAGAGATGAGTGGCAGCCATATTTCCTTCACTCATCTCCATGCCCAGCGCCGGGATCGATGATTTCTAAGGTAAGGCTGATTACTACCGAGTGGCGGCAGCGGCGAGTGGCAGTATTTTTTTCGGCACCTATATCTTTTTTTTTTCCATTTTGGCCAAAGGCCAGAAGGGGTGCTTCTGGCTGAAACATTTTGGCCACAGAAATTTCGGTCCATCCCTAGTGCTTAGCTGAGAAAACCTCTACTGAAGAAGACACCTGGATGTGTGACATCATTTGCTTAGGCCTAGAAACCAGACAGTAACTGAAGAAATGTAAAAAAATATATATATTATACCTTCCTATCTATGTACGCATGATAGCAGGAAAAGGAATAAAAACAGCCAATGTTGATTGAGAGAGTGAAGTTCCACTTTAATAGATTTGCATTGTAACAAAGTTGTAAACTGTAATACCTGAAATGTATTAAGATCCAGCGCACGAACAGGACCTGTATGCTTGCCACTCTTTCCAATGACTGGTTCTTTTCCAGATGCCAAAATCTGTGAAGCGCTATACAGCGTTATCTCTCCATTGTCTCCTCCACCTACAATAACTCCAGAAGAGCCAGGTTCAAAACTGCCCCAGATTATTTTATGAAACCTGAAACATTTAATGACACAAGTCTGAAATCAAAGCAAAAACCATTTCACAAGTATAAACCTACATTAAAATGACTTATGGGTTGTCTTCAAACTAAATTATTTAATAAATCTTAAAGCAGGGCTCGACAAATCCCAGGTGCCAGATCGCCATGGCGACTAGAAATTGCATCCTGGCACCTTGGCTTTTGTCAGCCCATTCACTGTTGGTCTGAATAATGTGTCCGTCTGAAACCCAGACACATTATTCAGACAGAAATGTCGCTTGCAGCAGGGCCTGTTGAGGGGTTGAGGGAAGCGGAGGGGAAGGAGGCAAAGGAGGCAGTAGCTGCAGCACCCAACCTGTGAAGTCAGGGGCGGACTGGGCCGGGGGGTGGGGCGGGGATGGATGTCAGGAAAGTGGACAAGCACGGCATGAGAGGACTCACTGAGCTCCCGCTGCCATCTTTCTGATTCTCCTTTCCGTGGCCACATTACTGTCAGTATCGGCTCCTGCCTCCACCCACTGCTGCCCGTGCCCCTGCAGAGCCATCTGGCAGAACAGATAGGAAAGAGCGTGACCAAATCTCAAAAAAGGTGCCACAGAGAACTCCACAAGGTGATGAGAAAAGGAACTATAGTGTCCTTACAGTAGTTGACAGGGCAATCCCGCAAAGCAGCCAGCCAGGGAGGGACATGTTGCTTTATGCACACAAGCTGCTGCCTGTATCCAGTCTGCGCTCAGACACTGTGGGGGAGGATACACAGAACATGCAGGACAACAAAGGGGGAGTGGGGGATTGCATTACTGTCCTATACCCATTTTCCTGCACCCTTCTCCTGCAGCCCATGTCCTGCTTTGCCCTGCACCCCATGCCCTGCATTCTGCACCCAGCACCCATCTCCTGCACCCTTCTCCAGCGGTGACCTGCACCCCATGTCTTGCATTCTGCACCCTGAACTTGCGTTCTGCACCCCATGTTCTGCATTCTGCACACTGTACTCTTCCCCTGAACCCCATGTCCTGCATTCTGCACCTCACAAATTGCTTGCCTTGGCCCAGAAGCCGACAACCCACGCTAAAAAAAAAAATTAAAAAAAAATAATAGTCTCCTGGCTCCTAGATTCAAAGCAAATTTGTCAAGCCCTGTCTTAAAGGATAAGTTTACCTCTCATATTAGCCCTCCACTAGCTGTCACAATTTTTTGCAAAAACTTGGCCATATGGGGCTTCACCTGCCAGGCTGCATCACTCATTCACAGTATTCTATGAATGGAAAAACTACAAGTTCTGAGAGCCTTTGCGGCAGTCGGCTTGTAGTTCTCAATGAGCTACCATGGTGCTGTTGAGCGCTGTGGCAGTTCACGGATTCTTCTCATCAGAGTGTATCTGCTTGCCCATACGAGGTACAAGCACACACTGACCAGGGGTGCAGGAGTCCTGCTTTAATGATGGCTGCAACAGAAAAGGAGATGGAGAAACACACTTAGTTTTAAACTTTTTAAAGCTGGGAGTACTGCTTCATTTTATGCTTATGCTATGTTTTTATGTAACTTCAATACAATACAGGGTTTGTAAACATTTTAATGAATGTACACAGCCCTGTTTGGAAAAACAAAAAACTGCACATAAACAAAATCACCTCCCAACTAGGGAGTTTGATGGAAGAAATTTAATTTGTGGGGTGCTTCAAGGTCTGGACAGCTTGCAATCACTCAGGAGTGTCAACTGTTAAAAAAAAAATGTAAGAAAATTAATAAAAATGTAAGGAAAAAAAAAATGTGCTTTGCCCTCTGAAGAGCAATTCAGCGTTCCGATCACTCCTCAGAAAGCATTTTACAGGCAGAGAGAAGGCATATTGTCTTCATACCACCTGCTTTAACCCCTTCAACTCAATAGCACTGCAACCGCATGCATTGCGCGCAGTTGTGGAACACCAGTCACTTCAATAGGGGATATCATTTTGGCAGCGGCTGCGAAGCAAAGCAAAAAAAAACTTTTTCACATGATGGCAGCACACAAGAAAACTCCCAAGGGTTCACAACACGTTATTTGTCCATGAGACAGAAATAAAATATATTGCAACTTATAACTTCAATTGTATCATGTCTGTTCACTATTATAAAAACATCCAAAAACCTTTAATGTGATACAGAAAGCTTTCTCCGGGAAAAACTTGCTAGAATTTATACCTCATACCTGCTGGATGCCAGGTAGACACCTTTTAGTTTCAGGTCAGGAAAAGGATCTCCAAAGTCCACCTCAAAGATCTCTAGAGCTGCATTGGTGTTGAATGAAGCATCTAGCTGCTGCGCAGATGTACCTAGAAAAAAAAAGCACCCATACAATATTCTAATTTGCCAGTTGACAAACTAAATAGAATTATTAGAACATTAAAATCTCTAAAACACGGAAAATTCACCTTACAGCTTTCCTAAGGTCCTACAACAAGAATTAAAAGACCTTTCAAGGTGAAGAAAAAAAAAAAGAAAAAAGGGGAATTGCTACACCTGTCCCCCACCACCCCTACACAGAGAACTGCATGAGCAAAGAGTACCAGTCATTCAGTTGGTTTTCAATGAAAAGAGAACAGGCAACTTGTCAGTCACGGACTCTCTGCTCTGCCCCTCCAGTGATCACTGGAAGGCTAGACTGTGGAGGGGGTGGGAGTAGCTGGGCTCAGTCTCTCAGCAGCACGTTGAGAGGCCGAGCCAGTTGCCAGTCCAGGATGGATCCTGACATTAAAGTCGGAATCTCTCTCCAAAGTCTGGACCAGCTGAGTGATGTCAGCCGACAGGGGACTTTAGCCTGGTTTCGATTGAATAGGGGTCACAGGAGTGCAGAACAAAGCTCTAGACCTACTTCTACTTTAAGATGAATTCAAAACACAAGCCTTGGAGATGTCCATCTGCAATGTGCCAAATGCATTTGTACAAGGGTTAAAAAAAAAAAAAAAAAAAAAAAGGATTTGCTAGGGCCACCCCTAGTACAAGGTCATATAACCACACCCACTTTGTGTACCCACAGAAGAAACGTGAAGGGGCCTGTGTCCTGTACTGTACTCACAAAATTAGGAATTTACAGACTAGTAAAAAGCAGGGGTAGGCAACCCTAAAAAGTGGAGATCTGAACAACATGGGAGAAGTCAAATGATCACCGGGCACAATGTCGCCTCCTCACACCTCTAACTGCTGTACTACAGTGTCGAAATCACGTGAATTGCACGGCAATCATGTGTTTAAATTAGGTGATGAGGAGTCAATGTACCGCCTCCTCACCACCTGTCAAACAGACTTGGACCACTTTTCAGAGGCGCAGCATAGTTGCATTCAGCAGAGGCACCTTTACAGTTCATGCACACGTAAAGCTGGGGGGGTTGTAAAACCCTGCACTTGAATCGCAGTTTTACCACCTCCAACCCCCCTTCAGCTGTTGAGGCAGCAGCCAAAGCTGTACACATGAAGCAGCAGCAATTAAACCCCGTTGCTTTTGGTGGGGGCTACCACCTGCTAATCGTAACACATTCAAAATAGGGCCACTCTGCAAGTGCCCCCCAACTGCATGCTTCTGCAGTTGGGGGGAACAAGATAAACAGAATAAACAACAGACAACAAGATAAACAGAATTGCCAACAGGCCTGCAAAAAAAAAAAAAAAAAAAGGGTTAAAAAAACCAAAAATACTCAATGACAGCTTATAGCACCCTGCAGCTGAAGCTCGAATCAGCTGAGGTCTGGAAAGCGTGTGAATAGAGGACCAGGTGGCAGCCTTGCAAACCTGAGATACAGATGTCTGATGCCAGAAAGCCCAAGAAACATCAACAGACCTGGTTGAATGCGCTATGATAGGAAAACCTAATGATAGGAACCTTTTCTTTAAGGGCATAGACTCTGGAAATAAGTAGTCTCCAATTGGATATCTCCAATTAACTAGAGGCATTTCTGAAGTACAAAGAGCACAAAGTTGAGATGCAAAGGTGGCACTGGTGGTCGAATTGGGGATTTTTTAATTTTTATTTTTTACTCAAAAGATTCAAAAGCAAGAGGTTTGTGGAAGAGAATAGATAAGGCAGAAACTTGTCCCCTAACGGTCAGACACCGGTCAAGACCAGGTCAAAATATGAACAAAATACTCCCTGGGATTTAGTGGTCTGCCCTCGTACTAGGCAAGGTAAGCCTTCTATGTGCGATGGTAGATCTTGCAGGTGGTGTATTTTCTGGCTCTTACTAAGGTGGGGACAACCAAGTCAGAGATACCCCTCATCTTTCAGGACCTGGGTTTCCGGGTGGTTACACGGTGTTTTACCATGTGAATGCTGTGCCCAATCACAGCAATCACGTAGTTAACAATGGGAAGTGAAAGTAAAGATGGTCCTCTCTGCTTGTGAGAGCAGAGAGAACTGATGCAGCAGCCTGTCAGGCTGCATATACACCTCACATACTGCAGTGCCAGCCACCCCAGTGTCCCTGATCACTGCCCCAGTGAAATGTAAATATAAAATGCAGCCAGTCCCTGTCACCTGTCCCAATGCTCACAAAAACACGGCCATACCCCATACCAGTGTCCTGAACTCTGCCATACCCCATACCAGCGTGCTGATCACCATCATACACCATACTGGCGTCTGGCATTTTAGGGCCTCAACTGATCAACCTTCAGATATACTGTATATCCCAGTTTGTAGACTCTATAACAGTGGTTCTTAACCTGGGTTCGATCGAACCCCAGGGGTTCGGTGAGTCAGTCAGTGTTCAGCGGAGGTGAAGACCCACACCCGACTCATATGATTCGTGATGACACGCCCCGCTTGTCCATCATTGGCTGCAGGTGGTCACGCAACATCGCTTGGCCTATCTGTGCTGCAGGGAATTTGGTGCGCCCAGTAGTCGAATCGTAACTGTCGTGATGGTACGTGATTTCTTTCTTAATATTTTAATCCCTTCATACTAACTATGTCGAGCAAAAAAAGAAAGTGGTCAGACGAATATGTACAATATGGATTCACATGTATAACGGAACGTGATGGGAATCAGCGTCCTAACTGCACCGGCAAAACTAAAAGAACACTTCCTTAAGCAGCATGGAGATGGAAAATACAAGAACACAACGCTCGCTGAATTCAAGGTGAGGAGAGCCAGATTCGATGAAAAGGCTAGTCTGCCTGTTCTCGGCTTTGTACCCATCAACAAACCGATCCTCATAGCATCGTACGAAGTTGCTTACCTGATCGCAAAGCAGGGCCAGCCACACACCATTGGTGAAACAGTCATAAAACCAGCTGTATTGAGATGGCAAATATCATGCTGGGAAAAGCGGCTGAAGTTAAGTTATCCCAAATTCCTCTTTCAAATGACACCATCAGCGACAGAATAGAGGACATGAGCAAGGACATCTTGGCTCAAGTAGTTGCAGATCTGATTTCAAGCCCGGCAAAATTTAGCCTTCAACTCGACGAGACCACAGACGTTTCCAATCTAAGCCAGCTTGCAGTATTCGTGCGCTATGTGAAAGCCGACATGATAAAAGGAAGATTTTTTATTTTGTAAGCCTCTTACAACAACAACTAAGGCAGCCGATGTGAAGAAACTTGTGGATGACTTCTTCAAGGACAACAATCTTTCGTGGGATATGGTTTCTGCAGTTTGTTCGGATGGAGCTCCAGCCATTCTGGGAAGAAAGTCTGGTTTTGGTTCGCTAGTGAAAGCCGATGCACCACACATCATTTTTACGCATTGTATTCTGCACAGGCATGCGTTGGCAACAAAAACCTTGCCTCCAAAACTGGCAGAAGTATTAAAAATTGTAGTGGAATGCGTGAACTATGTGCGAAATAGTGCTCTGAGGCACCGCATCTTCGGGGAGCTGTGTAAAGAAATGGGATCTGAATTCGAGGTGCTTTTGTACCAGTTCAACGTTCGGTGGTTATCCCGGGGACAGGTGCTGAATCGTGTTTTTGCCGTACGTGTGGAATTAGCCCTGTTTTTGCAAGAGCACCAACATTGTCATGCAGATTACTTCAAAAATTCTGAGTTCATTCTCATTTTAGCGTACATGACTGATATCTTCGCAGCTCTCAATCATCTCAATCAACAGATGCAGGGCGGTGGAGTCAACATCATCGAAGCGGAAGAAAACCTGAAGGCTTTTCAAAAAAAGCTACCGTTATGGAAACGACGAATAGAGAACGATAACTTCGCAAACTTTCCCCTGCTAGACGACTGTGTAAGTAAGATCGAAGATGTATCTGGAATCGGAGGCATTTCTGTACCCGAACTGAAGCAAGCAATTGCCATGCACTTAGATGAGCTTGCAAAGTCTCTCGACGGATACTTCCTGTAAAATATCGTATTGTCTCGATATTTTATTAACTTGTATTGATGAGAAATGTTTAGATAGAAAGTCCTTCCACTGCTTGTATAAAACTCAAAAAAAAATGATTTAATAATAACGTTGCATAAAATTAGAAATAAAATATTGGCATACAGAATGTTTAAATAATGTCCAAAAAGTATAGTTAAGTTCTTGATAATAAGATTGTATATATGTATATGTGTGTATGTGTGTGTGTGTCTCTCAAGGCTTCCAGCAATATGAGACAGACTCAAACCTTTGTTCTACTCTTAAGAGTAATCCAGCCCCCACCAACCTAAAAGTGGGTTGGTATTCTCTTGTAGTCCCACTAAGATAATTGACACCAACAGATGTGTATATATATAACAAACCTTCCAGTCTACTTTTCTCAAAGTCTGAGTGTAACTTTATCTCTTACATAGATGGGGGAGGATGGGGGAAGGTATAGCTAATTACTCTCATATGTGGCTTGAATGTAAAGGAAAAACCCAAGATATATGTTCTCATATGTATATTCACAGACTATGAAGTCTAATTCCTTACTTTTCCCAATCTAGAACAAATATAAATATAATAACTCAATTATTCTATTAAGATCCAACTCATTCATACTTATGTTAGTACTGTTAATAAGAAGATATTAGGTATTAGGTTAAGGAAAGCTTCTAACACTTCCCTACAAGAGAGTCATATCCAGCATGGGTGAGACAGCCGTTCACGTTTAGTGTTGAGACAACAGATGTCAATGATGAATACCTCGATGAAATCATTGAACTTCAGCAGAGCCAGGTTCAACATCAACTCTTCCGATCAACAACGCTCTCAACGTTTTGGTGTCAACAAATGGTGAGGTACCCTGTTATTGCTAAGAAAGCTCTGGAGATTTTCATACCGTTTGTTACAACATATCTTTGCGAGCAATCCTTTTCGAGGATGCTGGACATAAAGACGAAGAAAAGGAACAGACTTTGTTGCGAAAATGACATGAGAGTGGCACTTGCCAAGGTAATGCCGCGCATTTCTGAACTGGCCTCTGAAAGACAACAGCAGAAGTCACACTGATTTGCGGTAAATATTCATTATTTTGTTTTTGTGTGAAAATCATGTTTTAATGGTTTTGTTCTTAATGGTTTTGTTCATTTTGTGCACCTATGTATAAATATATACCTATGTTTTGAATTTTAAAAATCATATTTTATTTTTCCAATTAAGAAGGGTTCGGTGAATGCGCATATGAAACTGGTGGGGTTCAGTACCTCCAACAAGGTTAAGAACCACTGCTCTATAACTTTCTCAGAGACTACATTATATACACTGTTTTGGGTTAGGTTTACCCAAAAAATGTAGCATAATACATTTTGGCCTAAAAATATGAAAAAAGATTACCGGTATTTGCAAAATTTATAACAAAAACTAAGCAAAAAAAAAGTTTTCTTCCCAAAATTTTCTGTATTTTTTCATTTATACAACACTATGACAAACTATGACAATTAAATGCCACCATAAGAAAGCTCTGTCTAAAAAAAAATAAAAAAAATTGCATATGGGCACAGTGTTGCATGACTGAGTAATTGTCACTCAAAGTAGGACAGTGCTGAAAGCTGAAAATTGGTCTGGACTGGAAAAGAGTGGAAAGTGTCCGGAATTGAAGTGGTTAATAGTGTAGATTCTCTCCATTTAAAATTGCCTGTGCCTCACCACTTTGTTTAGCGCTTTCAAATTGATGTTAAGATAGAATTTCCCCTTCTAGTCTTTAACAACATATGTAGCAATGACCTGCTGTTCAAAATTTTTTCAAGGTTCAGCCTTATAGATAAACTGCAGTCTGTACCTTTCCTGGATAATGCTCAGGACTAAGTGGTTAGAGAGCACCATTCCACCCATTTTTAGTTCTGGTTCAAACAGTTTTCCTTCAAAGGATAGGGCATAAAGTTTGCCTCTTGAGGAAGGGTCTCCCAACATCATTTTGAGATAGACAGCTCTGCTAACACAATTAACTAAAGCCATGATATGGGCAATCCTATGTACTGATGCGGCTTACGAGTTGGCCCTATAGGTCACTGCTTTAGTTACATAAATGTGAGCCTGAGCGTGGTCAGAGGCACCTGCGTCTCTCTACTGCCTGGCTTCTCTTCAGCACACAGTGCTGTACAGTCAGTAAGATATGGATGACAAGACAGTTTCCTGGATTTTTGTGGATGACAGGCTTGTTTTCCCTCTTCACCATGTGATAATTTGGCCATTTTTACTTTCTATTAAGTGGTGGATTTTACTACACTTGAATCTCCCCCTGCTTCGATTTTCTGTGCTGACAGTTGGAGGTTCTCTCAGAGGAGCTGAAGAAGTTACTAGTGAAGAATGTTGGTTTAATTACGTGCATTCTAGAATTCACTCTCCTGGATACCCAGCAATCTTCAGTTTTAATGACTATTCATTTCATTTTTACAAACATATTGCTCACACTCATATCAGTTCCATTTGCATTTGGCAGTGTGTACTTTCAATAAAGTGATGTCTTTTACTACAATTGAAACTGTGCCCTCTGCTTTTGTTCTATGGCTTCTGACCCAACTACCTTGTCTAAGCTCTGTCCTCCCTGCAAGTGCCTTCAAAAATGTGGTCTCCTTTATCAAGCCACACTGGAAGGGAGTTATTACCAGCACCAAAGACTCTGCCCAGAACACATGCTTTTGTGGCTTCCTCATGAGATACTAACAGGGCTCATCTACTGCATGGTAGAACTTGGGAACTGCCATGTGCACTCCCCAGGGTTGGAGGCTGGTAGTGCTGATTGGGCTGAGGCTCAAAGGCACAACAGAGCCCAGTGAAATGCTCACCAGCCTGGTGAAATGCAACAGCAGCTTCTTCTACCAGACACCTAAACCCCGTTAACTGGGAAGACCGTGCCAACCATTAAAAGGGCTGCCCTTGTATGAAGGCCACAAAGCCAGAGGTACCCTTGTACTCCTTGCCCAAGAAATAGGGATATGGGAAACCCATATGTTCTTTCCCAGAGGGAAAGCTTCCATAGTGTTAGACGGTTTACTAACAGATTAAAAGCCGAAGAATTGAACTTAAGCAATATTTATGAATGAGCGCTTTAAGACAATGAAAAAACAGTACACAGTGTGTGTTCCACCACCGAAAGCAGGAAGTGACCTAATTAGCATATATATGCATATTAATCACTATAGGGAAGGAGATTCACTGTAGTTCCAAAGACTTAATGGATAAACATAATATAATTTTGTTGGTACAATATAATTAGCACATGTAGAAACACCTTTTAGATATGTTGTATGGGGGAGGTGCATTGTAGAGCTTGCACACTTTTGATAAGGGGTACTGTTTGTTTCACATTTAGTTTATTTCACTTTATTTAATTTGTGAGCAAAGGTTTATAGGCTCAATTACCTGAGAAGATATAAGTACCTAACACGTGGCAAAGGTGTATTGCAGCACTCCTAGTGTATATAAGTATCAAAGCGATCCAGGTATTACCATAAATCACACAGCTTTGGGTAAGAGGCAGCGCTACACCATCTTATTTTTTCTTATTTATTTATTTCAGGTACTTCTATAGCGCCGTCAATTTACGCAGCGCTTTACACACACACATTATATATATACACATATATATATATATATATATATATATATATATATATATATATATATATATATATATATATATATATATATATTACATTCAAATCAGTCCCTAACCCTCAAGGGGTGTACAATCTAAGGTCCCATTCATACATACACATACTAGGGACAATTTAGACAGGAGCCAATTAACCTACCAGCAGGTCTTTGGAGTGTGAGAGGAAACCAGAGTACCCGGAGGAAACCCACGCAGGCACATGCAAACTCCAGGCAGGTGGTGCCGTGGCTGGGATACGAACCAATGACCCTAGTACTGCCAGGCGGAAGTGCTAACCACTAAGCCACTGTGCCGCCCCATCTTATAAGCATTCTTGCATTGTGTAGTCAATTTACAGCAGAACACCAGACAAGGACATGACCAATTTTCGCACTCCCTGCTTGTCATGTCTGTATAAAGTGTCCATTAAAAACAAAATGTTAATACCTTATATTGGCACTGAAAGTTAAAGTGAATGTTTTAGGTCCTGAAGTACTTATTTTTTTTTTTATAATTTAAATATTTATTGATTTTCATTTTAAATACTTTTCAACATCATGATATACAAACATATAAATATATCTATACACCATAGTATCCAACATTTCTACTTTATTTACTTTATTCCAAATTTCTCCCCCCCCTCCACCACCCTCTCCCAAATCCCATCTTCCTACTTTTCCTTTTCTCTGCATCATTTTATCTCAGCAAGTGCAGTTTTCCTATTATTTTCTTTAATCTTTCCTATATTTCGTATATAACTTAGCTTTTTCCCAATTCTCCCATTTCCTATTATAAATCTCCATCCTATCTTCCTGGACATGGCACAACCTTTCCATCTTTTTAATCTGCTCAACTTCTTCTACCCAGTCTTCTACCCTCGGTACTTCTATTTGCTTCCAAAACCTGGGTATCAGAGCTTTTGCAGCATTAATGTAGCACCATATCCCTGATTTTTTATATTTATTGACTGATATGTCCATGTTATGTAAAATACACACTTCTGGGTCTAATCCAATATCTATTTCTGTTATTTTCCTTATCAAGTGGGTTATTGTCTTCCAGTATAACTGAATTTTTGGGCAACCCCACCATATGTGATATGTTGTACCCATTTCACCACATCCCCTCCAGCACCACGGTGAACTCTCTTTACACATCTTATTTTCAACAATTGGTGTAATGTGCCATCTTGTCAAACACTTATAGTTCATCTCTACTTCTCTCATAGAGATGTTTTCGTGGGTTAATCTATATATTCTCCTCTGCTTCTCCTCATCTATCACACTTCCCATGTCAGTTTCCCATTTTATTATATATGTTGGCTTTGTATTTATATCTAGTTCTGTGAGTATTTTATATACCTTAGCAATCCCGTGTTTCCCGTCACCTTGTGTGCCCAAAACCTTTTCAAACAAGTTCCAATTGTCTCTTGTCCTTAAAGGTTTTGGCAAGCTTCCAACAAAACTCTTCAATTGAAAATACCGCCACTTGTCTAATTTAGTGAAAATCTCACCCTCTTTTTTTTTCAATTCCTCAAATGATCCTATTTTATCCCCCACCAAAATATCTCTTAATTGAACCTCTTCCTTTTTAAACCACCTACCTCCTATTTCTTCTCTACCAGGGGGGAAAAACTCCGTGTTTTTTAGTGAAATTAGTGTTGAATTAAAAGACCATTTCAAACTTTTGTGTAAGTTATCCCAAATTTTTAAAACATTCAAAGTGTATGTATTTACATTATCATTTAGGCCCCTATACTGTGTTGGTATCCATATCACTTTACCCAAATCTATTCCACTAAGTTCATTCTCTATCCTCACCCAACTTTTTTTATAGTTCTGTATCCAGTCTATAGTTCTAGCCAATATTACAGCTTTATAGTATCTTTTAAAATCTGGAAGCCCTAAACCACCTCTTTCTTTCCTCCTACTCAACAACTCATATGACAATCTTGGTTTTTTATTCCTCCATATGTATTTTGTTATCAGTTTCTTAATTAACTTAAAAAAGGTCTCTGGGAGTTTAATTGGTATCATTTGATATCTATACATGATTTTTGGTACTATTATCATTTTTACTAGGTTAATACGACCTATCAATGTCGGGGTTCCCTCTTGCAATATTTTTAGCTCCTCTCTAATCTCATTAATCAGTGAAATATAGTTTAATTTGTAAAGGTGTTTATATGAAGCTGTGAGATTTACTCCTAAGTATTTTATATCTCTATCTTTCCATTTAAAGGGAAATTCCTTTTGTATTTTTTCTTTTTCATTTTTTGAAATATTTATATTTAGAATCTCCGTTTTTGTTGGATTTATCTTTAAATTTGACAATTCTCCATACTCCTTCAATAGCTTCATTAGGTTTGGCAGTGTCATCCTGGGGTTTCTCACGTAGAACAGCAAGTCGTCAGCAAAAGCGGCGACTTTATGTTCCGTGTCCCCTATCTGAATTCCCTTTATATCTCTATTTAGCCGTATTGTTGACAGAAGTGGTTCCAGTAATACAACATACAACAATGGGGACAGTGGACATCCCTGTCTTGTACCGTTTGACATCTCAATGGGTTCTGACCTCTCCCCGTTCACCACAACAACTGCAGAGGGGTATCTATACAACTTTCCTATCCACTCTCTCATCTTGGGCCCAATTCCCATGACTTCCAACGTATCCATCATGAATCTCCAATTCACTCTATCAAACGCTTTTTCAGCGTCTATAGAGAGTAGAATCACCGGTTCTTTTCCCTTTTTACTTTTTTGGATCAGCATCAATGATCGTAGCCCATTATCTCTACCCTCCCTCCCGGGAACGAAGCCCACCTGGTCCTGATGTATCCATTCCGGCATTAGCTCTTTCAATCTATTTGCCAAGACCTTTGCGTATAGCTTAGTGTCAGTGTTTAATAATGAGATAGGTCTATAGTTCGAACACTGTGTAGCATCTTTTCCCTCTTTTTGGATAAGCACCATTTGAGCTTGTAGCGATTCTTTTCTTATTTCCATCTCTCCACCTAATGCATTCATATATTTTCTAAGTTTTGGTACTAAGATTTCACTATATTTTTTATAATATCTCACAGTATAACCATCTGGACCTGGACTTTTCCCAGACACTGTACCCTTCAGAGCTAATTTTATTTCCTCTTGTGAGATATCTGCATCCAGGGAGTTCATTTGGACTTCGCTTAATTTTAGTAACCCAGCCTTCTCTATATATTTCTTTCTCTTATGGTTCTTCTCACTTTCTATATTTTCAGATTCCCGCAGGGGATTTATATTATACAGATCTCTATAATATTCCATAAAAACTTTGGTGATTTCTCTATTTGAGTGTTTCAGGTTCCCCTTAACGTCTTTTATTTTTTCTATATAATTTCTATTTTTCTTTTTCCTTAGGGCCCTCATCAAGTATTTTCCCGGTCTTTCTCCCCATCTATATCTCTCACTCAAAACCCTATTATATGCTTTTCTCCTCTCCTCTTCTATTACACCTTCCAATTCTTCTTTCTTTTTTTTTAACTTCAACTCTATTTCTTTTATTATTCTATTCTTGTGTTGTTGTTCTAGCTTACTTATTTCTTCTAAGAGTCTGCTCATTTTCTCTCTTCTTTCTTTTTTCTTTCTTGCCCCAATCGCTATCAATATTCCTCTTATGTATGCCTTATGAGATTCCCACACTGTAGCTATGGACACATCACCTGTCTCATTTTCCTGGAAATACCGTTCAATCTCTTCCCCTATTTTCTGGGCTATTTCGTTATCTACTAATAGTGTCTCATTAAGTTTCCATCCCAGCCCTCTTGTTTTCCCCTTCCCCCATTCCAATTTCATTCTGACTGGGGCATGATCCGATAAAGAGATTGTCTCTATTTCAATTTGAACTAGGTGGTCGATTAATTGATGTTCTATTAATATGTGGTCTAATCTTGAATACCTCTTATGCATGTTTGAAAAAAAGGTATAATCTCTATCTTGCATGTGTGTAATTCTCCAGGCGTCTACTAATTGGCTTATATGTAGTTCTTTCTTCAAGAGTTTCAGAGCCCTACTTCCTTCTCTCTGTGCATGGGAGGTAGCATCTTTTTGTGGATCCATACAAAAATTAAAATCCCCTGCGAGAATCAAACAGCCTTTTTTAAAGTCCGTCAACTTCCTCAGCACTTTTTTCAGATATATCTCTGGACTTTTATTAGGACAATAAATATTGGCCAATGTACATTCGATCTCCTGTAGTTTTCCCTTTAAGAACAAGAATCTCCCCTCTGGGTCTGTCATTCTATCGTCCAGCTCAAACCTAGTATTCTTTGCCATACCTATTGCAACACCCTTCGCTCTCTTAACCGGGGAATCAGCATAATACCATGTTGGGTGATTTCTGGATCTCAGCCTAACGTTCGATTCTATCTCAAGATGTGTCTCCTGTAGGAATACTACTGAGGCTGCTCTATGATGTAATTCTTTAAACAGTCTAAATCTTTTCCCAGGGGAGTTCAACCCATTTACGTTATATGTTATAAACTGAATCTCTTCCATCTTCCATAAATCTTCTCTTCCCCTTCTTCTCCCTTCTCACTTGCTTTTGTATTTTTTTGCAGGAAAAATACCCCCCCTCCCCACTTACCCACCCCCCCCAACTTCCCCCTCCCCCCCACCCCCTTCCCCCCCCCTCTTTTTAGGCCCATCTTTTGCCTATTGATCATTTATGGAAGAAACTTCCACTTTTGATCTAGTCCTTGGGCTAAAAACTCTGGGCATGGACGACCTTCCCCTTGTCCGACCTCCTCATAGCTCCCCTGGTCCCTCCTAGGTTCATCTCCAGCACCGTAAGGCAGGGGCAGTAGGGTGAGGGCTGACCAGTGTAGAGGAAAGACCAAAAAAAAAAAAAAAAAAAAAAAAAAAAAACCAGCCTTATCTTCCCTCCACCACCTCTCTCCCCCTCCCCCTCTCCCCCCGCCCCCTCCCCCCCACAAGTTGCCAATCCTCTTTTCTCTTCATTCTAAATTCCCATTGATCTTCTTCCCAGCCTGGGATCTCCATTCTTTGTATTTTTAAACTGTCACAAAAATGTTTCAGATCTTCTGGGAACCTGAGGTGCGCCGTAACCCCGTTTTTCCATCCTATTAAACATTCAGGAGACCCCCATCTGTATTGCACATTATATTCTTTTAACCTTTCCAATAGGGGCCTCAAAGTTCTCCTTCTCCACAGAGTCTCTGGGGCCAAGTCCGCATATATCTGTATGTCGCCACCTTCATACTTAATAGCTGGTTTCCCTTTGATCTTCTTCCAAATTTTTTCTTTATCTCGAAACTCATAAAATTTAACTATAATGTCTCTCGGGTTTTCTTTCCCCAGGTATCTCTGGATGTTTCCTTTTCTGAAAATTCCTTCTATTTTAGACTTTTCCATTTCAGTGCTGTCTGTTATAATATTTAATATTTTACAAACCACTTCTTGCAGGTTTTCTCCCTTAGAGTTCTCTGGGGCCCCACGTATCATGATGTTTCTCCTCCTGTCTCTATTTTCTTGTATCTCAGCTTTATATTTCAATTTTTCTTGGGCTTTCCCTATGCTAATTATTACTTTTTCAAGCTCAGAGATAGCCTGGGTCTGATTTTTAACTTTCTCCTCCGTTTCCTCCACTCTCACCAGCAGGTGTCCCAGGTCACTTCGGATATTTACCATTTCTTGTTTTATTGTTTTCTCCAGTTCTTTAAACATTTCTGCCATTTCTTTTTTATTAGGTATTTGTAGATCTTTTTCCGTCTCTGTATTTCCTAATGCTTGCTGGTGTCCAGGCCTAATGATACTCTAGGGCTATTTTCCATGCTGAAATCAGCTTCTCCTCTTTCAGTCCTATTCTGGGATCTTTCTGGGGTTACGTTTCCTTGGGAGGTATATTTTTTAATTGTACCAGTCTGGGACCCTTTAAGCCCACTTCCTTTTACACTTTTATTTTTCATTTTCTCTGTAACTTTTGTTCTTTGCTCTTCTATTTTAAAATTCCTGGATTTAGGGGGGATAGAGAATCAAAGGTCTTGTATACTAGTCTCTGCACTATTCCCCGGCTGGTCTTTTTGGGCTGTTCTGTCCTCAAATCTTTTCCACCTTTTTTGCAGTCGCCGGGGTCCCCCCTTTCACTTACCCCCTGCTACCCTTTAGGGAGCCATGTAATGCATCACAGTTAGGGTATAGAAGATTTCAACTTAAAGTCACTCACCCTCCTCGTATGTTTCCTCCAGTGGCCCCGCTGTTTGCTCTCTCCTTCAGGTCACATAGGGTCTTTATTCAAGGAGAAGGGGGGGGGGGGACCCTCCAGAGTCTCTTTGATCTTCAGTTTACCAGGGCTCAGTGAATATCTTCTTATCTTGCTTTATGCCCTGGGGGTCTCGGGGGAATAGAGGGAGAATGCACCGATCCCCAGCCGACAGGACCTTTCTGCTCTCTCACCGCAGAACGCCGGCCGGCCGGCTTCCCGAACTCCCAGGCGTGCTTTGCGGTCGGTCACGTGCTCGCGCCGACTTCCCAGCATCCAACCGCTCTCTCACCGCTATTCACCAGCCACTCTCCACTCTCCCCCCGCACACCTCCGCTTTCCGTCCCGGGGAGCCGCCAGGCCAGGGTAAGAGGCAAGCCACCAGGCTATCTACATATCTCGGGGGGATCACAGGGGACCTGGGGAGGTCAGGACATGGAGCTCCGTCCGAGAGCTCCTACATTGAGCTCTCCTCCGCCGCCATACTCAGGCTCCGCCTGCTTTCCTGATGTTGATAACAGTCAGGTCCTGAAGTACTTCTAAAGCAACAGAGTTGAAAACCAGAGTTCGCCTTACCGGTAACTCCTTTTGTAGAAGTCTTCCAAGACAGCCTCCTTGAGACGTAGAGCTCCTCCCTCTGGGACAGGAAACCCGCAAGCACAGTACTTTAAAAAGGTGGACCTCCAGGCCTCCCTCTTCAGTTATACTCAAGAACCGCAAGAAGACACTAAAAGAATCATTTATGCATAAACATACATTACCGTACAATCTTAGGGTGGGAAATTCCGACTGTCCTGGAAGACTTATAGAAAAGGTGTTACCGGTAATTCTAACTCTGGTTTTCTCTAATCGTCTTCAAGGACAGCCTCCTGGAGACGATAAACAAGAACCTACCAACTAGGGTGGGGCTACTGTCTGGAGGACTTTGCGCCCAAATGCCTGATCCTCGCTAGAAATGAGATCCAGGCGATAATGCTTCACGAAGGTAGAAAAGCTGGACCAGGTGGCTGCCTTACAGATCTGTTCTGGCGAGGCACTGGCTCTCTCTGCCCAGGATGCTAACAAGGATCTGGTTGAGTGTGCATTAACAAATGGGGGCGGAATTTTTAATAAACTATATGATTCCATGATAGCCATCCTAATCCATCTAGCAATGGTAGAATTGGAAGCCTTGGAACGCTTCCGTGCTCCTGCAAAAAGAACAAAACGAGAATTTGAATTCCTGAATTCTCTGGATCTACTAAGATAGACCAAAAGGCTCCTACTAATATCCAATACAGTTATTCTTTCCTCCTCCCTGCTTGCAGGAGCAGAACAGAAGGTCAGCAAAATTATATCTTGAGACCTATGAAAGGAGGAGGAAACCTTGGGAAGGAATCCAGGATCTGTCTTGAGCACAATTCTATCCTCGAAAATTGTTAAAAATGGCTCCCTAATGGAAAGCGCCTTCAATTCACTCACCCTACAGGACGACGTGATTGCGATCAGAAAAAACTGTTTTTAGAGTTAAAAACTTAATTGAAGATTTCCCCAGAGGTTCAAAAGGGACAAAGGACCAAAGCTTTTAGAACCAAAGACAGATCCCAAATTGGACAAGACCTGACTACCGCCAGCCTGGACTTGGAAAGAGCCCTGAAAAAAAAAAAATTTGTTATGAAGGGAGTTTGCTGGAGAGGGATCTGAAGAAAAACACAGATCCGAGGCCTGCACCTTTAAAATGCTAACCGAAAGGTCCTGATCTGCCCCATCATGAAAGAAATCTACCACTTTTGGGATATCCGGAGTTGAATTTTTTCCAGACATTAGGATAAATAGCTCTGGTAACTGGTTTGTGACAGTTCACTAAAGTCCTTACTACTCTGTCAAAAAAAACCCTGAGCTTTCAGGAGTTGTTCTTCAGAAGCCACACTGCCACCTCCAAGGTTCTGTCCTGAGGGTGTAGCATGGGACCCTGAGAGATCAGATTTTCCCTTTCTGGAAGGGGGAACTAAAGCCAGAATCCACAGCAGAGAAAACCATGGCCTCTTCAGCCAGAATGGCACTACCAGAATGAGGTTTGTCTTTTCTAACAGAAACTTCTGCAGCACCGCTGGGATCAGCCTCACTGAAGAAAAACGCATAACAGATTGAAATTCCACACGATCGCGAAAGCATCCACACCCAAAGCCTGATCTCGTGGATTCAGGGAGAAGAACTGGCTAACCTTCCCGTTTTCCTGGGACACAAAGAGATCAGCCTCCGGCATGCCCCACCCGACAGTGAAGTTTGTGAACACTTAGTGGTTGAGAGGCCATTCGTCGTGTTTGACTGGATGCTGCCTTAGAAGTCCGCTAGGGAATTTTGCGCCCCTTCCAGATGAATGGCAGATATCAAAAGCAAGTTTTACTCGGCCCAAGACGGAATGCTGTCCGCAAATACTTGAAGAGGAGGGCTTCACATACCCCCTTGCTTGTTGATGTATGCCACCGTAGCCATGGATCTGCAGGTGACTGTCTAATAGATCTGCCAGGAAGGCACTTAACGCTCGCTGGACTGCTAGAAGCTCTCTCCGATTCGAGGATCTCTGAGCATCCTACATGGACAACGACCCCTGGCCCGTTCTGTTTCCTAGATGGGCTCCCCAACCAAAGCTGCTGGCATCGGTCGTAATGATAACCAGACAAGTAGAGTTCCACTCCAGACCTTTGGCCAGATTTACTTTTTTCCCGCCATCAACAAAAGGGACCTTTTGACCCTGTGCAGAAGCTAGACTGTCAGATCTAAAGTAGATCTGTCCCCGTTCAAAACTCTCAGAAGACAGGCTGCAGGTGGAAGACTCACTGCCCTCAATGTCCCTTATTGTCATGGATAGATTGTTCTGCAATTCTGCCAGCATCTGACCTATCCTGAGAAACTTATCTTGTGGAAGGAAGAGCTCTCTCTCTACTGAGGAAATTTTGTATCAGAGATAGGTAACTCTCTGGGAGGGAGTTAAGCATGACTTGTCCTTGTTTATGAGCCACCCCAGATTCCAAAGGAAGTCCTGAGCAACCTACAGATCCTCTGTCAGCTGTTGATAAGACCTGGCTACGTAGAGGAGATCGTTCAGATAAGGAATGATCATAATAGACCTCATGCTTAAGGGAGCTAAGGTCTCCGCAAGCACCTTCATAAAAATTCTTGGTGCTGAGGCCAGACCTAAAGGTAGAGCCCGACACTGCCAGTGGTGGATCTCTGAACCCATCCTTTCCACTATTCTTAGGTATTTCTGACACGCATGATGAATGGGGATGTGAAGATATGCATCCCTGAGATCCAGCATAGCCATGAAACAACCTGGGTAAAGGACGTTCCTTACAGAGAAGATAGATTCCATGCTGAAGTGTTTGTACCTTAAGGACCGATTGAGGGGCGCAGGTTTGGGATAAGGCGAAACTTGCCCAAGGGCTTTTCCACTATGAAGACATGGGAATAACATCCCCTTCCCCTAAGGTCCCCAGTCTTCCTTCCACTAGGATGCTCAAGTCATTGGGACTTGGCGGGGCCCTGAGGAGGACTGAATAAATAAGATCCCCCTTGTCCCCTGTTCTCGTGCCCTGTCCAATGTTTCTTGGGCTGAATATCCTTGCCTCTCTTTTTTTTTTATTTTATATTTAATTGGCCGTACGCTCCAAAGCCTCCTCGAGCCCTGGACTGAAAATATTATTGCCAGTAAAGGGTAAGGCACAGTTTGGAGTCTCCTGCCCAGGTTTTTAACCATAATGCCCTTCTAGCAGAATTTACTAGGGCAGAGGTTCTTGCGGCTAGCTTAACTGATTCGGCCAAGGCAGTCGCAAGGAAACCTACTGCTTTAAACAGCAATGGAAAAAGATTTTAAAATTTGCTGCCTGGAGGTCCCCACCGAGAGATGCGACTAACTGTGTAAGTCAGCATTCCAAATTTCTGGTAACACAGGTAGCTGATAAAGCCGGCCTAAAGCTGATAGAGGTGGAATCCCAGGCCCTGTGGAGTAAGACTTCACCTCTTTTATCCATAGGATCCTTCAGGGCCCCCATATCTTCAAATGTCAAGTCCATCTTTTTAGATACTTTAGATAAGGGGGCATCCAACTTTGGAATCTTGTTCCATGGCTGGGATCTGCTATCCTCAAAAAGGAAATCTCATTTTAAGATTATCTGAAAAAAAGGTTTCCCATTCCTGCTTAATGGTATCAACCAGGTAACTATGGATTGGATAGATGCTAATTTTTTTAGCATGTTGCCCCTGATACATGAGGTCATGTTTAGATAGGCATACGTCGTCCTCCTCGATCTCTAAGGTTTCGTAGATAGTCTTAAAGGAGGTTGTCTACATCCTGCAGTGCCAATTTGTACCTGGAACCTCTGGAGGAGCAAACTTCACCATCCTCCTCATCTGAGCCTGAATCTGCCCGTGAGGAAGCAAGGGACCTAGGATCCTCTTCCGGTCCTCCTCCCCTCTCAACGCATCAGATATCTCCATACCCGCCGACTGGGAACAAGGCCCTAGCAGTGACTGCATTTTTTCCAACAGGGATCTAAACGATTGAAATGTAGATATCAGGTCATCCTTAATGGAGGTGAGAACCTTAGGTAGGCTATAAATGACTCATCCTTAATTAGGCTATCCACACAATTGCGGCATAAAAGGTTTTTTCCCAAGCTGAACCCAATTTTGCTGCACAAACTTCACACTTCTTCTTGGGGGCCTGACTCTGCGTCTTGTCCTGGGTTTTAACCTACAAACAAGCAAGAAAACACAATGCAGAAGATGATCAGCCCTGGGCCCCTTATCCAAACACCACTGTGCTGGGGGAGCAAAGAAAGGAAGTGTGCCCACGTCACCTGCAATCAGAGGCTGGGGAAAGAAAAAAAAAAAAAAAACACCCCCCAGGGATCAGCAAGAGGGACCCAGAGTCCCCAAGCCTACCTTAGAGGAGCCGCTGCCTGAAGAACCAGGGTCCACTTGAGAGGGGCCAGCTCCTTCCATGTGGAGCCGCAGCCTCTGCTGGGTTGACACACTGCACCGGCCGCCCAACCTGATGCCTGCGCCACTATGGAACCACGAGTCTCTGGCGCCCACCAATGACATCAACGTGACTGGAAATTCTGGTGCTTGGAGCGTACCTTCCGGAAGTCACGGCTGTCCACACGCCAACCCGGCGGTCTCTCTGCCCCACTGTGCATCGGCTGCCGCAGAACCTCTCCCCCGAGGATGCCAGGGCAACAGATGCTCAGCAAGAGAACCCCCTCCCCCTCAAGCATCGGTTCTCTTACTGAGCCTCTGCAGAGGTGTCCTGTTCAAAAGGTCCCCATCGCCTAGAATGGAACCCTTCTGTGCTGGGCAGAAACATCACAGACGGTCATCCTCAACTGAGGCTTGGAAGGACACCAGGAGCACAGGCCCACACCCCAAACATGGAGGGATTGAGCCGGGCAGGAGGATGTAAGCAAGAGCAGGAGCCACCAGCACCCCCTTAAGCCTAGGGCTTCCACACAGCAGGTTCCTTAAGACTGTACTCGTCCCTCCGGAGGAACCACTAAAAATTGAAAAGGGAGGCCTGGAGGTCAGCCTTTTAAAGTACTGTGCTTGCGTGTTTCCTGTCCTGGAGGGAGGAGCTCTACATCTCAAGGAGGCTGTCCTGGAAGACGTTTGGAGAAATACAGGTTTCCTATGACAGTGCCTGCAAATACTTACATTAGTTTTCAAATCAATAGCATTTTGGTTGTGAAGCTTCCTTGGATTGTAATTACAAGCTGTGAATGGGCCTCAATAACATCAAAACACCCTAGGCTGGCTTAAGACTTGTGCGGTGGATAAAGCACACGTTAACACACAACATGTCACATATGTTCAAGCAGCCCATTCAATTAGAATGCGATGGATGCAGATGCCTTCCGCTGCCATTGTGCTCTTGCTGGGCATACCATGCATTCCTGTGCCTTTAAGGAGAAGTGGGCTCCCTCCAGGCAAACCTGCCCTTAACCTATGCATTGTTATATGTGCTCTAACTTTGGAGACTCTAAAAATTATAGAGTTAGGACCGCAGTATACAGGAGGATCCTTGAAGAGGGCATGGTGGCTTACGCACATATTTGCAAATGTATGCAAACAAAACCCGCTGTTTTTACATTAAATGCTCGACAGGGTCAATTTGTTTTTTTTGGAAGCTAGCTGGTAAGTGTGCTGGGAGATCTTTGTGGTTGGCTGTCAACATACCTAATTACAGACAAAACCCAACCAGACCCTTTTTTGGGAATGCAACGTATCTCAGGTGGACTAGATGTTTCGCCATAGTGCGTCGGGATGCCATTAAAAAGGAGGTTTAGCTTTGTGCTTTACTAGGAAATATACACAACACATGAGAAAATCAGACAAGGTCTTTACAATACAAAAAAAAAAGCCTTGCATATCAGTATTTTCTGCAAAAAAAAGCTGAACAAAGCCGTAGAACTATGCAGTTAAAAGAACTGAAATAGCTTGAGAAAATGCTAAATTATACCTGTTGCCAAGTATACTGGGTGTTGGTTTGCTGGGCTCCATGCTTGGACTGCAGACCGTTCGATTTCTTTCAGCTTCATTTTCTGTAATATAAAAACAAGTTACACATTCCATTAGGAAAAAAGGGTAAGGTTCAACTTGTGCTTACCAATAAAAACATATGTACGGATTATTAGAGCTTCTATACCAGGTAAAGTGTAATATACAACAAAACATGTACTGAGCTATAAAAATAAGGGGCAATTTGCAGTGAAACAAGTGTTAAATGAGGGACCATGAAGGTTGGAAGAAATATGCAAAACAAGGAACACAGGCAGGAAGGGGTCAGAGGGAAAAAAAAATTTGCTAGAAGAAACATTTTTAGCAGAAGAAATGTAGTGTCTCTTCTGCAAACACCCCCACCCCGTGGGCAGTACATGTGCATTGTACACCCTAAAATGAGTCTGGATGGGAAAATTTAATTTGTTTTGTTCATCCCATTGGTTGCATTAAAAAAAAATATATATATATATGTATGAACTTGCCTTAGTTTAAAAATAGTGTTACTGCAGATAAGAGTGTATATTTTACTCTGTAATTTGTCCAGTTTAAAATTACACTAAAATTAGGATTCTGTTTTTTTTTTTTCAATGTTGTACTTTTTTTTAAGTGTGTAAAAATATTAATGAGCAAGACAAACAAAAAAAAAAGTTAAAAATGTGGATGGTTAATAAAATATAAACAAAAACAAAACAGAGTAAACTAATCGTTAATAAAGGGTTAAAACAGAAACAGTTTAACCACTTGCCCTCCTGAGGATTTACCCCCCATCTTGACCAGGCCTCTTTTTGCTACTCAGCGCTGCACTAGTTGAACTAATAATTGCACGGTCATGCAATGCTGCACTCAAACAAAATTTACGTCCTTTTTTTCACACAAATAGAGCTTACTTTCAGTGGTATTTGATCACCTGTGCGCTTTTTATTTTTCACGCTATAAACAAAAAAAGACCGAAAATTTTGAAGAAAAACATAAATTTTTACTTTCAGCTATAAAAAAATATATAGTAAACTCAAAGTTAGTTATAAATTTAGGCCAAAATGTATTCTGCTACATGTTTTTGGTTAAAAAAAATCCCAGTAAGTGTATTATTTATTGCTTTGTGTGAAAGTTATAGCGTCTACAAACTATGGTATAGAGAATGGAATTTACACAGCTTTTACTTTCTGTCTGCCCATCACATTTCTTGAGGTGCTAAATCACCAGGATAGTACAAACACCCTCAAATGACCCCTTTTTGGAAAGTAGACACCCTAAGCTATCTGCTGAGAAGCATATTGAGTCCATGGAAGATTTTTTTTTTTCCACAAGTTTCTGGAATATGACAAAACATTTTTTTTTTTTTTTTTTTTTTTTTTACACAAAGTTGTCATTTAAATGATTTATTTCTCGCACAAGCCATGGGTATATGTGGAATTACACCCCAAAATACATTCTGCTACTTCTACCGAGTATGAGGATACCACATGTGTGATACTTTTTGGGGGCCTAGCCACATACAGGAGCCTGAAATCAAATGACCACTTTGAAAGCCTGAAGGTACATAACTTCCCCATTACACTTCCTCACTACCTATCACAGTTTAGAAGGCCCTGACATGCCAGGATAGCACCAAACCCCCAAAATGACCCCTTTCTGGAAAGTAGATACCCCAAGGAATTTAAAAAGAGGCATGGTGAGTATTTTGCAGATCTCATTTTTTCTCACAAGGTTTTGAAATCTAAAAAAAGAATAGAAAAAAAAAGTTTCTTTTTTCTTCATTTTCCAAAAACTTGTGGCAACAAATGAGATCTGCAAAATACTTACCATGCTTCTTATCAAATTCCTTGGGGTGTCTACTTTCCAAAAAGGGGTCATTTGAGGGGTTAGGTGCTATCCTGGCATTTCAGGGCATCCGAAACTATGATAGGTAGTCTGGAAGTGTAATGAGGAAATAAAGCCCTTTAAAAGCCTGAAGGTGCTTATTGGATTTTGGGGTCCTGTACTTGGCTAGACTGCCAAAACGTCTGTCACATGTGGTACCCCCATACTCAGGAGAAGTAGCAGAATGTATTTTGGGGAGCAATTCCACATATACCCATGGCATGTGTGAGCAGTAAATCATTTAAGTGACAATTTTGTGTAAAAAAAATTTTTTTTTGTCATTTTCCAAAAACTTGTGGTATAAAAATAAAATTCTTCTATTGATTCAACATGCCTCTCAGTAAATAGTTTGGGGTGTCTACTTTCCAAAAAGGGGTTGTTTTGGGGGGTGGGAGCATTATATGCCCAGCATTAGAAGTTTATGCCACACATCATTCACTCTAACCACATGAAGACCAAGCCTTTTCTGACACTTTTTGTTCACATGAAAAAAAAAAAAAAAACAGTATTTTTTGCTAGAAAATTAATTTAAACCCCCAAACATTATACATTTTTTAAAGCTGACACCCTAGTGAATAAAATGGTGGGTACTACTTTTTTTTATGGCACATAGTAATCACGCGATTTTTCAAAAGCAAATTTTTTTTTAAAAAAAAATACACTTTCTACTTTTAATGCACAAAAACACAATATACTGGCCAATTATTTGGTAGAATATAAAAGATAATGGTATGCCGAGTAAATAGATACCAAACATGACATGCTTTAAAACTGCGCATGCCCCATGCAATGGTGACAAACTGCAAACATTTTTAATATCCATAGGCAACGCTTTAAAAGCCTTTAAAGCTACCATTTTAGATTTACAGAGGAGGTCTAGTGTTAGAATTACTGCCCATGATCGGACGTTCACGGCAATACCTCACATGCATGGTGCAACCGCTGTTTACATACCGACACAGGGTCAAGGCTTGTGCACACAGGTGTGCGCGCATGGGAGGGGCAATTTGTTTTTGTTTTTTTTAGTTATTTTGATTTTTTTTATGTTTACACTGTACCTTTCATTTTTTTTTTTTTTTTTTTGATCACTTTTAATGCTAATCACAGGGAATGCAAATATCCCCTATAACTTCAATGGGCATTGTCATATATTCTTTTTTGAGAAATCTGGGGTCTATCAGACTCTCCCCTGCCCTTACATTATCTGACCAAACCAAAATCGGTGTGATCAAAAGTTTTCCCAATTTACAAACGGCGCTGTTTATATCCTACAAAACTGAAGTGATGAAATGCTTGTAGCTTCCGAATTCTGAAACTATAGAGATGCTCGGCACCACTGTGGTCTCCAAGCATCTCTATGGTCAGCAGGCAATAACACCGGCTGCATTCTCAGGTTCCCCCGATGTCACGGGACTGCCCGAGAAGGCCGTGGAAGGCAGCGGGGGAGGGGGGGGGCATAATCTCCCACTGCTTGTAAAAGCAATCCTGCAGCTAATTGGCCACTAGGATTGCTTTTACATGAAAGCCGCTCGCCAGCTGAAAAAATGATACCAGGATGATGCCTGCAGCTGTAGGCATCATCCTGGTATAACCATTCGAAATCCAGTGATGTACCAGTACATCGCTGATCCTTGGGGTAGTAACATCATGATTTGGGGGTGCTTTTCTGCGAAGGGGGCAGGACAACTGCACTGTATTAAAGGAGAGGATGAATGGGGCCATTTATTGTGAGATTTTGAGCAACAACCTCCTTCCCTCAGTCAGAGCATTGAAGATGGGTCGTGGCTGGGTCTTCCAACATGACAACGACCCGAAACACACAGCCAGGATAACCAAGGAGTGGCTCCGTAAGAATCATATCAAGGTTCTGGAGTGGCCTAGCCAGTCTCCAGACCTAAATCCAATAGAACATCTTTGGAGGGAGCTGAAACTCCGTGTTGCTCAGCGACAGCCCTGACACTTGACAAGATCTAGAGGAGATCTGTGTGGAGGAGTGGGCCAAAATTCCTGTTACAGTGTGTGCAAACCTGGTCAAGAACTACAGGAAACGTTTGACCTCTGTAATTGCAAACAAAGGCTTCTGTGCCAAATATTACCACTGATTTTCTCAGGTGTTCAAATACTTATGTTCAGCAGTGCAAGACAAATAAATTCTTTAAAAATCATATAATGTGATTTCCTGATTTTTTTTTTTTAATTCTGTCTCTCAGAGTGGGAATGCACCTACAATGTGAATTTCAGACCCCTCCATGATTTCTAAGTGGGAGAACTTGCAAAATCGCAAGGTGTTCAAATTCTTCTGTTCCTCACTGTATATGCTATGTCCTTTTTTTTGGTATGCAGCCTGTGGACTGAATGAAAAAATGAGAAGAAATCTCTGCCAGAAAAAGTGTGTGGTATGCCCACCATTAGAACATACCGCCCTGCATCCACCCACTTCTAATGGTGGGCACACATTAGGTCACACTTTGCCACAAGCGCCAGTTCCAAGATTGAACAAATGTTTAAATAGTGGCACGCTTGAATAAAAATTGTCCACGTATAAGTGGTACCCCATATAGAAAAAGGATGACACCAAGTGCCAAACTATCTTGCCACTGCTCCCTATGTAGTCTGGGCATACGGGGGGCTCCTCGTGACTATCTTTTCCCTCGTAAATCTGAAACTTATAAGTATAGCCTGTTGCCCTCTCACAGGTCTTCTACATCTTGACCCCATATCTGGCACGCTTGCAGGAGAGAAATTGTTTGACTGCAAGGCGGCCAGAAAAATTAATGAGGGACTCATCAACACAGATGTTTTGCTGGGGAGTATAGACATCTGCAAATTTTTGGTTAAGGTGATTTGTGAGGGGCTGAATTTTGTGGAGCCGGTCAAATTCAGGGTTAGCCCAAGGATGACAGAGTGTATTGTTGTTGAAATGCATAAAACACATTATACTCTCATATCTATGCCTGGCCATGGCAGCAGAGAACACGGGCGTATGATGAATCGGGTCTGCGGACCAATACAACCGCAATAAATTTTTTTTTAGTAATGCCCATGTTGAGGGTTAGGCCCAAAAAAAAAAAAAAAAAATGTAAATTCGAAAACCGTAAAGAGTTTCCATGCAACTGGTCTGGCAAGGTTTGAATTTGTGTTGGCGACAATAAATTGTTGTGCATATAAACTGCTTTGATCCACAATCAACGCATACAGATATTCCGTGAAAAACAGCTCCAAAAATCAAGGGGAGTAGTTTAATTTGCTATTTCCACCTGAATTCCGGGTTGGGCAGTGAATGGGGGAAGTACGGGTGCTGCAGAATTTGTGGGCTGTCAATCAGGATTTGCAAGCACATACGGAAGGATACTAGGAGCTCTATGGGCCTGTGTGCGCGAATTCTTTCTGGTTGCGGGACAATACTTGTGCTCGCCACCGCACCAGCTTGTACTGCACTTATGGGACACACCACGTCGTCAAGTCATACTGCAGTGCTGGTATTATTATTATACAGGATTTATGGCGCCAACAGTTTGCTCAGCGCTACAATATAACAGGAGACAATACAGAACAATACAGTTCAATACAAGAGGGTTAGGAGGGCCTGATCCTGGGAGCTTACAATCTAAGAGATATGTGAAAGACCAGGATGTACTAGGCCACTAGTACTCGCCAGTTCACCAAAAGGTAGCGCGGCACTAGTACTGGCACTCTGCTGCATATGAGAGTCATCAAAATTTGCTGAGAAGTGCTAACAGAGATCAGACCTGATTCTGCGAACACTGCGGCTTTGTGTGTAATATATCAAGTGACAGTGACCTACTGACACTGCACTTGCTGGGGGAGAAGGGGGGGGTAAGCGTAGGGGCTAAATGCAGGTGCTGGCAGGCGCCGGGGCTGATCCCGCTAACGCTGCGTTTTTAGGGACACTATACTAATGTGAACGCTGGTATAGTGCTGATCTGATCAAAGATATTGATCTGTTCAGACACTATACTAGCAATGGAGGTTTATTGTGCATGATCGTGTTTCTGGCAATCAAGGGGTTAAATGTGATGACTGGTGTACTGACGGGCAATCTGACGCCATCTGGGAGGGGCGTGAAAACCACGGGAGCGCAAATCATGTATATATATGTGATTTTATGCACCCATGCCGCCCTGTAGCAGTATTTCTGCTATAGAGCGGTCAGGAAGCGGTTACAAAAGCGGTTTGTGTTCCGTCGCTACGTTACTTCAACTGACAATTGCGCAGTCATGCAACACTGCACCCAAATTAAATTTACGTCCTTTTTTTCCACAAATTGAGCTTTCTTTTGGTGGTATTTGATCGCCTGTGCGGTTTTTATTTTTTGCACTATAAAAAAAAAAATAAAAAAAAAAGGCAGACAATTTGGAGGAAAAAACAATATTTTGGACTTTTTGCTATAAAACGTGTCCAGTAAAAAAATGTAAAAATCAAATTTCATCATAAATTTTGGCCAAAATGTATTCTGTGACACTTCTTTGCTAAAAAAAATCCCAATACGTCTAAATTAATTTGTTTACGTGAAAGTTATAGCGTTTACAAATGGCGGTATAGATACTGGATTTTTAATTTTTTTTATACTAATAATGGCGGTGATCAGCAACTTATGGCGGGACTGCGGCAGACATTCTGACACTGGGGGGAACTGACTTGGGGACACGGACATCCCCAGTGACACCAATACAGTGATCAGTGCAAAAAAAAAAAAACACCAACACTGTACTAATGGCACTGGGGAGGAAGGGGTTAACTTTTTTTAGGCAATGAAAGGGTTAACTGTGTGAGGGGAGTGTTTTACTAGGGGGTGGGGGTGTGTACTTCACAGGAACACGCTGATCCTGAGAGATAAACTCCTCTCTCAGGATCAGCATGCTCGGAACTGACAGGGAGCAGAGCTGCAGTGTGAGCACTGCAGCTCTGCTCCCTGTCAGTGATTGCCGGTAATCGGCGGGACCCGGCGGGTAATGACCGGCCGGGACCCGGTGATTGACGGCGCGGGTAGGGCGGGCACGCGCCCCTTACCTGTTTTGTAGAATGATGTTTAAAAATGTGATTCTGCGCAGCGGTGCCGCCCTGCCGCAGTATAAACACTGTGGCTGGACGGCAACCAATTAAAAAATAAATTAAAAAAAATATATATATGTTTTTACATTTTTTACTTCATATGTATTTTCAGTCTGGACAGTGATGTTGATAAAACACTGAGGTAATTTATCTTAACTCCGAGTCTGTTTATAAAGCTGAGTAAATGTGTTCTCAGAAGAAGAGATGCTTTTCCTCTGGGAACGGCAAATTTAAATACATTAACAAATTGAAGTTGAATTCCAGTTAATACTTTACCTCAAATGAAATAGAAAAACTGATGTAACTGATTATAAATGTTTTACATACATAAATAAAAGTTGATTATTGCAAACACCCCCATCAGTGGTAAATGGTTTGTCTTAATGCTGTAACTGCAAGAGAACGTGTTCTTTTGAAAAATAAATAAGGACTTATTGGCTGGATAAGGCAAAAACGGTGTTCAAGTGCATCTAGAAGAATCAATGTTTTGAAGGCAAAAGATGGTCATACCAAATATTGATTTGATTTGGATTTCTCTTCTGTTCATTTTGGTAAGTGAGGTATACATAATATATATTTATTTTCCACACACTTTATTATTTACATTAATTTTTAGCCCTCTTATGCTCTTCACATCCCAGCAGCTTCTATCACAGGTTCTCAACCTCTGAGCTGCAGAATCTGGGACAGAGATATTTTACACAGATAGCGAGTGAGGTCTTCAGATCTCACCTTATTAAAAACAGCAGCAGCTGCCAGAACTGTTCTGTGCACACAGCAACTATGGCTTTGATTAATCAGAACCAAGAATTGGTGGGAAGTGGAAAGGAGGGTCCAAGCAGCAAGGCAGAACGACCGGACATGCTGTTGCTCAGGGTACGTGTAGGACATCCAATGTCTTGAACTACTAAAAGAAAATGCATCTCCGTTTAACCCCTTATTAACCCTTAGTTTACCCTAATCATCCCTAATTAACTCCTGCTTCTCCATCTCCCCTTCATCCATCTTCAACTATTATTTTTCTTCCTTTTTTTGTGTTTCTGTCTTACTAACATTAATATTTCAACTTTTTTCATTTCTGTTTAACCACTTCAATACTGTTTTTTTTTTCCCCACACAGTGACACCAATATTAGTGGGTTTTTTTTTTAATGCTACTTAAAATACACTGACCATGATCTTTGACCCAAACGTTGGCCCTGACTTAGCTATTTTTTATTTTTTTACTATACATACTTCTTTTGTTTACACTTTTCTCCTGTTGCAAGGTGAAAAGGATACAATATATATTTTTCTCCAAGAGAAGAAAAAAACAGAACAAAAAAAACACCAAAAAAAACAACACAGGACTGTACAGTAACTGTTCACTGCGATTGCTGTGATAGCCTCTGATTAGATGATCGTTCATATAAGACCTGGGTCCCTCAGTGAGAACCCGGTCTCTGTGCTGGGAGTGCGTTGTGCAGCATGCATCTGGCACAAAAACCAAGTACACATATGCAGTATATGACCCCTGAGATAAAGACCCACCAATATTGAAGCAGTATGTGTACAGTTGGTGGAAGGGGCTAAAAAACAAAAGGTTGCCAATATACACAGATATTTACAACTCCAATTCCCAAAAAAGTTGGGAAGCTGTGTAAACTACATAAAAACAGAATGTAATAATTTGCAAATCTCAAGAACCCATATTTTATTGACAATTGAAAACATTAACTGTTGAAACTGACAAAATGTACCATTTTAAGAGAAAAATTGTTTCTTAGTAGGCGTTGTACAAGACAGCCAATATCTAGCTATTCGTTTTCTTGACAGATACAAAAAGAGGAGTAACCATTCTATATGTACCCAGGGGATATAATTCGGGGTCTACTGCCCCCAATAGACAGACTAGTTGATCAGATGGAATGGGAATTTGGGCGAGGAAGGATAAAATGCGCAGAACCTCCTCCCAATATCTTGTAAGTTTCGGGCATCTCCAAATCCTGTGGATAAAGTCACCTCTATGTATATTACACTTAGGGCATAGTGGCGTATCTCTCCTACTCCATTCAAACAATCTAACAGGCGTCCAGTACGCCCTGTGAAGGATAAATAATTGCGAGAGCTTATAGGAGGTCGAAAGAGAGGAGACCGGTACTGATTCCAAAGCCATTTCCCATTGATGGCCTCCTATTTGTCCTATATCCTCTGCCCATTGGACTCTGCATTTCAAATTCGCAGGAATAGAATAGACAGTAATACCTTGTAAATACAAGATATCAGACCGCTGCGTAAGGAATCCTGTAACACTTCAGTCAGTAATCGGGAGGTAGACCTAGTGAGAGACATAGTCTGCTGCTGGGCTTGTATTGCTTACATCTGAGCTGCAGATATTTATAAAAGTGCTTACGGGGTAGCAAAAACTCCTGGCTCCACTGAAAGATTCTCAGTTGTTCTAGCTTTGGTCAGGATGGCATCTCTGTCCCCATAGTCAAGTAAACAAAACAGGAAAGGTCTCGGAGGGGTGCCTGAGGGAGGCGGTCTCGTGGGAACCATATGGGCTCTCTCCACAACAAACATGGGAGAAAAGGCATCTTTCCCAAAGGTAGCTACCAACCAGGATTCAATGAAAACCGCAGGATTTTTCCTCTCAGACCTTTCAGGAATGCGCACTACTCGCACATTGTTTCTACGGAGACGATTTTCTAGATCTTCTAATCCAGCAGCATTAGTGGAGGATACAGATTGTATATAGCGAGCATCTCGTTGCAACGGTTGCCAATCATCTTCCATAGTACTGACCCACCCCTCCAACACCGAGGTTCGCTCACGGAACTTCTGCATATCCTGGCAAACTAAAGAGATATCCATTTTCAACTTCACCTGCTAGATCTGCAACAGAGGTGTTGCATGTAGTGACAACAGTGAGGATATCCCACAGGGTAGGCTCTGGGCTTTGAGTAGCAGATTGCAAATCAGGCCTCATGTGGATAGATAGGAAGGCCCCATTCACAGAGAAGCTGCCAGCAGGCTCCAGCAACTGTATCAGGCCCCGCTATTGCAGGAGCTAACATGGAGGAAGAAGGTGGATCCTTGGCTGGTGTCCATGCAGGAGTTTAAAAATTTTATATGTATTCTATTGTGAATAAAATGTATTTATGAGGTTTGCAAATCACTGCATTCTGTTTTATGTAGATTTCACAGTGTCCCAACTTTATAACAAGGCCTACCTGTAGGTACAGTAAATATCTCCTATACATGCACTGTTTATCAGAGATTTACTTTGGCAACAGCCGGTGAATGTGCACTGGGCTCTAAATGGACTGTGCTGCTCCTTCAGTGCTCCGTGCTGCAACTCCTGAGCTCATGAGTGAGAGTGATGTCATCGCGGTGTGGCCATTCATACGCCTGTAAACCCAGATGAGTGAAGATGGAAGCGCCTACAGCAGTGACAGTGCTCCGCTGAAGGGGTTCATTTTCAGTAAGTCTGTCATAATACGCTATTATGCGATGCACCCTGGCACATTAGGATTTAAACTGCCTGTGGGCCAATTTTTTTTTTTTTTTTGGGGGGGGGGGGGGGGTTACTACCACCCACCTGCAATGTACTGTGGACGGCAAGGTGACATACCTGGATATCGCTGCCTACTTCCAGGTTTCAGTCAGTCCCCCCCAGCACGATCATATTCCCATTATAAGTCACTGATCACTGCCATTAGTAGTATAAATAATTCCAGTATATGCACACCATAGATTGTAAGAGTTATAACTTTCACGAAAACCAATCAATATACAATTATTGGAATTTTTTTTTATATCAGTCATGTAGCAGACTTCATTTTGGCCAAAATGAAGAAAATTTATTTTATTGGATATATAGGTTTTATAACAGAGTAAAACAGTGTTTTTCTTTCAAAATTTTCATTTTTTGATTATATTGCAAAAAATAAAAAAGACAGACAGTGGTGATCAAATACCACCAAAAGAAAGCTATTTGGGTACAACGTTGCATGACCACGCAATTAAAGTAGCGTAGTGTGGTATAGAAAAAAATGGCCTGGTCACGAAGGGGTAAAAAACATTTACGCTCACGTGGTAAGCTCCAAGGAGCAGGGCCCTGTAATCCCTCTTGTATTGAACTGTATTGAACTGTATTGTTACTGTATTGTCTCCCTCCATAATGTAAAGCGCTGAGCAAACTGTTGGCGCTATATAAGTCCTGTATAATAATAATAATAATAATAATAATAATAATGTGGTTCTAGAAAATCTCCAGGAAAATCACAAACAAGTGAAATGTGCTTTGTAGTATAGTACATTTACTTAAAATTTGTGTGTTCTGAAGAAAGCAAAGAATGTAAATACAGTTTCCCCAAATTACATCAAAATCAACACAATTTCCTGCTTTGAAATAAGCTATGTATTTGGGAAAACCTTTGACATATATTCTTAGAATTTCAAGAACCAAACAGTGCCAACCGGAAATATAGCAAAAGCTATACTTATGGCCAGGGCCACTGTTACAAGTAATGAAGCCCCATACAGTCCACCAGACAGGATAACACCCCCGAAAATATCAAAATGATATTTTCACTGAAAATACACAAAAGTCATTGTTAGCGGACATAAACATAACTTACAAAATTCCTGCTAAATCCAAGCTAATAAAGCTGTGTGTGTAAATGAGGTCTTGGGGCACATTCACAAAGATTCTATTGCCTGTACAATGTGAAGCAGCTTTTTTTTTTTTTATGTGGCTATTGCTGTGTGCAGGGTGCCTATGTTACGCTACAGGGATGCAGCAGCTGTTCAAAACACAGCCGCAGGGATGCAGCAGCTGTACAAACACAGCCGCATGTCCTAATCTGACAGGCGTGTGGGTGCAGGTGTATGGCTCCAAACACAGACAGTGTGCATTCGGGGCCACTCACCCACACCTGCACACTTATCAAATTAGGATGTTAGGAATGGACTTGCCAGTAATGGTGGGACTCACCTGCCTTGTGGGCTGCAGTACCAGGGCTGGCCAGCGGGTGCTCCCAGCAATCAGAGACTCAACCCTGCAGCCAGCCAAACACCTGAAACTGCTTAGGCAGGTGTATTTAAGGGATGGCCAGACCTGCAGTCTTTGCCTTGGTGTGTGTTTTTCCTGGGCCCTGTATCTTGTTCCTGCATCCCTGTTCCTGTCTCTGTCTCTGTCTGATTCGTTGCTGACCCTGCCTGATCCGGACCTCTGCTGACTTCTCCTGCTTTTTCCCTGGCTTGTGACCCTGACCATTCTCTGCCTGACCCCCCTGTACCTACCTGCCCGATTGTTATTGACCCGGCCTGCCTGACGACGCTTGCATTGTATGTATTATCTGTGGGTGGTTTGGTTCGTTTGCACTGTGTTATGTTTTAGTATTGCACTGCGTTTATGTTTGTATTGTTAGTCTTTAATAAATTATATTGTTTATAACTTATCTGAAGCCTGCGTTTCCCTGCGTCAGTCACATACCTCTGGTCATACCCTGGAGCCCTGACATTACACCAAGGCCAATCCTGACCAGAAGTGGCTGCACAGGGAAGCCATCTTGGCTTGTTGCTGGGAAGGATGGATCTGGATGAGGTTGTGTATTTATCTCTGCTAGTGTTTGATGACAGAGAATATGCTTATCAGACTCTGAAGGAGTATCCCCGGGATCAACTGCTGGAATGTATATGGATCGCTCATGTTCTAGTAGATCAGGGCAAAGAATTCTCTGAGGTGCAGCCATTGATTCAGGTTTGTGCGGAGTTGGTTTCATCTGGTACCCCCGAATGCAGGGATGAATTTTTGCCGCCATTTAGTGCCGACCAGGTAGAGTCCCTGGTATGGTTATTAGAGGATGATGTGGATTACTTTCTGGAGCGTTATTCTGCATGTTCACCACAGATACTAAGAGATTGTATAAACGCAGTGCAGTCTGCCCGGAGTCCTGCCCGATGTGCCAGTCTTTGATATCCCGCCAGTTACCAGACCCGGGCGGTGGAACATTTTGCCCAGCTAGGACTGTTTGGAGCGTCCTGAGGCCGCTCCTTGAGGGGGGGTACTGTTAGGAATGGACTTGCCAGTAATGGTGGGACTCACCTGCCTTGTGGGCTGCAGTACCAGGGCTGGCCAGCGGGTGCTCCCAGCAATCAGAGACTCAACCCTGCAGTCAGCCAAACACCTGAAACTGCTTATGCAGGTGTATTTAAGGGATGGCCAGACCTGCAGTCTTTGCCTTGGTGTGTGTGTTTTTCCTGGGCCCTGTATCTTGTTCCTGCATCCCTGTTCCTGTTCCTGTCTCTGTCGGATTCGTTGCTGACCCTGCCTGATCCGGACCTCTGCTGACTTCTCCTGCTTTATCCCTGGCTTGTGACCCCGACCATTCTCTGCCTGACCCCCTGTACCTACCTGCCCAATTGTTATTGACCCGGCCTGCCTGACGACGCTTGCACTGTATGTATTATCTGTGGGTGGTTTGGTTCGTTTGCACTGTGTTATGTTTTAGTATTGCACTGCGTTTATGTTTGTATTGTTAGTCTTTAATAAATTATATTGTTTATAACTTATCTGAAGCCTGCGTTTCCCTGCGTCAGTCACATACCTCTGGTCATACCCTGGAGCCCTGACATAGGACCTGCGGCTGTGTCCGTACAGCCACTACATCTTCATAGAGAAACAGACAGCTCCAACCACACAAAACTTCTCATTCACACTGCATGTTCCAGAGAACCTGTGTGCAGGAGTCCTTCATTTTTAAAGTTACTTTTTACAAAATGTTTTTACATATTTTTTCCAATTTTTTTTTCCAATTTGTAAAAAGAAAAAAAATTAGAAAAAAATTTTTAAAAATACTTTTTTTTTTTTTTTTATGGCAGGGGGCTGTGTCTAAACAGACCTTCACCTCACCTTTTAGACAGGGAAAGGAATGTACACAGATTCTTCAATTTCTTTCTCTGTAGCCTCAGCTGCACTGAATTTAAATAAACAGGAGACAGAGGCTCCTGTTCATTCTTAAACTGAAACATAGTAAACTGATTGATACTGATCACTCATTGTGTCCATTCAAAAAAAAAAAAAAAGAAGGGGTCGGTAAAGGACATATTTAACGGTCCCTTCTCCTATTCTCTATCCCCTGTGTACCCTCAGCAGCAAGTGGGACAGGGAAGCTGGCAGAGTGGCGGGGGAATTGGTGCGGCGGAGCAGAGGGAAAATTATAGAATGAGGTCTCTCCCTTAAGTTGCTCTCTGTAGCAGCTGAAAGTCTATTTCTCCCTCCCGGAGGCTTTCAGCTGCTACAGAGAGCCGCACATGGCATTGTTATGCAATTGCCCCTCTTCCCTGCACCACTGCTGTCTGGGCTCCCGTGTGTCGGGGTTCCCTATAGAAAGACTGGTGGTACACGCCTATTGGCAGCCCTGCTCGAGGCATGAATAAAAATGTAAATTGAACAACCTGTGATCCAGGAGGTGGCATACACCTCAAAACACTTCAATATGTTAATCAGCAGAGTTTAAATAAACATTTTTCCATGGAATTATTCTATAACAACATTTTAAAAGAATATTTTAGCGATCGAGGCATATACACACACATACACATCATTAGCATTAACTAGATTACCTTTATCATATCAGGAGATATATATACATAAAAAGCGCCAATATGGCCTTACAGCCATTAGGATTGTTTATAGGTCAAAAATAACTTCATAAACATGCATGCTTGCCTTGGCCAACAATATTTTTTCATTGCTAAGGAGGCAGAAGGGGAAAATGCTAACAAACACCCATAGCACTGATTTATCAAGGAGGAAGCAACTCGATAGCGTCTGCCAGCCACATAGTCCCAGTGTGTTATGGTGAAAATGGACTTACAATGCCCATTGAATCACATAACCCTTTTGTGTGTTTGAAACCTGACAAGGTTACATACCAAAAAGAAAACCGAAAATGTAATCAAAATCATGCTGCAAGAAATGATCATTCCAATTATATTTTATATCATACAGTACACTAAAAATGTATTTTCTTTTAACATGTCTACAGTGACAGACCCTGAAGACACAGCAAAGCTTTAGGGATACAAACGCTTGTCTGGACTAGCAATTAATAAGTCTGTAACCTAGATATGTACAGCCATAGATGCCCTATGGCTAGGAATTCGAAAGAACTCTGCCAACTTATCCATTTGAAAAGAGATCCTGGCACTATACCGCTCTACAAGCAATCTTCGAAGAATATATTTCAAAGGATTTCTAGAACACATAGCTCATTTCTGAGCAGGAAACAATTTTATTTGGCCATGATTCAGGGCAACCAAGTTGACAATATTCCTCAAAACACAGTTTAAAGTACATCATGTTAAAATGCAACACAACTAAAAATTGACTATATGACAGAGCACGTGTTTACTGTACTGATTAAAACGAAAATAGTTTGTTCCGTTATCGTATGACAAATATTTTTGCGTTTGTCACTTCATATATTTTCACATGAACTGTTGTGATCGGCTCTTAAAAGCTGTGTACCAACAAATCTGATTATCAGACAATTCTCATGGTGTGTACAAGGCATTACACACAATAGGTGTTAGGAGGGGGCAGTCCTAATTAGTGGCGCCTGGAATTCCACTTTAAAACAACAATACACATGGTGCTAGTATTTACACAAAAATATTTGTTTTTCCTGGAATTCAGCCTTAATTTAACCATGAAAAATAACCACAAAATCCTAATCACACCAGATGCAGCCCATTGAATTTTTTTTCTGCATCAAAAATGCATGCACAGTAGTGGTGCACTGAAATTAAAATTCTGGTGCCGAAACTGAAAATGCAAAATGCACTTGGCCGAAAACCAAAACCAAAATGCGTAGTTTTTAAAAATGAACATACATTTTGTAGAAAAAAATACACTTTGATTAAAAAAAAACAATATATACCCCAAGTTTTTTGTAAAATATGAAAGAGGATGTTACGGTGAGTAAATCGATACCCAACATGTCACACTTTAAAATTGTGCAAGCTCGTGCAATGGTGTGAAACTGCGGTACTTAAAAATCTACATTGGTGATGCTTTAAAAATGTCTACAGGTTAGCAGTGTAAAGTTACAGAGGAGGTCTAGCGCTAGAATTATTGCTCTTGCTCGGACGTTCGTGGCGATACCTCAGATGTGTGGTTTGAACAAATTTACATATGTGGGCATGGCCTACATATGCGTTCACCACTATGTGCAAGCACGGGGGCACTTTAAAAAAAAATTATTATTTTGTTTGCACTGTTCCTTTAAAAAAAAAAAAAAAATTAATCACTTTTATTCTTATCACAAGAAATGCATGCATCCACTGTGATAGAAATAATTAGTGACTGATCCTCTTTATGGAGAGATATGGGGTCAATAAGACCCCACATCTGTCCTCTGCAATGTAAAGCACTGGTTCAAAAAACACACACACACACACACACACACACACACACACACACACTTAATCTACTGCTTTAAAAAAAAAAATGGCTGGAACAGGAAGTGACATCGCTCCGGTCCTCCAAAGGCATGAAGAAGTGTGGTGGCCATCTTTCCTTCACTCATCTCTATGCTCAGCCCCAGGATCGATGGTTTCTCATGTAAGGCTCTGAACTACTGAGCGGCAGGCGGTGGCAAGGTTTTTTCGGCACCTGTATCGGTGCTTTTTTTCATTTCGGCAGAAAGGGGTGTTTTCGGTCACATCCCTAATGCACAATGTTTTCCATGTATTCCAATAGCCCTAGTTCATACCAGTGCAGTCAGTTTCCGGTGCAGAATAAAAAGAAAAGTAGAACATGCTGCATTTCTTCTGCACAGAACTGTACTGGAACAAAAGAAAAAGCATCCAAAATGCACCAGAACGGAGAGTGGTGTGAACTGTAAGCAAAAACGCATCCGCGGTGCAAACTGCCCCTATAAAAAGGAGCACACATAAGTGGTGCAGTTGCACAAACTTCTCAGTCTTGATCTCTGGGAGCATCCTAAAAAGCTGAATTATATACATCCTACCAACAAAATTATACTAAAATGATTTTCCTGGAAGGAGGAACAGGCAGACTCAAGCCTGAAAATTGACATGACCTACTTTCAGCAATGTTGTCAAATGTCTCATGTATCACAGAACAGAGAATGTTGCCTCTTCAGTACTTTTAATATTTATTTTTACTAAGATCACCATAAATTGTCACACTGAGTTACAGTACAAAAGAACACCATGTGCCAAAAAACTAAGAAAAAAAAATGCACAGAGAGATTGGCTACCAGTAACAGCTGACAAGCCTCTTCTAAAGGCAGAAAAAGAACTCAACAAAAATACAGACAAGGAGGCCCAAGAGCATTCTTTTTATCATGAATATTCAGGTCCACCAAATTTGAAAGATATGGCAGCCCGCCACATGAACATTTTACAAAACAGAATGAAATGCATAGTTTACACCATAAACCTAATAATGTACATCTACACTATATACTGTATTTCTTTAGGAGTTATTAGAATGTATTAAATAGGACTTTCTGAATTTCCAGTGTTGAACATTTCAGTGCGCTCTTAAAAAAGCAAAGCCAACGTGAGAAGTTGAACACATGGAATGTGTGCTTCCAGGGTCGTGGCCAGATGGGAACGGCCCTTCAAATGTGGTGGACCTGTCCTAAAGTTTGTCGCTTTTGGATACGTGTCCATTCCCTTATACACTTGGTCACCAAGGTCAACATCCCTAAAGATGCTCGGATAGCATTATTGAATGCCCCAGTAGAGATATCCCGAGTCACACGCAAGCTCTGATTTACTTCATGTTTTTAACGGCCAAAATCTCTATATAAAGGGTTAGGAGAAGTCAAAGATCACTGGGCACAGTGTAGCCACCTCACATCAGATTTAAACCTCTAATTGCTGTACTTCTGTGTTGCAATCGCATGCGTTGCACAGCAATCATGGGTTTAAATCAGATGGTAAGGAGGCAACATTTCGACTCCACACCACCTGTGAAACGCACTCGGACCACTTTTCAGAGGAGCAGCAGTGCATGCTGCCCTTGTAATTGAGCCCTTAGTTGCATTCAGCAGAGGCAACCTTTGAGCTTGTTCACATGTAAAGTTGGGGGACAGTAAAACCCTGTGGCGGAGTTGTGGTTTTACTGTCTCCAATTCCTACCCTCTTTAGCTGTTGAGGCAGTTGCCATAGGACTGCACATGAAGCAGCAGGAATTAAACCCCATTGCTTTTGGTGGGTGCTACCAACTGCAACCCATTCAAGTAAATGGGACCACTCTGTAAGCACCCTGCAACTGCCTACTTCTGCAGGGTCCAAGGGGTTAAGGCAGGTGGTGAGAAAGCAATACAGTGGTGCCTGCTTTAACCCCTTGTTTGCGGAGCTGCACAAGGTTGCAGGGCACTTGCAGAGCAGGGTCCTTCACTTGAATGGGTCATGCTTGGCAGGTGTCACATCCACCAACCACGACAGTCTGTATAACTCCTACTACAGCTGCAACATGTGTACACCCCTGACCATTGCAGCTAAAGGGGGTGCGGATGGGGCGGGGGTGGTAAAAGCACATCTTAACTATGGGGGTTTTACCACCCCCAAACTACAAATGTAAATTAAATCTTACTGTTGAGCCCCCTATGAGGCTGCTTGACACTGATGTGCTGCGGTTTACCTGCACCTTGGGTACAGCACATCTGCGACTTTCCTGGGTTAGCTGCGCTTTGCCATAGACTTCTATTATATCCTGCAGGTTTGGTGCACTTTCTGAAAGTGCATCAGAATACCTTCATTTGGTGCAAGTACACTGCACTGCACCCTCGGTGTGGGTTAATCGTAGCACATCAGTGTGAAAGCAGCCCTATACTATTATGTCCAGTGTATTGCTTCACACTGACCTGAGGATCTCTTCTTTCCTGCTGCTAGCACCACTCTGGAGACTGCTAGCCAGGATAAGAGGTGAAGTGAGGTTAGTATCACTCCACATTGGACAGGGGCCAGCACTAAAGAGGAGGCATCAGCTTATGCAGCTCTTACTCCCTTTACAAGTAGTCCCTTTGCATTGTAATCTGATGCTCTGGGATGGCGGATCAGCAAGCTCAGACTATATCTACCAGTCACATGGCTGTGGACTACTGGTAGATTGCAATCTACAGGTTCTTGCCCCCTACTCTATAGTGACAGCCTGGAACAGTCCAGTAATGGACCTGGCCTTGATGAAGCACAAGCTAACCTGGACCATGATTAACAAAAAGATTGCGAGCACCTTACTTCCCTTATACCGCAAGTTAGTTTTTTCAGAGGTACCTTGGCAACACATCTAAAAATTGCCCAAAACTTGTATACAAGTCAGCGGGTGGAACAAGCCTGCCTTTTAGTTACACAAAGCGACAGGTTTTCATTGTGCATCATTACGACCATCTAGCCACCGGCGTCCTGACAACCAATGACATCATCAGTTGATAAGGAGGATGTTGGTTGCCTGCACAGCATCCTTGTTTGACTCTCTCCTGCCCCATTCATTCAGTGCTGGGGTCACATTTGCTCAGTAATGGAGAAAAACTGAGGGAGAAGAGAAACACTGGAATACTAGTCAGTACCAGTGTGCAAAAGTATTTGCTCTGGAAGAATAAATCACCTCTAACGTTGGGTGTCCTACATCTGTGGATGTTGCTGCATTATATAAAACTTTTAGAATAATTTTTCACATTTTAGAATGGGGTGCCTCAAGACTGTCCATATTTTTAAGGGGTGCCTTGGGACTGTCCATAATTTTAAAGGATGGCTTGACTGAAAAAAGATTGAGAAACACTGGTATAGAGGAAGAGGAGGTCTCATGACCCCAGAAAGGAACTTCTGATCTAGATGGGTACCGTTTAAGCACACAACTCTAGTGGCCGGTCTCATCTCTACAGTAGAAACTACAGCACAGTTTTTAGATGTACCAGCTCAATTATTTAGCTTTGTCCCTTGGACTAGGCTTTGAGGCCTTTATCACAGCACCCCGTGCATCACGTGTTGCTACTAGCAACCTTTGTGCTGAATGTTCTGTAATGTACACAATGCTATTTTGTATCGCTTTTTCTAATAGTAAACCTTATAAAAATGATTGAAACAGAAAACATGGAATGTGAACACAGAAATTATTTTTCAAATCCTGTCTTGGCACCCAGAATCTAAGCATACATCATATAGCCCTCTTGCACAATACAATTCACACACCTCAATGGCCCAAGGTAATGCATGCACATTGGTGGTGGTGGTGGTGATGTGGGGGGGTTCTCGGACACGCCAGAACTTCAGCTGATGAGGCTTCTTTTAGGACTAGCTTACTTCAAGGTCAAGACCCTCTAAAGAATTTTCTGAAAGGCTCAGCACACAGTCTGACACTTCATCATCCACATGTAAATTACACGCATAGACATTGTCATTCTGTGTTCAACACTGCAGATGTTGCTGTGCCTTTCCTTTCCTGTATCATTAGAGGACAAGGAAAAAAACACAAATCAAGGCTTGTTAGATGACTCATTGCTGGTGCAGAGCAAAAACAAAAACTATGGAGTGCATTAGAAAAAAAAGCCACCACCCATATGTCTCTGAAGGATGGAAAACCAACCCAAGCAGCTTATAAAAGTTCTAATGGACATGGAGCAGTTTAGAATCTCTGGCAAGAAGATGATGCTGAGCGTTCATGAATGCATAAAACATGCAAATAGCTATAAACACAAAGCTGTCCAGCACAGGGTCCATGGATCCCAAGCAATAGCCAAAGAGAATAACAGGGGAGCCGTAAAAATATAATAACACACACCAGCAGGATTACACAAGACAGCAATGCAAAGAAGACGTGTACAGCACAGTAACATTTTTTTATTACTAAAACTTGAACTCCAATTAGTTGCTATGGATGCCTGTACTCATAGGTCTTTGGGGAAAATTCACAAAGCGGTACCTTATTGTATCCAAGTATGCGGTAATATACCGCACAGCGTTTTAAAAATGTTGGCATTCGCTAAAAAAACTACTATAATAACGTATGAGTAATTTTAATACGCGATATTTTACATAGTTACATAGTCATATAGTTAGTCTGGCTGTAAAAAAAAAAAAAAGACAAAAAAGTCTATCCAGTTCAACTGGAAAAAAAAAAAAAGAAAAAAAAAACCACAGTAAGACATGGGGTCCCCCAAAAATCCATACCAGACCCTTATCTGAGCACGTGGCCTGGCAAGTCAGGAAAGGGGGGGGGGGGGGGAAGTAGGGGAAACAAGCGAGCGGCACCCCCCCCCTAACTATGCCAGGCTACATGCCGCCCTCAAAAACAGCTCTGCCCTCCCACCCACAAAGCACCTCGAGGGGAAAAGGGCATCTAGCACATAACCCTGGCTGGTGGTTGTGGGGGTCCCAGATCCCGACCCCTCCCCATGTGAATGAGTATGGGGTCGGCAGTGGTGGCGAGCATCATGATTGATTATGGATCTACACCAGGGGACATTTTCCATTTTCTTTTTTTTAAATAAAGGACTTGTCAAAAACTGCCTCCTGTATTTTTTTTTTTTTTTTTTTTTTTTTTTTTTACACGGCACTTTTTTTTTTAAAAATAAATTATTATTATTATTAATAATAATAATAATAATAATAATAAAGGTTCTGGATTGTGTAAACTGGAGGAGGAGGAGGGAGGGGTAAGATCATTACAGCTGTGTCTCTGCTTCCACACAGCAAAGATCATGAGAGTAAAATGTAATGGCTGAATTTTGAACAACATGGCTGCCACACACACAGCCTGTCATGTGCCTAGTACACACGACCATTACACCCCCTGGTCTAATCTTCACCCATAATGGCAGGAAATGCCACCATGAATTTGGGGTACTTAACCTCCCAGTTGGGGGATCATTGCCCTGAACCAGTACAGCACCCTAATGGTCCGCAAGGCAATATATCACTTCACAAGGTCCTGTTCCGCGAGGGCCAGTTCTGACTACAGGCTGCTGCCATGTGTCCAGTGTGGGGTCTGGGTACCATTCCTCCCTTTGTTGAACAGCTGTAGGTAATGGATCTGGGAAAAGCCAGTCTCCTAATCCCAGATGGAACCATGGAGAAGCTAGCTATTCTTTTGTACAGAAACTGCACAGACTTGACCATCACCTAGGACACCTGCAAAAAAAATAAAAAATCTGAAGCCTTGCCTAATAGTCAGGTGGGGTTATGCCTAGCTGGGTATTTGTCTTTTTTTGCCCAATCACCAGAAGGTGTGGCAGCATCACCTTATCATAAATGGAGGGGAAGACACCCTATGAAGTGGGATGTACGATAAAGAAATAGATTTATTTTAGCACAGGAAGACTAGAATCTCAATCATCTTTTTTCTAATAGAGCCCAGGATGTCGGGAAAAAAAAAAAAACTCTTCCAGAAAAATAAGTTTTGGCTGGACTTACGCTTTAAAATGTAATGTAATGAATGCAAATTACCACTGGTAAGTAATAATGTGGTAAATAAGGTACAATGCCCTTCTTGTTATTATGACCGTTATAGTAATGCAAACCCCTTTGGTACAATCACGAACTTGACAAACCTGTTAACAAGGCACAGAGCTTGGCTACACTTTCAAAAAAAAAAAAAAAAAAAACCACACAGGACAGATCAGCCCAACCCCAATATTACCTTTGGGAAAAGGATTCACCCATAAAAATGAATAAAAAATATATAATATATATGGAACAAAGTGTGGTGTAAAGGGTATCTTCACTTTAGTTACTCTTGGCTCAGGACTTCTATGAAAAAAAAATGCAAAAATGTAGGCTAAAGACAAAAAAAAAAAAAGTGTGTGTTGCTTGTCAATTTTAGGTATTTTCATTTTCAGAAAGGTCACTAGGGGAAACAAATGTGTGTTTGCTCCAAGCACGCCAATGTATACACACAAGTTGGTGTCTTCTGTGTCTTGCTCTGCCTTCAGTCTCAGATATGCATCAGATGCTCATAAAACTGTTTAGTTGTGACTGTTCAGCTGGAAACTAAATTGTGTTTTACTGCTGTACACTTGTTTTACAATTCTAAACACATTTTCCCTATTGCCTTTCCTGTAATGTTTCAAAAGGTAAGTGGAAACATGTCACTTCACATACATCTGTCACTGCCGTCCTTATTTGACGGCTAGTAAAGAAGAGATTGAACTTGGCATTTGTTTTCAGCGTCTCCTGAAAATGTACATTTTAGGCGACAGATACCATTCATACCTGGGACAGGGACACAGTACTCACAGGGAATCAATAAGCCACGGGCCTCAAAGATGCGAATTGTTCAAATAAATCACATTTGTCATGCACTGACCTAAAGGCAAAACAATCTCACTTCAGGAAATGTACGTTTTTTGCCTGGTGTAAATAAATTAAAGTCTAACCCTCTCAGGATTTGTTTATCTAACTTAATGACAGATTTGAGAAACATACTGCACTCAGAAAGGCTTTTCTACTGAAAGCCACATCTGAGAACTGACAAGTAGTTTGTGACTCTTACTTTTTTTTTTTTACTTGGAAAATATTGATTTAGTAAAATGTTATCACTTGGCTGATTCAGAGATGGAAACATTTGGGCTGTTTGCTGACTGACTTTTAAAGAAATAACATCTGCAAACCTGCCTGGGGAGGATGAAATTAAATTACAGTACAGTATGTGTAACCCTGCTGTGGGGTTTAGAGCAGACAGTTGGCTCTCTTGTAAAAGCAATCCGAGGAGCTATCCGCTGGATCACTTTTACCTCCTCCTGCCGCCTTCCATGGGCTGTCCCGTCCCACCGGGACACACAATCGACCAGCCGGCGCTTCTGCTGATTGATCATAGAGGTGGACAAAGACCAGAACTAGCTCTGTCCGCCTCTAGGATATACTAAACAGGAAGCAATGAGAATACAACACGTCCGGTTTCCCTGGATGTAAACGGCGCCGTTTTTAAAAGTGGGAAGCATTTGATCACACCAATCTTGGTGTGATCAAATGCTTTTAAGGGCAGAGGAGAGATCTGGGGTCTTAATGACCCCAGATCTCTTTAATAAAAGAGTACCTGTCACTGCCTATTGTTTACATTCCTTGTGACAGCAATAAAAGTGATTAGTGACAATGTAAAAAGAAAAAAGTAATTTAAAAAAAATTTAAAAGCACCCTGTCCCCCCCATGCATGTCGGTCCCGCACACATGCAAACAGCGATCTTACCACATATGTGAGGTATCACCTTCTAGCACTAGACCTCTGTAAAACTAAAGTGGTAACCTGTAAAGGCTTTTACAGTGTCGCCTATGGATAGTAAAATTTACATCAGTTGCCGTTGCACGGGTGTGCGCAATTTTAAAAAGATGACATGTTTTGCATCTATTTACTTTTATATCTATTTTTATTTTACCAAAAATTGGGTTATGTATTGTGTTTTTTTGCATTAAAATGAAAAAAAAAAGAAGTATATTTTTTACAGAAATAGGTGATTGAAAAACCCCTGCACAAATACCGTGCAACATAAAAAAAATATTGCAAAGCCCACCAATTTATTCTCTAGGGCCTCTGATTTAAAAATATAAAAATAATAAAAACTGACTTTTTAGGTGGAAGGGTCTTTGCTTCCTCTATGGATGGGAAAAGCCTGCACAACCCCAATCAGGGTTCATCAGTGACAGCTGTGTGAACACAGTGCAGCCAGACTCCTGTGCACCATTAACCCCTCATTGTCTGAACACCTCATGCATACTAAACTAGAGAGAAGCTTCTACAGGCTCCTGTGGCTGAGCCGATTCCCTCCAGGATTAAAGGAGACCTGCCCCAATGGATGGATGGAGCTGCAGGATTAAATCCGGAGCGGTCTGTATACCACTGCACCCCCAGATGTGTGATATAAACAAATGCGCATTTTTGTTTGCTGTCTGGTGAGTGTACATCCGTCCAAGGTTATTGATTCACACAGTTGCACTTTTCACGCACTTCTTTGCACTTTATTGATTTAGCATGATATAAGATATTTATGTCTCATACATTTATAGCGCAGCACTTATTACCATACGTTGACTTTGGGACTGTTGCCAATATCCTGAGTATTAGCAGCTATTCTCATATCCGCAAATAATATTTATATAATTTTGTTTTATATATATATATATATATATATATATATATATATATATATATATATATATAGAGATAGATAGATAGATATTGGCTGTTCTAAGGAATTCTCTAGCAAAAAAATTAAAAAAAACATTAAAAAGTCGATATACAGCCCCTTTCATTTTTAACAGCCATAAACATATCCCTTTAAGCACCTCTGCCTTATATAAAAAAAAAAAAAAAAAAAAAAAAAAAAAAAAAATCAACCCTTCAAATTTTCCATCCTGACAAAAATTTTTTTTTTTCTTTCAGGGCAAATAGATTGTCATGAACAAGTAGATTGGGACCCTGATTTAGTTCCTTGGACAAGTTTTTTTTTAATAAATTTCCACACCCTGTGTAAATCTACAGGAGTGCAACAAAAGTGTCCAAACAGTCATACAGAACTATTGGCTACAATGAAGGGATTTTAAAGATTCCTAGAAAGATTACACCTGGATCACAATACCATACACAGACAAAAAGGAGTAGAACCAGAAGCTTAGTGTTTGAATACAGGAAGGATCCCTCTGTTTCACATGTATGCCCAGGCCATGTCAAGGTGCTATAGCCAGAAAAAGCACAATGGGATAGGAGTTTTCCATGAGAAACATCTGAGTTGCTTGTTCAAAGTTCTCCACAACCCTGCCAGCCCCCCTTTTCTAGTCCCCTACCACCAGCGTCAATTACATTTCTTCTTGTTATTTTTCCCACTTGAAAGTGGAGTTACCCTTTAAGGTTGTCAGCCCACAGGCACCAGTGATGAATATCCAGACCTAGATATGATTATAGTAGCTCCTACATATGTTGGTGAACTAAAGACTGGCGGGACCTAAAGACTGGCGGGACCTACAACAGATAAACATAATCTCAATTCAACAGCAGCTGAATCTCTAAAAATCTGTGCGAATCCTGACATTTCCAAAAACTGGTGGGACTGCTGGCAAGATGTAGCTACAAAGATTTGCCCAAATCATTCAAATGTCATTAATTTAAAAAAAATGGGAGTGGCAGAACAAATAACAGATGTCAGAAAGCATTACTCATTGGTCAGTTAGTATTTTGACACCTCTAGAAACTTTTAACATCTTGTATTCAAAAAAAGAATGCAAAAATGGTACAAAGAGATCCAAATTGACAAAATGTAGATGTATGCTGCTACACCAATGGGTGACAACTGTTTCAGGACAAGCACCTTTCACCCTTCCTTGTCTGTAGGGACATTACATAAAAAGGTGACAGCGTAGTACCTGTGGGAAGTTATATAAAATGCATTAGCGGGTACCTGTAGGGACACTGGGTACAAGGTAGAAGAGTATCTGTAGAGACATTGGTTACAAGGTAGTAACAGAGTATTTTGGTTCACCTCATGTCAGCATATAATTGGTCAAGCTCCACCCCTCTGACCACCTTTCAGATCTATAAAAGATTGAGTCTCCCCTTCAGCATTTCTTCGCTCCTGGACACCTTCAGAATGTGCAAAGTAGAAGCTGAAAGACCCTCTGCCAATAAACCCACCAAATGAGATGGGTGTCAGTTGTTCCTCCAATCCTCCTGTCCAAATATTGTAGCTGGCTACACATGCATCTTAGCTCCAGTTCTCTCTATAACAGATCTGGCTAGGTCAGCAGCTCACCCCCTGCCTGGCATGATTGTGTGCATAGTCACTGGGCAACCTGGGGAAGGGACTGACCCTGCTGTGCTTCTGCTGGGGGCAAAAGGGTTTTTTTTTTATTTTTTCCCTCAATACAGCTGTGTGGGCATCCAGCCTCCTGAATCCTTGTTCTGCTTTTTTTGGGGTACATTTCTCAGGTTTGCCAGGATTCTTTACCTTCTTTAAAGGATAAGTTCACCCTCCCCGACAGATGGTACGGGGAGACGTTTTCCCATACTGTCAAATTTGAAACAGCGCAGCCGTGCGGGCTCCGTCCACATGGCCGCATCATTTATTCATGGACTTCCGTGAATGAATGAACGAACTGCAAGTCCCAACAGCCTTAGAGGCTGTGGGCTTGTAGTTTCCAATTAACTGCCACAGCAACTGATCGCTGGTGCAATACTTTCCAGGCTTCTTTGGACAAAAGTAATAAATGCTTTTTCTTTTTTTACCTGAAAAAATGTGCATTTATTATTTTTGTTCAACAGGTGAACGTATCCTTTAATTCATTATGTTCAGTCTGCTCTAGTTCTGACAGTTTGGCTAATATATATGCCTTGTGTGGTTTAAATATCTAATGCAAGTTACAGTCTTTATCCAGGGTTCTCCTTATCTGCATCCTTTCTTGTTTTTTGGGCTTACCCAGTCTTGATATTGGCACTGAAATCACAAGGGGTGGTAGTGAACTATTTTGGTGGTCACTTTGCGGAAAGGAGCAGATTTCACTGCTATATATTATCAGATGGTAGAAGTCTTCTTAATGGTGGTCCCTTGTTCTTTCAGGGACAAAAGGCCAAAGAAGAAACTCCCTGAGAAATCAAGTTATTGTTGAGATTCCTTGTCACTCAGATCAAGTTGCTAGTGCTCTCTTCGCTCTCACTATCACGGCAGCAGTTGGTCTCACCACAGTCACAATAGTCCACAATATATTTTCCCCTGTTCTTCCCCTAGGGAAGGTTCTTGAAAGAAGCCATTCTAGAGAAGTGTGCTGGACTTGTGGAGCCCCACCTTTTTCAGATGCTACAAGATGTGGCAGTGTTCAGCTGGATAGTGAACTTCAGGAAGAGCCCATTCAGAGAATTCAATATGGTGCTGAAGAGAGCCTTCCTGGCAAAAAGAAAGATCTACAAGACTATACGATGAGCTCAGCAAGTGATTCTGAGTCCAACATTACCTTTGAAGGGCTGTATTTCCTTACTGCAGATGTTGACACGAGGCATTTTCAAGTTTTCTGCGATAGTTGGATCGGTCCTCACAGTATCAAATGCTTTTGGTGCCTCTGGTCATTCGTCAAGCTCTCTGGTGGTGGACAATTCCAGGCAAACTCTCCTAAAGCATTATCCCTTAGTCTGAGAGAATAGATGATTCTTACTACAAATGCCAATCTCCAGGACTAGGGAGTTCATTGCTTATGGAGATGAGCCCACGACCAGTGGAAGAGTCTGTTAACTCAACATTCCACTAGAACTGAGTGCAGCTTCCCTTGCTTTGTAGACATTTACCCATTTGCTGCAAAGTCACCAGGTCAATTCTAATGGACAAGCCACCTGTGATATATATGTTGCAACACAGGGGGCATCAATAGCATTGAGATTTTCCAGTGGGCAGAGATGCTTCTGATGGCACTGACCTCAGCCTACCTGCTAGGGCCATAACATACAAGCAGATCATTTGAATCGAGCATTTTCAGGCATTCTTGAATAGGGGGGTCAACAAGAATAAGGGGTATTCCATTAAATGATTGGATGGCAACTCCAATGAACGCACAAGTTCCTCATTTCATATCACGTGTCCTCAAGCTATGGCTCAGGGTACAGTCACTATACTATGAGACTGATTTAAATAATTCCTCTAACTCCTTTCTTGTTACAGTCTGATAAAGATACGCATTAAAGCAGTCCAGGCAATAGTCATTGTGCCCTAATGGCCAAGAAGACCTTGGCTGTCTCTTATTCTACAGAAGGCAGTGGTACCGCTGCACTTCTTGTGGAACAAAACAGGACCTTCTGGTGCAGGAAGACTTTCAACCCACCATCTTCATGAGCAAGGTTTCTCAACCAGGGTTCCTCCAAAAGGTTGCCAGGGGTTCCTTGAGCAATGTCTGCCTCTCAGATGACTTACCAGTGACATCATTGGTCTTTTTAGCTATCTGTAAGGGGGTAATTCTTGGCAATAACCACAAGTGTAAGGAGAGCTCTTCCCACTGACCATTACACTAATGTATCGTGAATTGTAGATACAGTGGGTAGAATGAGTATTGAACACGTGACCATTTTTCACATCAGTAACAACCCATGCAGTCCATACATATAAAGAAACCAAAACAAATAAGTTCAGAAATTACGTTATGTGTAATAAAATGGAATGACACAGGGAAAAACTATTGCACACACTAACTGAAATTAATTTAATACTTCGTACAAAATCATTTGTTGTAATGACAGCTTCAAGATGCCTTCTGAAAGGAGAAACTAGTCACATGCATTGCTCAGGTGTGATTTTGGCCCATTCTTCCACACATCTCGAAGGTTCCATGGGCCTCTTCTAGGAACTCTGATCTTTAGTTATTTCCTATAGATTTTCTAATGGATTCAAGTCAGGTGATTGGCTGGGCCATTCTAGCAGCTTTATTTTCTTTGTCTGAATCCAATTGAGAGTTTCCTTGGCTTTGTGTTTGGGATCATTGTCTTGCTGAAATGTCCACTCTCGGTTCATGTTTGTTTGCAAGTATGTTTTGCAACAATAAGGTTGTGAAGGTCTTGAGAAAGCCCTTTGCTTTTACCCATCATCATGTTTCTTGTGTGACACCTTGGCAATGAGGCACCTTTTTATAGGCCATTATTTGAGACTGAACCAGCTGATAATTTTCACTGACAAGGGGCAGGATTGCTTTTTAATTACTGAAATTTCAGCTGGTGTCTTGGCTTTCCATGCCTTTTTGTACCTCCCTTTCTTCATGTGTTGAATACTTTATCCCGGTGTCATTCCATTTTATTACACATAACCTAATGTCTGAACTTGTTTTGGTTTCTTTGTATGTATGGATTGCATGGGTTGTTACCGACATGTGGTGAAAATTTCATGTCAATAGCACCTTTAGAAATATATTTTCTGAGAAAAATGGTAACGTGTTGAATACTTATTTTACCCACTGTATAATCATTTTTAGCAGGGGGTCCCTGAGACCAGAAAGTTATTTCAAGGGTTCCTCTGTGTTCAAAAGGTTGAGAAAGGCTGTCCATGAGGCTATGGTTGGTGGCATGGCTCTTGAAAGGGAAAACTAAACAGACAGACAATCTCAGATCTCTTAAAGCACTACTTCTACTCAAACGTAAGCCTGGTGTCTTCCACAAATTACATTTTCTTCCAGATTTGGCACAACTTCTTGTCCATCGCAACTAGCAGGAGGCTCTTATCCTTTGTCTCGATAGCTTCCTGATATACTGTTCTCCAGTCTGTGTTAGATATGGGAATGGCATAGAAATCACAGAGTTCAGCTTTGTTTCTCAACAGACAATAGCAAGCAAAAAAGCCACTGGTGAACGGTGTCAGGAAAGCAACTTTCAATCTGCACAATCCAAAGAGAGCATTAGTCCCATCATAGGATTTGCCCTATAGTTTTATGTGTTTTGATGCAGCCTTCTTATGAGCCTCTAGATACAAATACCACCATCTGGTCTCTGACTTTGAAGGTGGTCTTCATGGCCATCACAAGAGTATCAGAACTGTGTGCTTCTGCCTGCAGAAGGCCTATTTGCATCCTTGTGCCAGATAAGGTTGTACTTCACCTATCACTAGAATTTTGTCCCAAAGTGACAAATGGGAGTCCATTTTACCAACTCTACCTACACCCTGTGAGACTCACTTAGCAGGGGGTACTTCAGTTGGACATAGTAAAGCTGATCTCAGCCTATCTGGCAAGACAGGAGCCATTCAAGAAGGTGGACAGTCAGTTTGTGCGGACAGCTGATTCTAAGAGACGAATGGTGATATCACCAAGGGATGTGTCTGCAAAGATTCAGAAGATGGTTCAATCAACGTATCTAGTAAAGGGCTTATTGCCGCCGAACAAGGTTTCAGCTCATTCCACCAGAGGGATGGGGACTTTGTGGGCAACTTACGCCAAAGTCCACTGATGACAGCCAGCTGGAGTTCCACAAATATGTTTATCCAGCACTATAGACTGGATGTGATCAACAAAAGAGTGAGCCATTTCAAAGCCCAATACTTTCTGCTATAGTGTCAGTGTATGAAAACATTTTGCATTCAATGTTTGTCCTGTTTATACCCACTTTGTTGTGGCAGGTTATGCCAAGTAGTTTAGGATGACCTGCCATATGCACAGTGGCTAAATGGTTAACACTTCCGTCTGGCAGTACTAGGGTTGTTGGTTCAAATCCCAACCATGGCACCACCTGCCTGGAGTTTATATGTTCTCCCTGTGCCTGCGTGGGTTTCCTCCGAGTACTCCGGTTTCCTCCTATACTCCAAAGACATGCATGTAGGTTAATTGGATCCTGCCTAAATTGGCCCTAGTATATGAATGCAAGTTAGGGACCTTAGATTGTACGCCTCGAGGGATAGGGACTGATGTGAATGTACAATATATGTAAAGCTCTGCATAAAAGGATGGCGCTATATAAGTACCTGAAATAAATAATAAACAACAGGAAACCGGTTGTCACCCCTCTGGTGTCCTGTCTCAAGTCCTGGTAATAAACACTGGGGAGAAGTAGTGGAGTGGAGCACCTATACACAGCAGGCAGTAGTAGTGTGTATTAGAAGTAGGGCAGTGCGGAGTTCCTGCACACAGCAGGCAGGAATAGTAGTAGAGTACCTGTACACAGCATGCAGTAATAGTAACAGAGTACCTATACATAGCAGGCAGCAGTAGTAGTAGTAGCAGAGTACCTATACACAGCAGTAGTAGTAGCGTGTAGGAGAAGTAGGTCAGCGCAGAGTTCCTGCACACAGCAGTAGTAGTAGCGGAGTAGTAGGTCAGCGTGGAGTTCCTGCACACAGCAGTAGTAGTAGCGGAGTAGTAGGTCAGCGTGGAGTTCCTGCACACAGCAGTAGTAGTAGCGGAGTAGTAGTGTGTAGGAGAAGTAGGTCAGCGCGGAATTCCTGCACACAGCAGTAATAGTAGCGGAGTAGTAGCGTGTAGGAGAAGTAGGGCAGCGCAGAGTTCCTGCACACAGCAGTAATAGTAGCAGAGTAGTAGCGTATAGGAGAAGTAGGGCAGCGCAGAGTTCCTGCACACAGCAGTAGCGGAGTAGTAGCGTGTAGGAGAAGTAGGGCAGGACGGAGTTCCTGCACACAGCAGGCAGTAGTAGCGGACTACCTATGCACAGCAGTAGTAGCGGAGTAGTAGCGTGTAGAAGTAGGGCAGCTCGGAGTTCCTGCACACAGCAGTAGTAGCGGAGTAGTAGCAAGTAGAAGCAGGGCAGCGTGGAGTTCCTGCACACAGCAGTAGTAGAAAAGTAGTAGCGTGTAGGAGAAGTAGAGCAGCGCGGAGTTCCTGCACACAGCAGGCAGTAGTAGTGGAGTACCTATACACAGCAGTAGTAGTAGCGGACTACCTATGCACAGCAGTAGTAGTGAAATAGTAGCGTGTAGAAGTAGGGCAGCGCGGAGTTCCTGCACACAGCAATAGTAGCGGAGTATTGGCGTGTAGGAGAAGTAGGGCAGCGTGCAGTTCCTGCACACAGCAGGCAGTAGTAGCTGACTACCTATGCACAGCAGTAGTAGCGGAGAAGTAGCGTGTAGGAGAAGTAGAGCAGCGCGGAGTTCCTGCACACAGCAGTAATAGTAGTAGTGGAGTACCTATACACAGCAGGCAGCAGTAGTGGAGTACCTATGCACAGCAGTAGTAGCGGAGTAGTAGAGCAGCGCAGAGTTCCTGCACATAGCAGGCAGTAGTAGTTGAGTACCTATACACAGCAGTAGTAGTAGCAGCAGACTACCTATGCACAGCAGTAGTAGCGTGTAGGAGAAGTAGAGCAGCGCGGAGTTCCTGCACACAGCAGTAATAGTAGTAGTGGAGTACCTATACACAGCAGGCAGTAGTAGCGGAGTAGTAGGGCAGCGCGGAGTTCCTGCACACAGCAGGGAGTAGTAGCGGAGTACCTATACACAGCAGTAGTAGTAGCGGACTACCTATGCACAGCAGTAGTAGAGGAGTAGTAGCGTGTAGGAGAAGTAGAGCAGAGCGGAGTTCATGCACACAGCAGGCAGTAGTAGTGGAGTACCTATACACAGCAGTAGTAGCAGCGGACTACCTATGCGCAGCAGTAGTAGTGGAGTAGTAGCGTGTAGAAGTAGGGCAGTGCGGAGTTCCTGCACACAGCAGGCAGTAGTAGCGGACTACCTATGCACAGCAGTAGTAGCGGAGAAGTAGCGTGTAGGAAAAGTAGAGCAGCGTGGAGTTCCTGCACACAGCAGTAATAGTAGTAGTGGAGTACCTATACACAGCAGGCAGTAGTAGCGGAGTAGTAGGGCAGCGCGGAGTTCCTGCACACAGCAGGGAGTAGTAGCGGAGTACCTATACACAGTAGTAGCGGAGTACCTATACACAGTAGTAGCGGAGTACCTATACACAGTAGTAGTAGCGGAGTAGTAGGGCAGCGCGGAGTTCCTGCACACAGCAGGGAGTAGTAGCGGAGTAGTAGGGCAGCGCGGAGTTCCTGCACACAGCAGGGAGTAGTAGCGGAGTACCTATACACAGTAGTAGCGGAGTACCTATACACAGTAGTAGCGGAGTACCTATACACAGTAGTAGCGGAGTACCTATACACAGTAGTAGTAGCGGAGTAGTAGGGCAGCGCGGAGTTCCTGCACACAGCAGGGAGTAGTAGCGGAGTAGTAGGGCAGCGCGGAGTTCCTGCACACAGCAGGGAGTAGTAGTGGAGTACCTATACACAGTAGTAGTGGAGTACCTATACACAGTAGTAGTAGTAGCGGAGTAGTAGCGTGTATGAGAAGTACTGCAGCCCCCACACGTCCCCAGGCTCAGCCTATTAGTAGAGTGTAGCAGGGAACGCTCGCAGGCTCCCATGTAAGGAGAACAATGTCAGCGCCCTCTCCCCCAGCGCCTGTCCCTGAGCCCCGGTCACTCCGTCCCTATCACTCCTCTCCCCCATGACACTGACAGGCCACAACTACGTCACGGGTCGGTGGGAGAACTCCTGAGCAGCCAGGTGAAGCTCGCTCCCTCCCGTCACTCCCACCATTCCCCGAGCCCCGGCTCAGCCCCGCCGCTCCCATTTACCAGGCTCGATGATCGCGTAGTCCGGGTTGCTGTGTATACGGCGGCCGGAGCGGGACGTACCGAGGAGAAGGCGTTCGAGCTTCCCAGTCGCAGCCCAGCCTGTGCCGTGTGCCGGGGCTGGCGGGTCAAGGCCAATGGAGGAGGAGGCGGAGCGGCCGGTGCTGCCATCTGCTGGACGCCGAAGTGCCGACACCTGGGAGCCGTCTATGTCTCCCTTATCTCTGGGGGTCACTACATGACCGGTGTACCGGCACCGCGTCCCTGTGATGTCACTCGATAGCTTTTGTATTCGGGGTGTCTTCCTTACAGTCTATGTTTTATTTGCCTACAATTAAATTGAACTCTAGGCAGAACGTTTTCCCATTTTGGATGGAGTAAGGGAGGGTTATAACCACTGTCAGTTTTGTTTTTTTTTTTTGTGTCTCATTGCAGAGATTTTCCTTCACTTCCCGTTCCATAACTAAAACAGGAAGTGACTATCAATCCCTCCAAAGGGAGGGCATCCCACTGTGTCCCCAGAACTAGTGTCCCCATTGGAAGATTTCTCCTCTATTCCTGTTCTTGGGACAACCCAAACTTGGGGATTTTCCATCACTTTCAATGATAATGATAAACAAGACAAATAAAAAGGAAGAATCTCCCTGACAAGAGGTCTAGTCCCTCGTCGGGATATCCAAAGCATAAAAAAAATGTGTTTTACCTTTAGTTCTACTATTAAGTAGAACTAAAGGCAAACTTTGTCTTTAGTTTTGGATGGAGTGGAGATGGATTAGAATACCTGTCAGTTGTTATTGCTGTCTGTGCCCCCATTACGCAGATTCACCCTCTCTGTTTGTCCTGTTTAAAAAGTAAAAGAAAATCCCACATTTTGGGTTGTCCCCAGAAAAGTAATAGAGAGGAAATCTTCCAATGGGGACACAAGTTCTGGTGACCTGGGGGTTCTCAAGGAAATCCCATAATTTGCAGGGATTTCCTCTCACTTTCTGTTTGGCTTTGGGACAGGAAGTGAGGGGAAATCTCCCCAATGGGACACAAATGGCAAAAAAAATAAACGGACAGGGGTTATAACCCTCCTTGCTCTATCCAAAATGGGAAAACGTTCTGCCCAGGGACGGACTGACCATTTGGAAACTCGGGCACCGCCTGAGGGCCCGGGGTCAGTAGGGGGCCCCATGAGATGCCCCTGGTACCTTTTTCATAGGCTTTTTTGAGTTTAGGCAAGGACACAGGGGCCCCATGATCCCCTATTGGCCAGAAGCCCCATGAGTTGTCAGTCCGCCCCTGGTTCTTCCTATAGTTATACTTTACTGTTCTAATTAAAGCCCAACTCCAGGATTAGAAAAAAATCTACCTTAGCTGTGCTTCTTGCCCTGCCCTGCAAGGGTTAAATGCTCATTATGGTCTAGGGGGTGGAGGATCGGGAGGTATTAGGTCTCTTTCACACGGGCGTTCCATATGTCCATTTTTCATCTGTCCGTTTATGGATGAAAAACGGACACCCATGTACTTCTATGGACTAGCGGATGTAAACGGACAGTCATCCGTTTACATCCATTAATGTCTGTAATTGTTAACATCTGTTTTTTTAATGGAAAAAAACCTTATTTTTCTTCCGTAAAAAAAAGGACAAAAAAAAGGGATAACAAACAGATGTAAACGGATGTAAAGCGATGAAAAAAACGGATATAAACTGATGAAAAAATGGATATAAACTGATGGAAAAAAACGGATGTAAACCAGATGAAACTAGATAACAAACAGATGTAAACGGATGTAAAGTGATGAAAAAAACGGATATAAACTGATGAAAAAATGGATATAAATTGATGGAAAAAAACCAGATGTAAACCAGATGAAACTGGATAAACAGTTGTAAACGGATGAAAAAAACAGATATAAACTGATGAAAACAACGGATATAAACCAGATGAAACTGGATAACAAACAGATGTAAACTGATGAAAAACAGATGTAAACTGATGAAAAGATGAAAACCAGATATAAACGGATGTAAACTGATGAAAAAACGGATGTAAACACGTGAAAAACAGATGTATACACATGAAAAACAGATTGAAACTGATGAAAAAATGGATATAAACTGATGAAAAAAAAACGGATATAAACTGATAAAAACAGAAAAATGGATGTAAACAGATGAAAAACAGATGTAAATGGGTGTAAACTGATGAAAAAACATATGTAAACAGATGAAAAACAGATGTAAATGGATGTAACTGGATGAAAAACAGATGTAAATTGATGAAAAAAAGAAAGTAAATGGATGAAAAAAAGGATGCAAATGGATGAAAAATTATGAAAAAGTAGATGTAAATCGGATGAAAAAAACAGATGTAAACTGATGAAAAACGGATGTAAACTGATGAAAAAAAAACGGATGTAAACTGATGAAAAAACGGATGTAAACTGATCCGTTTTTTTTTTAAAAAAACATGACTGAACTGATGAAAAAAATGGTCCGTCCTTGTGAAAGGACCCTTGCTTGCCCTTTCCCCCGGGGCCCAGGCTGTGGACGGCCCCTCAGAATCATCAGATACAAAGCAGGGCTATTAGTCCCATATTGTACATGGAGGAGACGAGCGTGCGACCGCAGCCAGGAGCGCCCCACAGAGGAGATTGCGAGGGAGTGGTGGCACCTCTGGAGAGAGGAATAAGGAAAGTATTTCTCTTCATTCCGCCACCCCTATACTGTACCTGGCTGCATTCACAGCGGAGCAGATTGGCTTCCAGGAGTTTTCAGGCCGTTTAGTGTTTTTCTCCAGGCACGCACGCATGTCACATGTGTATTCAAGCCTTGGGTGGTTTTGCTTCAACCAATGGAAAGCAGTGGGGGGAGGAGACCAGTTCCTACAAACTAAAAACCACACATATGTCAGGCATTCCCATCCAAGCCTGAGGGTCCAATAACATTCTGTATTACTTCAAAAGTAGCTCATATAGCTTTTGGAGCGTTAAACATCGATCTACATTTGAACGATCACCATTGAAATACATCAGATTTTGGATGTTGAGGAATTTGGAACTCTTTTCTGATTGATCTCTCCTGTTAGGAATAATGTATTTATAGTCAATGACCCATGTGATCAATATGTCACATGCAGGAAAGTGGATTTCCATTAATAGTTAATGTGATCTATTGCATCTGTTTCCCGATGTCGTCTCATAATCTGATCAACTGAACTGCGATCATATTTAGGAACAGAGTATCTCAGTGCTGTAGATGGATGCAAACCGATCAATAATATTCTGACCTGGCTGATTGATTCTGTTTGAATCTGATCAAGACTAAATCCATCATGAGGGATGTTCTGGCTGTTTGATTGTGGAGTCAATCATTTTGTTTCAGCTTCACATCAATTGGATAGTAAAATCAAAGTTTGTATGACCACCATAAGGCGAGGTTTACACCTATGCAGGTTACGTTGAGCTGTTTCTGTTTTGTGCTGCTTTTTTTATGTTTTTTTTTCTTGTTACTAGGCAGGTTTAGAATGCAAAACACATCAAAAAAGCAGCACAAATGCAGCAAAGACTCAATACATGCCTTTCTGCAGCATTTCTATTGAAGTTTATAGAACCAATAATGCAACTTTTTGCATTCAAAATAGTCCCTGACCCTTTCCAAAAAACTCACTGGGTGAAAACACACAGATGTGAACAGGGACGGACTGACATCTTATGGGGCCCCCGGGCAATAGGGGATCATGGGGCCCCTGTGTCCTTACCCAAACTCAAAAAAGCCTATGAAAAAGGTACCAGGGGCATCTCATGGGGCCCCCTACTGACCCCGGGCCCTCGGGCAGTGCCCGAGTTTCCAAATGGTCAGTCCGCCCCTGGATGTGTACATGTCCCATAGGAAATCATGTTAAATAGACTATGCTGCGTTTCATCAAAACACTGCAGAAAACTCTTAGGTGTGAACCTAAGTTTAGAGAGGATGCTACAGGGAACAGTCACCCTGCTGTAGGAACCCAGCTGCAATACAGAAATAGGTCCGTATTTTTTTTCTTCATATCCTGACATCCGTAGGGCTCCGTCACACTAGTGTTGATCTCTGAAGAGCAATCCACATTTGAATCTGTCTTCAGAGAGCATTTGACTGTTGGTGATGAGACATTGTATCACCCTCTTCATGGCACAGATCAGCTCCGCTGACCCTATAGAACCCCTTGCTAGCCCATAAAGGTGCCTTGCATTCTTCTATTTTTCTTGCTCCAGCCCACCAAGTCTGGCTTTCCCTGCCAAGTTCAGCCTCTGCTAGGCTCTGAGTATATGAAGTAGCACCCCTGCTGCTGGGGTTTAATTCAGAGTAATAAATGGACTTTTTTGATTGGGGGCTCACAGATAAGTGTTGTGACCTCCGCACTTTGACTTCAGGTGGGGTGACTGTGCATGTGCCCCTTCTGGAGGCCATGCCTGGTGGGAAAAGGCTATCTGTGTCTACAAAATGCTGTAATTGGATATTGATCAAGCAAGATAAAAATGTCATGGCCGAGCGATAAATATTGAGCCATGGTTCACACTGTGGATTTCAGTGTTTTCTGTGCGAATTCCGCACCGCATCACAATCACACCCCGTTCATGCGAACCACTGCGGGTATGTATGTTAACAACACCCCAAAAGCAGTCCACATATTGAGGTGTGATGTGCAGAATCAGATCGCATAGGTGTGAATAGCCATGCGATCCGATTCTAGTGCGGACCAAAAAAAGGGTCCTGCACATTTTTTGGTGCTGGTGCGGTGCGATTAGAGCCATACAAAATGTATGGCTCCAATCGCACCACACACAAATCACATGTGATTTGCACAGGAATGTGGTGTTGTCCCTGTGCGAATCACCTGCGATATACCGCACCGCATTTATGTGAACCCAGGCTGATGGTTTTGAACAACCCATGTTAATTGATTGTAGTGGAAAAGCATTGATGGTACAGAGTTACTAGACTACAGCTCTTTTAGTAAAATACAATACAAACTCCCAGGAAGTAGGTGACTCCCGTTATTTCCCCCTTCCGATCACCTGGGAGGGCGAAAGACACATGCTTCTGTCCCATCAACTTTATACAATCGATTGGTGTGTGTGGAAGCAATTGAAACTCGGGATACACGTGTATGGAACATCGATTTAGGTGATCGCACATTTTATAGCACTGTGTATAGCCAATATTAGAGTTCCCCTCGCCTATTGCTCTGGGGACAACTCTAAAATTTTGGAAAAATATAATTAAAAAAAAAAAATTTTGGTATGTGGCAACAGGGACAAAACTTACCTGTAACGAAGAGTGCCCTGTGATCTTCTGGTTGCTGCAGTGTAGAAATCTTCTCTGCACAGCAATGATCTTCCAGCCCTTCTAGGATTAACACCAGCTGCTGTTGCTTCCCCTTCCTCCTCTATTCATCAATACAAAGAACAGTATTCTCTGACTGGAGGAGACAGAGCCTGTCATTCTTCTTCCAGTCCTCCATTCACAGAAACCGTGTTCTGGGACAGAATAGTACAGGTTCTATGAATGGAGGAGTTGGGTGGGAGAGGTGAGCGAGCCATGCAAATCTTTTACTTTTGTATGGGCTGATGTTAACCCCCACAGCACCAAGACCAGCACTGTAGAGAGGACCCAGCAGCAGTGGGGTGCAGATATCCACTCTGTGTAGCAGCAAACCAAACATGGGACACACTTCATTACAGGTACTGTATGTTATGCCCATAGTGTTGAATAGAAAAAAGCTTTTACCCAGACATTCTATCTTGTGACAACAGTCACCAGCACCAGTAGAGGGGTGAATCTCGCCAATATGGAGAGATGGTGATTTAAACTTGACACAGGGTCCTAACCCCTTCCCAGTCTATCCAAATCTTAAAGAAAAAAAATTTGGCTATACATACACTACATTATTTATTTTCCCTGCGACTGGTTCAGTTTAGAACCAGAAAAGAAATAAAACCTATGGCTGGCCATACATTATACAATTTTCTTGAGATTTTTGCTTTAGATTTACCAAAAACAATATAATATGAGGTCAAACCCAAACAACACTTTCAATTGTATCCAATTAGGCAGGCCCTTGCACTACATAGTTGAAGGTAAATCTAAAGGAAATGGGGCAGAAATTGGATAGTGCCCCATATTAGCACTATGGGGGACATTTACTAAAACTGGTGCAGCTGTGTATGGTAGCCAATCAGCTTCTAACTTTAGCTTTTTCAGTTAAGCTTTGATAATGAAACCTGGAAGCTGATTGGTTTCTCTGCAGAGCTGCACCAGATTTTGCACTCTAGTTTTAGTAAATAACCCCCTATATGTCCGTTAAAATATTCTATAGTTAAGTATTTGGCATTTTGCACAGTAGAGTAGGGACTGGACAGAGAGGGATCACTTTGATGCAGTTTACCAACTTGAACTTGTATTCCAATATGTGCAAACCAATATTCCCTGATTTAATGCAAAAGTTTGCTAGTAATATGTAAGAGCGTATAGCAAGGAAGCTGCAGAGGGCGCCAACTAAGTGCAGTATATAGGAAAAGATTTTATTAAAAATAACAAGTGACAACTAACAAGGTGCATAAGGATAACAGCATGCCATCCACCCAGTGCATTGAGCCGGTGAGCTTTGATGTGTCTTCAGAAGCCAGAAAGCAGATGCCGCTGTCAGGAGCTGTGCAGGAAACTGGAAATCCTGGAGCTTATGGACTGCACAAAACATGACTGGTTGTCCCACCTGGGAGGGCCGCAACATGGGGAGTGTGGTTATGTGTTTCGAAAGGGGAACTGATCTTTTTTCAAACCTGAAACCCTGTTTCCACAGCAGAGGTATGGTTTTTTGGCTGCAATACTTCCCTGAACACCACTACTGGCCAGACTACTCCAGACACTAGATGGGTGTACCTGGGTCCCACTTGTTTCTGCCAGTTCTGTGCTGATGGCACTGCTGGATATCTTCTGATCTCAAAGGGAAGCAAGCATGATACGTCATATCTGCATTAAGTTTCCTTGGATGATCACTGCATTTACAATCCTCAATGTTGCCTGCTTCTTCAAAAGAGCTTTAACAGCATGTCTTGAAACTCTGATCTTTGCCTGAGAGAGACCTTACTCATGTAGTTTAACCTCCCTGGCGGTATGATTTCCAATTTTTTGTGCTGAAAGCAGTACCATTTTTTTGCATGGAAATATGTAGTTTTTTATTGTAGGCTGTAATTTTTAGGAATAACTCACTGAAATCTGTCCGAACAAGAGTCTAGTAAACATTCTGAATATGATAAAACTTGAAACACGAAATCATAAATTATAATTTAATAAATAATCATAAAAAATATTAATATAATAATATATTTAATTCAATAATATAATCAAACCAAAAACACTGAAATTTGAAATACAGAGGCAAATTCGCACATCGCTGAGCAAAGTCGCAAAATCGTTGTTTGATGACGAATTTCCCCACAAATCATTGTCACTCAATTCTGCAAGTGGTTCTGATTTACTATCGCTGTTCTCTAGCTGGTCTACAACCGCTTTTGACATAAAGGGACGCTTTTTGGACGCCATGGACGTTTCTCAGTTTCCAGGCAGAAAGAACAGTCAAAATGCAGGCAGGGCACAGGACAAAGCAGTAGGGACAAAATATATGTGAAATGCATTGAAACAGCAATGTTTTACTATATAATAATTAAAAAAAATAAATTTTTTAAAAAATTTCAAATTTGCCGCCAGTTCCGGCGCCCGTACGTCCCGACGTCACAGGGACTGGAACATGGAAGCCGGATGCTGGCATCGGCCAGAGATGGCCAGGGACGCTGCAGGGGACACATTGCGGGAGTGAAGGACAAGGTAAGTGCTGCAGGGACTCCCTGAGCAACGCCGCATAATAAGCCCGAGTGTAGCTCGGGGTTACCGCTCTTGGTACTGAAATTTTACCCCGAGCTACACTTGGGCATACCGCCAAGGAGGTTAACCACTTTCCCGTCGCCCTGTAGCAGATATATTGCTACAGGGCAGCAGGGGTGTGCAAAATCACGTATATATGCGTAATTTTGCATTTCCGGGTGGGGGGCGTGCGCTGCTATGCGCAGCTTTGGTTGTCAATCACCGAGTGCCGGCAGGGACCCGGTGATTGACAGCCGAGGCCGCGATTATTCCTTGCTAAAAGGTTTGTAGTTTTAAAGCAGACATGATGCAGTGAAGAGAGGAGTGGTTGATTTTGGCAGTTTCACCATTCTTTGGGGTTACAAAAGGTCCCATCATATGCACACTCAAAAGGGGTTTAGAGGGCATTTAAATAAATAGACATCTATTAGAGTATTTGTAAAGCATTGATCAGCAGTCTCGGAAACTGTGAAAACATTTGTTTTTACCATGAAACAATGTGAATGCCCACTATGTACTTCTATTTGTACGAATTCATTTACCATTTGGTGAAGGCTGCAACAGGGGCAACAGACAAGCTTTCCCTGTGTACATTGTAAGGAACACTGAGCAGGTTGGTAGGTTTTTTTTTAGTATTTTATTGCAGAAAAAGGAATTCTCTTCTGCAATTAAGAGCCTGCCTGCTTGCAATTTTTATGAGACTTTGTCCAATACCTAGCTGGTCATAATTTACAAACTAAAGCCATAGCCTCAGGACGCTGTGCTGTTCAGTCAAATGACAGGCTCTGCTCAGTCCTTTCCTTTTGAAAAAAGGAAAAAAATCCTTAGCTGAAAAATAAGGGTTTTGTTTCTTGTCTAAATCTGATGCAGAGACCCTGTTCTGGTGTTTGCAAGATGTGGACAATGCACCTTTACATATAAACTATCGGCTAATATTAGATGTAGGCAGGATTCTAGTCATGTGTGATTTGATTGATGACTGTACTGTTTACAGCAGATCAGTGAATCATTCATTGATGTAATGTTTAGAAATAGACTATTTTTCTGACTTGTTATGATGTTGTAATCATGAATCCTGATGCATCAATTATTACCCAAAACTGGAACAACATTCCCTCTAACACCAATCAGATTCAAGCCTACCCAAAAAGTCTGAACCAGACTGGATGGTGTGGACAACAGAATCCAGATCTCTGTAACAGCGCTTTGAATCATCAGGCTCTTTGTCATTGCTGCATCATAAGCACCATTCCATCTTTGTCGTTTGTCCAAAAATCTTCTATGTAAATTGGACTGAAGTAGAAACACTAGGAAAACATGAATCCTGGGTATAAAGATAGTCTGATATATTTATACAACACAGTGGTCAGGGACCTCAGTCTCATAGTACTCTACACTGCTCAAAAAAAATTAAAGAACACCTTGAAAACACATCAGATCTCAATGGGGAAACATATCATGCTGGATATCTATACTGATATAATGTGTTAGGAGGGTAAGGATGCCCCATCGTTTGATGGAAATGATCAACCTACAGAGGACTGAATTCAAAGAAACCCTGAAAATCAAAGTGAAAAAACTATGCAGCAAGCTAGTCCATTTTGCTGAAATGTCATTGCAGCAACTCAAAATGGTACTGAGTAGTTTGTATGGCTTGTATACATGCCTGACAACATCGGGGCATGCTCCTAATGAGACGACAGATGGTGTCCTGGGGAATTTCCTCCCAGATATGGACCAGGGCATCACTGAGCTCCTAGACAGTCTGAGGTGCAACCTATTAGTGAAGGATGGACCAAAACATAATATCCCAGAGGTGTTCTATTGGATTTAGGTCAGACAAGCATTCAATGGTATCAATTCCTTCATCCTCCAGGAACTGCCTGCATGAGGCAGGCTCACCCCATGAGGCTGGGCATTGTCATGCACTAGGAGGAACCCAGGACCCACTGCACCAGCGTAGGTTCTGACAATGGGTCCAAGGATTTCATCCCAATACCTAATGGCAGTCAGGGTGCCATTTTCTAGCCTGTAGAGGTGTGTGTGTCCCTCCATGCATATGCCTCCCTAGACCAAATTGACCTACCACCAAAACGGTCAAGCTGAACGATGTTACAGGCAACATTTGCCATGGCTTCCCCAGACCCTTTCATATCTGTCACATGTGCTCAGGGTGAACCTGCTCTCATCTGTGAAAAGTATAGGGCATCGGTGGCAAACCTGCCAATTCTGATGTTCAAGCCAATCGAGCTCTATGGTGCCAGGCAGTGAGAACAGGGACCACTAAAGGATGTCGGGCCCTCAGGCCACCCTCATGAAGTCTGTTTCTGATTGGTAAGAGACATTCACACTAGTGGCCTGCTGGAGGTCATTTTGTATGGCTCTGGAAGAGCTCATCCTGCTCCTCCTTGCACAAAGGAACAGATACCGGTTCTGCCGATGGGTTAAGGACCTTCTACGGTCCTGTCCAACTCTCCTAGAGTATCTGCCTGTCTCCTAGAATTTCCTCCATGCTCTTGAGATTGTGCTGGGTGACACGGCAAACCTTCTGGCAATGGCACGTATTGATGTGCCATCCTGGAGGAGTTGGACTGCCTGTGCGACCTCTGTAGGGTCCAGGTATCGCCTCATGCTACCAGTAGTGACACTGACCCTATCCAAACGCAAAACTAGTGAAAAACAGTCAGAAAATATGAGTAGGTAAAAAATGTCAGTGACCACCTGTAAAACCATTCCTGTTTTGGGGGTTGTCTCATTGTTGCCTATCTAGTGCACCTGTTGTTAATTTCATTAACACTAAAGCAGCTGAAACTACTTACCTGACCAGATCAATATTCCAGGAGTTTAATTGACTTGATGATATACTCTGATTAAAGTATTCCTTTAAGTTTTTTGAACAGTATATATAGAGTGCACTTTAACATTCATAATTTGGATTAGTAACATATCTTGGCACAGCAGACACATTCATTTTATAACATCAGCATTGTAATAGTGATACAAACAACAGTATTTTACAATGCAATCCTAAAATCTCATTTTATGAATGGTGCCTGTCTGCTAGCTATCACTTTTCACAAATCGCTCAATGCTGTGCAGCTTTTCTTCTTCTGTTCACTTTCAATGTCTACATACCACATATCCCATGGTACATGGATTTCTACAAGCTGTGATTCCTGTACTGAATCTGCCTCCTGGAACTCCTCTTGGCACCTCTGTAGTTCAGAAGGCAGGCTTTGAAATCTGACAAAGTATGGCCTACTCACAGAGCATAGTGAAAAATTCAAGACAGTAAGGGGTTTATTTACTAAAGCTGGAGAGTCCAAAATCAGACTCCCTTCTGCATAGAAACCAATCAGCTTCTAACCTCAGCTTGTTCAATGAAGCTTTGGCAATGAAACCTGGAAGCTGATTGGTTTCTATGCAGAAGGAAGTCTGATTTTGGACTCTCCAGCTTTAGTAAATAAACCCCTAAATGTGTGGGGATCTTCAAAAAAGTAATTTTACAACTTTCAAGATCATTCACATTAATTGGAATAGGGTAGAAATAACTGAAATACAATGTGGAAATATATGTTTTCACATTTTGACCAAAGATACACTTTAAATAACCTCCTGATAATAGCAAGTAGATTTTAGGATGAGTAAATCCTATAAAATGATGAAGTCTATGCTTAACCAAGTACAGTCATCTCCTGCACACTCACTGGATTTACTGTCATCCTTTCATGTTTTACTATGCAGCATATTCCCCAATGCCAAAAATACAGACATTCATAGATAGATTTAATAAATACTTTTTAGAGTGCCACTTTATTGTATTAATAAGATCAGGTGTACAGCAGGAATTAGATTGAACCAATCTATTTGAATTCATAGTTTTTGACCTCGGGAGGTGCTTTAGAAGGATCCCCACCATACTCCAAGTACAGGTTGTTGTATGGATATTGTTTGGGAGCCTAAAATGAGACACAATGACAATTTCAGTTCATAATTTTTAAATATATATTATATGACATGAGCAATAACAAGATAGGATTTTACACACCTAAGTTATAAGAAATGAAATGTAAACCAGTCATACGAAATGAGGGAGCTGCTACTGCTTACCTCCTCCTGAACATGTTATTGTATGCTGACCCACTCAGCTTTTCTACTGGTGCAGAAATGTCAGAAAGCCTTTTCAGCATGTAATTTTTCCAGTTCAATAATTAACAATACTAAGACCAAAGGGTTCAGATTGATAGCCAGCATTTTCAAGAAGAGAGCTTAGCAATGGCGGGAAACCATGTTTTTCCAATGACAGCCTATAAAATTGCCCATCTACAGACATGTTTTAAATAGCTCACACAGATCTTAATTGTTTGATCAAACTCGGCCTCCATCAGATAAGTACAACTGGGATTTAAAGCAGTAGTAAAGTGAGATTTTTGACTTGTACCTATAGGCAAGTTTATAATAAGGCTCAGCTATAGGTCGAATATCTACTAAATATGCATCATTAAAAGATATTCACATCGGCAGGAGCCAATGAAGTGACTGCACAATTACAGTACACTCTGCATTCAGGGCAAACTGAGCATGCCGTCAATAAGAGACAGCACTGTGCTGCGATTGTGATGTCATTGTGGCCCGGTCATTTAAATGGCCGGAGAGTGTGAACGCAGAAGACCGGGTAGGGATGGCAGCTCCTGCAGTGGTGACAGTGCACCACTGGAGGGATCCGCTTGACAGTTGAGTCTGTCATAATATCCTAGTAGGCAGTGTATACTAGCATGTTATGGCATTAACCACCTGGGGACTAAGCAATTTTTTTTCTTTAAGGGTTTACTACATTCATTGTTAAAAAAAAACACCAAATGCAGCAATAAGACATGCAATAAATTATGCACTTACAAACACAAGTGGAGCTCAACCTCCAAAAAGGCATATGAGCTTCTTTGGTGTGTTTGTAACACGTAGGACAGTCCATTCAAATGAATGGGCTGTCCAATGTGTGTAACGAGAAAACACAAAAAAAACATGCACGATAAAAACACGCATTTGCAATACAGTAGGCTTGAATCTAGAGGTAGTGCTGCCGACTGCTACCACTCAACAAGTAGATAAAGTGAACTTCACTCTCTCAATCAACATTGACCATTTTTAATCCTTATGCTGCAAATATTCGTAAATAGATATGAAAGTATATCATATTTACTTGTTTTAAACTTTGTTTTTTACATTTCTTCAGTTACTTCCTGGTTTCCATACCTAGGCAAATGATAATCATACTTTTCAGGAGGGGTTTTCTCAACTATACACACCTTCCTGCATGAATACCTGAGCCAAGGGCAGATGGATTCCAGGAAGTAAATGCTACATGAATCATCTGCCCTTACTCAAGATAGCCATAGCCAGAAATGCTAGGGGGTGTTTTTCAAAGGAATTAATTAGCAAAATAAAGCATGGAGTCATGGACGGATGGATATGTTTGCTTTGAATATTAAAAATGAATCAAATAGCATTTTTGGTTTGCAGTGTTTAGATGCAGGGTAGTTCAGACAGCAGTGATTCTAGGTTACCATTCCTCTACATGTACCCTATTGGACCTGAAATCTCAGCGTTAGGTCTACATGCAAAGAAAAAAAGATAAAACTGAGGCTCTGATCTTTAAAGTGGAGTTAAACTGTATCTGAATATGTTAAATTTTTAATATTTAAAAAACAAAAAAAACAAAACACATTTTATTTTACCCGATTCCCCCACTTTCACAGGCCCCTTCCAAGCTGTAAAACCAGCTCCCCTAAGCTCCTGTAAGTCACAGTGTAGTGCGGGAGGCAGCCCAGAGATAGGCTTTAACACCCACCAGTATTAATGTAATAGTGGAGGACATTAAACCCCTTCTTGTCTGTTACAGATTGTTATGTTGCATGTTAATGGGTGTTGCATCAAAGCAGCCCCTTCATTTGTGTACTAAATTGCAATGAACAGATATTAAGCTGGCTTTAAGCTGCCCAGAGACTTGAGAGAACAGCCGCTTATGTACACAAGATCACTATAGCTGCAGGCTGTCCATGGAGTGTTCCATAAATCTGTAAGAGTGGCTCAGCCAACATTAAAAATGTATGTCAAGTGGTGGTCAGCACCAACTTATTGGGGGAGAACAGAAATCAGGACACGTTTTCTTACGTGCCCCATCACCAATTACCACTGACCATGGCTGGCCACCCCCATATGCAGCTATTCCCATACATAAAATAATCAGCTCAGCTAAAAATGTTGTTATCTCATGACTATTGGTATCCTAAAGGATAACCATTACAAAATATATTGTATTGTATTGTAATAACTGTATGCATTATTAACTTTAAAAGCCTCAATGTACATTTTCTTTTTCACACTTGCAGACTGGTAATATTTGTGCAAATATTCAAACGATTACAAGTGCTGGACCTTTGGCAGAATGTTCCAGGGATTTGGTGGATGCAGTAGTGGACGACTGCAAGCTGCTGAAGATATTTGCAGACACCCTGAATCTTATTAACAGCTTTTCTCACCCTTTTCAGACAGACACAGTCATTATAAATACTGGCTACATTGGTTTCAGTTTAACTGCATGCAATATTAGATCACTGAATACAATATCTCCAAACAGCAGATTGTACAATGTAAAAAAAAATATGCAATACGTACAACAGGAGTATACATCGGAAATATTTGTCCAATATATAACAGAAGTGCGATAATGGACAGCAAGCCAACGTATGTTTTAAGCATCGAAATATAGGGAATACGGGTTGGTGTAGTATCAAGTCGATGACGGAGGTACTTATCAAAGTCCCAGTGCAGCTTTTAAAACAAAAAAACATACAACACATATTATATACCAGTAGATTACCAGACCTTTTTAAAATCAGTACATCAAGAATTTAAAGAAGTATGAGTAATAGGTAATAAAACATACTCACCTCTATGCTGCAGCATCAGTGTTATGTTACAGCTTCCCCTCATTGGCTTGAAGACCAAGAATGGAGTGTTCACATAACCACTGAGCTCTTGGTTTCCTTGGAGCAAAGGGCAATGACTATCAGTCACTGCTCTCCGTTCTGCTCCTCCAGCACTCACTAGAGTATCTGGTTGGGGAGGGGCAGGTGCAGCTGGCTCCAGCTCTCACCCATGTGCCAAGAGGCCAAGCCAGCTGTTAAGCAACAGGGTGAAACCAGACAATATTGTTAGGATCCTTCCAGAGCCTGAAGTGGCTCTGCTATATCACAGTGTAAGGCACTGCTGTGTTAGATCTCACTTAAGGGCATTTAACATTTTCCATCAGCAGGATCTCTGAAAGAAGGAACATCTTCATTAGGTACAGTGAGATGTTTGTTCATGACAGAGATGGCAGGGTCAACCACAGGGATAACCTACTATTTGCAAACACTTTTTCTACTAGGGCGAATTCAGAAAATATTTTTGGAGGGAGTGAAAATTCATTCAGGAGTGACCCAATCTTCATAGCCTGCACATTCTACCTGATCATAAACAGGGAATGTTTTACAAGTATTTGTTGGCCTCTGTGTCCAAAGGAACATGGTGAGACAAAGAAAGGCTCGGTTGAATAATACCAATGCTTTTGCCAAAAGCAATGAGCTTTTTAATGTTAGCAATCATGTTGCGTGAAGCTTCCTCTTCAAAGTGGTGGCAGGCAGGGGAGAAATATTCCATGGTTTGCTCTGACACTGCTTCAGTAGCCTCTCAATTTCCTTCTAATTCTGCATTCTTTAGGACTGGCACATTAGAGTCCAACTCTGGTTGGGAAACAGAAGTAGAAGAAAAAAAGTGGGGCGTTTGTGAGCCCTGGACAAAGATGGCTGCTTAAAGGCCATAATATGTCCTAGAAACTGGGACAACAGAAAAATCTGCTTATATCAAGTGGTTCGTTTTTTGGTGCTTGAACTAGAGCTAGACTTGAATGCTTAGGTCGATGTTAAAACCAGGTCCAGCTCCAGTGCAGTGGGCTTTTGGCAAGGCAAATGTTAGCCCGCAGGATGAAGTACATGAATACCTTATAAGGAGGAGGAAGTGGCATGATGTAGCACCTAGGTTTTAACCCGAGTTTTGCAAACTTCAAAAGGGCTTTCATGTGCTTTGCACAGAGGAGGGGCTTCCATCTAACCACCCTACCATAAAGTCCAGATTGGTGGAGGGCTCCAGTGATGCTTGTCTTTCTAGAACTTTGTCCCATCTCCACACAAGAGCTCAGTTAGAGTAACCATCGAGTTCTCGATCACCTCTCTTACTAAGGCCCAACCCAAACCCCCCCCCCCCTCCCCAATTGCTCAGTTTGGCCAGACGACCAGCACTTGGAAGAGTCCTGGTTGTGTCAAACTTCTTCCAGTTGAGAATGATAGAGGCCACTGAGCTCTTGGGAACCTTCATGCAATAGAAAGTTTTCTGTAGCCTTCCCCATATCTGTGTCTTGCAATAATCTTGTCACTAAGCTCTGCAGGCAGTTCCTTTGTCCTCATGGCTTTTGTTCTGATACAGTATGCATTGTCAGCATGTCCAATCAATTAAATTTACCACAGGTGGATTTCAATCAAGAAGTACAAACATCACAGCAAAGAGAAATGTGAGGCACCTGAGCTAAATTTCAAGTGTTGTTGCAAAGTCTGAATACTTATGCTAATGTGATATTTCCGTTTTTCCTTTTTTATACATTTACAAACACTTCTAAGATTCAGTTTTCACTTTATCATTATGGGATACGGAGTGTAGATCAATGAGAAAAAAAATGACTTTAAACTGTAGTATCAGGCTGTAACATTTTAAAACATTATCTTACAAATGCACTGTATATAAACAGATATAGAAAACTTCAAACACAAAAGTTGTTCAGTACAAAAAAAAAAAAAACTGAACTAAAATCATTACAATTCTTCTGTAAAGCGACCCTGTTATTCCATGCCAGTTAAAATTAGATTCTCAATTTAAAGTACTTACACAAGCATATGCCAGGTTGTAAATGTATGTCACTGATGTGCTTGAAGACAAACCTCTCCTTTTAAATCACCTCTCACACTATTGAGTCTGTGCGTTCCAGACGCACACAGCGGCTTTCCAATCCCCGGCCCTCTTGTTAGCAAAGGCATGGGCTGGGGAAGTCAGACACAATCTGCAAACACTTAATGCAGATCTTCCCTGGCCCCTGCCAGGACCTTGGCTGTCAGCAGGGCTAGGGACAAGGGGCAGTTGTTAGCAACAGGAATGTGTTGGAAGTGATTAAAGTATTTTCAGCACAGTAGGCAAGTCAAAGAAATTTTAAAGTACAACATGACATGTGTTTATATGAGTAATTACTAGAGATTTATGTTAGCCCAGGAGGGCAGGTCATTCTTCCAGCTGCTGCTACTCTAAAGTGATATCTCAGGCTCCATTCTCTTCCACCACTAGCAAGATCCCATCCCCTGCCTGCCCTTTATGTGTGCATTGCAAAGTACCACGGGGCATGTATTTTAATCCATGGAAAGGCCCTGTAGTAATATTTGAATAAACAATGATGACAAACTGAGGCATTCTATAGAGGATTTTGCAACAATCATCTATAGCATACTTTGGGAAAAGAAATGCACAAGATTTGCATAATCTTAGCCAGTAACCACAATGCTGTTGACGAGGTACAGAAGGGGTTAAATGACCAGATTTTAATATCACTTAAATGTCATACTTCTGTTTCCAGTTATAGGCTGCCAGAGTTTTGAAATCAGGTACCTGTACGCCATCCTCCCAAACTTTACTACTGTTTTTTAGAGTGACTGCCAGACAGACATTTTGACAAAAGTAATAGCAGAAAGCGGTGGGCAAAAGGTCAACCTTCTACACTGCAGCATTACCCGAGTAACCCTAGGCTGGAAGACTCTTCAGCATATATGTATACAAACAGGACCACGTGCCAGAACATTTTAAATGGGATAAGTTTACTTTAAAGGATAAGTTCACCTTTAGTAACATGTTATAACCATATTTAGGGTGTAACATGTTACTGAGCAGCCCCTGCACCCCCACGTCCCTGTTGTGACAGTGGGCTGAGGATCTTCTCTCCACACACAGCTTTCACAATTGAAAAAAACATCACTATGCAGGGCTCCACTCACCCGGCCATATAATTTATTGTGTTATGTGTTATTGTATAGTGTTATGTGAATGGGAGAACTACAACAACCATCAACCACTGCGGCTGATTGTAGTTATCAAATAACTACTAGGGCACTGATGAGAACTCTAGGTAGTTAATTGATCATTCCTGTCATTCATTAACGGAATGCCCGTACGAGGTATGGGCAGACAGCTACGCTGACAGTCGGCAGGAGCCTGATATCGTACCCGCGATCCACAAACCGTGGGTGCAATGAGTTACAGGCTCCTAATAAAAAAATGAATTGCAGATCTTGTTTTTCCCTGCAAAAAGATGTGTATATATATATATATATATATATTTTTTTTTTTTGTTTTTTGTTTTGTTTTTTTTTTTGTTTTTTTTTTAGAAAGGTGAACATATCCTTTAATTGCTGTTATGGCATTGTGAAAAACAAATGTTGCGAATTTAATACAATAACCAACTGCTTACCGTCTCTCCCCAATTTGTCCTAAAATCTGAATGGTCCCATGTGTACCATCCGTCTCTTTCTTCCTGTGACTTTTCAGGAAGCATTGGATAATCTCCATAACTGAAAATCAATGCAAAAAGAGTCATCCTTACAGGGATGCATTTGACATTGCCAAATTATAAAAGCATCAAATGTGTGTGACAGGATAAACACACACAAGACTATATTATCAACATTCAAATTGCTGCCTACAATTATTCTTCAAATACAAAAACATTTTATGGAATGTTTTTAATGGTCTTCTAACAGTTGAATATGGTTATACATGACACGTTAAACATTTCAGAGGTCTCTTGCAAGTAGGCATAGAGCAAAGTACAGCACCCCACAGCAACCACCCACTGTTCCTAAAGAGAATCTGTAAATTTGCCCACACAGGAAAAGATGACTGGCACACTTGTAAGAACAACCCCACCAACCACTTATACTCACCTTTGTTGTGCTGTCCTACCACTCCACTGCAGTCCTCTGTAAATAACCAGTCCATCCACGTAGGGAGGAGCATCCAACTACCTCCCATTGGAACCATCTGTAACACCCAGTCCATCCACGTGAGAAGCATCCAACTTCCTCCCATTGGAGCCCTCTGTAAATACCCAGTCCATCCAAGTGAGGAGCATCCAACTTCCTCCCATTGGAGCCCTCTGTAAATACCCAGTCCATCCAAGTAAGGAGAAGCATCCAACTTCCTCCCATTGGAGCCCTCTGTAAATACCCAGTCCATCCAAGTGAGGAGAATCAAACCTCCTCCCATTGGAGCCCTCTGTAAATACCCAGTCCATCCAAGTGAGGAGGAGAATCAAACTTCCTCCCATTGAAGCCCTCTGTAAATACCCAGTCCATCCAAGTGAGAAGCATCCAACTTCCTCCCATTGGATCCCTCTGTAAATACCCAGTCCATCCAAGTGAGGAGGAGCATCCAACTTCCTCCTGTTGGAGCCCTCTGTAAATACCCAGTCCAGCCAAGTGAGGAGCATCCAACTTCCTCCCATTGGAGCCATCTGTAAATACCCCAGTCCATTCAAGTGAGGAGCATCCAACTTCCTCCCATTGGAGCCATCTGTAAATACCCCAGTCCATCCAAGTGAGGAGCATCCAACTTCCTTCCATTGGAGCCATCTGTAAATACCCCAGTCCAGCTAAGTGAGGAGGAGCATCCAACTTCCTCCTATTGGAGCCCTCTGTAAATACCCAGTCCATCCAAGTGAGGAGCATCCAACTTCCTCCCATTGGAGCCATCTGTAAATACCCCAGTCCAGCCAAGTGAGGAGGAGCATCCAACTTCCTCCCATTGGAGCCATCTGTAAATACCCCAGTCCGGCCAAGTGAGGAGCATCCAACTTCCTCCCATTGGAGCCCTCTGTAAATACCCAGTCCATCCAAGTGAGGAGAAGCATCCAACTTCCTCCTATTGGAGCCCTCTGTAAATACCCAGTCCATCCAAGTGAGGAGCATCCAATTTCCTCCCATTGGAGCCATCTGTAAATACCCAAGTCCAGCCAAGTGAGGAGCATTCAATTTCCTCCCATTGGAGCCATCTGTAAATACCCAGTCCATCCAAGTGAGGAGAAGCGTCCAACTTCTTAGAATGCAGCGCTCAGGCCAGAGCAGGCAACTCACTAAGCCCAAACACTAACATGTGAGGAGAAGGAATGAGAAGTTAACCTGACAGCGAAACACACAAGGTTTGAATTCCAGTCCAAATTCAGAGTATCAGCAGGTGGAGTGGCTGTGCTTACAAAAGAACCTGTTACATAGCCCTGAATGGGTGACAAGTCTCTATAAGCAGAAAGGTTAAACCACCAACTACTGCGCACCATAACATTTTGATCAGCTTTGATGAATAAAATGACAAGAATGTGATGCTTCTTGAAGGAGCGCATCTACAGATATCATACAATTTAACAGAGATGCTTTTTTTCTAGTTTTGGATGGAGGGTGGAAGGTTTAGACCCATTGTCAAGTTTTTAGTAACGTCTGTATCTCCTTGGGGAGATTCACCTCTCTATTTGTCCTGCTGACCACTGTCACAGAAAGTAAATAAACCCCCAATATTGTCATCAGAAAAAGATCACGTGCAAGTAAAACTCCTATTTTGAAGAAAAAAATCCCTTGCATGTGATTGGGTATTCTTTGCAAAGTGAAGCTTTACCTCATTTACTAAGCCCTGGACCAACTGCACTTGCAAAGTGCACTATCTACTTGCCTTTAGTAAATCAACCCCTTAGTATGGAATGTGGTCACATTTGAGGAAGTTTCTTTAAACAGTTCATAGATGAGTGTAGCCGACGAGTTTTGGGTCAAAACTGGCCTGGTACCGCAAATCTAAATACAACAGAAGCCCTTTAGGTGCTGTCAAGGGCCAGCTTGCTGACACTGGACAATACCTACACCTCTAAACTTATGTAAGAAGAAACACCAGCATCTATCAATGGGTAAGCAGCTTTAATAGCGATAAAAGACTGCATTTGTGTAGCACAACTTTAAAGCTCACCCCATTCCATCATCTGGGTATGGTTTATAGTCCTCCAATGGCAAATTATATTTCTTAGCTGCAGCTGCCCTTTCTTCTGCTGTTTTGGGATAGGGTCCAGGCATAAGATGAGGGGGGAGATCATGAGCTGAAGGAGAAAACATTAAAATGTAAACAAACCAAATATGCAGTAAGCCATTTCCATTAAAGTGATATTAAAGGTTCCTTTTTTTAAATAAAATAATAAACATGTCATACCCACCTGCTCTGTGCAATGGTTTTGCACAGAGCAGCCCCAATCCTCTCCTTCTGAGGTCCCCTGCCAGCATTTCTGGCTACTCCTCTTCAGCGAGTGCCCCCATAGGCAGCCACTTCCTCTGCAGGCACTCGTGCAGGCTCGCTTCCGAGCAGCTGTATCTGTGTCTAATGACGCTCAGAGGCAGGGATTCTGTTGCACAGGTTTTTTTTACCATAATTCATATAATGCATTAAGGTAAAAAAAACCATTAGGCTTTTGAACCACTTTAAGGTAAAAAATGTTTAGGTAATAGTATCACCCCCCTATACTCAGCCGATTCAGCTCTGTGCCCTTCTGTAGTGGCTCTCTCCTCTCACTTCCTGGTCTCACACGCTTTGCTGGCCATTGGCTCCTGTTGCTGTCAGTCCAATTCTGTAATGAGGAAGAGGGGGGCAGGGTAAAGCCATGCTGTCTGTGTCTATGGACCAGGATTGAACCATCACAAGTGCCCCCATAGTAAATGGCTTGCTATGGGGGCACTTGCAGAAGAGGAGGAACCAGGAGTGCCACCAGGGGACCTGAAAGTAGGTTAGGCGCAATTCTGCGCAGTTTTTCGTACAGAACAGGTATGTATAAACCTGTTTGTTATAGAATAAAAAAAGAATTTACAACTGCTTTAAGTTGCTCAGGATGTCAATAAGGCTCCACACGAGCATATATGTATTTTCTGCATGAACACAGGTTCTCTCTGGCAGAAGACCCTGCAGAAAATATGCATCTAAAGGGCTTGCGTTTAGATGCATACAATCCATCTTTCATTCAAATGAATGTCTACACATTTAGGGCTCATTCGCATGGGCAAAAGAATGCTGCATTTAGCTGTGCACAGCAGATAGTTTTGTACACATCTAAATGAAGCACTATCCATTTACTGACCGCCCAACTGGGAAAATACATAATTAGTTTGACGTTTAATACCAGAGCTATGATTGCAGCTAGATGGCATAACCCTGGTATTATCTTTTTCCCTTAGATGCTGGACTTTGTTAAAAGTGATCAGATCGGCGGATCACCCATACGCCCCCCCCCCCCCCCCACACACACATACATACACACCTTTCTGGTGGTTCCTGGCTGAGCGGTGAGCCCAGGAACAGATCCAGCACTGGTGGTGGCAGCCCATAGAGATGAATGAAGGAAAGATGGCCTCCTCACCTCTATGGCCTAGGACTGGGGTCTCCAAACTATGGACCTCCAGGTGTGAAGAAACTGCAAGTCCCATGAGGCCTTGCAAGACTGACAGCCACAGGCAAGACTCCCAGAGGCAGAGACATGATGGGCAGCACAGTGGCTAAATGGTTAGCACTTCCGACTGGCAGTACTAAGGTCGTTGGTTCGAATCCCAGCCACCGCACCACCTGCCTGGAGTTTGCATGTTCTCACTGTGCCTGCATGGGTTTCCTCCCACACTCCAAAGACATGCTGGTAGGTTAATTGGATCCTGTCTAAATTGTCCCTAGTATGTATGAATGCAAGTTAGGGACCTTAGATTGTACACCCCTTGAGGGTTAGGGACTGATATGAATGTACAATATATATGTAAAGCGCTGTGTAAATTGATGGCGCTAAATAAGTACCTGAAAGAAAATAAGAAGAAGAAAGATTTGAAGTACTTCAACAGCTGAAGGGCCATAGTTTGGAGACCCCTGGTCTAGGAGGACAAGAGTGACATTATGACATCGCCTCCAGTTCCAGCACCATATCAACAATGCCATTTGTTTTAGTTTTTACTTTTAAAAGGTAGAGGAGAGATTTGGGGTCTTATAGACTTTCATATTTTAAAACATGGGAGATATATATATATTTTTTAATTCATTAGTGTATTCTTCCCCACAAACTGCATTTGAAAAACCGCTGCACAAAAACCTTGTGACATAAAAAAAATGCAGCGAACATTTTGTTCTCTAGGGCCTCTGCTAAAAAAAAAAAAAAAAAATATTTGGGGTTCTAAATTTCTAGCAAAGATTACTGATTTGTACTTCTGAACAAAGGAGTGTCAGAAAAAGACCTGGTCCTTAACCACCTCCCATCCGGCCGTTGTATATAAACGGTCAGACAGTGGCAGTGCAGGGTCAGGTGGCCGTTTATAAACTGCCTCCCCGCCCCCTGCTTGTGCGCGCTCCCTGGGAGAGCGCAGCACCGCGATCCGGTGCCCGCTGTGTCTTCCGGACACAGTGGAACACCGATTGTCGTATGGGACCTCTGTGCGAGGTCCCGATCATGTGATCACTGATTAGCCAATCAGTGATCACATGAAGAGTAGTAAGCAAGATGTCACTTCTGACATCATTGCTTACTATGTGTGAAATCTGTGAATGATCACAGAGGTCATATGGTACAAGGCTATTCACAACAGCCTTGTACCATGTGACAAGCTGTGACCAATTACAGCTCACACAGTATTTCTCAATGGCTGCAAGAATGCAGCCAGAGAGAAGGAGAAATGATTGCTTTTACAGCCTTTATGGGTATAAAAGCAGTGTAAAAAAAAAAAATCTTCATCACCTCCCACAAGTAGTACAGTGTCACCATGGTGACAATGTACTGCTAGGGTGACAGTATGTAAAAAAAAAAAAATATATAAAAATGTAAAAAATTTTTTTTAAAAATTATCATTTTTGATTAAACTAATTTGGGTTAATTTTTTACTAAAAAGATAACTGAATACATTTTGGCCAAGATTTATGATGAAATATTATTTATTTTCAAACTTTTATAAGAAAAAACACTTTTTTTCAAAATTTTTGAACTTTCATTTACATAGCAAAAAAAAATAAAAATCCCAGTGGTGAATAAATACCACCAAAATAAAGCTTTATCTCAAAACAAATGCTAAAAAATTCATATGGGCACAGTGTTGCATGACCGCGCAATTGTCAAAGTGTGATAGCGCTGAAAGCTGAAAATTGGCCTGGACAGGAAGGGGGTATAAGTGTCCGGACTGGAAGTGGTTAAGTGGCTCTAGTGATCAAAGAGCCCATACACACAGCTACGCCAACATACAAAAGTCTGCGCGATGTTTAGTGGGGCACAAAAAAGGAGGACACAGCTGCTGCATTTCCAGGTGCAGATGTTACAAATGTATGGACATAAATGCAATTACTTAGTGTGCAGGATCTTTAATACAATCTAAAATGCTTCTTTTTCTGCCCATGTGAATGAGAACATACATGTGTCAGCATCTAGGCACATATAATCTGCAGATCTGTGCGGCCGTGAACGCAGAGGTGTCCGACATTTTTTTTCTGCGCAGCTAAACAGCGCGCACATTCGGGCAGGTAGGCGGAGCTGTGTGTACGGCTCGTTGATGACTCTAGCACTGCGTTTCGAGGCGTACAAATCAATGCACACTCCACATCTAAACACAGCATTTTTCTGCCCATGTGAATGAGTCCTAAATGTGAATACATTAGATGTGTCATTTCCGTGGGATCTTCCGCCAGTGACAACCTGCGTTCATGCAGAAATACACATCCACCCGTGTACATGGGCCCTATACTCTCCCATGTCACTTAGTCCTTGGGTCCATGTCCTGATGTGATCATTCCTGTCAGGTGGAAGGCCAGCGATCCTCAGGCTGTCATGTACAGGGTGAAGGTGACTCCTACCCACATGAAGGTCTCTGGACTCCCCAGCTCTCAGACAGTCCACACTTCACATTTCCACCCACCTGCTCTCACACTGGAATAGGGCAACAACCAGCCAACTCTGCCCCTCGGCCCGGCGATGGGCACCCGGGAAGCGCTGCGAGCCATAGCAGCCAACAACCCAGCCCTGAACGCCGCCATGATTACTAGTCCGGCCACCAGTACTGCGCATGTGCTGAGAAAGTAAGCCTGAACACAAAGTATAGGAGCCGCACGAGGTCAAAATTATTCATGGCAACGCGCTCAGCATGACAGCAACCAATACTGCGCATGTGCGGCTGAGAAAGTAAGCCTGAACACAGAGTATAGGAGCCTCACGAGGTCAAAAGTATTCATGGCAAGGCAACGCGCGCAGCATGACAGCATCCAGCACTGCGCATGTGCGGCTGAGAAAGTAAACCTGAACATGGAGCATAGGAGTTACATGAGGTTAAAATTATTCAGTGCAACGCGCGCAGCATGACAGCAACCTGCATGGCCTGAGCTATGATAGGACATAGAATAGGGTGCAGTATGGGCGGACTGACCATTTGGAAAATAGGGCACTGCCCGAGGGCCCTGGGTCAGTAGGGGGCCCCATGAGATACCCCTGGTACCTTTTTCATAGGCTTTTTTGAGTTTGGGCAAGGACACAGGCCCCATGATCCCCTATTGCCCGGGGGCCCCATGAGTTGTTAGTCCACCCCTGATTTGTAGTGAGCTGTGTGTTCCAAATATCACATTGAACAAATCGCAGCGCATCCGCACCAAAAAGGTGCAGGACCTTTTTTTGGTGTGCACTAGAATTGGATCGCATGGGTATTCACACCTATGCGATCCGATTCTGCACATCGCACCACGTTTTGCGACCCGTTTTTGGGGTGTTGTTAATTTGACGTGCACACCCGCAGCGGTTCGCATGAACGGAGTCCGATTGTGATGCGGTGTGGAATTGGCACAGAAATCGCGAATTCTGCGCCACATCGGTGTGAACCGAGGCTCAGATGCGATGTGGCATATCGCATGTGATTCGCACAGGAACTGCACCGCATTCCAGTGCAAATCACATGCGACTTGTGTGCAGTGCGATTGGAGCCATACATTTTATATGGCTCAAATTGCACCACATCCAAACCAAAAAGGTGCAGGACCCTTTTTTTGGTCCTCAATAGAATCGGATCGCATGGGTATTCACACCTATGCGATCTTATTCTGCACATCGTACCTCGGTTTGCGAACCGTTTTTGGGGTGTTGGTAGCTTGACATGCACACCCGCAGTGGTTCACATGAATGGGGCGCGATTGTGATGCAGTGTGGAATTTGCACAGAAACCGCTGCAAATTCTGCACCGCATCAGTGTGAACCAAGGCTCAGATGCGGTGGCATATCACATGTGATTCGCACAGGAACTGCACCGTATTCCAGTGCAAATCACGTGATTTGTGTGCGGTGCGATTGGAGGCATACATTTTATATGGCTCCAATCGCACTGCATCTGAACCAAAAAAGGTGCAGGAGTCCCAGGGGCGGACTGACCATTTGGAAACTCGGACACTGCCCGAGGGCCTTGGGTCAGTAGGCAGCCCCATGAGATGCCCCTGGTACCTTTTTCATAGTCTTTTTTGAGTTTGGGCAAGGACACAGGGGCCCCATGATCCCCTATTGCCCGTGGGCCCCATGAGTTGTCAGTCCGCCCCTGTGCAGGACCCTTTTTTTGGTCCACACTAGAATGGGATCGCATGGGGATTCACACCTATGTGATCCGATTCTGCACATCGCACCTCGGTTTGCGGACCGATTTCGGGGTGTTGTTTACATACACACCCACAGAGGTTCCCATGAACAGGGTGTAATTGTGATGCGGCGCGGAATTCGTACAGAAACTGCTGTAAATTCCGCACCGCATCAGTGTGAACCCAGGCTGAGCCATACAAAGTGTATGGGTAAAATCGCACCGCACACAATTCACGTGATTTGCACAGGAATGCGGTGCGGTTCCTTGTGAATCACAAGCGATATGCCACACAGCATCAGTGTGAACCCAAGCTTAAAATTTGACCAACTGAGGTTTGTTTACTAAAGCTGCTTCATTCAGAACCTCATGCACTTCTGCAGAGAAGCCAATCAGCTTCCAGGTTTTATTGCTAATTGAACAAGTTGAGGTTATAGGCTGATTGGCTGCCAGATTCTGGGTGAAGCAGCTTTAGTAAACAAACACCACAGTGTCCATGCTGAGGCCAGCTAGCTAATAAAAGTATAACTAAAGGCAAGATTTTTTTTTAGTGTTGGATAGACTGGAGAGGGACTAGAACCCTGTCAGGTCTTTATTGCCATCTGTGCTACTGCTAGGGAGATTCACCCTCTCTTTGTCATGTTTACCATTATCAATTAAAGTGAAAATTTAAAATAAACCCAATTTTTGGGTTGTCCCCACCTACATGGAAGAAAACTATATTTGAAATATATTTAGAAAATATTCTCCCCAAATATATTGACATATATTTGAAATGCTACAATTTTGGGCATATTCAATATATTTCAAAATGTATTTCAATAAATATATATGTATGTGTGTATATATATATGTGTGTGTGTATATATATATATATATATATACTGCATGTTGAAATGCGTTTTGATTACAAAATATATGTAAAATACATTTAAAATATACTGTATGTCTTTAAAAATACAAATCTACGTTTTTGGAATGCGTTTACAAATATATGTAAAAATATATGTTAAAATGACTTTTTTTATATATTAAAAAAAATCTGAAGAATATATTTAAAAAATATTTTTAAAAAATATTTTTCATATATATTTTGTAATATATAAAAAACACATTTGAACATGCAGTATATATATATTTTATATATGAAATATATTTTGAAATATATTGAATATGGCCAAAATTGTAGCATTTCAAATATATGTCAATATGCTTGGGAAGAATATTTTTAAAATATATTTCAAATATATTTTTCTTCCATATGGGCATAACAGGAATAATGGGGATATTTTCCAACGGGGACACTAGGTCTGGTGACAACCATGAATTTCCTCACTACAGAGGGATTTCCTCTCACTTCCTGTTTGGCATATGAGACAGGAAGTGAAGGGAAATCTGCCCAATGGAAAAGATGGCAAAAAAAAAAATCTGACAGGCGTTATAACCCTCACTTACCCTATCTAAAGGCCCCTTTTACACGAGGTGGACCCGTCAGCGGATCCACTTGCTCAGTGCGGGATCTCTCCGCTGATCCCTGCTGAGCAAGCGGATGATAGGTCCGTATCCGCTCCGCTACTGCAGAGCGGACACAGACACAGTCCACTGTCCTCTATGGGCGGTCGGATGGAAACGGACCGCCTGTCCGTTTCCATCTGACTGCCATTCCATCCCATCCGATGGACGGAAGGGGAATGGATCCCCATCTGTCTCTTTTTAGCAGATCGAATTGGATTGGATTTCGGTGGGCGTAAACAGACACATGTCCATTTACACCCACCACTCCATAGAGAAGAATAGAAGTTCTGATCGGGTCCATCTGAAAAATGGGCAGTCAGACCCAATCGGAACGTCCGTGTGAAAGGGGCCAAAATGAAAACAAAACATTTTGCCTTTAGTTCTACTTAAAGGAGTCCTATCCCACACCGTGTGTGTTCACTTTATCCCAACGGATGTTCCAGGGACATTCAAGTTTATTTAGTTTTGTAATGCAGCTACAACGTACTTTCATTGTTGTTGGAGAGTGTAGGGCAGGGTTAGAACCCAAGTTATGTTTTTAGTGTTGTTTATGTCCTTGCTGAGGAGACTCATCCTAGACGTGTCACTGGGACAGATAGTTATGGGGTTTCCAACATTTTACAACATTCTGGCTAAATGAGACAGTCCTGGGTTTCGGACACTGTTCCAGGCTGTCCCACAGGATTAGGATTCTGTGCAGGGTGGTCATTCCAGGACCTGGCAATATTATGTAGGACTGTAGATCTCCCACCGACAGTAAGGTCTCATTCAGACATGTGAATAAGGCGTCCGTGGATTCCTGCAGCTAAACTCTGTGAATTGTTGTGGCTGGAATCACATGTGGTAAACAGCTTCGATCAGGAAGCCTGTACAATGACAGGCTGGCAGGTGCCATGGCTGTATCCATACAACCAGCAGTTAGGATTATTCCTGAACAGTTACATATCTCCATCTTACACCACACTATTTTCATGTCACCTTACCTGGGGAAGAGACCTTGTGTGGTTCTGAAACCTTGCACCTCTGTTGGTGACATGCCATTCCAATGTCAATAAAGGCAGATTTACGCAAAAAGCTCTTGGTGTTCTGGTGGCATACAGTATCTTTTTTCAGATGTTCAGTCCTGGAAACAAACCATCTCCAAAGTCAATTTTCATCCCTAACTGCAGGTAACAGCTGATTTCCTGGCAGCAAATGTTCGCAACCACCTGCGATTCTATCTACAACACTGCCCCCAGCTACATCACCAGCCTCATCTTGAGATATCACACAAATCACCCACTCAAGGCCTCTTGCTCTCTAGCTCCCTTGTTACCTTCTCCCATGGTCACCTTCAGGACTTCTGCAGAACCTCTCCCATCCTCTGGAACTCCCTACCCAAATCTGTCTGGTTCACTCCTATCCTGTCCGCCTTTAGGCAATCCCTGAAAGCTCCTTTATTCAGGAAAGCCTACCACACCCCCACCTAAAAACTGTACTTCAGCCACCTCCATCAGATCATGCCCCACAGCTATTACCTTTTGTACCACCTCCCCCTCCCTTTAGATTGTAAGCTCCACGAGCAAGGCACTCCTTTTTTTTTACTGTACTGTGTTGTAATTGTACTGCCTCCCTTTATCCTGTATAATTATAATAATTCCAGCCACAGGATTCCACAGATTCCTGCTGTAGGAATCCACTGATGGCCCTATTCATAAATGTGAATGAGGCCTGACAGTAAAGTTCCAGCCAGAGGAGGCAACGCAGTTAAGTTACCACTGTTAACTCTTGCCTGTACTGACACCAATGATTTGTGGTAATTTTGCTCCCGCTAAGACCAACATTTGCGTTTATTTCATCCCACTGACAAAAACAATAAGGCTTATTAATTATCCCCCCACTGACACCAACCATCAGGCTTTTTTTCTACCAGTGACACCATCCATCAGGCTTATTTTGACACACTGATATGGGGGTAAAATAAACCCCAAAGCGGTGTCAGTGTGTGTGGGGAGGGGGTCAGCAGAACACTGGGAATGTGAGCAACTCTGTGCAAGTAGCATGTGGCACTGCCAAGGTTGCCTTTCTCTTCCAGTGTACCAAGGGTTAAGAGAGCAGAGGGACCCTTTCGTTCACACTCATCAGGAGTGCCCACTATGCCCAGCCCCCTTCTATGAATGAAAATATCTGAATGGAGGAGGTGGAGCTTTCATTCACCTACCTACCTTCCACACACAGAGTGTTTTTCGTTCGTACAAACAGTGGTGGGGTGTCAGAGGTCGATGCAACTTTTTAGCAAGTTTTTATTTTCAGACTAGTTTTGCTTTAATATTTTTGTGGCTCAGTCCTTTAATACTGAAATGTGTGCCTTCTTTGCATCTACTTAAAGGATAATTTCACCATTCGCAAAATGCAGGGCCGTCTGTAAGGAGGGGCAAAAGGGGGAGCTGCCCTGGGCCCAGTCATTGCTGTGAGGCCCAGAGCAGCTTCCCTTTACTTGCCAACTGTCCAAGTGTACTTTCTCTTGATGTCTTTGTCCCAGGCTGTGTCCTGATATCTCAGTGTGAAGTACTGTCACTTAGGGCTCGTTCACACTTGACTGTTTTACCAACTCTTGCCAAACACCCCTATAGCGTTTGGCAAGCGTTGATCTGGTGTTTTACGGAGCGTTTTTAATGCTCCGCAAACGCCACATGCGCGGTTCAGCGGCGGTTGCTAGGCGCTTGCCGAGCGTTAAAAGCGCCCTACAAACGCCTATAATGAAGTATGAATGGTGTTACCGCTCCGCAACCGCGTCGCAACCGCACCGCAAACGCCAGCCGGGCGTTTGCGGAGCGGCACCATAGACTAGAATAGGAGGCTTCAACTCCTTCTGACTCAACCAGAGGCGTCCGTTTTCCCGCGACGCTAACGCTCCCGTTAGAACAGCACCATGTGCTACAATGTGCAGAATTATCCGAGGCGTTTGGGAAGCGGTAAAAACGCTTCCCAAACGCCTTTCTGCTACCTGCACACAACGCTAGTGTGAACGTAGCCTTATGCTGCCCAGCTCTCCCCTATTGCCATGTACAGATGGCTCACATGTACAGACTGTGTCAGCATTCACATGTAAACAACCTGTACTCATATGTAAATAGAAGAAGCATTCATATGTAAATAATGGTGGAATTCACATGTATATTATGCCCCCTGAGATTCCAGCAGCCATGACCTCTGCTGAATGCTGCCCACTGGAGCGGTAAACAGAGGCATGCTTGAAAGTCCTACCTGCAACTGTGGTCACTGATCCTACCATCAGCCCCTTCTACAAACGTAAGCAAAACGGGGAGAGGGGTGTGCAGAAATACGCAGAAAAGGAATTAGGTGAGTAAGGAGGAAGTGCACAGAGGTAAGGTAGGTGGATGCAAAGATGAGCAGAGGAGGTATGTAGAGTTAAGGTGGGGAAGGAGGCTGGAGTGGAGAGGATGGAGGGGGTTTGGGGTGCAGAGGTTAGCATTGAAATTTAGGATGCAAAAGGTGTACTGACAGTGGAAAAAGATGTATCTCACGTGCAGGGCAGCTCGTTCATTTCAATGGGCTGCTCCACGTGCTGGAAATGCGCAAAAAAGTCCCTGACCCTTTTTGAAAATCACATTGAGCCACACAGTGCCACAGCACTGTGAATTTCAGTGCATGTAAAAAGCGTCAGCAGATGCGTGAGGGTGCCATTAGCAATTAATTGCTTTGTATCTAAAGGGCAGCACGTTTCTTTGGGGGTCAGGAAAGCTATTTTGCATGCATTCCCGACATGAGCAAAAGTGAACATTGGCTAAATTTCTCAATTACATCGGTGGTCAGTGTTTATCTTCTCATTACATTGGGGCATGGTGTAGAATTATTTCATTCACACTAGTGGTCAGTGTGAATGCCCCCTTACATTGGTGGTCACTGCGAATGCTCCTGTTACATTAGTGGTCAGTGTAAATCCCCTTTTAGATTGGTGGCCAGTGTAGAAACTCCTCTTTATATTGGTAGTCGGTAAAGAATCTCAACTTTCATTTCTGGTCAGTGTTGAATCCTACCTTACAATGGTGTTCCATGTAGAAGCTCCCCTTAAAATTGGTGGTCCGTGTAAATTCCACCTTACATTAGTGACCAGTGTAGAATGTATTGGTTGTTGGTAAAAAAAATCCCCCATGACATTGGTTGTCAGTGTAAATCTCCCCTTACATTGGTGATCAGTGTAAATCCCCCCTAACATTGGTGGTCAGTGTAGAAATGTAACCTCCCACCCCCATCCAACACTGCCACTGATCCTAGCCACCCAAAGCAATGCCACTGATCCCATCCCCACCAGCATTGTCACCCATCCCCCCCAGCACTGCCACTTATCCCATCTCCCCCACCACTGCCACTGATCCCTTCCCCCTACCACTGCCAGTGATTCCATCAACCCCCCCAGCATTGCCACTAATCAACCCCCCCCCCCCAGCACTGTCACTGATCCCAGGAATCCTAGGATCCCTGGGAGTTTTCTGTGTATTGGTGGGTCCCCTCATTTGCTCAGCCCATGGTGTGCAGGCAGTGAAGAGATGATGTGCTGTATCCTTCAGCAACCAATCAGTGAGCTGAAATTATGTGATGTAACCTCTAGCAATCAATAAGTGGTAATAATGCACAGTAACCAATAACAACCATTCAGTGAGCAGTAATAATGTGCAGTAACCTTTAGCAACCAATCTGTAAGCTGTAACGATGTGCAGTAACCCCTAGCCTCCAATCAGTGAACTGTAGTGATTTGCTGTAATCTCTAATAACCAATCAGTGAGCAATAGTGATGTGTAGTAACCAATCAGTTAGCAGTAATGATGTGCAGTAACCTCTAGCACACAATCAGTGAGCAGGAATGATGTGCAGTAACCTCTAGCAGCCAATCAGTGAGTGGTAATTATGTGCTGTAACCTCTAGCAGCCACTCATTGAGTGGTAATGATGTGCAGTAACCTCTAGCAACCAATTTGTGCATAGTAATGATGTGCAGTAACTTCTGGCAACCAATCGCAATCGCTGCCTGATCTGCTGCAAGGAACTGATTTTGACTCTAGCTGCTATTTATTGTATGTCTCAGAGCAGGTGGAGAGCTAAATTGCATGGGGGGGGGAGGGGGTCCAGGAAAATGTTTGCCCAGGGTCCAATCAATATTAACGACGACCCTGGTAACAAGTTACACCCATATTCAAGGTGTAACATGTTACTCTAACACCGGTCCCTGCACCCCTGATCCCCCTTTGTGGCAGCCAGTGGGGGATCCTCTCCCCCCACTAGCTCTTACAATTTAAAAAAAACTGGGCTCATTATTCAGTCACAGAGTTCAGTGAATAGGAAATTACAAGTCCCGACAGCCTTTGCAGCTGTCGGATTGTCGTTCTCAATGAACTACCACAGTGCTGTTGACCGCTCTAGGTAGTTGATTGATTCTTCCTGTCAGTGTGAAACTGCCTGGCTGTACAATGTATGGACTGACAACTGACGCTGACAGTCTTATATATGATTTAAAACATCCAGACCATGTGATTGTTCAACAACAGTGAATATAATAAACACAACTTAAAAGTCCATAATGTGTGATTTGATCTGTGCCTTTTATATTTTGTTCCCAAACAGGTGCTCTTTATTGCTTATGTCCACATAAGGACTAAGGATTCCTGAGGAAGTCACGTGACGTAACGCGTAGGGTGGCCCAATGCTGTCAAGCCGCTAAACCGGACGTTTACGAGCTGCCATCTTGGAAATTCCTGAACACATTGAAAATACATTAGAACAAGGGTTTTTTTATTGTGGTGTTCCAGCAGGACGCTTTTAAATGTGAGTGAACTTTGTTTTTTTTAATAAATCACGCTAAATGTACATGCTACAATATGGCAAGCGTTTCTGTTTACATATGCAGTGGATATGTGGGACAAAGAAGAGACAAGGCCGTTTGCAGCAGAGTGAGGAGGAAAGTGGAGTCATCCATACAGTATACCTACCCAGGTTAAAGGGGAAAGGCGTTATATGACCTATGCAATTTGGGTCATATAAGGAGGTGAGAGTATATATGTATGTCTCTGGTGGAGGAGCACCTATAGGAATATATGTGGACATAAGCAATACAGAGCACCTGTTTGGGAACAAAATATAAAGGCTCAAATCACACATTATGGACTGTTACGTTGTATTTATTATATTCACCACTGTTGAACAATCACATGGTCTGGATGTTTTAAATCATACATAAGGTTATAGAGATACATGCGCGACACTATTATATGACATATCTTTTGTGTGTCGTAATGCATGTAAGGGTCAGCAGCACTGGTATCCACAGGAGGTTGAGGAGTTATTTGTTGCGCTGAAGTTTTATTTGTACTCACACTGACAGTCGCCAGAGTCCTGCATGGCACCAGCAATCTGCTGATCCCTGGCGCAATGCTTTCCAGGCTTCTCAAAAAGTAAATGTACATTTTTTTTTTATCTGAAATAAAATGTGCAGTTATTATTATTAATTTTATTTTTTAAGTTCATGTATCCTTTAAATGTTACTATAGTGTGAAGTACTGCAGGAGCTGTACTTCTGTCTTCTTGCTGCATTAGAGAGGCTTGCATGACCGACAGCTCAGTCAAATACTGCCACCTCCTGAAAGCCTGTCTTTGGTTTTTTTTCTTGTTTTTTGTTTTGTTTTTTTGCTGAGCTGCCATTTTATTTTATTTTTTAATTTATTTCAGGCAATTATATAGTGCCATCAATTTAGGCAGTGCTTTACATATATATTGTATGTAGCACTTACCCCTGAAGCTGCTGTATTATACTTAGAGTAGATGTCTTACAAGACCCTAGTTTTTGAGAGCTTGTCACAAGTAGTTCCAGCCATGACTCAGTAGGTAAATATGCCAGTTGTGCTAACATGAGGGTGTGAGTCCCAAGTGTGGTGTGCTTGGATAGCAGGAAAAAGTGTATGTGACTGTACTGGAGGCTGCAGCAGGTGCCCTAGGGGAGCATGATGTAGGTGTGTCCCCTTCAGGTAAGGTATTGGGGTGAAAATCCACTGGGTGTGTTGTAAAGGAAGCTGCATGGGGAATGGAGATGGTAAGCCTCTGGGATAATGAGGGAATATCCAAAGGGGTGGGATCAGCAACAGGAGGATTGCAGTGTACCTTGGAGGCAGTAGGATTTTTGGTGGCAGAGTGATGGAAAGTGGGGGATTGGCAAGTCTCCGGTGTAATATAGGGAGGGTTCAGAGAGATACAGGTAAGCTTTAGCAGGCTGTCTTCAGCTCATACCCATCAGGTATCCCAACACTCCTTCCTTTCATGTTATTTACATCCATGGGATACCAGTCACTCCCCCATCTCCTCCTTCCCATGTCATGCAACTCTTCTACACCCCTCCATAGGAACCACACATTCTGTACCCCTCCCTTTGCTTTCCCTGTTATCTATACCCCATGGATGCCCATCATTAGTATATTCTCTCCTATTGCTTTCATTGTCATCCAGCTGCCCCACACTCATCCATAGAAACCCCACATTCCTGCATCCCTCCCTTTGCTTTCCCTGTCATCCACCCCCATGACAACCTCCCACTCTTGTACCCCTCCTTTTGCATTCCATGTCATACAGCTCTACTGCATCCCACACTCCTTTTGGTACCTGTATCCAATTTGTCATATTTCATATAGAGGTGTTGGGGAGTGTAGCAACTGTGCATACAAAGATGGACGTGGTCCTCCATCTTGCTAAGGATCCTCCATCTTGTATCTCTCTCTCTCTCTCCTCCAAATCCCCCCTCCTTCTCTGTTGAGTGACCCGTGGTCCCTGGATGCTGAGTTCAAAAGGCATCAAGGCCCAGCGGGAGAGCTCATGGTTATAAACCCCAATTAGCCTGGCCCCCGTATGTCTGTGAGCCTCTTACTTGGAAAAGGATCGTAAAGCCATAAACCAAGTCCTTCACTGAGCTTCAAAGACATTCCAGATAAACCGTACAACAGACATCACATTCAAAATCCATTTTCGCCTATGATTTCATATCTTGGAATATGGAACACTTACAAGGAGACCAGGCATATATTCAGATCGGTCACTTTAATACAAGTCGCCTGATATATTACACCCCCTAGCTGACATCTACAGGAGAGCAGAAAATGATACCTCCTTAACCGTCCCAGCAGGTATGTCATATTTCATATCTAGACGTTCAGCAGATGCTTCTGCATATTAATCGACTAGTGGCTAGGCGGCTAGATGCCCCGAGGGTAAGTTATGGACCATGATATAAACGGTGAGGGATTTTGGTTCTAGCTTGGGTCTCCGCCCAACACCCTCCCCAAATGAGGCGATTGGTTCTCTGCTTCAAGGAGACACCCTGCTGGGTTCCTAGAAAAGCTGTTATGCTTGGAGCTGAGTTGAGCTAAGTTGAAGAATTCTCCCTTTTAACATCAGAACCAGCTTTGGGAGATAAAGGCCCTTTTGCTCAGGAAACTTGATCTGCTAAACCAAGGCTGACGGCAAGTACATTATCTCTCTAAACTTCTTTCTGTTATCTCTTTGCTGTGTTATTGCTCCCTGTATATTTATATATATATATATATATATATATATATATATATATATATTGGCTACATCTTTTTCTGTAAATATTTTTTTTGCACCCTTTTGACCTTTTAGTAATAAATTTTACTTTCTGAGTGTTGAACTGTTTCTAAAGCTCTTTAATGCAAACTAAGAACCCCTGTCTCTGAAGAGCGCTACTGTGTGTGTTTAAACCTCTGTATACCCTGCCTGCGGTGACAGTGGTATACAGACGATTATTCAAACATCATAGTGTTATTGCTAATATTGCCGAGTTTCCTATCTCTGTATAAAATGGATGTGGTGGCAGTGTGAAGGGTTAATTGCGTAACTAACCTGACCCAGTAACAATCGCTCTCAGTCTGCAGGTTCATCAATTGTGGTCCATTAGCTGGAAAATCTTTGTGCAGGGTGCAGCTGGGCTTGGCATTGTTACACATGTGACAGCGTGGTTTTAGATTGGCTAGTCCTTCGGTCACGAGTTTTGTGAGAAGGGCTGGGGTCGTCACAGGGAGCTCACTACATACACACTTTTGCACTACCCAATTTAGAACCTTTGCTAGCACCCCCTTCAATCTCCACTTCATACATAGCATGGCCAACCCAGGAATTAAACTCATGATCTCACGTTTGCTAGAAGGGTGCATTTACCCACTGAGCTAAGGTCAGAGCCACCTAACAAACTTGTTAAAATGGAGGGCCATATTAGATATAGAGACCAGGCCCTGCATCGGCAGAGATGACATTGTACCTTGCTTTAAATTCACTTATTCGCAATTCTCTCTGAGTTGTAAAGCTGATCATATCATACCTGCAAACACTTAACCACTTAATTAGTGAACAGAAAGCAAAAAATGCTGTTTAAAAAGTGACAGAGACATAAGGGTGTAGTATTAACAAAATATTAAAGACCACGCAAAAATACAGAAAGAAGGAGCACTTGTGCATTGCAGAAAATCATGTGCTTTCCACCAATGCACAAAAATGAGCAGCCCTTTAGCACACAAATGGTGATGTCATTAATTTTTAACACGCGTGATGAAACACATGGTAACAAAATAGTATGCACCTTGGTATGCTGTTATCTTTAAAATTGTCCGTGTACATATTTTGCACGCTTCTTTCAGGACCTTGTTCAACTTTCAATTTAGCATAGCTAACCCAGGATTCAAACTCACACCCTCACATTTGCTAGAAGGGGGCAATTACCCACTGGGCTACAGTAATAGCTAGAAGGGGGCAGTTACCCACTGGGCTACAGTCATAGCTAGAAGGGGGCAGTTACCCACTGGGCTACAGTCAGATCTGATCCAGTACCTTTGTTTAACTCCACTTATTTCAATCCACTTGTTCACAATCCTCAGTGAGCAAGCTCGTGAGTTGTGCAGTTGCCTATATCCCACCTGCAAACACTCAAACACTCCCCTTGTTAACTGAAAGCAAAAAATACTGTTTAAAAAGCAGAAAGACAAAAGTGTGCTGTAATAATAAAATATAAAATTCCATGAAAATACAGAAAGAAGGAACATTTGATATAAAGAGCAGGCCCTTTACCAGCAGAGCTGAAGCCAGGCCCGGACTGGCCATAGGGCACACCAGGCAATTGCCCAGTGGGCCTGGGCCACAGGGCTTAAGATGATCGGGCAGCACAGCAGTTTGGACGGGGCTAATACAGACTGCAGCCGCCGCTCACCTCCTGCTGTGCTGCTATGCCAAAAGCGGGGACGACAGGAGGAGCGGCAGTGACAGCTCCTGAAGGCAAGCAGGAAACGCCGCTGACACACAGACACCTCCTTGGCCAGCCGCTGCACTGAAGGGAGAACGGCGGCTTCTGTTCATCACCCACGGCCACCGGCACACTGTGACAGGTCTGTAGCGGCGGTGGATGGGGCTGTCTCTATGCTGGAGGGGCTGTCTCTATGCTGGAGGGGCTGTCTCTATGCTGGACGGGCTGTCTCTATGCTGGACGGGCTGTCTCTTTGCTGGACTGGGCTGTCTCTTTGCCCAGTTGGGTCCAGCAAAGAGACATCCAGAAAAGTGTCAGACAGCCCAGTCCAAGAAGGGACATCCCCATCCAGCAAAGAGACATCCCTGTCCAGCAAAGAGACATCCTGTCTTTGCTATATGGGGATGTCTCTTTGCTGGACGGTCTGTCTCTTTGCTGGACTGGGCTGTCTCTTTGCCCAGTTGGGTCCAGCAAAGAGACATCCCAATCCAGCAAAGAGACAGCCAAGTCCAAGAAGGGACATCCCCATCCAGCAAAGACACATCCTTGTCAAGCAAAGAGACATCCCGTCTTTACTGTATGGGGATGTCTCTTTGCTGGATTGGGCCATATTTTTGAATATATGGGGCACTGTGATTAGATCTCAAGGGCCACTGTAATGTAAAGGTTCACTGTCATATAAAGGGGACTGCACTGTAAAGGGGCACAGTAATTAATACAGTGCCCCTTTACAGTGCAGTCCCCTTTATATCATAGTGCCCCTTTATATTACAGTGTGCAGGACCGACGCCATGAATATTCCGTCACCAACTGCCCTTCACACCTTCCCCCCTCCCGGATATTGGCTGGTCAGTCTAAAATGCCCAGGCCTATTTTTTTGTCCCAGTCCATGCCTGGCTGATGCCATACCAGTTGAGCAACTGGCAGAACAGCTTGCAACACTGGCCAAAATTAGGCCCTTGTTAGATTGGGGGTTGGCAAGCCTCTCGGGTAGTAAGGGGGTGCTCCATAGGGAGGGTTCAGTGAGACAGGGAAGCAATTAGGGTTGCCACCTCATCCCTTTAAAACCAAACACATATTAACCACTTGCCTACCGGGCACATTTACCCCCTTCCTGCCCAGGCAAATTTTCAACTTTCAGTGCGGTTGCACTTTGAATGAAAATGCAACACTGTGCCCAAACTAAAATTTTAGCATTTTTTTGAGACAAATAGAGCTTTTGTTTTTCTGGTATTTAATCACTATTGGGGTTTTTATTTTTGCTAAACAAATGAATAAAGACCACAAATTTAAAAAAAAAACACGTTTCTGTTCTAACATTTTGTAAATAAATGATTTTTCTGCTTCACTGATGGGCACTTATAGGCTGCACTGATGGACATTGTAGGTGGCACTGATGGGCACTGACAGCCAGCACTGTGGAGGCACTGAGAGCCAGCACTGATGGGTAATGAGAGCCAGCACTGATGGGCACTATTGGACACACTGGTGGGCACTGATGGGGCTACACTAATCATCAGGGCACTGATGACCAGTGCCCTGATGAACAGTGTAGCTGTGCCCCTGAGACATGATACTTTTGGCTGCTTTTTTAAAAATATATATTTTTTAAATATATTCTTCAGATTTCTTTTAACATATAAAAAAGTAATTTTAACCTATTTTTACATATATTTGTAAATGCATTCCAAAGATGTAGATTTGTATTTTTAAAGACATACATTTTTAACATATATTTTTAAAATATATTTCAAATATATTTTTCTTCTATTTGGGCCACCTGAGGTCACATGGCAGCAGGTGCCTGGGCATGCCTTCCCACCATGCTGGTGCAATCCTCCCCAGGAAAGTCCCAGGGTTTAGTATGCCCAAAGAATAAAAACCCTCTCCCAGAATTCCTCAGAGCTGCACTCCCTAGGATTGGCTGAAGTGGCATTAATATTCAAACTGTGTTCTGTACTTCCTAGGTTACTTGGATACAGAGGAATTCAGGGCAGAACTAGCAGGACTTGAACATATTGAGCAAGCACTGCTAACAATTTGTTTATAACAGTTCTCCTGTTAAGCAGAGGAACCAACTGTAATCTACTTATCCTAGCACCCAGTGGCGTCGCTATGGGGGTGCAGACCGTACATGGATGACACCCGCAAGAGTGACACCATCAAGCAGAAAGCGCTGACTGTAATACCCCTATGCTCACCCTGAGGACATTACTCCTCTGTGTATTGTGGAACTCACAGCCACTTACGTTAGCCTCCTCTCTCTCAGAACATTTCTGAGAAACATGTTAAGGAATTAAGGTTGCATTGTCCATTATATCTAAAGGTAATTTTGTGAATATAGAAAATAAAGGCTTATCATAAATTTACAGGATGTATACAGGACCAGGATATATTTTTTGTATGGCTGTAATTTTATAATGGTGTTTTTTAACAATATGGTGAACAATAACATTTTTTGTATTTTTATATAACAAATTATTATTTTTGGGTACATCAAAAGTCTGGCTAGTCTTGATTTTCCTTGTTCCTTTCCCCTCCCGCTACATATATGTACAGTAAATTAACCAATAAATAAAATTATGTCAGAACTCATTATGTTTAAAATGGATATTTTGCATTAAAATGTAAATCTAATTTATATGAAAAGAAACAATTCCCACCATTGCAAGACCAAGAAAGACAGATTGTGTGGATAGAGGCAGAAAAGAAGAGGAGCTGTTGCTGGAATTAGAGGAGAAAGGAGGACAAGCATAGATGGAAGCTGAAAGAAATAATTAGAGATGAGCGAAGAAATGAAAAATTCGATTCGACTGATTCGGCGAATTCGTGGACAATATTCGATTCGAGTCGAATAAATTCGCTGTGAATTTAACTTAAAAAAGGGTGTTTCTAGGCTTCAGAGAGACTTAATATTAGTGCAGAACACTGTACCTTTAATTTAAATGCCCTTGGAGTCTGCTGGGGAAGAGAAATAATACTGTCAGTCAGTATGACATGCAGATGAGTGCCGTCGATCTTAGAATCACCGCACACTTCACTCATTTGGGCAGTCACGGGGCCAAAACCAGAGTGTGGAGCCACAGTGTGGCGGTGGAGGCAGCAGCAATGGGAGGCCATACAGCACCCTATGACAAAAATGGAAACCACCAGCAGTGTGAGGAGACCTGAAAGTGGCACATGGCAGAGTGTGGCGATAGAGACAGCAGCAATGGGAGGCCGTACAGGGACCCATGACACACTCTGGACCTGGCAGCAGCATGAGGAGGCGGTACAGGGGCCCATGACAGATTACGGGCCTGGCAGCAGCATGAGGAGTCGGTACAGGGGCCCATGGCAGATTACGGGCCTGGCAGCAGCAATGGGAGGCCGTACAGGGACCCATGACACACTCTGGACCTGGCAGCAGCATGGGGAGGCGGTACAGGGGCCCATGACAGATTACGGGCCTGGCAGCAGCATGAGGAGTCGGTACGGGGGCCCATGACACACTCTGGACCTGGCAGCAGCATGAGGAGGCGGTACAGGGGCGCATGACAGATTACGAGCCTGGCAGCAGCAACTTGGACAGGAGGACGTTCAGCTTCTGCACCGTCGGGTGCGTGCTCGCAAACTGTTGTCTCTTGGAAACGGATTCCAAGAAAGACTGCTGACGGAATCCGTGAAGAGGAGTAGCAGGAGAAGGAGCATCTGAACGAGCGGAATATGCCAACAAGCGACAACAGTGGCCCATGACAGATTACGGGCCTGGCAGCAGCATGAGGAGTCGGTACGGGGGCCCATGGCAGATTACGGGCCTGGCAGCAGCTATGGGAGGCCCGTAATCTGCCAGCACCCTATGACAAAAAATGGAACCCACCAGCAGTGTGAGGAGACCTGAAAGTGGCACATGGCAGAGTGTGGCGATGGAGACAGCAGCAATGGGAGGCCGTACAGGGACCCATGAGAGACTCTGGACCTGGCAGCAGCATGAGGAGGCGGTATAGGGGCCCATGGCAGATTAGGGGCCTGGCAGCAGCTATGGGAGGCCCGTAATCTGCCAGCACCCTATGACAAAAAATGGAACACACCAGCAGTGTGAGGAGACCTGAAAGTGGCACATGGCAGAGTGTGGCGATGGAGGCAGCAGCAATGGGAGGCCGTACAGGGACCCATGAGAGACTCTGGACTTGGCAGCAGCATGAGGAGGCGGTATAGGGGCCTATGGCAGATTAGGGGCCTGGCAGCAGCTATGGGAGGCCCGTAATCTGCCAGCACCCTATGACAAAAAATGGAACACACCAGCAGTGTGAGGAGACCTGAAAGTGGCACATGTTTGGGGCATGATTCATGGCGGATTTAGTCAGTTGTGTCAGGAACTGGTGGTTTGAAATCCAGACTAATCCACGCCTGATTCATTTTCACAAACGTGAGTCTCTCCACACTTTGGGTGGACAGTCGTGTCCTCCGCGGAGTTGCAATACCTCCTGCCGCACTAAACACGCGCTCCGATGCCACGCTACTGGCCGGGCATGACAGCCTTTCAAGGGCAAATTCAGCTAGTTGGGGCCAAAGGTCAAGTTTCGTTGCCCAGTAGTCAAGGGGATTGTCTACCTCGGTTGGCAGGGTGCTGTCCAAGTAGGCCTAAGCCTGTTGTTTGAGGTCCTGCTCCAGGTCCACCTGATGCTGCTGCTGCTGCTGCGGCTGGTTAGTAGTTTCCTCACTGCGCTGGTGAAGAAAGCTACTCATCATCGACTGCAGACTGAGGCAGCCGCTGCTGGTGGAGCTGCCACTGCTCCTACCACCCCACCCCTCCCCTGCTGCCATGGCAGCGGAACACGAGCGCACAGGGCCCACAGTGTCTGAGGATGGACGTTGGCGCAGACAGGCAGAGACCAGCTGACTACATAGGTGTTTTTTATAGTACGTTATTTTGGCCTCCCTCTCAGCAGGTGTGAAAAAGGCCACCATTTTTGAACGGTAGCGAGGGTCCAACAAGGTGGACAGCCAAAAGTCATCCCTCTGTCTGATGGTTATTATTCGGCTGTCGCTACGCAAGCAACCGAGCATGCTATGGGCCATTTGTGCCAAGGAATGCGAGGGACTCCCTGCCTCCATCTCCACAGCATACTGCCACGGTGCGTCTAGGTCCTCTGTCTCCTCTTCCTCCTCCTCTACCAGATGCTCCTGCTCCTCCACTCCTGTCCGCTGAGTGGAAAAACCACCCATTTCACTCAATAATTCCTGAGCACCAATGTCCTCCTCTACCTCCTCCTCTTCTTCCAGTCCTGCCCCCACAGGGGCCATGTGGCGTTGAGATCTGTGCGCCACGTCTACCGCACCCTGACCAGCCATTGTTAACAGCATTTGTTCCAGGACGTGCAACAGAGGAATGACGTCGTTCATCCCATAGTCCTGCCGACTCACGAATAGCGTGGCCTCCTCAAAGGGCCTGAGCAAGCGCAGGTGTCACGCATGAGCTGCCAATGGCTGACATCTAAGTTACACAGGGAGTACCTTTATCTGCTTTTAACATCAGGAAATCTGTGATGGCCTTTTGCTGTTCGTAAAGGCGGTCTAACATATGTAGGGTTGAATTCCACCTTGTTGCAACGTCACAGCATGAGGAGTCGGTATAGGGGCCCATGGCAGATTAGGGGCCTGGCAGCAGTTATGGGAGGCCCATAATCTGCCAGCACCCTATGACAAAAAATGGAACACACCAGCAGTGTGAGGAGACCTGAAAGTGGCACATGGCAGAGTGTGGCGATGGAGACAGCAGCAATGGGAGGCCGTACAGGGACCATGACAGACTCTGGACTTGGCAGCAGCATGAGGAGGCGGTATATAGGGGCCCATGGCAGATTAGGGGCCTGGCAGCAGCTATGTGAGGCCCGTAATCTGCCTGCACCCTATGTCAAAAAATTTAACACACCAGCAGTGTGAAGAGACCTGAAAGTGGCACATGGCAGCAGAGTGTGGCGATGGAGACAGCAGCAATGGGAGGCCGTACAGGGACCCATGACAGACTCTGGACTTGGCAGCAGCATGAGGAGGCGGTATATAGGGGCCCATGGCAGATTAGGGGCCTGGCAGCAGCTATGGGAGGCCCGTAATCTGCCAGCACCCTATGTCAAAAAATTCTACACACCAGCAGTGTGTGAGGAGACCTGAAAGTGGCACATGGCAGAGTGTGGCGATGGAGACAGCAGCAATGGGAGGCCGTACAGGGACCCATGACAGACTCTGGACTTGGCAGCAGCATGAGGAGGCGGTATATAGGGGCCCATGGCAGATTAGGGGCCTGGCAGCAGCTATGGGAGGCCCGTAATCTGCCAGCACCCTATGTCAAAAAATTCAACACACCAGCAGTGTGTGAGGAGACCTGAAAGTGGCACATGGCAGAGTGTGGCGATGGAGAAAGCAGCAATGGGAGGCCGTACAGGGACCCATGAGAGACTCTGGACCTGGCAGCAGCATGAGGAGGCGGTATATAGGGGCCTATGGCAGATTAGGGGCCTGGCAGCAGCTATGTGAGGCCCGTAATCTGCCTGCACCCTATGTCAAAAAATTAAACACACCAGCAGTGTGAAGAGACCTGAAAGTGGCACATGGCAGAGTGTGGCGATGGAGACAGCAGCAATGGGAGGCCGTACAGGGACCATGACAGACTCTGGACTTGGCAGCAGCATGAGGAGGCGGTATATAGGGGCCCATGGCAGATTAGGGGCCTGGCAGCAGCTATGTGAGGCCCGTAATCTGCCTGCACCCTATGTCAAAAAATTAAACACACCAGCAGTGTGAAGAGACCTGAAAGTGGCACATGGCAGCAGAGTGTGGCGATGGAGACAGCAGCAATGGGAGGCCGTACAGGGACCATGACAGACTCTGGACTTGGCAGCAGCATGAGGAGGCGGTATATAGGGGCCCATGGCAGATTAGGGGCCTGGCAGCAGCTATGTGAGGCCCGTAATCTGCCTGCACCCTATGTCAAAAAATTTAACACACCAGCAGTGTGAAGAGACCTGAAAGTGGCACATGGCAGCAGAGTGTGGCGATGGAGACAGCAGCAATGGGAGGCCGTACAGGGACCCATGAGAGACTCTGGACTTGGCAGCAGCATGAGGAGGCGGTATATAGGGGCCCATGGCAGATTAGGGGCCTGGCAGCAGCTATGTGAGGCCCGTAATCTGCCTGCACCCTATGTCAAAAAATTAAACACACCAGCAGTGTGAAGAGACCTGAAAGTGGCACATGGCAGCAGAGTGTGGCGATGGAGACAGCAGCAATGGGAGGCCGTACAGGGACCATGACAGACTCTGGACTTGGCAGCAGCATGAGGAGGCGGTATATAGGGGCCCATGGCAGATTAGGGGCCTGGCAGCAGCTATGTGAGGCCCGTAATCTGCCTGCACCCTATGTCAAAAAATTTAACACACCAGCAGTGTGAAGAGACCTGAAAGTGGCACATGGCAGCAGAGTGTGGCGATGGAGACAGCAGCAATGGGAGGCCGTACAGGGACCCATGAGAGACTCTAGACTTGGCAGCAGCATGAGGAGGCGGTATATAGGGGCCCATGGCAGATTAGGGGCCTGGCAGCAGCTATGTGAGGCCCGTAATCTGCCTGCACCCTATGTCAAAAAATTAAACACACCAGCAGTGTGAAGAGACCTGAAAGTGGCACATGGCAGCAGAGTGTGGCGATGGAGACAGCAGCAATGGGAGGCCGTACAGGGACCATGACAGACTCTGGACTTGGCAGCAGCATGAGGAGGCGGTATATAGGGGCCCATGGCAGATTAGGGGCCTGGCAGCAGCTATGTGAGGCCCGTAATCTGCCTGCACCCTATGTCAAAAAATTTAACACACCAGCAGTGTGAAGAGACCTGAAAGTGGCACATGGCAGCAGAGTGTGGCGATGGAGACAGCAGCAATGGGAGGCCGTACAGGGACCATGACAGACTCTGGACTTGGCAGCAGCATGAGGAGGCGGTATATAGGGGCCCATGGCAGATTAGGGGCCTGGCAGCAGCTATGTGAGGCCCGTAATCTGCCTGCACCCTATGTCAAAAAATTTAACACACCAGCAGTGTGAAGAGACCTGAAAGTGGCACATGGCAGCAGAGTGTGGCGATGGAGACAGCAGCAATGGGAGGCCGTACAGGGACCCATGAGAGACTCTAGACTTGGCAGCAGCATGAGGAGGCGGTATATAGGGGCCCATGGCAGATTAGGGGCCTGGCAGCAGCTATGTGAGGCCCGTAATCTGCCTGCACCCTATGTCAAAAAATTAAACACACCAGCAGTGTGAAGAGACCTGAAAGTGGCACATGGCAGCAGAGTGTGGCGATGGAGACAGCAGCAATGGGAGGCCGTACAGGGACCATGACAGACTCTGGACTTGGCAGCAGCATGAGGAGGCGGTATATAGGGGCCCATGGCAGATTAGGGGCCTGGCAGCAGCTATGTGAGGCCCGTAATCTGCCTGCACCCTATGTCAAAAAATTTAACACACCAGCAGTGTGAAGAGACCTGAAAGTGGCACATGGCAGCAGAGTGTGGCGATGGAGACAGCAGCAATGGGAGGCCGTACAGGGACCCATGAGAGACTCTGGACTTGGCAGCAGCATGAGGAGGCGGTATATAGGGGCCCATGGCAGATTAGGGGCCTGGCAGCAGCTATGTGAGGCCCGTAATCTGCCTGCACCCTATGTCAAAAAATTAAACACACCAGCAGTGTGAAGAGACCTGAAAGTGGCACATGGCAGCAGAGTGTGGCGATGGAGACAGCAGCAATGGGAGGCCGTACAGGGACCCATGAGAGACTCTGGACTTGGCAGCAGCATGAGGAGGCGGTATATAGGGGCCCATGGCAGATTAGGGGCCTGGCAGCAGCTATGTGAGGCCCGTAATCTGCCTGCACCCTATGTCAAAAAATTAAACACACCAGCAGTGTGAAGAGACCTGAAAGTGGCACATGGCAGCAGAGTGTGGCGATGGAGACAGCAGCAATGGGAGGCCGTACAGGGACCCATGAGAGACTCTGGACTTGGCAGCAGCATGAGGAGGCGGTATATAGGGGCCCATGGCAGATTAGGGGCCTGGCAGCAGCTATGTGAGGCCCGTAATCTGCCTGCACCCTATGTCAAAAAATTTAACACACCAGCAGTGTGAAGAGACCTGAAAGTGGCACATGGCAGCAGAGTGTGGCGATGGAGACAGCAGCAATGGGAGGCCGTACAGGGACCCATGAGAGACTCTGGACTTGGCAGCAGCATGAGGAGGCGGTATATAGGGGCCCATGGCAGATTAGGGGCCTGGCAGCAGCTATGTGAGGCCCGTAATCTGCCTGCACCCTATGTCAAAAAATTAAACACACCAGCAGTGTGAAGAGACCTGAAAGTGGCACATGGCAGCAGAGTGTGGCGATGGAGACAGCAGCAATGGGAGGCCGTACAGGGACCCATGAGAGACTCTGGACTTGGCAGCAGCATGAGGAGGCGGTATATAGGGGCCCATGGCAGATTAGGGGCCTGGCAGCAGCTATGTGAGGCCCGTAATCTGCCTGCACCCTATGTCAAAAAATTAAACACACCAGCAGTGTGAAGAGACCTGAAAGTGGCACATGGCAGCAGAGTGTGGCGATGGAGACAGCAGCAATGGGAGGCCGTACAGGGACCCATGAGAGACTCTGGACTTGGCAGCAGCATGAGGAGGCGGTATATAGGGGCCCATGGCAGATTAGGGGCCTGGCAGCAGCTATGTGAGGCCCGTAATCTGCCTGCACCCTATGTCAAAAAATTAAACACACCAGCAGTGTGAAGAGACCTGAAAGTGGCACATGGCAGCAGAGTGTGGCGATGGAGACAGCAGCAATGGGAGGCCGTACAGGGACCATGACAGACTCTGGACTTGGCAGCAGCATGAGGAGGCGGTATATAGGGGCCCATGGCAGATTAGGGGCCTGGCAGCAGCTATGTGAGGCCCGTAATCTGCCTGCACCCTATGTCAAAAAATTTAACACACCAGCAGTGTGAAGAGACCTGAAAGTGGCACATGGCAGCAGAGTGTGGCGATGGAGACAGCAGCAATGGGAGGCCGTACAGGGACCCATGAGAGACTCTAGACTTGGCAGCAGCATGAGGAGGCGGTATATAGGGGCCCATGGCAGATTAGGGGCCTGGCAGCAGCTATGTGAGGCCCGTAATCTGCCTGCACCCTATGTCAAAAAATTAAACACACCAGCAGTGTGAAGAGACCTGAAAGTGGCACATGGCAGCAGAGTGTGGCGATGGAGACAGCAGCAATGGGAGGCCGTACAGGGACCATGACAGACTCTGGACTTGGCAGCAGCATGAGGAGGCGGTATATAGGGGCCCATGGCAGATTAGGGGCCTGGCAGCAGCTATGTGAGGCCCGTAATCTGCCTGCACCCTATGTCAAAAAATTTAACACACCAGCAGTGTGAAGAGACCTGAAAGTGGCACATGGCAGCAGAGTGTGGCGATGGAGACAGCAGCAATGGGAGGCCGTACAGGGACCATGACAGACTCTGGACTTGGCAGCAGCATGAGGAGGCGGTATATAGGGGCCCATGGCAGATTAGGGGCCTGGCAGCAGCTATGTGAGGCCCGTAATCTGCCTGCACCCTATGTCAAAAAATTTAACACACCAGCAGTGTGAAGAGACCTGAAAGTGGCACATGGCAGCAGAGTGTGGCGATGGAGACAGCAGCAATGGGAGGCCGTACAGGGACCCATGAGAGACTCTAGACTTGGCAGCAGCATGAGGAGGCGGTATATAGGGGCCCATGGCAGATTAGGGGCCTGGCAGCAGCTATGTGAGGCCCGTAATCTGCCTGCACCCTATGTCAAAAAATTAAACACACCAGCAGTGTGAAGAGACCTGAAAGTGGCACATGGCAGCAGAGTGTGGCGATGGAGACAGCAGCAATGGGAGGCCGTACAGGGACCATGACAGACTCTGGACTTGGCAGCAGCATGAGGAGGCGGTATATAGGGGCCCATGGCAGATTAGGGGCCTGGCAGCAGCTATGTGAGGCCCGTAATCTGCCTGCACCCTATGTCAAAAAATTTAACACACCAGCAGTGTGAAGAGACCTGAAAGTGGCACATGGCAGCAGAGTGTGGCGATGGAGACAGCAGCAATGGGAGGCCGTACAGGGACCCATGAGAGACTCTGGACCTGGCAGCAGCAGGAGGAGGTGGTATATAGGGGCCTATGGCAGATTAGGGGCCTGGCAGCAGCTATAGGAGGCCCGTAATCTGCCAGCACCCTATGTCAAAAAATTCAACACACCAGCAGTGTGAGGAGACCTGAAAGTGGCACATGTTTGAGGCATGATTCATGGCGGATTTAGTCAGTTGTGTCAGGAACTGGTGGTTTGAAATCCAGACTAATCCACGCCTGATTCATTTTCACAAACGTGAGTCTCTCCACACTTTGGGTGGACAGTCGTGTCCTCCGCGGAGTTACAATACCTCCTGCCGCACTAAACACGCGCTCCGATGCCACGCTACTGGCCGGGCATGACAGCCTTTCAAGGGCAAATTCAGCTAGTTGGGGCCAAAGGTCAAGTTTCGTTGCCCAGTAGTCAAGGGGATTGTCTACCTCGGTTGGCAGGGTGCTGTCCAAGTAGGCCCAAGCCTGTTGTTTGAGCTCCTGCTCCAGGTCCACCTGATGCTGCTGCTGCTGCTGCGGCTGGTTAGTAGTTTCCTCACTGCGCTGGTGAAGAAAGCTACTCATCATCGACTGCAGACTGAGGCAGCCGCTGCTGGTGGAGCTGCCACTGCTCCTACCACCCCACCCCTCCCCTGCTGCCATGCCAGCGGAACGCGAGCGCACAGGGCCCACAGTGTCTGAGGATGGACGATGGCGCACAAAGGCAGAGACCAACTGACTACATAGGTGGTTTTTATAGTACGTAATTTTGGCCTCCCTCTCAGCAGGTGTGAAAAAGGCCACCATTTTGGACCGGTAGCGAGGGTCCAACAAGGTGGACAGCCAAAAGTCATCCCTCTGTCTGATGGTTATTATTCGGCTGTCGCTACGCAAGCAACCGAGCATGCTATGGGCCATTTGTGCCAAGGAATGCGAGGGACTCCCTGCCTCCATCTCCACAGCATACTGCCACGGTGCGTCTGGGTCCTCTGTCTCCTCCTCCTCCTCCTCTACCAGATGCTCCTGCTCCTCCACTCCTGTCCGCTGAGTGGAAAAACCACCCATTTCACTCAATAATTCCTGAGCACAAATGTCCTCCTCTACCTCCTCCTCTTCTTCCTGTCCTGCCCCCACAGGGGTCATGTGGCGTTGAGATCTGTGCGCCACGTCTACCGCACCCTGACCAGCCATTGTTAACAGCATTTGTTCCAGGACGTGCAACAGAGGAATGACGTCGTTCATCCCATAGTCCTGCCGACTCACGAATAGCGTGGCCTCCTCAAAGGGCCTGAGCAAGCGGCAGGTGTCACGCATGAGCTGCCAATGGCTGACATCTAAGTTACACAGGGGAGTACCTTTATCCGCTTGTAACATCAGGAAATCGGTGATGGCCTTTCGCTGCTCGTAAAGGCGGTCTAACATGTGTAGGGTTGAATTCCACCTTGTTGCAACGTCGCAGATCAGGCGATGCTGTGGAATTCCGTTCTGCCGCTGCAGCTCAATGAGGGTGTTCTTTGCGGTGTAGGAATGGCTGAAATGCATGCACAGTTTACGTGACATTTTAAGGATGTCTTGCAGTGGGATGGTGGATTTTAGGAACCGCTTGACAACCAGATTGAACACGTGAGCCATGCATGGCGCATGGCACAACCTTCCTTGACGCAGAGCAGACACCATGTTCTTTCCGTTGTCAGTCAACATGGTTCCGATTTTTAGTTTGCGCGGAGACAGCCATCTGTCGATTTCTCTGTTCATTACACTCAGCAGTTCCTCCCCTGTGTGACTACGTTCGCCAAGGCATACCAGGTGCAGCACAGCGTGACACCGTTGCGCCCTGCACATGTGATATGCCGGTCGGGTAATGGGACTTGGCACGGGGGTGGCGGCTGAGGACACGGCGGAAAAAGAGGTGGTAGAGGCGGACATGCTTGCTGGACCAAGGACGTGCAAACGTGGAGGCAAAAGCGTCGTGACCTGTCCAAGTTGCTGGTGCGGCTGTGCCGGCACCACGTTCACCCAGTGGGCCGTAAATGACATGTACTGTCCCTGACCGTAGTTACAGCTCCACACGTCGGCGCTGCCGTGCACTTTGGCAGAGACCGACATGCTCAAAGACTGGCCCACCATCTCTTCTACATGTGAATGCAGGGCTGGCACTGCCTTTTGGGCAAAGAAATGACGGCTTGGCACTCTCCACCGCGGCGCGGCACAAGCCATCATTTCTCGGAAAGGTGCTGAGTCCACCAGTTGGAAAGGGAGGGACTGCAGCACCAGCAACTTGGACAGGAGGACGTTCAGCTTTTGCACCGTCGGGTGCGTGCTCGCAAACTGTTGTCTCTTGGATACGGATTCCAAGAAAGACTGTTGACGGAATCCGAGAAGAGGAGTAGCAGGAGAAGGAGCATCTGAACGAGCGGAAGATGCCAATGAGCGACAACTCCCCTCAGCAGAGGTGTTGGAGCCTTGACTGGCTGATAGAGGGCGATTGACGACGTCGGGTGACGGAGCAAGTAACGGAGCGGGTGATGGAGCGGGGGCTGGGGCAGGCAGAACCGCCGTATGTTTATCACGGTTTTCCCAGGCCACCGAATGGTGACGCTGCATATGCTGACGCAACGCTGTAGTCCCAACATGGGCCCCCTGGCCACGCTTGCATTTCTGGCCACATAGTCGACATACGGCTACGTTTACTTCCTCGGGCGGCTTGAGGAAAAATTGCCACACCACCGAGTAGGAAACTTTGCCCCCGCTACTCTTCACTGGCTGACTGCTACTTCCTCCGTGCGCACCGGCACCACTACTGGCCGTGGTGGTAGGCTGCAGTGGAGCTGGTGCTCTACTCCGTGGACGTTTGGCTCCACTGACACTGATGCGACCCTGCTGCTGTCTCCTGGGCAACCCACCGACTGTTTTGCTCGCTGCCAAGCTGCCACCCTCTTCTCCTGATGATGCGGAAGAAATTGCCTGATGACGACGAGGCTGCCAAGTGCGATCAACCTCCTCATCATCAAGTAGGGTCTCCGCCTCACTACTAGCCCCCTCGGCTGCGTCTGGGTCAGGAGACAGACCTGTCTCTAGACCGGCTACCGAGCCACTCTCCTCGCCAGTACTTGTTCGCTTGGCTGCTGAAAAGGCCGATGTCTCCCCCCGTTCCTGACCGCCCTCTGTTAGCTCTTCCTCACTGTACAGTGGGACTGAGCCCACAGCATGCGATACTTCGCTTGGTGAGGGAACAGCAAAGGACAGGGGCAGGTAGAGGACACGTGATTTCAGTGGGCTTGGTCCCGGGCCATGCCAACTAACGGTTGTGTCTGACGTACCCACCGACCGTTGGCTGTAGGTGTCAGAGGTGACCTGGGAAGAGGAAGACGACCGAGCCAACCAATCAATGACGGCAGGGTTGTCGGTGGAGACACGACCGCTGGATGACACCGGGAGCACTGGCCTCTGGCTGCGAATACTGCTGCCTCGACCCCTTCCTCTGCTGCCACGTCTGCTCGCTCCTAAAACATTGCCTCCTCTGCCACTCCTCTGCATGTTGTCTGACATACTATTTAATTCAACGATTAGGTGTCCCTGAGTAACAATTCTCTGGCACTCAGTAACAATTCTGTCTGTCCCTGAGTATGAATTCTGTGGCCCTGAGTAACAATTCTGTGTCTGTGCGAGTAACAATTCTGTGTCTGTGCGAGTAACAATTCTGTGTCTGTGCAAGTAACAATTTTGTGTCTGTGCGAGTAACAATTCTCTGGCACTCAGTAACAATTCTGTCTGTCCCTGAGTAACAATTCTCTGGCACTCAGTAACAATTCTGTCTGTCCCTGAGTAACAATTCTCTGGCACTCAGTAACAATTCTGTCTGTCCCTGAGTATGAATTCTGTGGCCCTGAGTAACAATTCTGTGTCTGCGCGAGTAACAATTCTGTGTCTGTGCAAGTAACAATTTTGTGTCTGTGCGAGTAACAATTCTCTGGCACTCAGTAACAATTCTGTCTGTCCCTGAGTAACAATTCTCTGGCACTCAGTAACAATTCTGTCTGTCCCTGAGTAACAATTCTCTGGCACTCAGTAACAATTCTGTCTGTCCCTGAGTAACAATTCTCTGGCACTCAGTAACAATTCTGTCTGTCCCTGAGTAACAATTCTCTGGCGCTCAGTAACAATTCTGTCTGTCCCTGAGTATGAATTCTGTGGCCCTGAGTAACAATTCTGTGTCTGTGCGAGTAACAATTCTGTGTCTGTGCAAGTAACAATTTTGTGTCTGTGCGAGTAACAATTCTCTGGCACTCAGTAACAATTCTGTCTGTCCCTGAGTAACAATTCTCTGGCACTCAGTAACAATTCTGTCTGTCCCTGAGTAACAATTCTCTGGCACTCAGTAACAATTCTGTCTGTCCCTGAGTATGAATTCTGTGGCCCTGAGTAACAATTCTGTGTCTGCGCGAGTAACAATTCTGTGTCTGTGCAAGTAACAATTTTGTGTCTGTGCGAGTAACAATTCTCTGGCACTCAGTAACAATTCTGTCTGTCCCTGAGTAACAATTCTCTGGCACTCAGTAACAATTCTGTCTGTCCCTGAGTAACAATTCTCTGGCACTCAGTAACAATTCTGTCTGTCCCTGAGTATGAATTCTGTGGCCCTGAGTAACAATTCTGTGTCTGCGCGAGTAACAATTCTGTGTCTGTGCAAGTAACAATTTTGTGTCTGTGCGAGTAACAATTCTCTGGCACTCAGTAACAATTCTGTCTGTCCCTGAGTAACAATTCTCTGGCACTCAGTAACAATTCTGTCTGTCCCTGAGTAACAATTCTCTGGCACTCAGTAACAATTCTGTCTGTCCCTGAGTATGAATTCTGTGGCCCTGAGTAACAATTCTGTGTCTGTGCGAGTAACAATTCTGTGTCTGTGCAAGTAACAATTTTGTGTCTGTGCGAGTAACAATTCTCTGGCACTCAGTAACAATTCTGTCTGTCCCTGAGTAACAATTCTCTGGCACTCAGTAACAATTCTGTCTGTCCCTGAGTAACAATTCTCTGGCACTCAGTAACAATTCTGTCTGTCCCTGAGTAACAATTCTCTGGCACTCAGTAACAATTCTGTCTGTCCCTGAGTAACAATTCTCTGGCGCTCAGTAACAATTCTGTCTGTCCCTGAGTATGAATTCTGTGGCCCTGAGTAACAATTCTGTGTCTGTGCGAGTAACAATTCTGTGTCTGTGCAAGTAACAATTTTGTGTCTGTGCGAGTAACAATTCTCTGGCACTCAGTAACAATTCTGTCTGTCCCTGAGTAACAATTCTCTGGCACTCAGTAACAATTCTGTCTGTCCCTGAGTAACAATTCTCTGGCACTCAGTAACAATTCTGTCTGTCCCTGAGTATGAATTCTGTGGCCCTGAGTAACAATTCTGTGTCTGCGCGAGTAACAATTCTGTGTCTGTGCAAGTAACAATTTTGTGTCTGTGCGAGTAACAATTCTCTGGCACTCAGTAACAATTCTGTCTGTCCCTGAGTAACAATTCTCTGGCACTCAGTAACAATTCTGTCTGTCCCTGAGTAACAATTCTCTGGCACTCAGTAACAATTCTGTCTGTCCCTGAGTATGAATTCTGTGGCCCTGAGTAACAATTCTGTGTCTGTGCGAGTAACAATTCTGTGTCTGTGCAAGTAACAATTTTGTGTCTGTGCGAGTAACAATTCTCTGGCACTCAGTAACAATTCTGTCTGTCCCTGAGTAACAATTCTCTGGCACTCAGTAACAATTCTGTCTGTCCCTGAGTAACAATTCTCTGGCACTCAGTAACAATTCTGTCTGTCCCTGAGTAACAATTCTCTGGCACTCAGTAACAATTCTGTCTGTCCCTGAGTAACAATTCTCTGGCGCTCAGTAACAATTCTGTCTGTCCCTGAGTATGAATTCTGTGGCCCTGAGTAACAATTCTGTGTCTGTGCGAGTAACAATTCTGTGTCTGTGCAAGTAACAATTTTGTGTCTGTGCGAGTAACAATTCTCTGGCACTCAGTAACAATTCTGTCTGTCCCTGAGTAACAATTCTCTGGCACTCAGTAACAATTCTGTCTGTCCCTGAGTAACAATTCTCTGGCACTCAGTAACAATTCTGTCTGTCCCTGAGTATGAATTCTGTGGCCCTGAGTAACAATTCTGTGTCTGCGCGAGTAACAATTCTGTGTCTGTGCAAGTAACAATTTTGTGTCTGTGCGAGTAACAATTCTCTGGCACTCAGTAACAATTCTGTCTGTCCCTGAGTAACAATTCTCTGGCACTCAGTAACAATTCTGTCTGTCCCTGAGTAACAATTCTCTGGCACTCAGTAACAATTCTGTCTGTCCCTGAGTAACAATTCTCTGGCACTCAGTAACAATTCTGTCTGTCCCTGAGTAACAATTCTCTGGCACTCAGTAACAATTCTGTCTGTCCCTGAGTAACAATTCTCTGGCACTCAGTAACAATTCTGTCTGTCCCTGAGTAACAATTCTGTCTGTCCCTGAGAATGAATTCTGTGGCCCTGAGTAAGAATTCTCTGGCACTCAGTAACAATTCTGTCTGTCCCTGAGTAACAATTCTCTGGCACTCAGTAACAATTCTGTCTGTCCCTGAGTAAAAATTCTGTGGCCCTAATAACGTTTCTGTGGCCCTAAGTAACAATTCTCTGGCACTGAGTAACAATTCTGTCTGTCCCTGAGTATGAATTCTGTGGCCCTAACTAGCGTTTCTTTGTCCCTAAATAACGATTCTGTGGCCCTCATTAACAAGTCTGTGTCCCTGAGTAATGGTTCTCTGTCCCTAAGTAACTTCTCTCTGTCCCCAATTCTCGTTTCTGTGGCCCTAACTCTGTCCCTGTCCCTAGTACAGAGCGGTCTGCCTCTGTTCAATGACTGCAGGCAAATGAAGATTTCCAAAATGGCCGCTATATATACCTCGACCATTACACAGTGCTGGCTGGCTGGCTGCTGATTGGCTGATGCGATCACATGTCGTTGAGGAATGCATTATGGGGCAGCGCGCCTTGTCTGCGCGCCTTCCCCGACATCCCCGCTCCGTCGCCGCACATGTCAGCCGCCATTTTCGGAAAAATTTCGATTCGCGCGTCCGAATTAGGCTGTTTTTCGGATTCGGCACGAATCGAAATTTTTCCGATATTCGACTCGAATTCCACTTCGGATACTTCGATTCGCTCATCTCTAGAAATAATCTAAAAGTGCAGTGGGCATTATCAGAAGCAGGGGAAATTGAGGAAGAAAAGCAAAGATGATGCAAGAGAAGTAGAATGATCAGAGAGTATAGCGGTCATGGATGGAAGAAGGGAAGGATCATGTATGGATGAAGAACGGAACTTGAAGGAAGAGGAGGCAAACAATCATTTATGGATGAAGGAAGAGGCCTTGATGAAAAAAGAGGAGAGAGGAAAGCAGTCAAAGATGAAAACAGAGTGTGGCTGGATAAGTGAGCTGGCATTGTTATTCAAATTTGCTAGATGCTTGATAGTTGTTAGTGATACTACTATTGCCATTATATGCAGTGTTATATGGGAACAAAATTATTGGGGGGGGGGTTTACACCATGTTTTACCGCACTAGGTGACACCAAGTCTAGTGACGCCACTGCTATCACCTATCTAGAAGGGTGCTACATGTACATTAACATTAGTCCTTAACCCTCAAGTTGCTTACAGTCTAAGGGACTAATGCACCGCAATCACAAGCCAAGCATTTGGTTGTGATGCAGCCCATTGACTTGAATAGCCAAGCTTGACAGGCAGTGCCACCTGTTAACTCAACATTAACAAGATATACCTGTGCTCAAATCCCAATAACTAGTACATGCATTTATCTATCAGGTGCTAAAGGGCTGTAACCACATATTAACACTATAAATCCTGGAGAAACCTAGTAGCTCTCCCCCACTTTGTGTCTGTTTGCCCCAGGTTGGCATTGTGCCCACAGGAGCATTTGCGTAGGCAGAGCAGAGTAGGACTGGCCATAGATGGATTACTTTGACGCAGTTGGCCAGCCTAAACATATATCGCAATATGTGTGAACCAAAAATCCCTATTTTATATTGCAACGTTGGCTGGAAAGGGTAATTAGCAGTGTGCAGAGGGTGCCTTTAGGATTTCTAGTGTTAAAATGCCATATTAAATTTGCAGCAACACAAAGCATCTCAGCTGAAGCATGTGAACAGCCCCTTTCGACTGTGTTGTAGGCATTAGGTGGATCAGTAAAATCACAGCTCAATCACCTGTTATTACTGCCTCCCAGTCACCTATATGAGTGAGGCCTCAAGTGATCCACTGCGGATTGCATTTCAGAGAGTGGCAAATTTGAATTTAGACATACCTGTGATGATGAATCATTACAGCATCTCACGTATCTACAATTCTTTATAGAAAAGCTGAACACTGCCTACTGTGCACAATGTATGTCTGCAGAGCTGCTACAACTGTGGGGTCTCCATCCCCAAACAGGCAATTATTCATGTTTACTAAGTAATCATTTATCATACTTACACAATACAACAGTTCAGAAAGATGAATATAAGAGTCCTATGTACATGCAAATGTATCATATTTGTATCATATATTGCAGTACGTTACAGCCTCTTATATGGTTTAGCCTTTTGTTAGCACTTTATTATCCGTCATCCCCTATGACCTGATCACTGATCCAGACCTGGAACCATTTACTGTCTCCAGTTATTTAGAATACATATTTTTCATACTATGGTTTCATGCATACAGTATATAGGAAATGGCTAGAAAAATGAAGCATTGGAAATAATCTATACACAATTTAGAAACATCTCATAGTAAGCATTGTTATCGAAATATGTGTTTATCCACCTTGACTTCTTAATGACTTACACATAGCGTTATACTCACTCACCTGGCATTGAATATTGCAATAAGGAGATCTGCATGACAATTTCTCATTCATTTTTACAACAATCATACTAAATATTTTCTGCTGAGTTGACCACAGCTGATTCTCCCATTTTTCTATAGACAGATCGGTCCCAATTGATTTTCATCCGCTCAGCACATTTATTATTGATTTTCAAACTGCAAATACATCTGCTTTAATTTTTCTGTAGTTTTTCATGTTTCACTTCATTCAACATGTCTAGCTTATATCTGTTGTTTAATCTACCATACCTTACAAGTTGTTTTTGGAAGGCCACCACTGTATTTTATACGATCAATATGACTCAGAGTTTTAGTTCGAACAGTTGCTTTAATATTCCAGTAATGACCATTTACAATATATTTACAGCCATTTATACTACATAACACAACTGTTATATTAGCTGTAAATTTATTGTACTGTTATACTTTTTCTATGCATTATTTTATTTTGTGTGTTGAAAATCTGTGATGCACAATAATGTTGAATGTACTGTGTTTTTAAAAAATATATTTTCTCTATCAAAAAATAAAGAATTGTAAAGATATGTATTAATTACTGCTTAGGTATATTTTTCATGTACTAAACAATATGATAGTGTGACAAGAACACGCCTATCTGAAAAAGAAGGTTTCTAAAGGATCCAAGCGGAGTAGTATGAATTCAAATGAATTTAACAATACTTTATTTGATCACATAGATCATGAGGAGGTTAAACATGAGCACGGTGTACATATGAAAAAAATAAAATCATGTTTAAAAACACTTAGCGTCTTCAATTGAGGGTCATCTTAGCCAACAGAGCACCATATAAGGCAGAGTGGTGTAATGATGGAGTAGTTATCCTGGATTTCCGTAGGTTTCCTGCTTAATATTGTGTGAACCGTATATTCAGTGGATGTGTTCCCAGTATATATCAGGGACCTCCTGGAATGTACAAGCTGGAACACAAAAATACATCACATGTATCTAGCAATATGGAAACCAAATCACATCCAAAAATTTACCAGGCCTCCCTCCACAATAGTCAATGGATACTACTGTTACCTTCTCAGAGGTGAGACTATCATACCCGCCTCTCAAATGTAAGGACTTCCTGGATAGCCACCCCAAATGGAACAAGGTCCACAGTACCAAATGATTCTGAGGATATACATAGAAAAAGATAATAAATGTGTAGAACATGGGCATCAGGTAACCCCGAAAACAAAACACACATAGAGATGTGGATATATTACCATCAATGAGGATCAAGAAGACTCCTGTCGACTTGAACTAAGATCAGGTCCTTGATGCTTTTCCAAAAATGCATATGGGGGTGAGGGGCCAGGTATACACGATGCGTGTATTTCAAACACATATAGTGTGTATATAGCATATAGCAGGCCGTAGATACCTGAATTTAATATACCCAGTAAAGGGTTTCCAAAAATTGCTCAATTTGAGAAGGTTATTTGCGGTTTTTATAAGGATGTGGCTATGTCACACATGTATGGTGTATATGGTATGTTTCCATGTGGTCATTGTCAGATTTGTCCATTTGTACATAAGTCTAATCAGTTCTTCAACAATGATAACTCTAGGATATTTCAAATACGAAGCTTCATTAACTGTTCTAGTAGTAAAATGATATACATGATAGAATGCCCATGTAAAAAGATCTATATAGGTAAAACCAAAAGAAGCCTTAGGACTAGGATTGGTGAACATCTGAGAGACATTAGAAATGAAAATAGGAATGTAAGAAAGGGAGAAAAAGTGAACCCATTGGCGCAACACTTTAAAGAAGTACACGGGGGCAAAACAGACGGTCTAAAAGTAAAAGGTATCTTCCTGCTGAATATTTCGGCCCGTCGGGGGGATTTTGATAAAGTCCTCCTACAAAAAGAAAAATTCTGGATCTATACCCTAGGGGCACTTGTCCCATTTGGACTAAACACAGAACTTAACTTTGGGGTGTTTTTGAAATAAATTCCCTTGAACTCTTTATAAACCCTGAGTTATAATCTACATTGCGATACCTTATATATGCACTAAATATGGGCCTCTGTGGACAAAATATGAACCTAATTGTTCGATTCTTTCTACTCTTATTAAGTGGTGAGCATATAGAACAATAGGACTGTTTTTGAAATCTTGGTAGCTGTATTTGGTTTTGATGTTTCCCTATGTGAAAGTGAAATATGCTAACAATAATCTCCCGTTTATCATTCTCTTGGAAGATGATTTGATCCATAGTAATTAGGCTCCTCTTCCACATCCAGCAATCATTTTAAAATTCAAGATATATGTTTTAATTCACTTTTGGATATTCCTAATGTAGTGATATTCTTTCAACACAAGATGGCGAGGTGGAGACTCTTTGGTATGCAATTAGTGCACCATATAAGGCAAAGGACTGAAGTCCCCTCCCAGTTCTGACGAAGTCTGCGGTGATTGGCGGACGAAACGCGTCAACGTATTGACGTCACTACGCTCGGCGTCTTCACAGGGTGCGGCGCCCACGAGGCGGGAAGGAACGGCGGTGTCACAGCTCCCTGTTAGGTAGGCCCAAGACCTGTTGAGAACTACCAGTGGGCTATTATCACAGCGGTTCGCAAACGGCAATCCCTCAGGGAAATATATCTTCCACCGGTGGCAAGTTATTCAAAAGCTTATGGCTGTTGAGATTTACAGAGCCTACATGGTGTTCATAGGGCATGTTGTATGGGCCTAATTTACCCTGTATATTCAGGGAATTTTTTGGAAATCCTCTCAGGAGGAGAATCTACATATATATATATATATATATACGCTATCCTATTCAGGTATTTTTTTTTTTGCTGTGACATAGCCACATCCTTATAAAAACCGCAAATAACCTTCTCAAATTGAGCAATTTTTGGAAACCCTTTACTGGGTATATTAAATTCAGGTATCTACGGCCTGCTATATGCTATATACACACTATATGTGTTTGAAATACACGCATCGTGTATACCTGGCCCCTCACCCCCATATGCATTTTTGGAAAAGTGATCAAATAAAGTATTGTTAAATTCATTTGAATTCATACTACTCCGCTTGGATCCTTTAGAAACCTTCTTTTTCAGATAGGCGTGTTCTTGTCACACTATCATATTGTTTAGTATGCTGTCCCCTGGGTTTATGTATCCACACTTGTATAAGTGAGTCGGAGAGGTGCTTATGACATTAATTATTAGTGTCATTTTTGGTGGCTTGCTTTTGTTTTATTGTTGTGATATACTTCCTTAAAGGTTCTTATAACCTGTTCTGCCACCTTGGAGGTTTGGACTTAGTCTTAAACATCTGCATGGTGTACAGTGATTGCTGGATTATTGATATTTTTTGACTATATCTATATGATACCGTGTAATTCCCTCCCCTTTCTGTGGAAGGGAAAATACCTAAGGAGGTAATGGCCTACTTGATCAATGAGGAGATGGATGCGGAAATTAGATCTGCATTTACTAAGAACTTAGACCCCCAAGGAGAGGGAAATGAGGGAGACATCAAGACCAAGTTTAAGCTACATAAGAAACTAACTACTAAATACTTGAATAGAAAGTGGGATATTACATCCCTTGAATCATATATAGAGAGAGGGATTGTTCCCAGGGGATTAAGAGAAAGGGTAATTCCAGCAGAACATCTTCACACCCCCAGATTTCTGGAAAGGTGGAAAGAGGTCTGTATAAAACATGGCATAGAGATTATGCGATTAATTGTGGAAGAAGAGAAGGTTCAACTAAATGAACTCTCTAATGAAATTAATGAGAGCGCAAAATCACTTGATCCTCTGAAGAATGATCCTGAGTTTGATAAACATAATGATTTCCTTAGAAAAGAGATAGAAAAAATACAAAAAAAAATCTGAAATTTACGAAACAACAAAAATTTAGAAGAGACCTAGAGGACTGGGAGAAAGGTGAGATATTTGACCTAACTAATAGTAGAGGAAGGAGTCGATCAAAACGTAAAAAACATTTTTCTAGAAATAATAGAGGATATTCATCAATGAGTGAGGATGACGATGAAAGTAATAAGAGATCTGTCAGTTTTTTAGAGGAAAAAACAGATGGCGAGAACCATGGAATACTAAAACAAACAAACAAACAAATGAATGGGACAAAGGAAGAAAGAAATACCCCAATTGCCCTCAAACCACCCAATCAAAATCGAACCAGAAGTCACAAGAGATAAAAACTAACCAAAAGGAGGGGGAAACGAATGACCTTAAGGTAATAAATCTATCTAATTTTGTATTGAAAAAAAGACATTATGATTTACTGCGGAAAGGTCTAACTTTTTCTCCTACGGATAAAATGGACTTGTTTGAGGTCTATAAAGACTTAAACTTGTTTCTGAGAAAGATCCTTTTAAGAATTCCATATGTATCTAGAGAAGAACAAAATCCCTGTGATCTGAATTCAGAGAGAGAACAACAGGCATTAAGAGATCTCATTAGTCTCCTTGATGAGACTCCCACAGACAGTGAATTTGGGGAAGGAGATGTTTCTAACAAGTGGAAAAGACATACTAGACTTAAAACTCCTTCCAGAAGAATGCCCAATATCAGGGAAAATAAATGGCTAAGTACTTTTTTAGATCTAGTACATGATGACCTTGGAAAAATAGACTGGACAATGAGGAATGCTGATAACCTCACTAGGGGTGAAAGAATAGCCCTTAAGGAACTTAGAAATGCTAAAAACATTGTGATTAAAAAGAGCGATAAAGGGGGGAATGTAGTACTATTAGAAAGTGTGGAATATGAGAAGGAGGTGCTTAGACAGCTGAGGAGTCTGGATACATATCGCAAACTACATAATAACCCGTTCCCAAAACTGGTGGTCGATCTAAATAAAAAAGTGGGGCTGGCACGTGAAGCAAACCTACTAACCAAACGGGAATGTGATATGTTGACAGTTGATACATATAATATCCCCACCTTCTACGTAATCCCAAAAATACATAAAAATCCCTCTCAACCACCGGGACGCCCTATAGTATCTGCTATTGGTGGCCCTTTGGAACCAATAGGTAAATTTGTAGACGACTTGATCAAGGATTTGGTCCTGGAGCTCAAATCCTATGTAAGAGACACGGGGGATGTACTTAAAAAGATTCGAAATGTAAAAGTACCAGAAGGTGCACTCCTGGTGGGAATTGATGTGGAATCACTCTATACCTCAATCCCACACGTTTGGGGACAAAAAGCGGTGGCCCATTTTCTCGAGATATATTTTCCTGAAATGGAGGCCCAAAATGAATTTATATTGGATTTGCTTGAGTTTATGTTGACCCATAACTGTTTTCAGTTTCTGGGCTTCTTCTATCAGCAAATATGTGGTACCTCCATGGGAGCACCTTGGGCCCCGGCATTCGCATGTCTACATCTAGGTATGTGGGAAGAGGAGCTAGTATATCCCTCCACTCCCTATAAACAATATGCAATAACCTGGTTGCGATACATTGATGATGTCCTAATGGTATGGGATGGAGGTATGGATGAGCTTAAAAGCTTTATGGAATTTTTGAACAAGAATGATAGAAATATCAAACTTACTTATACAGTGGATAGAGAGGTGATAACATTTTTGGATTTGTCAATCTCTGTCCACGAAAATAAACTGGTCACTAAAACATTTAGAAAGGAAACAGCGGCCAATACACTTCTACATGCTAATAGTTACCATCCAAAGAGTCTAAAACAGGGAATCCCAATTGGTCAGTTCCAGAGAATAAAAAGAAACTGTACAGAAGAATTAGAATATAGACATGAATCTATCCAGCTCTACAAAAGGTTCAGAGAGAGGGGCTATTCACATAGAACCCTAAGAAGAGCAAAAAGAAGAGCCCTCGGTAAATCAAGAGAGGAACTAATTAATAAATTAAAACCAAAGGCAGCTGCGAATACTGAAAACCAACCGGTAAGATTCATAACTAAATTCGGACAACAATGGGATGAAGTCAAGAAGGCCCTGGACTCCCATTGGCATCTACTAATTCAAAATCCGCAGATAGCGAAAGTGGTAGGAGAGAGCCCCCATATGGTGGCAAAACGAACTCGGAATCTAAATGATATATTAGTACAATCAGAATTTCAGAGGGTACCACAGAGAAACTGGCTAACTAGGAAGACTGGTGTATATGGTATGTTTCCATGTGGTCATTGTCAGATTTGTCCATTTGTACATAAGTCTAATCAGTTCTTCAACAATGATAACTCTAGGATATTTCAAATACGAAGCTTCATTAACTGTTCTAGTAGTAAAATGATATACATGATAGAATGCCCATGTAAAAAGATCTATATAGGTAAAACCAAAAGAAGCCTTAGGACTAGGATTGGTGAACATCTGAGAGACATTAGAAATGAAAATAGGAATGTAAGAAAGGGAGAAAAAGTGAACCCATTGGCGCAACACTTTAAAGAAGTACACGGGGGCAAAACAGACGGTCTAAAAGTAAAAGGTATCTTCCTGCTGAATATTTCGGCCCGTCAAGGGGATTTTGATAAAGTCCTCCTACAAAAAGAAAAATTCTGGATCTATACCCTAGGGGCACTTGTCCCATTTGGACTAAACACAGAACTTAACTTTGGGGTGTTTTTGAAATAAATTCCCTTGAACTCTTTATAAACCCTGAGTTATAATCTACATTGCGATACCTTATATATGCACTAAATATGGGCCTCTGTGGACAAAATATGAACCTAATTGTTCGATTCTTTCTACTCTTATTAAGTGGTGAGCATATAGAACAATAGGACTGTTTTTGAAATCTTGGTAGCTGTATTTGGTTTTGATGTTTCCCTATGTGAAAGTGAAATATGCTAACAATAATCTCCCGTTTATCATTCTCTTGGAAGATGATTTGATCCATAGTAATTAGGCTCCTCTTCCACATCCAGCAATCATTTTAAAATTCAAGATATATGTTTTAATTCACTTTTGGATATTCCTAATGTAGTGATATTCTTTCAACACAAGATGGCGAGGTGGAGACTCTTTGGTATGCAATTAGTGCACCATATAAGGCAAAGGACTGAAGTCCCCTCCCAGTTCTGACGAAGTCTGCGGTGATTGGCGGACGAAACGCGTCAACGTATTGACGTCACTACGCTCGGCGTCTTCACAGGGTACGGCGCCCACGAGGCGGGAAGGAACGGCGGTGTCACAGCTCCCTGTTAGGTAGGCCCAAGACCTGTTGAGAACTACCAGTGGGCTATTATCACAGCGGTTCGCAAACGGCAATCCCTCAGGGAAATATATCTTCCACCGGTGGCAAGTTATTCAAAAGCTTATGGCTGTTGAGATTTACAGAGCCTACATGGTGTTCATAGGGCATGTTGTATGGGCCTAATTTACCCTGTATATTTGGGGAATTTTTTGGAAATCCTCTCAGGAGGAGAATCTACATATATATATATATATATATATACGCTATCCTATTCAGGTATTTTTTTGCTGTGACATAGCCACATCCTTATAAAAACCGCAAATAACCTTCTCAAATTGAGCAATTTTTGGAAACCCTTTACTGGGTATATTAAATTCAGGTATCTACGGCCTGCTATATGCTATATACACACTATATGTGTTTGAAATACACGCATCGTGTATACCTGGCCCCTCACCCCCATATGCATTTTTGGAAAAGCATCAAGGACCTGATCTTAGTTCAAGTCGACAGGAGTCTTCTTGATCCTCATTGATGGTAATATATCCACATCTCTATGTGTGTTTTGTTTTCGGGGTTACCTGATGCCCATGTTCTACACATTTATTATCTTTTTCTATGTATATCCTCAGAATCATTTGGTACTGTGGACCTTGTTCCATTTGGGGTGGCTATCCAGGAAGTCCTTACATTTGAGAGGCGGGTATGATAGTCTCACCTCTGAGAAGGTAACAGTAGTATCCATTGACTATTGTGGAGGGAGGCCTGGTAAATTTTTGGATGTGATTTGGTTTCCATATTGCTAGATACATGTGATGTATTTTTGTGTTCCAGCTTGTACATTCCAGGAGGTCCCTGATATATACTGGGAACACATCCACTGAATATACGGTTCACACAATATTAAGCAGGAAACCTACGGAAATCCAGGATAACTACTCCATCATTACACCACTCTGCCTTATATGGTGCTCTGTTGGCTAAGATGACCCTCAATTGAAGACGCTAAGTGTTTTTAAACATGATTTTATTTTTTTCATATGTACACCGTGCTCATGTTTAACCTCCTCATGATCTATGTGATCAAATAAAGTATTGTTAAATTCATTTGAATTCATACTACTCCGCTTGGATCCTTTAGAAACCTTCTTTTTCAGATAGGCGTGTTCTTGTCACACTATCATATTGTTTAGTATGCTGTCCCCTGGGTTTATGTATCCACACTTGTATAAGTGAGTTGGAGAGGTGCTTATGACATTAATTATTAGTGTCATTTTTGGTGGCTTGCTTTTGTTTTATTGTTGTGATATTTTTCATGTAGCATCCTGTCTTAAACAGTGGCTATTGCCTAAATTTATTTTTTGTTTCCTGGGTGGTAGTTAGCCCAGACTGTATTGTTATTTTACTTTCTCTCTGCTGCCAGTAAGTGTCACTTGTAACAGTATGAGATTTGCGACAAGACTTTCAGACTTCTGAATCCCTATATTTCCTTTAGCCTGCCCAGTAGGAGGTCGAAGGTTACTGGTGTATGCTGGGAGAGCACATGAATATTTTGGGCAGGCCTTGTGATCTCTCTCTTTCCATAAGCCTCAGCCTGGGAGGGGGGTGGTGGTGCTGCTGGATTGAGCTATGCCATTAGGCGCTATAGCCTGTGTGAGGCCTGACATGTGCTGAATGTGGAGATAGGCTTGAAGTGGTCCTGAATATTTACTGTGTAAGGTCTGCTCTGGGCTCTATAGGTATGGGCTCATTTACTTCCCCCTGTCTTCCAGGGAATCCTGGGACATAGTGGGTGGGAGAATCATGACCCCAGCCTGCATGTTAATATCTCCCCAGCCAATCCCTGGTCAATATGGCAGGCGATTAGCAGGGGGCTGAGGGAGGTATAAATAGGCCAGAGTACAGAGCATACGGTCACTCTTGTTCCTGGGAGAGTAAAGGCATGTTGGATAAGAAAATAATATGAAAATTTCCATGCAACAAAACGATTAGCCGATTATCTGATCGTTAGTATAGAGCTTTGCCGGGTTTAGCCGAGGCACATGGTTCTCTTTCATAATGACTTTCATGGTGCATGGCTTAGAGCCTGAGCTAGCTGTGCTCTACCCTTCCCTTCCTGGTGCTCTAATGACTGCTAGAGGAGCAGAGTGGAAAGTGGCAACTGATAGCCACAGCTTCTTGGTTCGAGCTGATCGCTCAGTTCTAGGGCTTAGAGCTGCAGTGGGACAGCTACGGCATCACGCCAATGCTGCAGCACAGCATAGAAGTGAGTATGTAGGTTTATTTTTTTGCAAACCCCAGACTTCTCCTTCAAGCCCTTGCTTTCATCCCTGTGAGCTGAAGAAATATACTGATTCCTCCTTTGACACTTGGCTATTGTATTTGCCTAAAACCCAAACAGCCAACAAATTTTCACCAGTGCCTTCGATTTTAACATCGACTTTTGTCAAGCTGGGTGATGCCAACAGAGATGAGAATTTCAGCTGATTCAGCAAGAATTTGAGCGGCGTGTGACCAGCTATAGATAAATTGACAGTCTTAAAGGAATTGCAATGTTTTCAGTGGCACACAGACTTGCACTGTGGGACGAAGCAACACAGCAGAATCATTGGGAAGAACTGCAAAGCAGTAAGCAAGGCCTGGGTATGTAATGAGTGAACATGTCTGCTCCAATATACTGTGACAGTGTGGCGATCTGTCACCCAGGATTCTCAACAAGGCAGGTTGAGGGGCTCCAGGGTAAGTGTTTGATACGGAGGAGAGTGGCTTTTCACTTTCCTCCTTTGTTTGTATCTCCATTTTGGGATCTGGAGCCTGGAGATTTCAAAGAGATCTGGAATGGATGAAATCTCCAATCCTGGGACCAGGTTTTGGGAATGGCCAGGAGACTGATTGCACAGGTGTGTGCAGGCCTTTTCATAGAGTCAGGACCAGGGTTCTGGGCTCCACCCCGGCAGATAGGAGTCAAGAGGGCTCCACCTGGAAGACAGGAGTCAGGAGGGCTCCACCAAGGAGAGGTGGAAGCCAAAAGCGGCAAGGAGCTGCTTGGGAGTAGCTGTGTGCTAGTGGCTAGCTGTGTGCGAGAGCCATTTTTGAAAGAGTCTGCAGGAGTCAGACGTAAGCCTGAAGAGGAAGGCCGGTGGAAGCTTGTGTATATCTGAGAGAGCCAGGAGGCTGAATTTTGTTTATATTGATGGTGGATACCCCTGCGTGGGAAGCTTTGTGGAACATTTTCTTTAAATAAAAGTGGGCTAAAAAGGCCTTAAAAAAGACAGCGAGTTGCTGTGTGCATTTAACCAAGCTCTACCATTTGAAGCAAGTTCCCACAATACATACTGTATATCAATACAAATTCCATGTGGAAAGCAGATTTTTAAACAGCAATATATGTTGATACAAGCATTTAACCCCTTCTCACCAACAGTATGCATATATGCAGCCTTACAGAAGTCGGCCTTTATCCATGAGGTCGCATTTACGCACACTTGTCTATGTGCTGGCAGCGCACCAAACAGCGTGCTCCAACTACAGAGACCAGGCTCTCACCGGGACCCCCAGGTCCCGTATTAACAAATGGACTCCCAGTTCCTGGTCAACTGATGACTGTGATAGCCTCTGATTGATCAGTTACATTGCAGCCCACCCCTGTGTTTTCTTTCTCATTGAATGGAGAGAGAGATACATTGTATTTTTCTCTCCCTGCAGGGAGAAAGATGTATATAAACAAAAGTGTGTAAAAAATAATAATAATTAAAAAAAAAAAGAAAGAAAAAATATAGCTAGGTCAAAGTTGGATCGAGGTCAGTTCCAGGGTTAGTGTTAAGGTCAAGGTAAGGGTCAAATGTCAAGATCACAGTCAAAGGTCAGGTTTAAAGGATGGGGTCAGTATATTTTGTGTAGGATTTTTTTTCTAAAATAAGCATTTTTTTAAAGTAGTATCAGTGTCAGCGTCAGTGTGTTTTAGGTAGAATAAAAAGAAGCAAAGTGCGCTCCATTGTTTCTGGGCTGTATTACTGGTACAACAACTAACATATACATATGTGGTATCGGTGCAATTGCCAGGAGAAGGATAATTTATTTTGGGTTGTTCCTAGGTGGTAGGTTAAGGCAATAGCAAGAAATATACAGTACAGCTAAATTTAAAAAATATATATATTTTTTTACTGTTTTGGGCCAGTTTTGCTTTGATATAAAAAAAAACATCAGGGGATATTCATTACCATTTACCACCAAAAGAAAGTCCAATTTGTCCTGAAAAGAAAACAAGATATAATCCACCTGGATACAGAAAGTAGTTCTAATGATAGGTACAGTTTTACTGACACATGTCAAAGTTGCAAAATTGTGTTCAGACATTTATATTTGTTCTACCCTCAGTCACTAAGGGGTTAATCAATCTGATCAGTTAAAGAAAAAACTATCTATCATGTTTAGGCAAATAAAGTAGGCATCTTGTAGTTCTTCTGAGTGGAGTTCTTGCCACATGATTACAAAATGTGCAATCTCCCTCCTATCAGTGTGCAGTTGGCTTAAAAAGAAGGCTGGACATTAAACAGTGAATGCCCCAGTGTGCATATTTCCTAGTTCACATACTGTATATCCCAAATCTAGGAATTAAAGTATAAGTAAAGAAAAAACTTTCTTTTTTTAAAGTGTGGAAATATTATAACCCATGTTAGATTTATGTCTGTGTTCTTGTTCGTCCTGTTGACCAACGTCACTGGGAATGAAAATGGGGAAAAAAATGTAAAATTCTGAGTTGCCACCAGAGCAGAAGTAGCAGAGCAATCTTCTGATAAGACCGTTTCTCCTGTCCATCCCTCTTCTAGTATGAATGTGGCTATATAGGGCATTGGCAGGTACTGATGCCAATTAAGCTACTTACAATGTGTTAATGAACACCTAGCTGCATTATCTTGCATCTTTTATATGTGCCTTGTGTTCAACTTTAAAAGAAAAATGCTCAGAGAAACAGCAAGGCTGCCACTGCTGACCTGTGTTCCGGAAAATGATAATTGCCTGGCTGTGCTGCTAACCCTTCATTATTATCACAGTCATTGACCCTGAACACGCATGTCAAGGAGGATTCCACATTGTTCCAGGTCAGGGAATCAGAGGATATAGTAGGTGTTAGATCATAGATATGACACGTTATGGTTATGGAAGGCACATAGTATTGACATTGGTGTAATAGCTACTGTGACGAGGCAGAAGATAAACAGAGGCAATAGGGAAGGTATGACATTTTTCTCTGTAGCGTTGTACAATGCTGTCGCATGAGGTGATATTTTTACCATTACATATGAGAGGAAAAACACCCGGTGAAATAAAAAAGAAGCACCGCAGCAAAGTCCTGTGTGTAGATCCTTATTAGCAAATATGCTGCAGACATGCTAATGCGTACTCTCAGCAGTCCCAGATTCTGCAGGAGTGTCTTGGGATTGAAGTATACTCCTAGGAAACGCTGCTTCCAGTACTCAGCTCTGGTCTTCAAAAGCCACACACAATGATCTCCTGCCAAAATGAAACCACATAGTTCCAGAGATGATGTTACTACACCCCAGTGTTGGACAAGATCACCAGCTCAGGGGAGTAAGGCATCCCATGCCCGTAAGAGCATGGGGCTGTACAATGTCAATTGAGGGCATATCTCCACACCCAGGAGACAGAGCTGCTCATAGTAACATATGACTGTACTTGGGAATTACTTGGTAAACCTGTGCATCCAGGGTTGTATGACCTTAGGCATGAGCAGATTTATGGCGGTGTATACCCACCCCATGGACAGAAATGTACAGCCATTTATTACTATTGGCAGCTGTACATACCAGCTGTCTCTTAGGAGGAAAACTATACCTATAATTTACATTGTATGCCAAAATATGTCCTGATCCCTATTCAGTTTAATACTAGACATGCTTCGAAGGTGAGACAAAGCATTATTACTAATGTTTTGAAGTGGGGATGGGGGACAAGGCACTGCCCGTAATTTTTTTAAAGGGGGACAAGGCACTAACAATAATGTTTTGAAAAAGGGGGGGTGGGGGGCAAGTATTTACACTAACTCTTTGGGTGGGGGGACAGTGCAATGAAATTAATGCTTTGCGAGGCAGCAGTGAACTGACTCTAATGATGAGGAGAGGGGTGGGCAACACATTGACACTAATGATTTGAGGGGAAGGGGGGACAATACAGGGACCACTAATGTTTTGAGGAAAGGAGGACAATCTCTTGGCAGTGCCCATGCTGAGGATAGGAAGAAGTGCTCCCTAGTGCCCCTAGAGGCTGACAGAAGCATGTGATAACACTCCGGTATGATGTTTAAGGCAGCACTCTCTATAAAAGTGTCACTTCTCCACACAGTCATTAGTTAACTCCTTGGAATCTATGCAAAGTTTTTAACCCTTTATATTCTGTACACTATGTTCTTATTACACTTCTCTCTGCCATGCAGCATTTCTGAGCTGGTGCATTCACCGGACTCTACCAGCCCAGTTACCCATCACCTCATCCCAGTGACACCGATCCATAAGTTTGACTTGAATCCCAGAAAGCTTGACTCTATTACCTGTGCTTATTCTCTTGAAGGCCTCACTCTGTCTTCTGTGAAACACAGGCTAGGTCCCTAGGATGCTCTGTGCTGCCAATCAGACTCAAGACTGAGGTACTGAACACTAGGGAAGGAGTCTAAGCACACCAGCTCCTTCACTAGAATGACCTTCCCTCACCTTTGCTAAGTCACCTCCGCTTCACGACCAGCTGGCTACTTATGCACATACTGTATACGCTAGTACTGTAGTCATTGGCAACGGCAATAGCCTTCTCTGGTTAGCAACACAGTCTACCTGCTGTTTTTGTGCGGGTTACCTGTGGTTTCCTGTAGACTTTATCTTCCACTCTCAATGGTTGTTAAGGAAGCAGCGGGTACTGACACCCAGCATGTCCTTAGCGCCCAGTGATGTCACCTGCCGCCATTCATTTGTAAACAAAGAGGCAGGGATAGTTGCTGACATAATTGGCCAAATATTGACTTATTTGGCTAATAAGGGCACTTTCACACCACCCCCCTTAGCAGGTTCCCCACAGCATGGGTGCTGCACAGTGTACCTACAATTTTTGTGTGGATTATCCAAACTTTCCAACAGACTAGGCATTTTGGTGCGTTTTCTAAAAGTGCACCAAAAGTACAGCATGGTGCATTTGGCTAATAAGGACACTTTCCCACTGCCCCGCTGTGGGTTCCCTTCAGCGCTGTGCAGCACAGTGCTCCTGTGGTTTTTCTGCAGGTTACCCATGTTTTCCCATAGACCTTTATTTGATTGGGAGTTTTTGTTGCATTTTCTGAAAGCACAGAAAAAATGCAGCATGCAAGAATTTTGGTCTTTTGAGAGTGTTGGAGAATGCTGGCACATAGAGCCTTTTTTCAGGAGACACATTTTTGCACCTCCAATCCCCCAAAGCTCAGGATTTTTTGCTTTCCTATTTCCTATCATATTTATGGGTCCCGGGGCTGCTGAGATCAACAGGTGGTGCAGTGGAATGTCAGACAGACGGACCAATGAACTACAGAGCCTGCACACATATATGATATATGGACTGATTTATCCAAGCAATTAATTTGCACTTTGTTGTTTTGGACTATTTCTATAAGCACTTTATTTTTGCACAGCATTACGTTATATATTAAGTTTTATTGTTTATTATGCTGATATGTTTTAGATAGCAGATTAAATACTTTTTCACAGTCCTGTAAATGGACAGCAGATAAACTTAAATACCTAAGTATTGATCTGACCCAAACCTTGGATGACACTTTCTGGGTTAACTTCACTCCGCTGCTCTCTACCATTTTCCCAGGAATTAAAATGTTGCGTACTTTATCTCACACTGGATTCAGCAGAAACAGCATATTGAAGATGAATGTCCTCCCAGGTCTGCTGTACGTTTTCCAAACCTGCTTATCAGTCAGGGGCGGACTGACAACTCATGGGGCCCCCGGGCAATAGGGGATCATGGGGTCCCTGTGTCCTTGCCCAAACTCAAAAAAGCCTATGAAAAGGTACCAGGAGCATCTCATGGGGCCCCCTACTGACCCTGGGCCCTCGGGCAGTGCCCAAGTTTCCAAATGCTATCAGTATACCCCCAAACTTTAATTTTTGCATTTCCTTTGGGCTGACTGCCCCCCCTAGAATTAAAACTGCCACACTCAGTTTATCTAAATGGTCAGGAAGGGTAGGCTTCCCAGATCTTATCAGGTATCATCAAGCCACACACTTGGCAAGAATACTGGACTGGTGCAAACATACCACCTCCAAGAGATGGGTGGAACTGGAAAAAGCCAGGTCTCCCATTCTGCTGAAGGCCATCCCTTGGCTTGGGAGGTCACATACCCACCCAAGATATGTGACCACTTAATCCTGGGAACCACTTTTAGCGTTTCCATCAAGATTTCTAAAACAATCCTCAATTCAGGCTCAAACTCTCTGGTGTCACTTGTTCTGGGGAACCAGGACGTCCCCCTAGGACTTTTAGTTAACAAGTTTCAGCCTTTTGTGATAGATAACATATTCTGACTGTTAGACTTTTGGGAGGATGGCAGCTGGAAATCAGTTCCCTCCATCCAAACCATGCTCTCTCCCCCTCTCCACTCTGGCAAGCCTAGCAAATAAGACACTATTTACTTTCTATGGGGGCCCACCCACCTCTATCCTTTTACCCTCTTCTTTTGAAGGGGAATGCATTTCCACTGCTTCTCTTAGATCAATAATAAAAGAAGATCCTTGCCACTTCTATTGGGCATGGTCTTTTCGTGGCCTATGCTGAGTTAGTGTTGCCTCTGGAGAACTACATGCCATTTTCCTTGCTGCCTGGGAGAGGGATCTTGATTTACAACTGACACCTAATCAAAGAGAGTTTATCTCCTTTTTTACACATAAGTTCTTCTATCTCCTCTAGGTTGCAATAGAGTGGGTACAAATTTTTAGCCTGGTGGTACTAGGTCCCTGTTAGGCTGTGCCGCATGTTCTCTAGTGTCAGCCCCAATTACTGGAGATGTGACGTGGCCAGGGTTTTGCTTCCTTCAAATTTTTTTGTTGTGTCTGAGAACCCAACATATGCGGTGGGATGCATGCTCCCTAATTTACGACCTTATGGACTTGTCCTTGGAACTGAATCCAGTGGTTTGCCTACTGCACCATAGCTCCTTCTCTAAACGTAAATACCAACATTCTCTGGTGAGACATCTCATCATTGTGTCCAGGTCATGCATCCCAGCACTTTGGAAGTTCCCATCACCTCCCACCGTGCGACAATGGATAAAATTGCAAATGATATCGTGTGCATGGAGGACCTCACCTCATCCATGGAAAGACAGGAAGTGTGCTTTCATAAGACGTGGTTCTATTGGACTCAGTTCACCTTCACAGAGAAATACCGTCATCTGCTTGTATCTAACTCAACGTGACCAGATCAGTGCGAGCCTGGGAAGGTCTGATGGGGTATCCAGTGTCATGAACAAGAAACAATACTGAGGGGACATAACAGGCTCAGACATATCCTTGGGGCAAACAGAAAATTGCAATTGGCAGGTGTCCCCAACCATCCAATGGAACTGGAAAAAACATTAATAAAGGACTTCAAAGATCCAAATAACTGAAGATGTTTTATCCATCACTCTGCTCAACTAGGATCTGACTGAGGGAATGCAGAAGTAGTGGGTGTACGAGGGAGAGAGTGTTTACAGCTGGATACCTTTTCCCAGATGGGTTGCAGATAACTGGTGAATGTGAAACAGAATACTTAGCAGGACTACAGGTGCCATCAGCCGCATGCAGCAGGCACAAAGCTTCCAGCTTGACCTTAGCATCCTTCAGGGTGGTGATGGTATGGGACTGGCCCCTGTAAGTAAAGATCAGCTTGAATAGAACCCCCCATTTGTGCTTGCTCCCCTGTGAAAGTAAAGCTGAAGTGTAGGGTTTCTGTTGTCTATGCTTTTGAATAGTGATCGGAGTAGAGCCCTTGAACAACTGATATGACTGACCCTGAAAGGAGAGATATGATTTGTCCCAAGCTGTCTGTAAAAGGGTTTCTTTGGTATGGTAAAACATGAACTTTATGACAGTGTCCCATGGGAGGCCATCTGACTTTTTGGGACCCAGGGCCCTGTGTATGCAATAAAATGCCAGCCAATCAATGGTGATAGAGGGCAAAAGCTCCTGAAAGAGAGCTGTAGCTGTGGAAGTCAGATCTACTATGGATTCAGAAAGAGCACAAAGGTGCAAGTTACCACTACGGATACACTTTTCAAAGTCCTCCAAAGGCTGTAAGGCACAGGACATTTCTCCTTTAAGAGCTTCCAGATCTTGTTCATGGTACCTCAATCACTGTAGCCATGGTGTCCATCTTGTTCTCCAGGGCACTGGTGTGGATCCCTAGTTTCCTTATTCAGAGTAGCCAAAATACTTTCCATACAAATAATCTCAATAACTCTGGAGAACCACATAGGCATGCACACCTTGATTGTATTTAAGAGGTGAGTCACTATTTTTTATTTTTTTTATATCTATGTACAGTATGTCCAAAAAGGGAGGAATGATGGCATAGGAAACCTACAGGCAGGTTGCCTACTCTAGTTATTTTAGCTTTGGCTGCCTAACCAGGGGAAGGGGTTATTGCCAGGAAGTCGCCTAAGCCTTCTGCTGAACTCTGCTCAGAGAGCCATCATACCCCCACCATTTACAGTAGTGGGAGTGCTGGGGCTTGCAGTCCACTCTGAAGAACACCAACTAATCAGGACTTCATCATTATGGACTACTGTCACCTTGGACTTGCCTGTATTGGACTCTATCTATGCAGGTATGTTGAGGCAGCCACAGTCACTATTAGGGTTAGTTAGGAGAGAGACTCTTTGCCTGTTAAACTGTATTGCTGAGTTTTATCAGTAAAGCCTTTGAACTGCTATTCTGCCTGGTGTCAGGGTTCTGTCCTCAGTAGAGGTGTTAGGAGACCTGGCACCCATGCCAGTACCTTGCATGGCCGCAGAAGTTCACATCGGCTCAAATTTGGCGCCAAACGGCCTTTATAAGGAAGCCCTGCACTACTCTCAGGTGCTGGTTGATCTCTGACTCCCTGGTACCTTCGTTCCCTTGCTATCCTGACTTGTGATATCCTGTTAACGACTCGGCTTGCTCCTGGACCTGTCTGCTCTGTTTAACCCCGACCTAACCCTGGCTTGTCTATCGGATCTTCTCTCCTGCTCTGTGTATGACCTCGGCTATCCCTTTTGACTACATCTACTCCGATCCCCACCTGGCACCCAACCTTGGCTCGAACTGGTTATCCTGTGATCCTCTGTTTTCTTGAAGACCTGCATACCTTGCACAGGTTCTCCCTGCCTGCAGACCCCATCTCAGTGCATCAGCCGTGTTCCTGGGTGGACCACCAAACAAGCACTCCCACAAGTGACCTGTGCTACTCTGCGCCTGACTCCTGCTGTCCCACCTTCAGGGGATTCTGGAACTTAGCCACAAGGGAAGCCCTCTCTCCATTGGCCTCTGTCACCAGGTACGTGATACCTGGTCTGAAGTTATTCTAAAGGGATGCATGAAAGTAACCAGAATGCTGCACATAGACATTTGAAGGTTGCATCAGTTAAAACACACTGGGGTATAAAGTCAGCTTCTGCAAGAGTTACCATGATGTGGGGTAGCAGTATGTGGTTGTCTAGAGTAATGAGAGTCTAGTAACCAGTACAAGCAGCCTGTTGTGAAGCATAGTACCGGTGCTAGTTGAGGTGTCCTCTGGTAGCGAAGGGGCTGCTTCTGGGGCTCCCTCCCCAGTGGTCCATCTCCCATAGCAATGGGAGCAGATCAGCATCATGGAAGCCTTCGCTTTGCCACCAGGTACGGAAGAGTAAGTGCATGCATTAGGTCCGCACTAGGTGCATGTTCTGACCCCACTCTGTTACTAGGAGCAAGGTACACTGGACAGGTGGAGTGGGCATAGGTTCAGCATGATGCCCCAAAATGCAGCAGTTAGAGTAGAGGTGTGAATTGACATAGGACCAGAGGGTTAACTGGAGTCCAGTTTATTATCTTGGAGGTTGGAAGACCACCTTAAGGTTGACTTTCCCTGAAAGCAGTCCCTGCCTTGTCCTCAGGCATTGATGAGCACTGCGCGGCATGGTACCCCATGTGTAGGGCAAGTGACCCAGTCCATGGTGCTTAGCGTAGCCCAGAAGAACTCACCCCAGGGTAGGCCTCCTGTGTCACCCTACAAATCTATTGGATCATCATCCATATCTGTCAATTATTTATCTTTCTTAACTAAGACCAAAAGCCCCTGAGTTTACCACAGGTCTAAAATGTATGTAGAAGCAAATTTATGCCAGCAAATTTCAGATGTTTGCGCGTACATCTTATTCGGCACAGTTGGGACCTTATACCACTGTGTGAAAATCGTATACCCTTTTTCTTGATATTTACTGGCTATAGAAGAGTAATAGGCAAAATACAGAATATCCTCTCTTTACGCTGGGGAAAACTTGGTCCCCAGATGTCTTTCCTATTTTAATAAAGATTGGGACGTATAAGAATCAGGTGGTTGAATAAGAAATTTGTATGTGGCTGAAACTGTAAGAGAAGAGGGTCTCGTAACTAAACACAGATTAATCTGTTTTTAATTTGACTGGATTTACATATTTAAATCTGTCTGATCTGCAGATATTTATACATTTTAGAAATATAGGCAAATGAGATTTATGAAGTACAGTATATTCTGTAGAGTAGATGAAGAATGAAAGCATTTGCAGCATTGCAGTTGCTCATGATTTTTTTCTACTGATTCGCTCATCACCAAACCTGAGTTTTCCTGTAGTTGTTTCTGTGCCATCCTGTATTGACTATTTGGTAGAAGAAAGCCTATACTTGCTGTATAATATAATATTATTAAGAATATTGAAGTTGTAAGGATACCGCCTTAGGGTTCTTAGGAAAATATTTAACTTGAAATAATACAATCACACGGGGCAAAAAGCAAATGAAATAAAAGCTTAGCAGACACAATATGAAAAAGAAAATACCTGTAAATTTATGTTGGCTATAACTATTTTCGTTAAGCTAATATGCAAAGAATGAATGCATCTATTAAAACAACAATAAGCACGGAATAGAATTTAATGATACATAATCTTTAATGGCTTTAGATATTAAAAAAAAAGTTATGGAGACCATTATGAATACATTATGTGTTAGCGCTTTTGAGAATAACTGATATAAAGTTACCCTAACTTCAATAGTCACATTTCATATAATGAGGCTTGCTATAGAAGTTGTTAATACTAATATTGATCTTGTTTAGGATAATATATTGGGTTATTACATTTGAATAATAACAATAATCGGGAATTACCCATTTTCCTCTCATTTCTATTTTATAATCACTGCCAAACTGCCAAGAAACACAAAGTCTGAATGGAGTCTAGGTATTAGCCTTAATATTGATGGTAATGTAACAAATGCAATTTACACAACAGAGTAAGCTATTAGATGATCCTTATGTAGTATTGATCCTATTTCCCATTATACATTGCCATTTGTTTGAAAAATGGTCATTTTCATCAATTATCCTAACACTTGGACTAATGTATAAGGCTGTTTTTTTAACATACCCTTGTAGAAATCAATGTTGAGAAAACCTTTTTTTTTTCGTAAAAGCCAAATATGGCATTCAATGGTTTACATTCCTTAAATCAGAAAATTATTACAATGTAAAAATAAATAGCATATTGAACAGCTATAAAGAGAAAGCCAAATAAAGGAACACAAGACTCATACAGTATGTACAAGTATTGATTATATTTATTATCAAAAATTTCTTGGCATCACTAAACTGTTGCAAAATGACCATAAGCCATTCATGAACATTAGACATTCATATGTCTAAGCCTGGATATTGGCATGCTACAAGGATTTCTTGTAATGTCTCATTCATGGGCAGGGGCGGACTGACCATTTGGAAACTCGGGCACTGCCCGAGGGCCCGGGGTCAGTAGGGGGCCCCATGAGATGCCCCTGGTACCTTTTCATAGGCTTTTTTGAGTTTGGGCAAGGACACAGGGGCCCCATGATCCCCTATTGCCTGGGGGCCCCATGAGTTGTCAGTCCGCCCCTGTTCATGGGTATGTTATTTTTCTCACTTGTGACTGTGGAATGTACTCTTCATAATGGGAATCTTTCACATCTACCCATATACATTCTTCTGTTTTAGATATTAGTTATTACATTCTTAGCATGCACTGAACCACCATATGGTTGACCAATAGAGTGTGTTTAGGCATACCTTATGTAACCAATTAAGTGTGTTTTACATATCAGTTAGACTTAGTACAAACTGATTAAATGGATTTAGGCTCCATTCACATATAGGTGGTTTGAATCGTGGGCGAAATCACCGCAATTTCAAGATGTGCTTTTAAAATGTCAAATCGCACATAAGTGTGTACAGGTGATATTTATTTTAATGACAACTAAACGTGCGGGGCGATTCTGCTGCAATTGTCACGCTGCAATCACACAATCCAAATCACATGACACGCGTCGCCCAAAAGAAGTTCCCAAAAATCACGGCAGAATTGCCCCACGTTTATAGGTGCCATTGAAATGAATTGCACCTGAACATGCTGATATGTGATTTGACATTTTAACAGCATGTTTTGAATGTGAATGGAGCCTTAAACAACTGTACATTTTTGTGAGCCTCTGACTGGGTGGGAAGAAAAAAATTAATGTATTTAAGTGGAATTAAACTCATTAATGTAACTTTTTTCTTAAAGTGGTTGTAAATCTCAGACATGAAATATGAACAAAGCATAGTCCTCTACAGTGTGTGCTTATCTCAATCTATATAATATCTGTCTGCTGCTTTGTTCTTCTGCTATCAGCATAAATCACTTCTGACAAGTTTTCCTGACACCAAGAGCAAATTGGTGACGGGAGGGATCTCCAGCAGATTGATATCTTCAGTAATGTTCCTGTGAGCTGTGTGGAGGGGGTGAGTCTCTTCCCTCCAATCAGCTCTCAGAGCTGTCCTCACTGATGTGACTTCAGCTCCCCGCCCCCTGATTTTTAGCACTGAGATCCTGCATAAATTCTGCACTTTAAATGGATGTAGGAGAAAGGTGGTTGTAGATAGACAAGTACAACTTATGTAGGATGAATTGTTTAATATCTGTGTATCACCTGAGGCACTTCATTGGGTATATGTAAGGGTTTATGTATATGTTTTTGGGTATATGTAAGGGTTTACAACCACGGCAAGGCATGCCGTGAATGATAACAACTTATTTCCTCAACCAAATTTTCAAGCCAACACATGGCAAGTGTCATAGTTGATCACAAGTGCAGCACTAATGCACCTACAGATCAAACAGAGGCTATGATGGCAGCCTCTTTCGCTGCAAAGAACTGAGTTTTCCTGTAGTTGTCTCTGAGCCTTTATGTATTGTCTAATCTATGGTGAGATCTCAAAACAGCAGTTGGGAAAAGGAATCATTCCAATCTGAGAGACCTGGAGCAATTTGCAAAAGAAGAGTGGTCCAGAATTCCAGTAGAGAGGTGTAAGAAACTCATTGATGATTACAGGCAGTGATTGATTTCAGTTATTTTTTCCAAGGGGTGTGCTACCAAATATGAAATTCAGGGTGCCAATAATTTTGTCCAGTCCATTTTTGGGGTTTTGCCTGGAATGTGTCAGGTTTGGATTTTTTGTTTCTCCACTTTTTTATGTCATACCAATAAAAAACAAAAGAAATATACATGAGAATGCCTAAACATTTGTAATTGCATCAATTTTCTTTGCGAAGTGGTGCATTATCTGACTTGACTGTAATAACCTTACATCCTGTATATCTTAATCACAAGGGCCACAAAATTCCTGCAATACTTTACAACTATATTTTACAATCTGAAAGATAAAAACATGACATTAAACATACTACAGTTACACTCACACTACTATGCATTTAAATAAAGCTCCACCTTATACCATAAAATCATTCTAATCAAATGGACTATATGGCCCAGTCTGGATTTTGGTAAGACTATATAGCTCCCTGTGGTTTCAGTTCTGCAAACAAAAAAACAGATTAAAAATTATGTAAGTTTACAGCTTTTTAATGCACTAGCCACCCACCCTGTCACCAGAATTGCAGGTAAAAGCACAAAAAAACAAATGTTTTAAATCCTAACTTGCAGTGTTCTCCTTTTTATAATTTTTTTTTATTTTCCTGCAATTTGCCAGAAAATTTGACTACTCCAACCAGCGTAGATTACTCTGCACAGCCCTCTCCTTCCTTGTACGTCATAGCTCTTTCCTCTACTGGGAATGTCTAATTACTAAGAACAAAATAAACATGCTATGGGTCTGTTGGATGTTAAAAAAACATAGCAGATAGCACAATAACATAATACATAGCATAATAAACATCACAAAACAATATTGCAGCGCTACAATAAATGAAAATGTATGTGCCATACAATCATGCAATGCAAATTTATGTGTTCATGTGTCACCACAAACTGAAAAAATATAACAAAGAAATCCAAATGTGAAGCCAAAAACTGTGAATTCAGTGGTTCTGCAATAAGGAGAGAAATGACAGATGTGGATACCAAATGTCACCAAACTTCTTATTGATAAAACGCACAGCACCTCAGTGTACAACAGAGGGGAGGCTTACCAGAATCATATGACCCCCAATTAAGAGTGGTCAACAAGCACTTGTGCATCAATCCAAGATATCCAGCTTTCCTCAAAACCACATGTCAAACGATGATACTGCTGCATTATATCAGATTGCTGTGCATACATACTCAGTTGGACACAGGGGCGAACTGACCATTAAGGCACTCGGGCACTGCCCGAGGGCCTGGGGTCAGTAGGGGGCCCCATGAGATGCCCCTGGTACCTTTCATAGGCTTTTTTAGATGTGGTTTGAGTGTCGACGAGGACACAGGTGCCCCGTGATTTCCTATTGACCGGGGGCCCCATGAGTTGTCAGTCCGCCCCTGGTTGGACATAGTATCATGTTAAAGAAAGAGGTTTGGTTAATTATTTTGTTTCCACAAGCCTGTATGCAGAGGCTCATAGGAAAGCCAGTGGAGAGCTATTAATTTCCTAGCACAATATAACATGAGCCCCAAGAACTGTTTGGACGTGGCAGAGATGTCTAGGTCCTCAAACACACCCAATAAGCATCATTTAGGGTTGCATATATTTGGGAAATCAAAGTATCAGCTACAAAGGCTGTAATACTCAATCAAAAAGGTCTAACTCCATCACAATACCACACCATAGACAGAAAGTCACCATTTTATTTAGCACATTTATGACAAAGAGGTGAGTCCCTCCTATGCATATAAAATAAATGTTGTGGGGTACAATATAAATGTAAAAAGCATAACTGAACAAGCTTATCCAGGGCAGAAATCACCGTGGAAGGGTATGAATTAAAAAAGGTTGATTACTCTTAATTGGGGTCATATGATTCTGGTAAGCCTCCCTCTGGTGTACACTGAGGTGTTGTGTGGTTTAACATTAAGAAGTTTGGTGGTGTTTGGTATCCACATCTATCATTTCTCTCATAATCGAAAAACCACTGAATTCACAGTTTTTGGCTTCACATTTGGATTCCTTTGTTTTATTTTTTCAGTGTGTGGTGACTCACAAGAGTTTGATATATTTGCATTGCACTATTGTATTGCACATACATTTGCATGTATCCTAGTGCTGCACTATTGTTTTTTGATGTCTAATTACTGTCTGTCATGGCCCAGCTCCTCTGCTCCTTCCCTTGTCTCCCTAACCTTCTATGGAGAAGTCCAAGGAGGATCAAAGAGGAATGCTATGTGTTCCCATCACACCTAAGATGCCCAGCAGCAGTCTCAGAAATATTGGATGTCTACCCAAGGGAAGCTTTTACAGTACCTACAAAACTGTACCTGTACAATTTTGTAGGAAGATTTTTGAATTAATGACAGGATCTTTTTAAAGTGGAATTATACTCATTTCTGTTCCAGCAATGCAACATCTGAAAGCTCCCTCCCTGATGCCGACATCTTCTACTATGCTTCTTCTGGGTCCAGCACCTATTGCCATCTTGATTGGCTGGCCCAGGATGTCCTAATTCCCATGCGTGTGCACAGGTGTTCATTCATCCTGACACCTAGCAAATGCTAGATTTGTACACTGAGCTGCTCATGCACGACTCAGTGTACACTAAAAACAAAAATGCAAATAAAAACCTTCCTTCTCGCAATATTTAGAAAACAGCTACAGTTCTAATTTAAGATAGTAGGAATATGCAATTACTGGCATGGTTTACACCACAAACCACCTCCAGGGATCCTGCATAACACCTGTAAATGTCTTATTCAGTGATTACAATTAAAGGAGAAGTATAGTCAAAGCTCTGGCTATGTCTCCTATGGAGACTAATTCTGCACTTCAGTTGACAGCGGGTTAAAGCCCACTGCTGGGTACCTCCTGCATCCCAAAGGAGAGTTCAAGATTACATTAATACATCGGATTTATATGTCCTAACAATGAGTTCCATTTCCAAAACAAAATAGTCCTTCAGAAACAGTATGGTTTTGCCAATATGATACATGAACATAGTTGGCAACATTTCAACACAATTTTTTTTTTCTTGCTGTGCGTCCAGCAAGCCATTGTGGGTGGAGAATGTAGTTTGTATAGGGGCAGGGCATTCATTTATAATGAGCATGGCTCTACAGGAGGCACATCATTAACATATTGCACAATCTAATTTTATAATTTTGTAAACAGAGGAAGATTTATCATAACAAGTAAGAAAACATGGTCATGTTTATTAGTAAAATTATTTATAGATTTGTTTAGCTGGCTACAACTTTTAGGCTGCCTTCACACTTGAGATGAGCACCTTTGGTTGTATTGTAAGTTTTTTTAGCATTTGGACAGGTTTTATTGTGGATGTCTGAGGCTTCAATTTTTTTTAATTATTGAAGTCAGGGGAAAGCTAATTACTAGGGAAAATGTGCGATATGTGCACTCTCATCCTTTTTTGTGCATGTTTGCATGTTTTGCATGCCTAAAGCTTGTAGCTCAAAAGTAGCTAATGTGCCATTTTGAACTCAAGGCTGCAGAATGATTTTCAGGCATTTTCAGGTGTTTTCATTTCAGTGTTTTTGAGCATTTTTGCATGCATATACAAGCCTATTAGAGGCTTATTTCAAATATTTTACATTAATATTCACGCTTCAGGCATTTTTGTTTTAGCCAATGGAAAGCATGAAGGCAGAAGACCAGTTCCTATAGGCTCAAAAATGCCAAATATGTCTAAAAAACACTGGAAAATGCTCGGTTTGATTGTTTTCATGCATCTATGGGACCAAAGACACCCAAACCAGCCTTAAAAGTAGCTCATGCAGCTTTTGGAGCTTCATAATTTGAATTACAGGCATCTAAGCACTCAGCACTCATATGTGAACAGTCACCTTCATAATACAAGAGATGTTGAGCATTTTTGGAGCTTTGAGCTTCCGTATACAAAATGCCCAGCTGTGAATGGGGTCTTAAAGTGGTTGTAAACCTCAGACATGTAATACGAACAAAGCATATCCTTCTATATTGTGTGCTTATCTCAATCCAGAGCACCAAGTGTTATTTCTATCTGCTGCCTCTTTCCTCTGCTATTAGCATGAATCACTTTTGACAAGTTTTCCTGACACCAAGAGAAAAATGGTGACGGGGAGGGACCCCCAATGGACTGATAGCCCCAGCTCTGTTCCTGTGAGCTGTGTGAAGGGGGTGTGCCCCTTCTCTCCAATCAACTCCCAGAGCTCTCCTCACTGATGTAACTTCAACTTCTCTCCACTTTCAGAGCTGAGAGAGCCTGTGTAAATTCTACACTTTTAATGGATGTAGAGGGGAGACCGCAGTAGATAAACAGGTACAACTTATGTCGGAAGATTTTTTTTAATCCCCGTGTATCACTTGAGGCCAGTCACTTCACTGGGTATATGTGAGGGTTCACAACCACTTTAACCATTTGCCACCCGCCCTATGGCCGAATGGCGGGCGGCAAATGTCATCAGCATTCCGGGTGGACGCCATATGGCATCCTCCCGCACATGCACAGATTGCGCTCCTGCAGAGCGGCGCGATCTGTCACCGGCCATGTACCTCGGACACGGCCGATGACAGATCTGAGTATCGGCCCCGTTGCCGGTACCATGTGACCTGCTGTGACCAATCACAGTTGTATACAATGGATGGCTTCATTCATGCCATCCATTGTATACTAGTGTCTAGCTGTGAATGGTCACAGCTAGTCACATGCACATGTCATTTGATTAGCTGTGGCCAAATCACAGCTAAGCACAAAAAACCCCCCCCAAAAAAACCCTGAATGAATCGATGTCATTCAGGTAAATACTTGCTTATAGCAAAGTAATTCTTTGTTATAAGCAAATTGTGTAAAAAAAAAAAAAAATATTGATCACTTCCCCAAAGTAGTACAATGTTACTATGGTAACATTGTACTACTTTGGTCATAGTGAAATATGAAAAAAGAATCTTAAAAAAAAGAAAAAAAAATTAATAAAAAATAAGAAAAACAAATAAAAAATATATATATATTTTTTTCTTGTTCAAACATTTTATTAAGTTTGAAACATAGGGGGAAAGGCATAGACAATTGGCATTAGACATTGTACAGTCCGTGAAATACAGAGAAAAATGTACACAGCAGACATGTCTTTAAACAAATAGGGAGAGAAAACGTCAAACACAAAGTGCAATGCAAACAAGCTTGTGACTCTAGGCATACAGAGATTATTTTAGGAAAAGGTAACAATGTGCTAAAGAGAGTTCGTTCATTGGGGATAGAGACTCTCCAGAGATACTTAAGGAGTTGGGGAGAGGCCGAGGGGGACCAAGGAAGAGTGGGGGGGGGGGGGGGAGGTGTCAGGAATGACTCCAGGACCAGTGAGAAGGAATATACATAATACGTGAGACCATATATTTTTTTTTCATACTGTCACCAGTCAGTGTCCCTGATCACCACCATGCCAGTTATATGATGACGCTGTACTGCACTGGTGACAATATGTAAAAAAAAATAGTAAAACTAATTTTTTTAATTTTTTAATTTTCCAAAAAATTATGACAAAAAAAATACAACTTCAAAAAACTCGCCATGCCTCTTATGAAGTACGTCGGACTGTCTACTCTGCAAAAAGGGGTAATTTGGGGGATATCTGTGCTGTTCTGACATTCTTGGACCTCAAGAAATTAGATTGGCCATCAGTACTTCAGGATTGATCAATATTCAGATCTATACCATAGTTTGTGAACTCTATAACTTTCCTACAAACTAAATAATACATCCTAATTTGGGTTATTTTCACCAAAGACATGTAGCAGAATACATCTCGGCCTAAATTTATGAAGAACAATTATTTATTTGCAAACTTTTATAACAGAAACAAAGAAAAACTTTTTTTTTTCAAAATTTTTGGTCTTTTTTTGTTAATTTAGCAAAAAATAAAAACCCCAGTGGTGATTAAATACCACCAAAAGAAAGCTCTAGTTGTGTGAAGAAAATGATAAAATTTTAGTTTGGGTACAATGTTGTATGACCGCGCAATTGTCATTCAAAGTGTAAGAGCGCTGAAACCTGAAAACTGGCCTGGGCAGGAAGGTGTAAAATTGCCCGGTATTGAATTGGTTAAAGTGTGGCAACCCGACAGCTCTTGCAGATAATACACTGAAAAACTGTAATTACACTGTAAACACATTTGACGCAAAGTATTTAGAAAACATCATTTGACCATAACCTTCCTGCTAAGTACTGTGACATCTATTGTGGCTGCTAATGAGTTGGTGGTTGTTATATGTGGCAAAAATCCTAGTGAAGAGGCATTACAGTGTGGCGATTTCTGAAAAACTAAAAGCAAAAACTTTGTCTTAGTTTACTTTAAAAAGAACTTCAATAGACAGACACTACTTGGCAACCAGCAACTGTTGAGGTGATAAACAGTTTGGTCAAGTCTATGTAATGTGCAGCGGTCAGCACTATTGAAATGCACAACACAATAAATAGAGTAGCGCGGTCAGCGGAAACTAATGTACAGTCAGGTCCATAAATATTGGGACATCGACACAACTCTAACATTTTTGGCTCTATACACCACCACAATGGATTTGAAATGAAACAAACAAGATGTACTTTAACTGCACACTGTCAGCTTTAATTTGAGGGTATTTACATCCAAATCAGGTGAACGGTGTAGGAATTACAACAGTTTGCATATGTGCCTCCCACTTGTTAAGGGACCAAAAGTAATGGGACAATTGGCTTCTCAGCTGTTCCATGGCCAGGTGTGTGTTATTCCCTCATTATCCCAATTACAATGAGCAGATAAAAGGTCCAGAGTTCATTTCAAGTGTGCTATTTGCATTTGGAATCTGTTGCTGTCAACTCTCAAGATGAGATCCAAAGAGCTGTCACTATCAGTGAAGCAAGCCATCATTAGGCTGAAAAAACAAAACAAACCCATCACAGAGATAGCAAAAACATTAGGCGTGGCCAAAACAACTGTTTGGAACATTCTTAAAAAGAAGGAACGCACCGGTGAGCTCAGCAACACCAAAAGACCCGGAAGACCACGGAAAACAACTGCAATGTTTTCACCCTTCTCTCCTCCATGGCACCGGCATCTCTACTGTGGGCACCAGGCTGTGACAGCTTGAGGCTTCACAGCCTGGTGCCCACTGCGCATGCGCACTTCCTAATTTGTCCGACAGTCTTCTGGGAGCTGTGAAAGTTCCCAGGAGACTGCGAGAGGCAGGAGAGGGCCCAACTTCTGGCTCACTTTGCCTTGGTGAAATGAGCTAGAAGCGAAAGTGGGTACCTGTCAAAAACGACAGGTGTCAAATATGGCATTGGTGGGGGGGCAAATAAGTGGAGCTTCCGCATTTGAGTTGAACCCCGCTTTGTTTACACAGGATCCATTTGATCACAGTGGACTTTAGAAGTCTTATTCCATGATAAGTAGCAGTGGGAATGTTTGATGTGTTTGCATAACAATTGAATAGTAGATGGCATCTCGAGGCTCCCATGTATGGGAGTATTTGAGGTTTAGTAGAGGTTCATGGAGATGTTCTTTATACACTTTGTCTATTTTTGTATAGTTAAAAGAGGTTGTTCATGTATTTTGGTCACTGATGTACTTTTGATATTATTATACAGGATTTATATAGCGCCAACAGTTTTCTCAGCGCTTTACAATATAACGGGAGACAATACAGCAACAATACAGTTCAATACCAGAGGGATAGGAGGGCCCTGCTCCTGGGAGTTTACAATCTAAGATAAATGGTTTGATACTAAAGCCCACCGACTCTGAGTCCATAACTAATCTTTACTGTGCCTGGTTTGAAAAGCTCTTCTGAATGCCCCCAATGATTCCATGGATCCTGGTCACATGAACAGACCTTCCTACTGTATTAGGTGTAAGAGCCCTGTTCTTTATTCTGCCACCTCGATTGATTTCCCCCCATCCCATAACCTCGTATGTATATGTTTTTTCTCAGTTCCTCCCCCAATATTCTATGAACGAATAGACAACAGCAGTAGGGGGCTGAGCAGACAATGGAAAGTCTCAGCTGTACACTTGGAGGCAGTATCCTCAGTCTCCCGCTAGGTGCCGCTGGAGGGCACTGTGTAGTAGGTTGCCGCTCTGGCCAGTCAGCGCTGGTGTCGTTGCTCCTCGTCGGGCCGGGCTGTAGATCGGTGATTGTTGTGCTGGGGCAAGTCTGTGCGCCGCCGGGGGATGGCGGAGGCCGGGGTGTCGGCTGCTGAGGTGGTGGCTGAGACGAGGAGAGCCGGTGGTGGGGAGGCCGAGCTCCGGAGCCCCGGGTGGAATGAGGCTCAGTTACGTTCCTATCAGTTTCAGAGCCGACAGATCCCGCGGTTGCAGCACTCTGACCCCAGAGCGGAAGAGCTCATCGATAACGAGGTGAGGCCCCAGTTCTGGCAGGTGTGGGTTCCGCTGGGCTCTTCTTGTCTCCGGGACCCCGTACTCACCTGCTGTACGGAGTGCCATGGAGAAGTCACGTACTACATGGGGGAGGGGAGGAGGCAGCTGGAGAGTGCTGGGGGGGTCACTCAGGGGTTACCAGCTGGGGAGCGTGGGCAGTGTGGCAGGAGGGTCCACTGGGTGGGCAGAGAGTGGCAGGAGGGTCCAGCGGGTGGGAAGAGAGTGGCAGGAGGGTCCACCGGGTGGGCAGAGCGTGGCAGGAGGGTGCCCTCCGGGTGGGCAGAGCGCGGCAGGTGGGTGCCCTCCGGGTGGGCAGAGCGTGGCAGGTGGGTGCCCTCCGGGTGGGCAGAGCGCGGCGGGTGGGTCGTCTGGGTGGGCAGAGCGCAGCAGGAGAGTCCACCGGGGGGGGGGCAGAGCGCGGCAGCAGGGTCCACCGGGTGGGCAGAGCGCGGCAGCAGGGTCCACCGGGGGGGCAGAGCGCGGCAGGTGGGTGCTCCGGGTGGGCAGAGCGCGGCAGGTGGGTCCTCCGGGTGGGCAGAACGTGGCAGGAGGGTCCTCCGGGTGGACAGTGTGTGGCAGCTGGTTCATTAGGTGGGTAGAGACACCTGGAGAGCAGCAGGTGAGAGACCAGGATGGATGGGCCACTAAGTAGTCGTAGTGCAACATCGAGTGGTCGCAGCACTGAAGGTGGGTCCACGGGGTGGTCATAGCATTGGAGATGGGTCCACGGGGTGGTCATAGCATTGGAGATGGGTCCACGGGGTTGAGAGTGTGGCAGGTGGGCTATTAGGTCGATAGAACAGGGCAGAGTAAAACAGGTGGGCTGCCAGATGCTTGGAGTGTGGCAGGTGAGAGACCAGATAAGTCTGAGCACTGCACACAAGACCTGGTGTGTCCAGCGGGAAGTCATAGCTTGGCAGGTGGGTCCACTGGGTGGGCAGAGTGGAACAGGTAGGCTGCCAGACACTTGGAGCACAGCTGGTAAGAGACCAGGTTGGTGGTAGTGTGACAGGTGGGCCATCAGAATAGAACACAGCAGGTCCTCAAGTTAGGTGGAACGGTGTAGGTGGGCCACTAGGTGGTCAGCATGAGCATGGTGAGTCACCAGATGGTTAGAATGGGGCAAGTGGGCCATTAGGTGGTTGGAGCACGACATGTGGGTAGAATGGAACAGGTGGGCTACCAGATGCCTGGAGCATGTTTATAGGTTGAGTGTTGTGGAGCAGTGACCTGGTGACTATTCTGAGGCCAAAAGTTGACCAATGTTTGTTGTGTAATAAGGTGTAGCCGGGCCAAAAGGGTGCTGCTTATTTAGTATAGCAGTGAAGTCACATGGTGTGTGGGAGTCATCTGATTATGCTCAATAGTTTTTACAGACTTCTGTTCAGTTTATTGGGGCAGTTCTCTAGAGCTGGATCTTTGGTTTCCTTTTATTTACATCGTTTTCTAGAACACTCTGGTACTTGGATTCAGATGCCACAAGTGGATTTTGGTAATGAACTGCTTCTTCAGTCATTGGGCTCAATTTACTAAAGGAATTTGCTTGTGATATGAAAGTCATGTGACCCATTTTTTTCAGAACTATTACATGAGATAAAGAGTCAATTCATCTAAGTATAATATTGAATGTGAAGAAAATACTGCAAACCCCCCCCCCCCCCAAACAAACTCATTAAGGCTACTCTGACATTGATCCATAGCAAAAACTAGCTAAAAATGCAAATGCAGTTTTGCTGCCTTTTTTTTTACTGCATTTGCAGTGTGTTTTACACAGGACATGTAACTCAAAAACACAATGCTGGTGCATTTTGTTTGCATTTTTGCCACATTTTCCATGCATTTTGTTGGGGAGGTTTGTTTTTTGGTGCATTTTTTTTTACTACACCAAAAATGCGGCAAGCAGGATTTTACTACACTCAGCGGACCAGCAGTGGATCACTGTGAAGAGTTCCATAGGATTACATGGTCAGATCAGCGTGAAGAAAGCCTTAAGACCGGTTTCACATACAGTTAGGTCCATATATATTTGGACACAGGCACAATTTTCATACTTTTGGCTCTGTATGCCACCAGAATAAATTAAAAAGAAACAATCCAAATGAATTTGAAGTGCAGACTTTCAGCTTTAATTCAAGGGGTTGGATATGAATATCAAGTACAAATTTTAGGAACTGCAACCATTTTTATACACAGTCCCTCCATTTTCAGGGGCTCAAATGTAATTGGACAAATGAATATAATCATAAATAAAATGTTTAATATTTTGTTGAGAATCCTTTACTGGCAATGACTGCCTGAAGTCTGGAACCCATGGACATTACCAAAGACTGGGTTTAATCCTTTCTGATGCTTTGCCAGGCTCTAACTGCAGCTGTCTTCAGTTGATCTTTGTTTGTGGGTCTTTCTGCCTTTTAGTTTTGCCTTCAGCAAGTGAAATGCATGCTCAATTGGGTTGAGATCAGGTGACTGACTCAGCCATTGCAGAATATTCCACTTCTTTTCCTTCAAAAACTCCCGGGTTGCTTTTGCAGTGTGTTTTGGATCATTCTGTACTGTGAAGGCTGTCCAATCAACTTTGCTGAATCTGGGCTGACAGTATATCTCTAAACACTGAAGAATTCATCTGGCTGCTTCTGTAACATCATCAATAAACACCAATGATCCAGTGTCACTAGAAGCCATACATGCCCATGCCATCACACTGCCTCCACCATATTTTCCAGATGACGTTGTGTGCTTTGGATCATGAGCTGTTCCAAGCCTTCACACTTTTTTCTTCCTGTCTTCCTGGTACAGATTAATCTTAGTTTCACCCGTCCAAAGATTGCTTTTCCAGAACTGGTCTGGCTTTTTTAGATTTTTTTTGGCAAAGTCTATTCTGGCTTTTCTATTCTTCAGGCATATGAATGGTTTGCACCTTGTGGTGAACCCTCTGTATTTGTTCTCGTGAAGTCTTCTCTTGATTGTAGACTTTGACAATGATACGCCCACCTCCTGGAGAGTGTCCTTCACTTGTCTGGATGTTGTGAATGGGTTTTTCTTTACCATAGAGAGTATCCTGCGATCATCCACCACTGTTATCTTCCATGGATGTCCATGCCTTTTTATGTTCCTGAGCTCACCAGTGCGTTTTTTCCTCAGAATGTACCAAACTGTTGATTTGGCCACTCATAATGTTGCTGCTATCTCTCTGATGGATTTGTTTAGTTTTTGAAGCCTTACAATGGCCTATTTCACTTGCATGGACAGCTTCTTTGAATGCATGATGTAGGTTCACAGCAATAGATTCCAAATGCAAATACCACACTTAGAATCAACTCCAGACCTTTTACCTGCTTAATTGATGAAGAAATAACAAAGGAGTAGCCCACACCTGGCCATGAAACAGCTTTTGATTCAATTGTCCAATTACTTTTGGTCCCTTGAAAAAAGGGGGATGGCTGTTCTTAAGAGCTATAATTCCTAAACCCTTTCTCCAATTTGGATGTACATACCGTCAAATTAAACCTGAGAGTGTGCACTTTAGGCCATATCCATTATATAACTATAGCTTGAATATGTTTTGGTAAATACATGAAAAAAAAGCCAAAATTGTGCCTGTGTCCAAATATGTATGGACCTAACTGTATGTGCGGGGCCGGTTTTAGTGCGGTTTTGTTCAGCGATTCACGTGTGAATTTATAAAGTGTAGGACACTTGAAATTATTCCTGAACTGTACTGAAAATCATAAATGACTTTTAAAAAAACACAATGCCGCTGGCCTTCACTTATGTGAACCAGCTCCATAAAAAGGCGATTTGGTACACGTCATGCGAATCGGATAACGTCCTAAACGCATCCAATTCGCGTATATGTGACAAGGAGTGGTAATATAATCCCAAAGGATACAATGTCAAGGGCACATCATATAAAGTACAGCAAGGTCCAGTCTCACTGGATGATATCCATAATGGGATTCCTAGACCTTCAACTGGCTGATGCACTTTGAGGAATTGCTTTTCCTCCGAGGCAAGTCCTCGAAACGCATCAGTAATTGGAGGTCTAGGAATCCCATTATGAATATCATCCAGTGAGACTGGACCCTGCTGTACATAAATGTATGCAATGTAACATTTCACCGGAGGGAGATCGTTCTATGAATGAAAGCATACTGCAATGTTTTCATACTTTCAAAATAATATTTCTGTGCATTTATTTCTTCCTCTGGTGCAATGTTGGCATATAAAAAAAATTGCAAAAAAAACACCAAAAAGAAAGCTAAATTTAATGATAAACATCACAAAATAAACAGGTAACACATTCAGTAAATAATGCATGTTTTTTAGTGAATTGACTACTTTTAATAAATACTGCATGAGTTATTTTAACTCAAAAATTCCTGCAGTATTCATCTGTCTCTTATTGAATTGACCCCATTATCTCAAGTACGGGCAGCTATTTTTCTATTAAACCAGAACTATAGACAAAACTTTTTTTTTTCTCATTTTGGATTGAGTAAGGGAGGCTTATAACCCCTGTCAGTTTTTTTTTGCCATCTGTGCCCCTGTGAGGAAATGTTCCTATATTTCCAGTCCCATAGCCAAAACAGGAAGTGAGAGGAAATCCCTCCAAAATAAGGGGATCCTGGGGTTGCACCAGAACTAGTGTCACCATTGGAAGATTTCCCCTCTATTGCTTTCTGGGGATAACCTAAAATGTTGTATTTTTTTGTGACTCTCCCTAAAGGGGGCACAGACAGCAATAAAAACCTAATAGGTGTTCTAATCCTTTTCCACTTCATCCCAAGCTAAAAAAAAGTGCTGCCTTTATTTATACTTCAATCTGAATATTACAATTTCTTGTTTGTGAACTATGATGTAAATTTTTCAGCACTTTTAATGTATTTCTTAAAGAGAAACTGTGCCCAGATTATTCACAACTATAGCTGTAGTTTAGATAAAATTTTGTTTTGGCTTTGGTTTATTTAACCGCTTTACATCCGCAGTGCATTTATAAATGTTCTTGGACAGGAAGGACGATATCTCAGTCATCAGTGCAGTAATGATCGAAGTATCATTTTGTTGGGCCAGAGATTTTCTACAAAGTTAAAGTAATTCAAGTGCCTAACGAGCTGCCGGAATACTTTTACAGGGGGCCCTTTACCGGGCTCTCCCGTGTGATCAGAGAGGCCGGCGAGGATGCGACTGGAAGTATCCATCTCTAGACACACACTGAGAGGAACAGATGTTGTTCCTCCCACTGTGTGACATCAGAAACTGGAAGCTACGAGGATTTCATAACTTCCTGTTTTGTTTTTTTTTTTGTTTACCAGGCCGTTACCAGCCAGGGAAGCAGACGATCAGACTGATCTTTGTCTGGTTGGCTGCATTGGAGGCCAGAGGAGAGATTTGGGGTAAAAAAATTGAAAGCGCCCCCTTTCTCCCATTCTCATGCACAAATGAGAATGCACACATAGGTCCCGCACGCATATGTAAACAGCAGTCGCACCACACACACAGACCTGCTGTGTAACTCTAAACTGGTAACTTGTAAAGGCTTTTAAAAATCTAACATTGAAGAAGGTCCTGATGGCCACCCACCTCTTTCTGTTTTCTCCTCCATTGACAAAAACCCAGGCATTGCTTTTACATAATGTTACACTTTCTATGAGTTTGGGGGGGGGGGGGGGAAGGAATGACACCCCCAATCACAGAATGTATTGCATATTATGAACACAATGCAAGGATAGTTCTCAATGCAGAAGAGGACAGAAAGGGGACGGGGGCTTTCAAGACCTGCTTCAGTGTTAGACCTAGGGTGGTCCATCCATGCCCTGTTAGAGATTCAGTGCTGTGAAAGGGAGCTGGCTTCACTGGGGAGAAGATTTCTACAGTAGACATCACTCAGGACTACACTTCATTACAAGTAGGATATGTGACTGAAGCTGTAGCCAAACGTCAACTTTAAAGTGGATCTTCTCCCACCCTCTCCCCTTCTCATTTTAAAAACTGGCTTCAATATGTGAGACTACTGTATGTAAACACTTGCACTTACATTTGTCTATGCACTTTTCTGTTTGTTTAGTCTTTTTCACCTAGCCTCTGGTCCTTCTGTGCCCCTTTTCCCCCCATAGCCTATTTTCAATATAGCATCATCGATGGCTGGCTTCCTTCCTTGTTTCCTGTGGCAGCCCACTGATGAAGTCTGCGCTTCTTCTTGCAGTTTTATCACACCCCCCCTTATTTTTAAGAAATTAGTTGTGGATGATTTCACATCTACGCTCAAAGTTGCATGCTGATATGAATTTTTACGAAAGGAGGAAAGAAGTGTTGCTTTGCAGGCTGAAATGAAGACAGACACAGTTTTTGTTTTATCCAGCTGTATTTACTAGTACAACGTATAAGTGAAAGATATACACCAACATGTTGGAAAAAGGATCACCTCCTTGTATCAGTATTTTGTTGAACCACCTTTTGGTTTAATTCCAGCCTTTAGTCTGTTGGCATATGTCTCTACCAACTTTGCACATCTAGACGTTGCAATATTTGCCCGCTCTTCTCTGCAGAACAGTTCAAGTTCATTTAAATTTGATGGTGACTGTTTGTGGGCTGCAATCATTCCACAGATTTTCAGTGGGGTTTAAGCCTGGTCTCTGACTAGTGCCAGGACATTCACCTTTTTCTCCATTAACCACTCATTTTTGCTGTGTGCTTTGTCATTGTGATTTTGGAAGGTAAACCATGCTTTACTGTAGGAATGGTGATGTTTGGATGGTGAGATGTATTGGATTTCCACCACACATATTGTTTAGTGTTGAAGCCAGATAATTTAATTTTAGTCTCATCTGACTACAACACTTTTTTCCATGTGGCCTCAGAATCTTCAAGGTGCGTTTTGGCAAAGGTCAGTGGTGACTGCATGTGGCCTTTCTTGAGTGACCTTTTTTCTTGTAACCCTCCTGCAACTGCTTCAATGTTTGCTGTAGGCCTCTTGGTAGCTTCTCTGAACAGTTTTCTCCTGGCTCTTTCATCCAGTTCGGAGTGACGTTCTTGTCCAGGGAGGGTCTGCGTTGTACCAAATACCTTCCACTTCTTAATAATAGACTTCACTGTACCTCTAGGCATTGCTAAAGCCTTTGAAATTTTTTTGTATTTATCTCCTGGCTTGTCCACAACTTTATCCTGGAGATCTTTTGACAGTGCCTTGCCACCCATAGTGGATTTGTCACGAACCTGTGGTAGTGAGCCCTTGTAGACCGCCAACTCGGGGTTCCCCAGGACGCGGAGTCTAAGCCCCAGTCTGCTTCTTCACCAGAGTCCCTGATGGTGGGGATGGACTTGCAGCAAGCTGGAACCAGGTCAGGCCCCCAGGTACGCCCAGATGAGGATGTGGAGACCAATCACGTGAGCAGAGTGTAGTCCAGGAGACAACAGAGAAGCCGGTAGACAAGCTGAGGTCAGGACTGGTGGAGATCAGCACAGTCAGTGGATGAAGCCAGGGTCGGTGCACAGGTAGTCAGATACAGGATACAAGTTCTTAGAGAACTAATAAGTTGCTTAGGCAAAGTGGGCTAGAATGAGCATGTCTTATATAGACAAGCAAACTAGGAGGCGGGCCAGGAAGTGATGGAAGGGAAGGAATTAAAACCCAGAGAATAGCAGACGACGCCCATAGGTGAGCACAGACAAACCACACATGTGAAAGGAATCAGGCACAGCACTGCAGCAAGGAGATAAGAATACACAAACATGACACTGCAGGCTAACTTGTGACAGAATTGTTTGCTTCAGTTGCACTATCAGGGACTGAAATGCTCCAGGAGAGCTCTTTTAGCTGAGCCAATCAAAATGACCAAAGCTGATCACAGTTGAAAGTCAAATGGCTTTTTTGCCATTGAGAAGGTGGTTAGCTACACCTGATGGGCTGACTAAAAAAAGAGAAGAAATCTCTGCCAGAAAAAGTGTGTGGTATGCCCACCATTAGAATATACCTCCCTGCATCCACCCACTTCTAATGGTGGGCACACATGAAATGTTCATGGGCTGAACAAAAAAAAAAGAACGTAATAGATTCTTCTATTCACATCGATCGATGTGGATGAAGAAATCTCTGCCAACACAAAATGTTAAAAATATATGCCAAAGCACAGGGGCTATCCACCCACTGGCCACCCAAGGCCCCCATGCTTGGGCATATATGCTCTTTTTTTTTCACTGTGGATGAAAAATCGTCCAACAGCGCTGCACACAATTATGTATATTCTGAGAGCAAGACCTTTTTGCTCTCAGAATAAACAGATCGATGCTGCAGCTCAATGGCATTTTGGCAATGAAAACAGCAGTAGTTAACAATAAAACAGTAACTCAATAAAACAACTTTTTTTATTGAAATATGTGCCTAAAAATATTATAAAATATATATGCCGAAGCATAGGGGCCATCCACCCACTGGCCACCCCAGGACCCCATTCTATGGCATATATGCTCTTTTTTTTTTTTTTTTAACCACTTGCCTACCAGGCACTTATACCCCCTTATTTACCAGGCCAATTTTCAGCTTTCAGCGCTGCCGCACTTTGATTGACAATTGCGCGGTCATGCAACATTGTACCCATATGAAATTTTGATCATTTTTTTCTCACAAATAGAGCTTTCTTTTGGTGGTATTTAATCGCCACTGGGCACTTTACTTTTTGCGCTATAAATAAAAAAATTGGAAAAAATTTGAAAAAAAAAAAAAAGTTTCTTGGTTTCTATTATAAAATTTTTCAAACAGGTAATTTTTCTCCTTCACTGATGTGCGTTGATGAGGCAGCACTGATGGGCACTGATAGGCGGCACTGATGGGCACTGATAGGCAGCACTAAAGGGCACTGATAGGCAGTACTAATGAGGTGTCACGGATAGGCGGCACCAATATGCAGCACTGATAGGTGACACTGATGATGGGTACTGATAGACGGCACTGACTGGCATCACTGCTGGGCACTGACTGGCACAACCGCTGGGCACTGGTGGGCGGCACTGGTGGGCGGCACTGGTGGGCAGCACTGGTGGGTGGGCACAGGTGGGTGGCACTGGTGGGCACAGGTGGGTGGGCACAGGTGGGTGGCACTGCTGGGCACAGGTAGGTGGCACTTCTGGGCACAGGTGTGTGACACTGCAGAGTGGCACAGGTGGGTGCACTGCTGGGCACAGGTGGGTGCACTGCTGGGCACAGGTGGGCGGAGCTAGTGGGCGCACTGCTGGGCACAGGTGGGCGGAACTTGCGGGTGGCACTGCTGGGCACCGATCATCAGGGCACTGATCATCAGTGCCCTGATGATCGGTGCCGATCCCCGCTCTGACAAATGCCGGTTCTCGGCAGTACTTTCCTCACGATCTGACAGCGTGAGGAAAGTGCAGCCGAGAACCGGCACTTGCATTTCCCTGTGATCAGCGTGTCATTGGACACCGCTGATCACGTGGTAAAAGGCTGCTGTGATTGGCCTTTTACCACATCACGTGATCAGCTGTGTCCGTAGGACGCAGCGATCACGGAGATCGCCGGGTGCGCGCCCCCTGGGGCGCGCAGTAGAGCGCATTCTGGGAGGACGTCATATGACGTCCACTCAGAACTGGCCGGCCGCAGTGTAGCCATCATTCGGCTATCTGCGGTCGGCTACTAGTTAACTGCGGATGAAACATCTCATCCAGCAGCGCTGCACACACTTATGTATATTCTGAGAGCAAGACCCCCCCCCCCCGTTGCTGTCAGAATAAACAGATTGGGGCTGCAGCTGAATGGTTTTTCTGCAAAGCAAATAATGGTTAACAATAAAACAAAGTAACAATAGAACATTAACTTAATAAACCACAAAGTGAATAGTGTTCCTGTAAAGCAAGAGGTTACATTAAAACAAAGTAACAATAGAACAACTCAACTCAATAAAACCCGATAAAAACTATTTTTTTTGTAAAATTTAAAAAAAAATGTTTTAACTTTATTTTTTCATACTTTTTTTTGTAACAGCATCTGAGTTTCTGGCCTCTCAAAATGTGATGGACAGTTTCCTGACTATCTAACATCTTTGGAGAACCTTTGTGAGAATGGTGAATATGTGCCCTGAACTGTGCCATGCTGTACCCTATACTAATACTTCACTAGTGTATAGTAGCGACGGAAGCAGTTCTTGAGGCAGAGACCAGGTTGGCCAGGACAGGAGGGACAAAAAGCGGGTGTCGCATCTTATTCCTTCTCTGCTACAGACATGACATCTTCTTTGGGGTGACCTTTGGAATGGGGTACTGCATCTAGATTTAAGGATTGGGCCACAGCACCTTCTGGATACAAAAGGGCCGGGATGATCACCTGAAATTTCAGGAAGGATTCACTTTTTTCCAGTTGCTTTGTAAATTACAAAAGCATTATACATTGCCAATTAAAATAGACACCTGTATTTACAAATACAGGCACAGCTCTGCATCTCAATTTGCTGTAGGAGATTGGCAGAATCCCAGCCAAAGTCACTGTCTGAGACCTGCTGACATACACCTCCTACAACGAATGACAGCGGTGGTTAGCGGACGGGCGCGTGCATGTGCGCTCTAAACCCGGAAGGCCAAAAGCGACATACGGCATACAGGTATGTCACTTTCCCTGCAGCTACCACCCGTCTGCAGTACATTGTGGGCGGTCGGGAAGCAGTTAAAGGGGGGTGTTTTTTTTTCTATACCCACTGTACATATTGAACAAGCAGTAAAAGCACACATCCATCTTTTTAGCTGTAGGCCTCTGCGCCCAATAAAGGATGTGAACTGAGATATTTTCGGATGGCTGGTTCATAGAAACAGTGTACAAAGGTGATCGCTGTGCTAACCAATCACAGTGATCACAAATATAAACCATGTAGTGTTTACATTGGTAAGCACACCCCTTTCTTTTACAACAGAGTAAGGAGGAACTAAGGAATGACTCATTCAGTCACAAGTTCCAGATCAGCAACAGCAATTGTGCAGTTGTTTCTAATCCCTTCACTGTTCCTCCTCTCCTGTATTACTAGTCTCCTTGCTGTTTCTACCATGACCTGTATATTAAACCCCTCATCTTCCTTATCCTGCATTTCAGTACTTTAATCCGTTCATCTCCATTCTCCCACTATATATACTAAAGAAATCTCTGTGCCTCAAATATTAAAAAATGAATTTGGGTACAGTGTTTGCATGAAAAGTGTAAGGCCGCTTTTCACATGGGGTGGATTCTGTACTGATCAAAAGGGAATCTGTGAGCTGATCGTGTTTAGTTCTGTACACTGCCTTCAGCAATACAGAATGGAAACTAAGGGGCAAGTATAGGCCATACAGATAATTTCCACAAAAATTGCCACTTTTATTAGGGCCTCTCTGATTGGGCTTTAGGCTTGTGTCCGTGTTATCAGTGTGGGATGCTTGTGAGGTTATTCAGAAATCATTGATAGATGCATTTGACTTTCATCAGACCTGCATTTGACCTGCTTCAAAAGGTTTTTGCATTTTCCTAGACTTTCATGGTAATGTAAACCCATTTGTAACAAAGAAATCCCATTGGCACAGGTCGCAATGTACGGGCTATTTACAGTGCATTCCTGCATCAGAATAAACATAAATGCTCCCCCTTTTAACTCCTTGGTGTTGGCACCTCCTGGCCCTTTAAGTGGTTTGTAAAGACGGGGCAGGCTCTAGGGTCATGTGACCGCCATGATTGGCTGTCACGGCGGTCACATGATTGGAAAGCTCCCGTCTGTGAATGTGTCTGTGAATGTGTGTTCTCGGCATATCCTTTGTTTACAAAGGCCCATATTTGCGTGCGCTTGGCGCCAAGTGGTTAAAGTCTAAAAAATATACAGTATATAGGCGTGTTTATGACAGATAAGCTGGAAAGTAAATGCATCATCTCCAAATTCATTAAACAGTGACCACCTTCTCTTCTGCATCTGCTACTGATTACCTCACTCCTATCTCACTCTGATATGGCCACTTCTGTCTACATCAACTCACTCACATCCTCCCTGAGCCCAGCTTTTCCTGCAAATATTCAATAGAAAATATGCCAGTGTATGGCTAGCTTTACTTGCCATCAGCTGTAAAGGGCTGTGTACAGTTGGCACTATAGACAGAGCACTATGTTGAAAAGGCAAAGGCACAAACTGAAACCGTTACTAATGCGCCTGTTTTTGTATATGTACATGGAAAGCCTTCTTTACTCATGACATATGCAGCCTGCTTATTTGCATATTAGTGCTGCACACTGCTGTGCCCAGCTAATTCACCAATATCTCACAAGTCCATCAGAAGACTGGGTCTGTCTGACTGAAAATAATAGATTGTCTGCAGTCTTTAATGCAGGGGTAGGCAACGTTTCAGAGGTTGAGATCTACCTGGACAACATGGAGGAAATTGATGTGGGGGGTGGCTAAGCAGCGCTTTTTTAAAAGAAAAAACAAGTAAGTTCCCAATAAAAAGATGTCATGAAGAACAGTAGTGTCCTGTGCCCCCTGCCCCCTACACATCACCCTCCCACTGTAGTGCCCTCTGCCCCCCATAGCAGTGTTGTTTGCCCCCTTCACATCACCCTCCTATTGTAGTGTCCTGCAGCCCCCCCACCTCCCCCATATGTGTCCCCTGCCCCTTTCACATCACCCTCTCACTGTAGTGTCCTCTGTCTGTTCCCCCCCCCCTCTGTCTTCTGCCCCCTTCACATCACCCCCCGGTAGTGCCCTCTGCCCCTCATAGCAGTGTTGTTTGCCCCCTTCACATCACCCTCCCATTGTAGTGTCCTGTAGCCCCACCCCCCCATATAAGTGTCCCCTGCCCCTTTCACATCACCCTCCCACTGTAGTGTCCCCTGTGAACAGCAGAGGCTGGGGGGAAGCAGAGCCGTGCTCATAATCTACCAGTAGGTTGCCCACAGTCTTCCGAGGTAGATCGCGATCAATGGCTTGCTGACCCTGCTTTAATGACATGAAGCAATCTATCTGGTTGTCAAGAACTTGTGGTCTTAGTTACCGTATTTGCCGGCGTATAAGACGACTGGGCGTATAAGACGACCCCCCTACTTTTCCTGCTAAAATGTAGTGTTTGGGCTATACTCGCCGTATAAGACTACCCCTCTTCCAATGCACACCAGTGGGAGGAATAGTGCCCCATCATTGATGTCAGTGGGAGGAATAGTGCCCCATCATTAGTATTAGTGGCAGGAATAGTGCCCCATCATTGGTATCAGTGGGAGGAATAGTGCACCATCATTGGTATCAGTGGGAGGAATAGTGCCCCATCATTGGTGTCAGTGGAGGAATAGTGCTCCATCATTGGTGTCAGTGGGAGGAATAGTGCCCCATCATTGGTGTCAGTGGAGGAATAGTGCTCCATCATTGGTGTCAGTGGGAGGAATAGTGCTCCATCATTGGTGTCAGTGGGAGGAATAGTGCTCCATCATTGGTGTCAGTGGGAGGAATAGTGCCCCATCATTGGTATCAGTGGGAGGAATAGTGCCCCATCATTGGTATCAGTGGGAGGAATAGTGCCCCATCATTGGTATCAGTGGGAGGAATAGTGCCCCATCATTGGTATCAGTGGGAGGAATAGTGCCCCATCATTGGTATCAGTGGGGGGAATAGGTGCCCCATCATTGGTATCAGTGGCAGGAATGGTGCCCCATCATTGGTATCAGTGGCAGGAATAGTGCCCCATCATTGGTGTCAGTGGGAGGAATGGTGTCCCATCATTGGTGTCAGTGAGGGGTGGAATAGTGCCCCATCATTGGTGTCAGTGGGGGGTGGAATAGTGCCCCATCATTGGTGTCAGTGGGGGGTGGAATAGTGCCCCATCGTTGGTGTCAGTGGGGGGGGGAATAGTGCCCCATCGTTGGTGTCAGTGGGGGGGAGGAATAGTGCCCCATCATTGGTGTCAGTGGGGGGGAGGAATAGTGCCCCATCGTTGGTGTCAGTGGGAGGAATAGTGCCCCATCATTGGTATCAGTGACACCAATGATGGGGCACTATTCCTCCCACTGAGACTTGCTGACCTTGTTCTCGTATGGTGCTGCTGCAGCCAGCATATGTGGTTGCAGCAGCACCTCTACACAGAACACTTACCTGCTGCTCCGGCACTCAATTTTCGCGGGGCCGCTCGGCTCCGCCCCCTCGCCGGTGATTGGCCGCCTGTGTGCCTTTCCTGAGCTACAGTTCTGGCGGCCAATCACCGGTGAGGAGGCGGAGCCAAGCAGCCGCACGAACATCCAGTGGCCGAACTGAAGGAGACGCCGCGCTTCCTGGACCGGATCGTCGTGGGACTGGATCCAGGTAAGAGACATCAGCTCCTGCAAACCCCTGTACTTAATGCCGCAGCCCCCCTAAACATGTGTACCGGCGTATAAGACGACCCCCGACTTTTGAGAAGATTTTCAAGGGTCAAAAAGTCGTCTTATACGCCGGCAAATACGGTATTTAGAAAGAAAAGTTGATTTTATTATCAGAATAATAATGTGTTTCTTTTAAGCTGGCAAATGCCTTATTGGTTAAGTATAAATTTTAGAGCTGGTTCACACCAGATGCAGTCCAGTGCATTTTTATTCTGCATCAAAAACACACGCACAGTGTTTTCCATGTATTCCAATGGCCCTAGTGCACACCAGCGCAGTGCATTCCAGTGCAGTCAACAAAAGTAGGACATGCTGTATTTTTTTTCTATATGGAATATGGCAAAATGTCAAAAATGCACCGGAACGCACATGTCCTGAATTGAAATGAAGAAAAAGAGGGGGGAATGGATCAAAAAGGCACTGGAACAGAGAAATTGTGGTGTGAATCGAACCTTGATTTTTTTATTTTTTTTTTTATTTAAGAGTACAAAACTTCCTATAAATTCATGTTTGTTGAACTTTTCAACACCTCTATCCAGTCTATACAATGAATGAAAGAATGTATTAACATACACCTATTTATAGCTTTATTGTACCATGTAGCACTTTAAGGTAGGGAGATGAAATGTGCAGTCGTGTTTAAAATGTAAACCAATGCCAGGGTTTTACCCCTGTAGAGTTTTTTTAACAAAGGAAAAAAAGTCAAAATCCATGCTTCATCAATATGCCCGTGCTCATTAGTAGGCAACACATTAGGAGAGATCACAGCACTGTCACTCATAATTAGCTCTAATGCACTACCTGACTAAGGTCTTATGCAAGTTACCAGTTCTGCATCACTATGGACTGATTGCAACCTCCCCACTGCATGATGACAACAGTCTGCTCTAATCATTGATCTTTGGCAAATTCAATTGTTCTTAATCATTTGCAGTTTAATGACTGCTGGGCACAATTTAATTCCTTCATGTTCTGTTTTAGTTGCCAATGATGTTTCTGAGACATGCATACATAGCAGTGGTCTATGTTGTTACACTACTCATAAAATGCATTGAATGATGTTGCAGTCAAATGAAGATATTCCATTTATAGCAGTAGTGTATACATTCAGCTCACTAGCGTCAAAGAGCATGAGATCTGTAAGCAGTAAGAGATGCTAAGGAATGAAGAATAGAACAGCGAAGGGGAGCAAAAAGAGTTGGGATACTCGGGTTGGAATCTTGGAGGCAGATTGCACTATATGTCAAGATATGCATCACTGCTTCACAAGGCTCCAGACCAGGGGTGGACTGACCATTTGGAAACTCGGGCACTGACCATGGGCCCGGGGTCAGTAGGGGGCCCCATGAGATGCCCCTGGTACCTTTTTCATAGGCTTTTTTGAGTTTGGGCAAGGACACAGGGGCCCCATGATCAACTATTGCCCGGGGGCCCCATGAGTTGTCAGTCCGCCCCTGGTCCAGACCTGCACTTTGCAGATGACAGATCTGTCAATGTGTGCAGCTGTAGCCCACACATCCATAAAGAGTCAGTCTGACAGACGTTCTGCAGCTTGCAAGCAGAAATTCATCCTCCCACATGCCGCACTCTTTGCTAATGTTGGCTGTGCACTAGTAGATTTCCAAAGGAACATTTTTATGAATATTCGTACGAACATTCGTAGTGTATATTCAATGACTGGACAAATGATGTTTAATACTTCAATATTTTGTTTGCGTTTTAACATTCGAGTTTGGAATACATTTAAATTCCTGAACAAAAACTACATAGATTGTGAGAAATTTGTTCAGTGATAAGAAAATTAGAAGGAGCAGGATGGAAAACAAATGTCAATTTGACCCCAATAACAATTAGAAAATCAAACAAATGTCTATAAAATGAAGAATTTCAAATGAAATTCAACTAGTGTATAGCCAGCAGTTCCAGGAGCCACAGTATTATTTGGAATTGTTGTCTGAAATAGCATTCTTGCATATTCACTCTTAAAGTGGTTGTGAAGGCTCAAAGGTTTTTTACCTTCAAGCATTCTATGCATGAAGGCAAAAAACATTCTGTCTGCAGCAGCCCTCCCAGCCCCGCAATACTTGTCTGAGCCCCATGGTGATCCAGCGATGAGCACGAGAACCTTGGCTCTCCGGGGACTCTCCCTCCTCATTGACTGAGACAGCAGTGGGAGCCAGTAAGGAGAGAGGGGGCGGACCCGAGTCATGGCTTTGTGTGTTAATTAACACGCAGAGCAGCAGCCCGAAAGCAAGCCTGTTTGGGTGCCCCCATAGCAACCTGCTTGCTCTGGGGGCCCTCAGCAGGAGGGAGGAGCCCAGGAGTGCTGGTGGTGGACCTGAGAATAAGAGGATTGGGGCTGCTCTGGAAAAAAAACACTGCACAGAGCCGGTAAGTATGACATGTTTGTTATTTTAAAAAATTCTACCTTTAATATCACTTTAAGTGCTTCTTGTTAGACAGGGCTATGGAGAATCCATCTGTGTGTTTTTCAGGTTCTCCTGTGGCTTTTTTGCCTGGGAGAAGCAATGGAAAATGGTTACTACCCAAGCACTGCCATTCCAACCAGCAGAGCTCTTTAGCTTTATCTGCCAGTAGCCACAGGGTAGCGTTTGAATCCTTCATGGAGTGGTGATCTTTTGCAATACGGTGCAGGCATGGTTACCAGGGTTTGATCTAATTGACATTTTAGAAGCTATTTAAACAATCTGGCTGTTGACCGTACTCTCCGCTCCTCACACGACCACCTGCTCTCTAGCTCCATTGTCTCCTCCTCCCATGCTTGTCTCCAGTACTTCTCCAGAGCTTCCCCCATCCTCTGGAACTCTCTATACCAATTTATCAGACTATCGCCTAATCTGCTCACTTTTAGGTGATCTCAGCTAATAATGAAATCTTCTACTCCTCCTACCAGTCCATCCCCCACAGTTACTACCTTTTGTACCACTAACCCCCTCCATCTTAGATTGTAAGCTCCAAGTAGCAGGGCCCTCCTAACCCTCTTGTATTGAACTGTATTGTTGCTGTATTGTCTCCCGTTATATTGTAAAGCGCTGAGTAAACTGTTGGCGATATATAAATCCTGTATAATAATAATAATATTGACCATGCCTGGTCTGTAGCACACATCACTGGCTCAGTAAAGGAGCCGGACTCTGCCTGCCATTTTGGTATACTACAGAAGCCTAAAAAGAGGGTGGGGTAAGACTGCATCTGAGGTGTTCTATTTAGATATTAGTTAATGGGAGATTATGGAAGGGGTGTTTTCTAAAACCTTGGCTATTCTATCCTAAATTTGGATAGATTTGTTTGAACAGTCTGATTTACTTTGATTTCACTCATTTTTTAGAATGGCTTTTCCAGGAGTATAAAAAGTGTTTTACCAGTGGTAGTAATTCACACTGCACCTAAGGTAACAAGGGATAAGTGCAACTTTCCCCATATAGGTAGGTACTGTAAGAATTGTATTCTGACATGGAATACATCAGGGATTGGGGTAAAAGAGCTTTGGCCATACTTCTCTTTTAATAACATTATTTTTTTTAACAGAAGTGTTTTTCTCAATAAAAAAACATAACATCTGTATTATTACAAATAGTGAAGCACACGAGACACTGATCAGCATTAATCAAAAAGGAAGACCTCTGAACATACAGGGATATCCGACCGAATATTCCACAATGCATAAGACCGGAGTTAGTTAGAGTACTCCATATAAAAGGCAGAAGGGTAGCATGTCAATAATGTCATCATCACCAGTATGCATAAAAGGCATTGTAGTGATTGTTTTTTCTTTTTCCACCTGCTGTCAGTGTTATGATATTTGAAAGACAAGTCTTTATTTTTTTTATATATTATTTATTTAGTGGTTTTATGAGGCCTCCAGTAGTGATTTGACTATAATAAAAAGTCACTTGGGAGCAAAGTTGTAGCAAATTACGTGCTTTGGTCTGCTGAATTGAGCGGCTACATTAAAGTTCCGCTATGCCTTCTAGATAGTGCAGTAGAGCAATATTTACACTGCTTTGAAATAATACACCGGCTTCTGTTTATTCTTCCTCTGCACTTCACGTTCACAAACCAAAACATTGCTCAGGAATGTATATCCCCATTATTAATCTCCGCCTAGATTTATTTCAGATACCATAGGCTTGTCACTTGTAAATGTGTAACAAACCAATCCTGCGATGATACTTCCAGTACTAATGTGAACCTCAGCAAAGAGATTACATGTCTGGCCTACAGCAGACTTATCTGATAACATGCTTTCTTGAGTCCTAGTTAATGAACCACTACTTGTGTGTCATTTGTTTAGCAAGCCTTCCAGGTTACCATACATGCGTACGTGTTCACTAACCAAATGCTTTATCTCTCTTGCCACATAACCATATTCCCATCTCCTACCTGTGTGGTATGGTCTATGCTTAAAACAAAGTAATGCAAGTTGAAGGCTATCGCATTTTTTTTTTTGTTCCAGTTGTGTAGTATGAAAGGGGTACCTGGGTGCTTCCACAATGGTGTGTGGGGAGGGTTATGCGGGATATGCAATACAAAGATTATACCTGGGGTTACCAAATGACTGGAAACCCTATATATACTGATCAACCATAACGTTATGACCACCCACCATAACCTGTTGACTCATGGGCTCCTATGGACTTCTGAAGGTATGCTGTGGTATCTGGCACCAAGCCGTCAGTATCGGATACTTTAAACTAGAACTAAAAGCAAAACTTTTTTTCATTTTGGATAGAGTAAGGCAGCGCCAAAACAGGAGGTGAGGGGAAATCCTGGGGTATCTACAGGGGCACCAGAACTAGTGACCCTATTGGAAGACTTCCCCTCTGTTCCTGTTCTGGTGTCATTTCAAAAATTTTTATTTTATTTTTTTAACTTTCATTTTTGATGATAATAGTAAACAGGACAAATTGAAATGGGGAGTCTCCCTAATGGGGGCACAAATGGCAGTAAAAACCGACAGGTGTTTTAATCCCCCTCCACCCTATCCAAAACTAACAAAAAAAAATATTTGTCCTTAGTATTACTTTAAGTTCTGTAAGTAGTGAGGCAGGCCTCCATAGATCGGACTTGTTTTTCCCGCACATCCCAAACATGCTTAATTGGATTGAGATCTGAAGAATTTGGAGGCCAGGTCAACACCTCAAACTCATTGTGTTCCTAAAACCATTTTTTAATTAATCAGACTAGGACACCTTCCATTGCTCTGTGGTCCAGCTCATGTGCCCTTTGTAGATGCTTTTGGCTGTGGACACAGGTCACCATGGACACCCTGACAATACCACAGCCATGCAGCTCTATATGCAACATACATCTTACACCTTATCATACACCTTACCAACTGATCAGCGACTGCTGCCCCTCTCTGCCAATCCCTTCACTGGCTTCCAATAACCTTTGAATCCAATAAAATTCAAAATACTAACCACAGCTTACAAAGCCATCCACAACACTGCCCATAGCCTCATCACCGATCTCATCCACATCCTCATCCCAAATCGCCCACTCCGCTCCTCCCATGATATCTTCCTCTCCAGCTCCCTCATCACCTTCTCCCACGCTGGCCTCCAGGACTTCTCCAGAGCCTCTCCCATCCTCTGGAACTCCCTACCACAGCATGTCCGGTCAGCCCCCACCCTGTCTGCCTTTAGGCAATCTTTGAAAACGCACTTCTTCAGGGGAGCCTACCCCACCTCCACCAGATCATCCCCCGCAGCTATCACCTTTTGTATCACCTCCCCCTTCCTTTAGATTGTAAGCTCCACAAGCAGGGCCCTCCTATTCCTTCTGTACTGAAATGTATTGTAATTGTACTGTCTCCCTTATATTGTAAAGCGCTGAGCAAACGGTTGCTGCTATATAAATCCTGTATAATAATATACAACAAACTGCAATGCACTGTGCGTTCTAACACCTTTCTGTTGGAACCAGCAATAACTTTTTCAGCAATTTGAACTACAGTAGCATTTCTTTTGAATCAAACGACATAGGCCAGCCTTTGCTCCTTGCGTGCATCAGTGAGCCTTGGCTGCCCGTGACCCTATTGCAGTTTTTCTTTTCAGTTTTCCTTCCTCTGACCACTTTTGGTTGATCCTGATCACTGCAGACCGGGAACATCCCACAAGAGCTGCAGTTTGGAGCTGCTCTGACCCAGTTGTCTGTTCATTACAATTTTGTCCTTTGTAAAATTCGCTCAAATCCTTGCGCTTGCCCATTGTTTTCTGTTTTCACCACATCAACTTCAGGGACAACATATTCACTTGATTCCTAATATATCTCATATATACACACACACATTATGTGTGTATGATTATCCACACAATCTTCCAGTGTTCAACATTTACCAGGTGGAATTTTATCCTCTATATTGCGTGTTTACAGGACTTATCACTTGCATTGCTTAAAAATAGCCTGTTGCAGATCTATATAGCTCAAGCTCACACAGCTGAGTTAGGGTTGGTTCCAACATGTCTACTATCCTACAGTAAAATATGGTTTAATTAAAAAGCCCATTCAATTCTGCATGGTCAGTTCATATCTGTGTGCTGCAGCTTAGTGTGATTTAACGTATAGGACATGCTGCATTTTGCGTATATTTAGAAAACCTATTCATACTAATGTTAAATAAAAAACTCTTGTATCACAAAGTTTTCTAATCCTATTCTGATACTGTTCTTATTATTATTATTACACAGAATTTATGTAGTACCAACAGTTTGTACAGTTCTTTTATTTGCATTATACATGTACAGTATATGTGTATGTGTGTGTGTATATGTGTGTGTGTATATAGATTATATATATATATATATATATATATATGACCAAGAATGGCTTATATGGGAAGTGTACACAAAATGCAGTTAACTAACCATTGAAAGGTCCTTCAGTCTGATATTTCTAAATAAAGAGAGAAAACCTCAAAAGAAATGCACTACTGCTATTCTTTACCTTTAGAAAACTATTAATGTACATGAAAGTGATTTTAAAGGCAGGGTATACCTTTAATGCAGTTGCTGCATGAAGGTACAATATGTCCTAGCAGTTGTATAACCCCCTCGCCCCCCTTATACATACTTGAGTCCTTTTTCAATCCATTGCTGTGCCTGTCTGTAACAGAGCTCTTCACTCTCTCTATCTCTCTCTTTCCTCACAGGACACGGAGGAAGTAGTGGGTACCATCGATTCCTGCTGCTGTCAGCCAAAGCCTGTGAGAAAGGAGCGAGTAGTGCTGTACTGTGTGTGACTATGGATGCACACAGCTCGGCTCGAGATTGAGCCCACAGTTGCTCCACCATAGGAATGCGGCTTCCTTTGGGGATGCACAGAGAAGAAGGGGTGCACCTCTTCTTCCGAGAGCACCTGGGGGGGGGATTCCTTCCTTTCACTCCTGCTTGATAGCTCACGTATTTTGTTTTCATTGTGAGTGTAACTAATATAGCACATTTTACTTAGTGTAGAAATGCAGAACATCTTGGCATTTAAGGTTTACTTGTTAACATATCAGAGTTGCTTAACCTAACTCCATTATTTTCTTGTTCTGAAATAGGAACCTGTAGTTCTGACCGATACGAATCTGGTTCATCCAGCTCTGAAGTGGGATTTAGACTATCTGAAGGAAAACATTGGCAATGGGGACTTTTCTGTGTACAGTGCCAACAGCCACAAGTTTCTCTATTATGATGAGAAGAAAATGGTGAACTTTAAGAACTTTAAGCCTAAATCTGTTAGACAAGAAATGAAGTTTCCTGAGTTTGTAGAAAAGCTCAGAGACATAGAACAGAGAGGAGGTGATGAGAGGTAAGATAAACTAATTTTATTGTCTCCTAAGATGTCATGACATATAACGGTGATGTCTATTTTGTCACAAAAGCGTCAGATTTTCACAATTAAGTTTTCTTCAACAAGAAAGACTCATAGCTGAGGGACATGGGTAAAGTAGTGTTTGTTTAATGTCAGGAACCTAGATGGCTTTCCTGCTAGCTCAGGGGTATTGAATTAAAACTCAGAGGTCCGATCAGTAAAATTTTCTTCCAGCAGAGGTCTGAATCTCATATTTTTCCAAAGACTCAGATCTTTCACATCACAACCCCCAATCCTCTGGTATCCCAATTCTGTTCTTCCTTCAGTGTCCTCAGTCCACCCTGCATATCACCCTGCATATCCCTCTTTACATCACAGATCTCCATTTCACAGCAGTATCCTCAGCTTCCCTTCACTTTAGTGTTCTGAACCCCCCTTTGTTCACATTGATGTCCTCAACCAACTTTACATCATCCCCCACAGTAGTGTCCTCCTCTGCCCCCTTCACATCATCCCCCCCACAGTAGTGTCCTCCTCTGCCCCCTTCACATCATCCCCCCCACAGTAGTGTCCTCCTCTGCCCCCTTTACATCATGCCCCACAGTAGTGTCCCGTGCCCCTCCCTAAACATCACAAACCCCCCCACAGTAATGTCCTCTGCCCTCTCTTCAGATCACTCCCCCCACATAGCACTGCCCCCTTCACATCATTCCTCACCCCTCCACAGTAGTGCTCTCTACCCCTTTCCATCACCCCCATTCGTGGTTCTTTCTGCCCTTTTCACATAACCCTCCACATACAGTAGTGTTATCTGCACAGTAGAGCTCTACCTAGTTCACATAAAGCATCCCCTGCCCCCCATCCTTCATAGCCAGGTCCTCCACCCCTTTACACAGTATGGAGAGCAGAAGGGAGGACAGAACAGGAAGCAGGAAAGAGCAGAGAACGTGAGGCACAGCAGCACTGGATGGAGGGTGGAAGCATTTTCACAAGCTGGTGATTGGTTGCAAGGACCACTTTGTGTCCTACAACCAGTCCAGCTGCTGGTTAATCTGGAAAGTTATCTCAGACAGCTCTTGATCCCGCACTCCATCCAGTGTTACTGTGCCAATCTCTCCACCCTGTCCTGCCTTCCGCTCTCCGCCCAGTCCTGCCACCTGCTTTCCACCCTGTCCTGCCTCTCGCTCTCTGCTGTGCTGCTGTGACTGTTGGTCCAGATGGGACAACGATTCGGTCCGAATCTGGACTGTTGTCCACCATTTAGTGATGCCTGTGTTAGATGTTTGTAATTAGGGTTAAGCACACCTCAGATGCCAGGTAGCTGATGTCCCAAGTAAAAGCCTCTGACGCCTGAGGTTTTTGGAAGTGACAATAGCCGTTCGGAAAATAAAGAGCATAAATCTTGAAAGCATATACATAGACTGAAATGAAACCTAACAAAGAGGTTCTTTTCCTTTCTTCCCCTATCCGGAACAAATTGCCTACAAGCTCCATCAAGAGTGAATACATTTTTATTGAAGACTATTTATTGCACCTTTAGCATTCTATTTGCCCTTGAAGTTCTGCCATAAAGATTCACTTGGCAGGGCCTTCTTTGTATGCTCACTTATGTTTTCTGGCAGGACCAAGGTCCAGTAGAATGTCAGGAGCCCACAATTGGTGAGTTTGACATCCAGAGCAATTATTGTGATCCTACATTTGAGTCCCACCAAATTGTCAGATCACAATTAATGCTGCAGATATCTGGTTCACCTGTTATGAAGTCCTCGTGAGAGCTCACTACTGTTAATATTTGGCGTGATGCGCCCAGGCATTTCTTCGTACAATGAACTCCAATATGTCAGACGACCGTGTCAGGACAGTCAGGTCATAATTAAGCACTGAAACGCACCAACTTTTTCAGTCTCCATAGTTTCTATATAGCTGTAAATAGTTGCTTTTATATTACATTCAATAAAGATGAAGATTCTTGGAGTGTGGCTGCCTGGATTGTTTACTCTATGTTTCTTTGTATAGTGCTTAAAGTGGTTGTAAAAAGGCTCAAGGTTTTTACCTTCATGCATTCTCCTCCTGTGTGCTTCAGCTCCCCTAATACTTACCTGAGCCCTATTGCTATCCAATGATATGCACCAGAGCCTCGGCTCTCTGGGGACTTTCCCTCCTCATTGCCTGAGACAACAGTGGGAGCCAGTCCATCACAGCCAGTGAGGAGAGAGAGGGGACGCGGCCGAGCCACGGCTCTGTGTGTGAATGAACACACAGTGCAGCGGCTTGGCAGCGAGCCTGCTTGGGTGCCCCATAAGAGAAAAAAGGGAAGTCCCACCTAAGTGTAATATTATAATTAACTATTTATTAGCAATAGGTTAAACACTCACAAGGAGTAAAGTAAGGTATCGCTCATCATAAATGACATCCGCATCAGCTTTTCATCCCTGTCTTGGACAACCGTCACCGCAATCCAAAGCTGTGTAAGATAGTGCTAGGGCAAGGACGCCCTGTGGACACCAGGAAGTCCCCCTCAACCAGCGTGGAACGTACGGGAAAAATGTGATGTCCCTGGAGAGAGGAAGGCCGGAGAGATGACAGACTATGTGCTCGAAACCCACTGCTCCTTCTGCAAGCCTTGGGCTGCAATTACTACAAACGACTATAAATAGCATGTGGAGAACCGTGGCTAGGAGGACTACATAGACCAGCGGTTTCCATAAAAAACAATTGTACTGATTAAAGAACTGCACATAAATCATGGAAGCAAACAAAAAGCAACAACAATAATAGACTTACAGTGGATAGGAAAAGTCTACACACCCCTGTTAAAATGTCAGGTTTCTGTGATGTAAAAAAATGAGACAAAGATAAATAATTTCAGAACTTTTTCCCCCTTTAACGTGACCTATAAACTGTAGAACTCAATTATAAACAGACTGAAATCTTTTAGGAGGGGGGGAGTAAACATTAAAAACTAAAATAATGTGCTTGCATAAGTGTGCACACCCTCCTATAACTGGGGATGCAGCTGTGTTCAGATTTAAGCAATCACATTCAAAATCATGTTAAATAGGAGTCAGTACACACCTGCCATCATTTAAAGTGCCTAACCCCAAATAAAGTTCAGCTGTTCTAGTAGGTCTTTCCTGATATTTTCTTAGTCGCATCCTACAGCAAAAGCCATGGTCCGCAGAGAGCTTCCAAAGCATCAGAGGGATCTCATTGTTAAAAGGTATCAGTCAGAAGAAGAGTACAAAAGAATTTCCAAGGCATTAGATATACCATGGAACACATTGAAGACAGTCATCATCAAGTGGAGAAAATATGGCGCAATAGTGACATTACCAGGAACTGGGCGTCCCTCCAAGATTGATGAGAAGGCGAGAAGAAAACTGGTCTGGGAGGCTGCCAAGAGGCCTACAGCAACATTAAAGGAGCTGCAGAAATATCTGGCAAGTGCTGGCTGTGTGGTATATGTGACTACAATCTCCCGTATTCTTCATATGTCTGGGCTAAAAAACTAAAATTAATATGGTTGCAGAAGTGTGCACACCCATAAACTAATACTTTGTTGCAGCACCTTTTGATTTGATTCCAGCACTCAGTCTTTTTGGGTATGAGTCTATCAGCATGGCACATCTTGACTTGGCAATATTTGCAAAAATACTCCGAATCTGTCAGATTGCAAGGGCATCTCCTGTGCACAGCCCTCTTCAGATCACCCCACAGATTTTCGATTGGATTCAGGTCTGGACTTTGGCTGGGCCATTACAAAACTTTAATCTTCTTCTGGTGAAGCCATTTCTTTGTTGATTTGGGTGTATGCTTTGTATCATTGTCATGGTGAAAGATGAAGTTCCTCTTCATGTTCAGCTTTCTAGCATAAGCCTGAAGGTTTTGTGCCAGTATTGACTGGAATTTGGAACTGTTCATAAATTGTCTTCCTTGACTAAGGCCCCAGTTCCAGCTGAAGAAAAACAGTTCCAAAGCATGATGCTGCCACCACCATGCTTCACTGTGGGTATGGTGTTCTTTTGGTGATGTGCAGTGTTGTTTTTGCGCCAAACATACCTTTTGGAATTATGAGATCCCTCTGATGCTTTGGAAGCTCTCCGCGGACCATGGCGTTTCCTGTAGGATGCGACTTAGAAAATGTCAGGAAAGACCTACTAGAACAGCTGAACTTTTATTTGGGGTTAATCAGAGGCACTTTAAATGATGGCAGATGTGTCCTGACTCCTATTTAACATGATTTTGAATGTGATTTCTTAATTCTGTACACAGCTACATCCCCAGTTATAAGAGGGTGTGCACACTTACGCAACCACATTGTTTTAGTTTTTATGTTTACCCCCCCCCCCCAAAAAAAAATGTTTCTTTCCAGTTTGTTTTTTAATTGAGTTGTACAGTTTATAGGTCACATTAAAGGTGGGAAAAGTTCTGAAAGGATTTATCTTTGTCTCATTTTTTTACATCACAGCAACCTGACATTTTAACAGGGGTGTGTAGACTTTTCATATCCACTGTAGCCTGTCATCTCTCCGACCTTTATCTCACCTTCATCTCACCGGTTTTGTCACTTCCACCCATACGTTTTACGCTGGTTGAGGAGGACTTCCTGGTGTCCACAGGGTGTACTTGCCCCCCAGCACTACCTTCTACAGCTTTGAATTGCGGTGGCGGTTGTCCAGGAGGGGGATGAGCGGCTGATGCTGATCTAGTTTATGATGAGAGATCACTTGCTTCTTGTGAGTGTTTTTAACCTCACTTAATAAATTAGTTTATTATAATATTGCACTTAGGTGGCGCTTTCCTTTTTTCTCTCTTATCCTTGCACACGGAGCTGGCTAACTCTGAGCAGAGCTGCCACTGGTGCCCACCAGCTATTATGGACTTTTATGGACTTTTTATAGACATTATGTTTTTAGAGATTTTTGGATTATTACATTGGCAGGCTGGGGAATGGACACTGTTCTTTTGTGCACCAGGATTCCTCCAATCTAGTTAATTGGGTGCCCTCATAACAAGCTACTTTCTCTAGAGGCACTTGGCAGGGGGGAGGTGCCAGGAGCTTGGACATTAGACCCAAGAAGAGAAGGATCTGGGCTGCTCTGTGCAAAACCACTGCACAGAGCAGGTAAGTATGACATGTCTGTTTTTTTTTTTTTTTAACTGCCTTTAATATCACTTTAAGGGATGTGGAAGAAGTATGAATATTATCTTATGTTCATTTGGTGCATGTTAGTTATAGGTCAGTAACGCAGAAGCATTTGATATGGACACAGCTAGCATTTCTGGAGGAGGTCTGCATAGGCAGCCCCTATAGTTCTTTGACCAGTGTATTTTAATTAGAGACTAAATCTAGAAAACATTATTCTTCATGTACCAACTACTGTACATGATTGATTTTCCTTCAGTTAGTGTAAGTTCCATCCATTTTCAGCTAACATTTTGTCTTGAAAACTTCTAAACATGTGCAAGAACATGAGTATTTTTTTGTATTCCATTCTGTGTCGGATTGGTTACAAACATCGTAGCAGATTGCATGATGTGGGAAATGAACACAACAGTTTTTTACAGCTTTCCTGGAAAACAAACAGGAACATAATAGTTATACCTTTTAAAGCAGTGTTTTTCAACTTTTTTCCCCAGTTAGGACGCCCTCAAAGTATTTTCAGTCTCGAGTCACCCCAGTCTAAGGCTTGGTTCACATCACTGCTTGTTTGGGAACATGCACAAAATCACGTGCATTCCAACAGCAAGACAAATGCGCTGTTCTTTAGAAGACGTGCAGGGGTGTCATTAATTCTTAATGGTACCCCCTATTCATTGGCAACCACAGTGCATTTTCATTAAGGTGTGATTTAAAAAAAAAAAAGGATCAGTGACTTTTCCCTGTGTTCCTGCGCATAGGGAAGCCCATTGAAGTGAATGAGCTGCCCTACACACAGCATGTAGTTGCACAGATGTGAACCAAGGGCTTGTTCACAAGTGAGGTTGGGGGATGGTAAAACCATGTGGTTGAGCTGTGGTTTTACTATTCCTAACTGCTCTCCTTTAGCTATAGTGGCAACAGCCAGGGATATGTACACATGCTGTGGCTGTAGCTGAAAGTATACTCCCAGGTGAATAGGGCTGCACTGAAACCTCCCTGCAACTGCATTCATTAAATGCGGTTGTGGCACAGCGATTTGCTGCATTTAGGGGATTAAAACAAGTGGTGAGGAGGCAATATATTGCCTCTTCACGACCTATCAAATGTCTTTGAAAAGTGATTTGAGCATGGATCATTTTTCAAAGGAGCGATCGCTATAATGAATAAGCCCTGAAAAGGCACGCACACACATGCACGCACACACATGCACGCACACCCTTTTTAAAAACTGCCATACTGTACGTGCACAAGGTACTGCCCTGTAGGGGGAGGCACAGAGCTCAGGAAGCTGCCTCCCCTTTCCACTGCTTTCATTTCACTGTCCTGATCGAGCTCCTTTTGTGCTGATGTGCAATTTGGTGGAGGAGTGGGAGCTTGGCCTCATCTGAGGCCTTTCTCTATCATGAGCTGTGGCTGCTTTACACCAATTGCGTTTCGGTGATGTGTGGTAATGCACGTTATGTGCGCTCTGGTGCCATTCACTGTAACTGACACCCAGCATAAATCAGCAGCATGGTGTCCTGTGTGCTTCAAAATGCTATCAGCCTCTGATTTTGTTGGTGCATTTCTGGTGCTATGCCGCCCATTCATTTTGAACAGGTTGTATAAAAGAGTGAACTTCAGTACACAAAAACACATGCACTGCAGAGCATTCAATGAGCCCTGTCTGTCTTTTCATCTTGGCCCCTCCCCCAGTACATCATGCACATCAGACAATAATCCTAGATAAATATGTCAGCGGTCTACGTTTTTCTTCAGTAGACACACACATTTGGGCTCAGAATCCCACCTCACCCATTGCTGGCCACTATTTATCATCAGATACCAACTGACTAGTAATGTTGCATCAAAATAGTTCAGTATTTCCAGAGGTCGGCAGTTTCTTGTGGCATTAACTACTCAAACAATGCAGGTCACGTGAGACATAGGGAAAGAGAAGAAGCAATAATGGGGCACTCATCCAGGGTGCAGGAGAGATAGCAATCATAGAGAATGGTTTACTATTGCTGTGTGGGGGAAGTAATTCTAGAAAATGGTTAGCTATCAGGGCTGTGATATAGTAATCATGGAGAATGGTTAGTTAATAGTGTTTTCCAAGCCTATAGGCAAGAGATTGTTGCCGCCTGTCTATGGCTAGCTTCATCCCATCTATGCCAGTGTTATAATGAACCTGCGAATGTCATCGTGTTTGCGTGGATAAGGCGCTACATCTGCTGGGACAGTGCATTATAATTCCAGCCAGCAGCAAACTGGGTGTAATAAAAATATTTACTTTGAGTTTCTGCAAAGTCTATTTTAGTAGCTTTTAGTATGACGCCAAACTTCTAGCTTTGTGTAGTTAACAGAAATAAATTTTAACACGTTTTCTCCGTGCAGGTTATATCTGCAGCAAACTCTGAATGATACTGTAGGGCGAAAAATTGTGGTGGATTTCTTAGGTTTTAACTGGAATTGGATAAATAGGCAACAAGCAAAGCACGGCTGGGGCCAGCTGACTTCAAACCTGCTGCTGATCGGCATGGAAGGTAAGCTACCCAGCTGTGCACTGATAATGTATGCACATCCTATGTGTTGAATGTTACCTAGGAGCTATAGGTGAAACCTTGCCATAACCCAGTTTATGTAACTTTTAATATATGTTTTTCCACGGTCATTTGTTGTAACTAGGGACTTAAAGCTAACTGTTTTAATGTTAGTTTAACAATTCATATGACGTTCTTCTTTAATGAAAACTGCTCAGTCTTCACACACTAACATTTTTTTTTTGTAACTGTATTTACAATTGTGTTTGTGTAGTGAGATCATTCTACATTATTTCAGTAAAACATTGACATGTGTTGGTCTCCTGTGTACGTGCCTAAGCTCATGTTGCTGTTTGTGTATAGGAAACGTGACTCCGGCGCACTATGACGAGCAGCAGAACTTCTTTGCACAGATCAAGGGATACAAGCGGTGTATCCTTTTTCCACCCGAACAGTTTGAATGCCTCTATCCTTATCCAGTTCACCACCCCTGTGACAGACAGAGCCAGGTGAGAGCCACACTTTGGCAGGCTTGCTAAAATACAACCTTAATTTGTTGAATGCCCATGTCAGTGGAAAAGTGTAATCTAGAGCCTTGTTCTTCGTGGTTAGTGATAATATGTGGTTAGTATAATGTGTACATTGTTGTTTATTTTTATTTTTTTCTTTTCTAAAGGCAACGTCAGGGAAAACTTATTTAATCTTTTTTGTTAAAGTTCAATAGCTCTCAATCCCCAATTGCCTCCTTTTTTTTTTATTTTATATTTTTATGCAAGGCGTCATAAACAAAAAAGATAAACAACAACCATTGTGACAAGTACAAATGGTGAAAGTACAAGAGAAAATGCCGTCCAAAAGCAAAGTGTGCTGTATACAATAAGACCATCAATTTGTATAACCGGGTATAATACAAACAGGGATAATGGACCAGGCAAAACCAAGTAAAGATAGATCAAAAAGTATACATCTTGAAACAAGCCAGAGTGCAAGGGGAGAAGGGCAGGGCATCAAAAAACAGGCTGATATGCAGTGGAACAATAGGATATTGTAATGGCAACAGGTATAGTTATTGCCAGTAGCAGGTAAAGAAAAAGAGCAATATCGAGGAAAAGTGGGAGAGCAGGAGGAAAGGTCCTACTTGGTACCCTACGAAAAATGGGGGGAAAGAGGGGGAGGGGGGAACAATAGAGGGGGGTCCATAAAAGGGGAAGAGGGGTGGGGGCAGGAGAAACAGAAGAAAAGGAAGAGCCAGAAGAAAAAGCAAGTAAAAAGGGAGAGGTGTAATAATTGCCTCCTTTTTTTATCCTATTGATAACACTGCAAGTAAAAACAAATATCATTTGATCTGCCATAAATCCAGTGTGCTTGTAATTTCCTGTTTGAGCTGACAACACATTGCCTTTGCTGCAAGCAATCCCAGCCAGTGTTGTTAGCCCTGTCGGCTGGACAACAGACGTTCATTGATACCCTTGCCCTTCTTTGTCCCACTTTATGTGCATACATTTATTTTTTCCCAAAAAATAATACTGCTGCCTTCATTCCCAAGATCCCTTCTCCCTTACTGTGTGGGGAAAAAGGCAATTGTGATTTGGGGATGTGTGTACGTTACTAGGAATCAAGCTCCCAGCAGTTTTGTGATGATCTCACAGGGACTAATAAAAGTTGTTTCTTGCTACAACAACAAGATAAAAAGTCTAGGATATAGTCTGGAAAAGGGGGAAGGGTAAATTTGGATGTTGTCTAGCCACTTTAAATTTGTGACATGGACAGTTGTGAAAGCCAGGGAGTTCTTCCCAGCCCTGAAGGGTGAGCAAATCCTGAACGCATTAAGTAAGATTGCCTTTTAATTTGTTTTATCATTGTCTATGTCCACTTAGGAGTGTGTATGAAATGGGGGTAGCTGGGCAGTAGATTTATGGCCTTTTGCTGGAACACCACGCAGATTAGGCTGTAGATCTAGTGCCCATTATCATGAAGTTAAAAGAGAAGTAGGGCTTTTTTTTTCTCCTATTTATACTTACCTAGGCGGATGCAACATCTGTCTGGTGCTGCATCTGTCCTCCGCTGGCTCTAAGGGTGAGAACTCAGCAATCACATGACTGTGAGCAGAGAGCGGGACTGTCAGTCACTGCTGTCCGCTGAGCCCCCCCAGAGCTCACTGGAACGCTGGGCTGCGGAGAGGGAGGGCGCAGCTGGTGTCGCTCCAGACTCTCGGGTGAATCCCGACTTTGATGTCAGGATCTTTCCCCAGCCTGGACCGGCTGAGTAATGTCAGTTGAAACCATCTCACAGGAGTGCAGAACAAACTGATCCACAGGAGAAGTACAGGCAAAAAAGTTTGAGATATAGGTGGATAAGTAAACGTTTGTATTCTATTACACTGACTTCCTTTACAGACCTGATTCCTTTTCATAATAAAGTATTTTTTGAAATATATACACTTCAAGCTTACAGTTCTATTTTCCTCCATGATCTAGGTGGATTTTGAGAATCCTGATGTAGAGCGGTTTCCTAACTTCCGGAATGTGGTTGGTTATGAGACTGTGGTGGGACCCGGTGATGTTCTGTATATACCTATGTACTGGTAAGACACTAAGCATAATTGAATGTGTTTGTGTTTTTGCAATCAATGCTATATTTAAGTAGAGCAATCTAACATGATTTTAAAATTAAAGTAGTTGTAAAGGCTACCCTTTTTTATTTTTTACCTTAATGCATTCTCAATGTTAACCACTTGAGGACCAAGCCTTTTCTGACATGTAAAAATCAGTATTGTTTGCTAGAAAATTACTTAAAACCCCCAAACTTTATATATATTTTTAAATCAGAGGCTCTAGAGAATAAATTGATGGGTGTTTCAATTTTTTATGTCACACCATATTTGCGCAGTGGTTTTTCAAACACAATGTTTTTTGGAAAAAATACACAATAGAATACCCAATTGTTTGGTATCTATCTATATTGCTCGGCATGACATCATCTTTTAAATTTTACCAAACATGTCACACTTCAAAATTGTGCACACTTGCAATTGCATCGGCAACAAACAATGTAAGTTTTACTATACATAGGCAACATTTTAAAAGCCTTTACAGGTTACCACTTTAGATTTACACAGGAGGTCTAGTGCTAGAATTACTGCCCTCGATCTGATGTTCGCGGTGATATCTCACATGTGTGGGATGATTGCTGTTTGCTTGCACGCAGGATTGACACGTGTTCTCCTTTGCTTTAACATTTTTCATTTATTTTATCACTTTAAATATTGATCACTTTTATTGTCATCAGAGAATATAAATCACCCCTGTGATAGCAATAGGCAATGACAGGTACTCTTTTGTAGAGAGAGCTACATAAGGCAGGAGGTTGAGGGCTGATCAGCCGCTTGGATATTGCTTATATAAGAAAGTCGATTGTCGGCTCTGAAAAACGGTACCATGATGATGCCGGCCAGTATATACTGGCAATTTGTACTGGTACGTCGCTGGTCGTCAGGTGATTAAGGTAAAAAATTCCCAGTACTTTTATTGCCACTTGTCCCCAAACATATATCTACCATCCTTGTCATAGGCAACAGGTCCAGCATCCATCAGTGCCACTTCCTGAACTTCTGTGATCCTCAGCAAACTCTGAGGAGAGCAGAGCAGTAGGCTCCTGCTGCCATCAGTCAAACTGCCTTGGGGAGGGTGCAGGGGCGTGGCTTGCCAATGCTATGTGCGTTATACACAGAAAATCAGCATTTATGTACTAGAAAATTACTTAGAACCTCCAAACATTTTATATATTTAATTTATTTTTAAGCAGAGGCCGTAGAGACTAAAATGGTGGGTCTTGCATTTATTTATTTCACACGGTATTTGTGCAGCAGTCTTTCAAACACAAATTTTTGGTAAAAAATAGTGTAATGAATTTTAGTGAACACAAACATAATGTAATACCCAATTTTTGGTAAAATCTAAAAGATTGTTATATCAAGTAATTAGACACCAAACATTTTATGCTTTAAAATTGCGTACGCCCGTGGAACAGTGCAAAACTATGATATCTAAAAATCTCCATAAAGCAACCCTTTAACCTCCCTGGCGGTATGATTATTTCAGATTTTTGGTGCTGAAAGCGGTACCATTTTTTTGCATGAAAATATGTATTTTTTTTAATTGTAGGCCTGTAATTTACGAATAACTCACTGAAATCTGACCGAACAAGAGTCTAGTAAACATTCCGGATATGATAAAACTTGAAACACGAAATCATAAATTATAATTTAATAAATAATCATAAAAAATAATATAATAAATTTAATTCAATAATATAATCAAACCAAAAACACTGAAATTTGAAATATAGCGCCAAGTTCGCACATTGCTGAGCAAAGTCGCAGAAACATTTTCAGTGTCTGATGACGAATTTCTCCACGAATCATTATCACTCAATTCTGCAAGTGGTTCTGATTTACTATCGCTGATCTCTAGCTGGTCTAAAACCGATTTTGACCTAAAGGGACGCTTTTTGGACGCCATGGACTTTTCTAAGTTTCCAGGCAGAAAGAACAGTCAAAATGCAGGCAGGGCACAGGACAAAGCACTAGGGACAAAATGTATGTGAAATGCTTTGAAACAGCAATGTTTTACTATGTAATAATCATTTTAAAAAAATTTACATTTTTAAAAATTTTTAAAGTTGCCGCCGGTTCCGGCGCCCGTACGTCCCAACGTCACAGGGACCGGAACATGGACTCCGGCATCGGCCGGAGGAGATGGCCGGGGACACTGCAGGGGACGCATCGCGGGAGCGAAGGACAAGGTAAGCGATGCAGGGATTCCCTATGTAACGCTGCATGGTAAGCCCGAGTGGTACTGAAACTTTACCCCGAGCTACACTCGGGAATACCGCCAGGGAGGTTAAAAGCTTTTACAGGTTACCGGTTTAGAGTTATACAGGAGGCATGGTGCTAGAATTTCTGCTTTCACTCTGATGTTTGCAACGATACCTCACATGTGGTGTGATCACAGTTTACATATGTGTACTGCACTTCCGCATGCATTCTCATTTGAGCATGGGGGGACGGGGGTGTTTTTTAATTTTTTTTTTTAATTTTTTTAAAGCTTTTTTTTTTACTTTTACACTATCGATTTTTTTCAACTTTATTGCTATCACAAGGGATGAACAACATCCTTTGTGATAGCATGAGCCTTGACAGGTCAACATCTGATAAAACTGAGATCTGTATGATCAGATACTTATACAAGCTGGTAATGACTGGTAAACGAAAGACTGAAACTGGAAGTGATGGAAGAGAAATCCTCGTTGCTTCCAGTTTCTGAACTCACAGAGAGGGAGAAACAATGCCCGCTCTTTTTTTTCTATTCAGTCCACAGAATGCTGCTGATTGAACTAGTCCCGGCTTACCCAATGGGATGGGCGAGCACATGAAAGGCAGCAGGAGGATTTGCAGCCAAGTTACAGAGTGGCTGTATGGTGGCATTATATGCATTAACCACTTGTCGACTGTATAACTTGCATATACGGCAGCAGATTGGCTCTTCTGCGCTGGATCAAGTACCTAGTACATGATCTGTGCGCTCAAGCAGGGAGCTGCGTGTGCCTGCCGGTCTGGCTGTCCTGTGATTCATTACAGCACATGCTGATAATCGGGTCCCGGCAAACAATGGCTGGGAGTCAGTGTGATAAGCACTGAAAGCAGCTGAACACTTTTCTGTCATTGTAAACAATACAGAGCTTTGTTCACTAACAGGGAGTCTTGTTGTTTTTTCATTCCCTAGATCCTTAGTAAAAGCAGCACACATTACACAGAGTTAGGCACACGGTTAACCTCTTGATCGCCCTAGATGTTAACTTCTTCCTATCCCTCCAGCGTCATTACAGTGACAGTGCATTTATTAGCACTGATCACTGTATTAATATCACTGGCGATGTCAGTGGCAGTTAGTTCCCCCCCCCGTGTCATTTAGTGTCAGATTGCCCAACGCACTATTGCAGTCCCAGTATAAGTCGCTGATCACCGCCATTAGTAGTATAAAATGATTATATAAAAATTCCATTAATATATCCCATAGTTTGTAGGCACTATAACTTTCAAACAAACCAATCAAAACACACTTATTGATATGTTTTTTTTTACTGAAGGCATGTAGCAGAATACAATTTGGCTAAAATGTATGAAGAAATTAGATTTTTAAAATGTTATTATTGGTTATGTTTTATAACTGTAAAAAAAATATATTGTTTTTGTTTATATCGCAAAAAATAAAAACCCAGAGGTGATCAAGTACCACCAAGAGAAAGCTCTATTTATGTGAAAGAAATATGTTTCGTTTGGGTACAGTGTTGGGTGACTGTGCAATTGTCAGTTAAAATAACTCAGTGCCAAATAGAAAAAAATGGTCTGGTCAGGAAGAGGGTAAATCCTTCCGGTGGGCAAGTGGTTTAGGTAAAAAAAACCTTCCATGATCAGCTCCTACAAGCATCACCCACCCCCTTAAATACTTACCTGTCTCCTCGTTCGATCCAGAGTTGTGCCCGTCTGCAACAGTGCTTGTCTTTTCTCCCTCTCTCATAGGCACAGGGACAACAGTCAGAGCCATTGGCTCCTGCTGCTGTCAATCAAATCCTGTGAGGAGGGTGTGAAAGGCAGGGCCGAGCTGTGCTGTGTGTCTATGGACCCACACAACCTTGCTTAGGAGCATGCCTGCATGAGTGCAAGCGGCTTGCTATGGAGGCACTCAGAGAGAGAGAGAGAGGAGCAGGTGAGTTTAAGTGCCATACCTGTAAGCTCCACCAGTGTGGCAACAGTTGGAGCACCGTGTGTTTGCTGGTCTTTAACCAATTCAATACCGGGCAATTTTACACCTTCCTGCCCAGGCCAGTTTTCAGGTTTCAGTGCTCTCACACTTTGAATGACAATTGTGCGGTCATACAACATTGTACCCAAACTAAAATTTTATCATTTTCTTCACACAACTAGAGCTTTCTTTTGGTGGTATTTAATCACCACTGGGGTTTTTATTTTTTGCTAAATCAACAAAAAAAAGACCAAAAATTTTGAAAAAAACACGTTTTTCTTTGTTTCTGTTAAAAGTTTGCAAATAAATAATTGTTCTTCATGAATTTAGGCCGAGATGTATTCTGCTACATGTCTTTGGTGAAAATAACCCAAATTAGGATGTATTTTTTAGTTTGTAGGAAAGTTATAGAGTTCACAAACTATGGTATAGATCTGAATATTGATCAATCCTGAAGTACTGACAGCCAATCTAATTTCTTGAGGTCCAAGAATGTCAGAACAGTACAGATATCCCCCAAATGACCCCTTTTTGCAAAGTAGATAGTCCGACGTACTTCATAAGAGGCATGGTGAGTTTTTTGAAGTTGTGTTTTTTTTGTCATAATTTTTCAGAAAATGAAAAAATTAAAAAAATTAGTTTCACTATTTTCTTTTTACATATTGTCACCAGTGCAGTACAGCATCATCATATAACTGGCATGGCGGTGATCAGGGACACGGACTGGTGACAGTATGAAAAAAAAATATATATATATTTTTTTTATTAAATTTTTTTTAAGATTTTTTTTTCTTATTTCACTATGACCAAAGTAGTACAATGTTACCATAGTAACATTGTACTACTTTGGGGAAGTGATCAGTATTTTTTTTTTTATAACACAATTTGCTTATAGCAAAGAATTACTTTGCTATAAGCAAGCATTTACCTGAATGACATCGATTCATTCAGGGTTTTTTTTTGTTTTTGTGCTTAGCTGTGATTTGGCCACAGCTAATCACATGACATGTGCATGTGATTAGCTGTGACCATTCACAGCTAGACACTAGTATACAATGGATGGCATGAATGAAGCCATCCATTGTATACAACTGTCATGTGACATGCTGTGATTGGTCACAGCAGGTCACATGGTACCGGCAACGGGGGCTGATACTCAGATCTGTCATCGGCCGTGTCCGAGGTACACGGCCAGTGACAGATCGCGCCGCTCTGCAGGAGCTCAATCTGCGCATGTGCGGGAGGACGCCATATGGCGTCCACCTGGAACGCTGATGACATTTGCCAGCCGCCATTCGGCCATAGGGCAGGCGGCAAATGGTTAAAGAGGAAAAGCACTCATTGCAGTTATGCCATAGTGCGCTCAACGTACAGGGCGTTGCAGATCACTCCCATCAGTAGTTCTTCAGTTAACAGTGTAAGCTGTGATGAGCCCACATGTATGGCACTTTAAACTCAAAATGTTAAAGTTTCACAGTATTCTTTTAAAATGTACTTGGAGCTCCTTAACTGCACAGTGCATTTTATTACAAAGGCCAATTTAGCCTTTTAAATTGACTTGAATAGCAAGCTGTAAATCATTCCATCCAATGTGCAACATACAGGATTTTTTTTTCCAACATACTGCAGTCCAGTGCATTGGTACGGAAAGGAATCTTTTTGAAAAAATTGATATTCTGATGATCATAGATTTTATCTGTGATAAAAAATTCTGAAAAATATATATAACTAAAGTCGGCCATAGACGGATCAAATCCTGCTGAACTGAATTTTGATCCATCTATGGGTAGACTGGTTGTACTGAACTTAATCTGTCAATGTACTTCAGTACAACCAACCTGTCAGGTTTTTTTGGTGTGATCACTGGCAACAGAGATCACTGTTTTCTGATGACGGGGGAACCTCCCACCATCAGAATACAAGAGTGCAGCAGGAGGGATTCCCCAATCAACACTGGGTATGCTGATGGTGGAATCGAGCGATTCTCTTTCCTTCAGCCTGTGTATGGCCAGGCTATGATTTCATTGAGAATGAGGTCTCAAGTCTGTTCAGACCCATTGTGGTGCCATAAGACCTCTTGTTGAGCTTGTGGTGAAAAGAATGTGTTTCAGAGTCAGCTGTGAGCAAAACTTTGTGAACCATTTTCTTTTTTAATGCAATCAATATAACAACTATGTAGTGTCAGTAACTGCATGTAAACAAACTCGAAAACAAATGAGTTTACAATTCAAGAGCAGGTTGTCATCTTGTAAAAGAGTTCTGGCAGCTGTACATGTGTCACTTCTTCAGAACTTTATGTGCCCCAATCCCTTCCTCAGTCCTTGGGCTCATCTGCTTCTTCTGGCAGCCCAGAATTGAAAACGGAAAAAAAAAAAATTAGGATGTTAAGCGGACAGAGAGGAATGTTTGTGCCTCCATCTTTGCTGTGAAGTAGGAACCTCGAAGAGCTCATCTCTGAGCACTTTGGGTTCAAATCCGTCAGTCCCCAGCTTGGAGAATCAGGTAAAACAGCTAATTGAGAACTTTGTGTCCTTGATCAAAGTTACCTTCGTGCAGGGGAGGCACTAGGTTTCAAAGATCCCTGATTTCTGCAATAGGGAGTACCTGTCACTCACAAAGTGCTATCATCAAATAGAGGTCTTATCAGCTCCCTTGTGAAAAAAGTGCAAAATAAAACCTATAAAATAATAATACAAACGTTTTTAAGGCCCCCTGCATTTGCGCACACACAAAGATGTGTGTGGTGTACAGGTCTACATAAATAACAATTGCGCAACACTTGTGTATTGCTGAATGAGATGAATAATTCTAGGGCCTTTTTAGTGTTATCTCGGCTGGCTCTAAATTTTTTTGTTCAACCAGTGGGTTGATTGAAAGAAAATTACCGTATATACTCGAGTATAAGCCGAGTTTTTCAGCACATTTTTTGTGCTGAAAAACGGCCCCCTCGGCTTATACTCGAGTCAACGTCTGCAGATGTCTAGCAGGGGGGGCGCGAGGCTCAGTCAAGGGGGGCGCGTACAGGGGTGGGCAGAGGGCTGCTGTCTCTTACCTGGCTCAATGATGATTCACGATGATCCATCCAGGAAGCGCTGCTCCTTCCGTCACTCCGGCCACTCCCTCACTCCTGCTGCTCGGCTCCGCCTCCTCACCGGTGATTGGCCGCCAGAACTGTAGCTCAGGAAAGGTACACAGGCGGCCAATCACGGGCGAGGAGGCAGAGCCGAGCGGACCCGCGAAAATCGAGTGAGGGAAAGCCGGTAAGTGTGCAGTGCAGAGGTACTGCTGCAACCACATATGCTGGCTGCAGCAGCACCATACTGCAACAGGGGTCAGCAAGTGTCATTGGTGTCAGTGGGAGGAATAGTGCCGCATCATTGGTGTCACTGATACTAATGATGGGGCATTATTCCTCCCACTGACACCAACGATGGGGCACTATTCCTCCCACTGACACCAATGATGGGGCACTATTCCTCCCACTGACACCAACGATGGGGCACTATTCCTCCCACTGACACCAAGGATGGGGCACTTTTCCTCCCACTGACACCAACGATGGGGCACTATTCCTCCCACTGACACCAACGATGGGGCACTATTCCTCCCACTGACACCAAGGATGGGGCACTATTCCTCCCACTGACACCAACGATGGGGCACTATTCCTCCCACTGACACCAAGGATGGGGCACTATTCCTCCCACTGACACCAAGGATGGGGCACTATTCCTCCCACTGACACCAAGGATGGGGCACTATTCCTCCCACTGACACCAAGGATGGGGCACTATTCCTCCCACTGACACCAAGGATGGGGCACTATTCCTCCCACTGACACCAAGGATGGGGCACTATTCCTCCCACTGACACCAAGGATGGGGCACTATTCCTCCCACTGACACCAAGGATGGGGCACTATTCCTCCCACTGACACCAAGGATGGGGCACTATTCCTCCCACTGACACCAAAGATGGGGCACTATTCCTCCCACTGACACCAAGGATGGGGCACTATTCCTCCCACTGACACCAAGGATGGGGCACTATTCCTCCCACTGACACCAACGATGGGGCACTATTCCTCTCACTGATACCCTCGGCTTATAATCGAGTCAATAGTTTTTCCCAGTTTTGTGGTAAAATTAGGTACCTCGGCTTATATTCGGGTCGGCTTATACTCGAGTATATGCGGTACTCAATTCCCCCATCCACACCCTCAAGATGGATGGGGAAATACCTCCTGCTGTGTTATATTCTGACAATGGGGAAACTTCCGCACCATCAGAATACAGTGATCAGCAGAGAAGATTTTTCCAACAGTCAGGTTGTCCACAAGCCGATCGACTTGTGTACAACAAGCCTGCCCATACATGGTTTGAAATTTGGCTGATCCCTGCTGAACTGGATGAATTTCATGTATGATCGGCTTAAGTTGATGACTTTTGAAAGTTTTAAAAACTTTTCTGATAGACAATTATGGGTATCTTAATTTGTCACCATGTTGCTGGAGAACTCAGTGTGGAGTCTTGGCTTATTTGATATGTTTACTTTGTTATTAGGTATAGTTGATCCATCTGAACCACATCCCTGATATATTTACTTGATTCTCTCATCTTTTATAGTTTACAGAAAATTTTGTATGTTTTTGTGTTTTTGAGCACTAGAATTAATTGTATTTTTTACTGAAGATAAAGATTTGAGCTAATATTGTGCAGCATAAAAAATTGCAACTAGCATGTTTTTTTTCTATGGGTCCTCAACTTTCAGAAGATAGGAAATGTTTGGGGTCTTAACCTCTTCGTGCCAACAGTACGCATATATGCGGCCTCTTGGCGGGTGAGCCTTGACGCAGAGACGCTGCAAATATACGTACTCAAACGTAAACAAACCTGTGCTGAGCACAGTTACTGGTGCTTAACGAAAACCACCTGATTACTACGGAATATCACTTGCTATGATCATAAACCCCGTCCCACCTACCAGCATCAGAAACCCCTTAACCACTTGCCCTCCAGAGGATTTACCCCCCTTCCTGACCAGGCCATTTTTTGCGTTACGGCGCTGCGTTACTTTAACTGACAAATGCTGCACCCAAATTAAATTTATGTCCTTTTTTCCCCCACGAATTGAGCTTTGTTTTGGTGGTATTTGATCTCCTGTGCAGTTTTTATTTTTTGCGCTAAAAAAAAAAAAATACCGACAATTTTGAAAAAAATAACAATATTCTTGACTTTTGCTATTAAACATGTCCAGTAAAAAAAATTTAAAAATCAAATTTCATCATAAATTTAGGCCAAAATGTATTCTGCTACATGTCTGCTAAAAAAAAATCCAAATACGTGTAAATTAATTGGTTTACATGAAAGTTATAGCTTTTGCAAATGGCGGTATATATACAGGGATTTTTAATTTTTTTAGTAGTAATGGTGGCAATCAGCGACTTATAGCAGGACTACGGCGGGCATTCTGACACTTGGGGGGAACTGACTTGGTGTCACTGACATCCCCAGTGACACCAATACAGTGATCAGTGCTAATGAAAAGCACTGACACTGTACTAATGACACTGGGCAGGAAGGGGTTAACATCTGGGAAGATCAAAGGGTTAGCTATGTGTTGAGTGTGTTTTACTATGGGGCTGTTTCTGTGTGTGCAATCACTGGCCGGGACCCAGTGATTGACAGCCGTGGCCGTGAATGGTTGCGTGGGTGGGGTGCACGTGGCCCTCACGCGCGTCCCCTACCCGGAATGCAAATTTACTTATATATACGTGATTTAGCGCGCTAGTGCCGCCCTGTAGCAGTAAATCTGCTATAGGGTGGACGGGAAGCGGTTAAAGAGTCGGTAGGTGCTAGCATTAAGGGGTTAAGCTTGTTTTCATGTTAAAAAAAAAAAAACATTTAGCATGTGTGCAGAAATTAAAACATGGCTCTGGCAAGGAAAGGGAAGTCATTGGTTGGGCTTCCTTAGGGCCACATCATGTATTTTCATTGCATGCTTCATACAGTAATTAGTTTTATGGTTTATTGTTCAAATTATGTAGTAATCAAAATAGAGCATGTATCATTTTTATTTAACAATCCGTATATATTACAGGTGGCATCATATTGAATCATTACTTGATGGAGGAATAACAATTACAGTTAACTTTTGGTATAAGGTAAATTCAGTTTTAAATATACATTTTATAAAGTGGATTTATCTGAATAGTGTGATAAGAATGCATAGTTTGGTAGATTTATTGTAGACCCTATAATGGTTGTGTGTATTTAATACATACATTCAACAAATGAAACCTGTTTAGTTCTTAAATGTAACGAAACCTGAAGCTGAACTCCAGGTACGGATTTTTTTGCATAATTAAGTAACCAAATATTCATGCTTATGGCATATCTGTGGGATCTTATTGGAGGAGGTGGAGAGGCAGGCCAATGATGTCACTATCTCCACCTTCTCCAGTCAGTGCATTGCATTCATTCAGAAAAATGCAGGGCATACTTTGAATGGTGCCTGTGCTGAGCAAGCGACCCACCCCATGTGGTTACTGTGCAGCAGGGACTCAGAAAACAGTGGTGATCACTGTAGTAGTGGTGACTAAGATAATGATTGTTACCTTGTACAGCAGTCCCATGGGTAAGGCTGATCTGATCGTGGGAACAATGCTTTACAGGCTTCAAATAAAGAAAAATAATAAATGCACATATTTTACTTGCAAAAAGATGTGCAGTTATTATTTTTTTTAAAGAGGTAAACTTATCCGTTAAAAGACATTTTGGAATATAAAAAAAAAACACATTCTCATTCACCTAGATGGCTCCAGCACCAATCCCAGCTGAATCTGTCCCCCATGGGCTCTAGGATGGAGAAACGAGCAATCGAACACCGCTGCTTGCCCAGTTCTCTGTCTTCAGTCTGCAGAAAGCCTGTGACTGTCAGTTACTGGAGCGCTGGGCTGTGGAGGGGGCGAGAGCAGCTGGCTAAGGCTCTCAGCGATGCGCTGAGAGGCTGAGGCAGCTGCTGGTCCAGGCATCTGGGTGGATCTCAACTGTAAAGTTGGGATCGATCCAGAGCCTGGACCAACTGATTGACGTCAGCCGACAGCGGACTTTAGCCTGGTGTCACTTGAAAATGGGTCACAGGAGTCCAGAACAAACTGTACTCCTGTAATCCATAGGAGAAGTAAGGCCCAAAGAGCTCCTTTAATGCTACATCGTTTTTTGCTATACTATTTAATGTATAATTTGCAAAATAAGTATTACATTTTCTGCTTATTTGTATGCCATTTTATCCTGTAAGGGTGCCCCAACCCCAAAAAGAATAGAATACCCACTCAAAGCTCATCAGAAAGTGGCGATAATGCGAAATATTGAAAAGATGCTTGGAGAAGCTCTTGGAAACCCACAAGAGGTATGTGAGGACTTACTCCAGCTAATGTGTGGTTTTATTTTCCAACGGTTGTTTGTTTGGTCTCCTTATCTGTAAAAGCTGTCCCTACTGTCTTACTGCTTATTTAAACTGAGAGGTATAATGCCTAATGGAAGCCTATTATGAGAGGAATAGGCTGCCTAGGTTCCACTTCCTTGAAATATCACATTCTATCTTTTTTTTTTTTTTATTCTAACCAATTTTGGACACTGGACATCTCACACACATCCATAAAACTTAAAGTGTTACTAAACCCACAACAGTAAAATCAGTCTGTATATAAACAGTAAAGCACGCTTGTTATACTCACTGTGGAACGGGTTAATCCTCCACATTGTGTAAAAAGTATGTATGATCCTGTCTTCTCTGATCCTTCCCTTCTTTTACTGTTGCAATCATCTCCTGATAGTACAGGGCTCTAGGAGTCACTCTGCACATGCTCAGTGTATATGGATAGAGAGTTTTTTTTTTCTTTGGGAGGGTGCATGTGATCAGCACAGGACCAATCAGCGCTGTCCAGACAGGGTCAGGGATTATGCAGCGTCATAGGACAGTCGGAGCAGAATGGAAACTCCTCCTCCTATAGGCTTTAACCAGTGCTCAGCTGGACACCGATAGCAGTCACAAGACTGCTATATGCTGCTGATGAGAAAAGGTTTATATTTACTAAAATAATTGCATTTCCATGTTCTGTGTGCTGTGGAAAAGCAGATATAGTAAATGCCAAGTCATGGGGTTAGTAACACTTTAATGACAGTACACAGGACATGTGTTGTACGTCCTGGCCTTCTGCCACTCCCCCCAGCCCCTGCATTTGCACAGCAACTATTTTTGGAGTGGTACTGGCATTACACTACAAATTATTTCACTAGCTTAATCCGAGTCTGCCCTTAGAACACCCGGTGCTGTTTTGCAGAATTTATGTATTTCTTTGGTCATATATTCTTTGTATGTCCTCTTTTTTTTATGGTACATGCACCTACAGTTTGCAAGACGTTTATGAACCCTTTGAACAAGTTCTGCATGAATGGCTCCTAAATGTAGTCTGTCTCCTAAGTCACAATAGTAACTAAGCACCATCTGCATGCGTGTACTACTTTCTCTTGTTTTGAGAATGTTTGAAATATGCAGAGTCCATTCTTGGAAAAGTGGATGAATCTTTTTTTTTTTTTTCTTTTTTTTTTTTTTTTTTCCAGGTCCCCTTTAGCAGCACTAACCTATACCAAATATTTCTCATGACTGTAGATCAGATCTGTGCAGTAGATAAAAGGATATTTAAACTTTTCCTCTCCCTTTGAAAAAAAAGGGTACAAAAAATGAGGCTAAAAATGCCACTAACCTCCCTCTAATCCCCACTGTTTTGCATCCAATAGCACAAGTTGCTGGGATATTATTTTTAGTATGCAGGATTTATATAGTATTAACAGTTTGCACAGCGCTTTACAAAACATATTCCTGGAGAACGTCAGCTAAGTACTTATCTGTGAACAGGGTATTTACCTTTTTTAATGAAGATAGATCTAAGGGTTATTTAATCACAATTCATCTATGGTTGTACTTATCCAATCAATGTTTCACATATTCTCCTCCAAATATTATGAATGTATTGTGTCTTATGTGAGCCCATTACTCTTGGATTGCTTTAACCACCTCAGCACTTTCACCCCCTTCCTGCCCAGGCCAATGTTCAGCTTTCAGAGCTGTCACACTTTGAATGTCAATTACTCAATCATGCAACACTGTACCCAAATGAAATTGTTATCATTTTTTGAAACAGATATAGCTTTCTTTTGGTGGTATTAATCACCACTGGATTTTTTGTTAAATTAAAAAAAAGCCTGAAAATTTAGAAGAAAATGTTTTTTTCCTTAGTTTTGGTTATAAAATGTTGCAAATAATCTTTCTTCATAAACTTAGGCAAACAATTGGTCACAGCGATCACATGGTACTGACAGCAGCTCGGTACAATGATTTGTCATTTGCTGTGTCCGGTGGACACAGCAGGTGACAGATTGCACCGTAGCGTGTCCCTGGGAGGACATCATATGTTGTCCACCCAGGACATTAAATCCAATTAATTTACCATCAAGAGAAGGGAAAGTTTTCATCACCAGGGTCCTATACAGCAGTAAAAACCTCATTGGGGGGGCCAACCCACACCACACTCAAACCAAATATGAACAAATCTATACATATTGTGATGCTTTGTATTGCTTTTGGTTAGACTTTAATACTTTTATTCTTCCATTTGTCATGTTTGCAGGTTGGACCTTTGTTAAACACAATGATAAAGGGACGCTATGATTAATTTGAACTGTAAAGAGCAGTGAAGCTAGCGTGTGTGCTGCTGCTTTCTTGATTCACTTATGAGATGAGCAAAAAGCATAATGGAAGCACTTAACTGGCCAACTGTTCTCCGGTACTTTGGATTACACCACTCACTACTGTACTTAAAGATCTTCTGTATTTATTTTGGTTGCTGAAGACAAGGAAGATGACGATCAACAAAACAATGCAACGCCTAATGCTCCTTGCACTCCTTGTTCAGACGGTGGACTTGGATGGCTTTCTGTTTGCCCATTTCTCATCTTGTCTGCATGTTTACCACATCCTTTCACTGCTTCAGGTACCATATCCAAAGACCTCAATCAGCCATGATAAACTTTTGCTTTAACTAAGGCATCCTTCATGGACAATTTTTGATGATATCCTATCCATTTTTTTGTTTCTGCCATTGAACTTTGTTCTGTTTCTTATATAAAGCTTATGCTTTACAGACATTATCAAAGGAGACGGTTGTAAAAAGGCTAATTGACTACTCAGGCAACTACATTTAGATAACACAGATGTCTTCATCTTTGGAAAGAACATATTTCCAAGTGGTTAACCCGTTTTTCAAGTTATTTTGTTTTACAATGATCATTGTAAATGAATCAGTGTTTCAGAAAGCTGGATTCTCTTTGCAAGAGTTGTTGATGTCCAGGCTGCACATGGAAGACAGGTGAAATCATTGTATGTACCTCTCTTTGCTGCTTTCACAGTCATTTTCTGTGATACTGAGGATTAAAGAAGAGGAAACCAAATTGTTCATCTTGCTCGTGCCTAAAACATTTATTCTCCATGCAAAGAGAGTAAAATTAGTCTCCTAGCAACATTTTCATCGCATCTGTCAGCGCCAAGGCCAGTTCCCTTGAATATTTGCAGACTCTCAGTAGTGAATAACTAGCAGATTTCTATTTACGCTATACTAAGGCTAGTTCCTATGGAAAAAGGTTGATATTTAAGTGTATCTCTAAAATACAGACAGTGAAGAAGCCATTTTAAATGAGTGGCCATAAGAAAGCCAATGAGGGAGCATATGGGACATGTACAGGCCATGTGTACCATTAATAAAATCTACTCTATCCCACACTCCTGGACTCATTTACAGTAAACCCTGTCCTACCCTTGCTTCTTCTCTTAGGAGCTCTAGCCTACTTTGTTGGTTGCAGCATCTCAGGCCAAAAATCATTTTCAGAATTGTAACAGTGGTGGAATTTTGTTGACAATTGACATTGCACAAACCATAATATTGATATTGGCTGTATCTGTGTACTGAGACTTCTGACAACACGTCAGAATTTATTTGCACTTAGTTGACTATGCTAAACAGATCTGTTTGAGCTGCCCATTAATAATGGAAGGCGCTTGCCCTATCTGGTGATTTTTGCCCAATCGAAAGACGATTCCATGTCTATAGACCACAGCACCACCTGATCCTGTTTGTGAGGATGAGTGCATGTATGTGTAAACATCCTCCAAGGGCTTCAGGCACCTTTAGACTCCATGCACACTAGCGTTTTTTAAGCTAGACGCTAACATCAGCATAATTTTTTCTTCTCCTAGAAGCTAAATATTGTTATCCAATGTGTCCATTCACACTAATTTAGGCTATTTACATTTTATGAGTGTCAGCATCAAGGAACAGAAAAAAAAATTGTTTTTGGAGTGTTTTTCCAGCAGACAAAAACGCTAAACGCTCATAAACACTCCTATATGCTTCTAAAACACTCATAACAGCTTTTTTTTGGTAGCTTTTTTCCCCCCTCTACATGTACTGTAAAAGCGCTAATAAAATGCTAACGCTCCTAAAACTATTGCCAGCATTTTTTACCCAGCATTTTTTGATTTGGAAAAAACGCCAGTGTGCATAGAGCCTTAGTGTACACTTGGTAATTTTTCTTTTCCAACTTTATTAATTAAATAAGCCATTGTAGGCCTTTTTCAGTTTGGCGTTCCTAGTTTTAGGCACTGATACTGAAATGCAGTACTCCATTGCAGTCAATAATAATTTACTTTCCTGAAGTCAAATCAGCATGAGATGGACACTGGTTGCTGTGGATTGTTGCCCTTAGGAATTAACACTTAAGAATTTGAGTTCTTTATGAGTAAGGTCATGTGTCTGACAATGCATAGGCACACCTTCTGAATTTACATCACAATTGGCTGCATTGAAATGATAGTCTATCAGCACATTAAAAGGGTTAATTTTGCTATGTATAGAATGCTGAAATGTGGTCAGTCTACTGTGGACAAAACTAGGTTGTAGATGGGATTCTTGGCCAAACCTTTTTTTTTTTTTTTTTAATACTGACATTGTAATTAAATGTGTCTTCTTTATGTGCCCAAGACACACAATGTGGTAGTTTTTCTATGCATTGTGACTTGTTTTTTGTACTTTTTTTTTTTTTTTTACTTCACCTTTTTCAGTTCAATTGGTACCGAACATAGTGATTTCTGTTGTAATTTAATGTGAAATACTAGGGGTGCTGGTTTTGGCGTGTTGATCTTTTGGAGTTTGTTTACATTAGTCAGACTCAAAAGCCTCAACCTTTTTAATGTATGTGTGATTCTTCATTATCTGACAGGCAGCCAGATTCTGAGTAAATAAAATTTTATCAAACAGTTGACCTATTATTTTGTGAATGAATTGCTGTTCTGTCATTTCATATGCTCCAGAGTTGTACTTGTAATCCTCAAAACTAAAGAATTATTTAAAAAATATATTTAAAGTAACCAATTTAAAATACGAAATATCACTATAGTTGTCCTTTTACGTTGCCTCTCCAATGCTATAGTAGCATATATTCTATTTGTTGGAGGAGTTTTTCATGTTAAAATGTTTAATTACTGCTGGAGACTCCTGTAGCAGAAGGGTAAAGAGGTACTGCAGTCCCATATATGCCACAGCTAGACTTTTTTCCTGTCTAGATTTTTTCAGTGGACAATGTCCAATATTTGAGCTATATGTCCCTATTAAGTGAACATCTTCCAAATCATGATTTAAAGCCCAACTCCTACAAAAACTTTTTTTCTTTCTTTTGGATAGAGCTTGATTTTTATTTCTGTTATATGTGTCCCTTTTCTCAGGACAGGAAGTGATAGGTAATCTCTCCAATGGGGACACAGATGAAAAACACATTTTTAGTAGAGTGGGAAAGGGTAAGAAACCTTGCAGTATTTTTCATTTCTGTCTATGCCCTCCTGTCCTGGTGGTGACACTGCCCCTATTCTTGTACAGGTATCATGTACAGAAATAAAATCCCAATTACAATTTTAACTCTTTCCCACTCTCAAAACAAAATCTGGAGTTGGGCTTTAAATCCAGCAAGCACAAACACATGTATGTCCTATCCCATAATGGCTACTGACTCGCTTAGTAGAGCTACCTCAGCACTGATATATCTCCTTTTCACAGTTTTATCATGGCCTTTGTAAGCTGCCCCACCACTTCACACCTATACCAAAAGGGAATACACATGGTCACTCCTTCCTATAGGAAGGAGGAATCAAAGTTTATCAACAGGCTAGAGTGTGAATTATTTTGCAGATCAAGGTTTATTGCTTGTAGACCATAATTCCAGGTTTTACCTGCAGATGAGACTGTGAACAACATCTGGAACTATAGTTGGATCTGGTTAAATGAAGGATATGCAGAAATCAGACCCTTATCTGTACATTTCCTCTTAATTGGTTTAGACCTGATGGGCCTGCTTCAATTTTTTTTTTTGTTCAAGTTTAAGGCCAAGTTCATCTAAAACTGATATTTCAGTTTTCGGCTTCATGCACATGAGCATAGTTGTCTGTGCAGTGTATTGATCTGTGTATGTCAGGTGCGTGGGATGTCCTGGAGCTGCATACAGCCATTCATAGGTAGCTGTAGCTATCCGCAGCTATTAGTGTAGAGAAGTGCACAGGTATAATGTCCCGAACGCACGCTCTGCATTTAGGACATTGTCTTGTGTGCATGCCTTACTTTCACTATTAGCAGAACATAGCCGCACACAGCTGCCTTCACTCATTCTTGACCAGCAGACAAAAATATGCATCTGTTTACGCTGCATAGACAAATGTGCCCATGTGCATGTAGCCTTGGAAGAATGTCATTAATACGAGTCAGTGGCTGGCTTTGTTTATATCTCAGCTCTGCTGTTATAATCTCCTCACCACTGTGTTTGTGTTACTGCCACTCTTTGAGGTCAGTTACCTTTCTATGTCTGGATTCACAGGTTGGTGTGCATTGTGGGGAACCCAGAAAGGATAGCATGACACCATCACTTGGCTTTGTAAAGACTGCGGACATGTGGCAGTGTTGGGAACTCTAGCAGTTCATTTTGTCAACCGGTTTCCCTGAGAGGTTAATTAAAACACTGTGTGATCCAGTTGGCCAGCATCAACCCAAAAATGATGCAGGTGGTAGATGTTTCTCTAGCATTTTCTAATTGCCATGGTGGTAACAAAGCTGTGAACCAATAGATTGGAAATATAGGTACCTACTACTCTGTGCTGTCCTAATATTCCTGCTTATACATACAGACTTTGCTTCTGATTTGAGTAGTCTGATCAACCTAACCTAAAGAATAAGTTCACCTTTGGAGCATGTTACATCCATATTTAGGGTTCTCTAAGCCCCCCCCCTCCCCCTGTGACAGCATGCGGGGGTTACAATCGCATTTCAAAATTGGCAAAACCCTGCACAGCCGTATCATTCATCCACAGGAATCTGTGCCACTGCAACAGATGGCTTGTAGTTCACGATGGACCGCAAGGGCAATAATGAGCACCCTTGTAGTTTACATTCACAAGCCCTGTAGTTTTCAAATTGGCAGCCTGTACAGGCAGAAAGCTGTAAGACTTGTCTGCAGGAGCTTGACATTGCACCCGTGATCCACTGATCAGACTGCTTGGGAGAACAATAATAAATCCACACTTTCTGCAAAAATGTGAATTTATTAGACATACTGTAAATTGAAACGGTGGTTTGTGTAGGTCCTCACGATGCATTGTTCTTGGTAAAAGATGACATCAAATGTGATCCAGAATCTGTGTGACTATTATAATGTAAATCTATATTTCATTGTAAACTTTCAAAGCAAAAGTCCTGCTTTGGAGCAGACACTACAATAGGTCTACTTCACCTTTTATTAGTTAGAAAACATTTGTCTGTCATTCTCTGATATAAATTCACTTTTGATTCTGGGGACTGACATACCCTGGCTTCATGGCCAAGCACTGCCTTGCTATTTTACTGTCCAATGAGACTGCTTCATTAGTCATTTTTTTTCCTTTAACTGTGCTTACCAGGGCTTGAACAGGGCTTTAGAAGGCCATACACTCATAGTTTGATTCTAGCAGATTCATCCTTTCGCTCTAAACAGTGTTGGATACACGAATCTCCCCTGCTGGCATAATACCCGAACAGTGCCTGCATCTAATTTGGTGCAAGCGCTGTTCAGTCGACAATTATTCAAATGTAGGCACAGCAGGAGGAGAACCCACCCTCCATTTTAAATAGGGCCCTCAATTAAAGAATTGCACAAAAGAAGATTTTCTGAGTAAAATATCTAACCATAGGTATCCTGTGGTGTCTGCTCTTTGACAAGATTTTTAAAGGTGAAAAAGGAATGCCAGTTCACTTTAAAGTGGTTCTAAAAGCAGAAGGTGTTTTACCTTGATGCAAAGTAAAAAATCTCCTAGGTGCAGCCCCCCCTCAGCCTCCCTTATACTTTCCAGAGCACCATCTCGATCCAGCAATGTGCATGACATGGGAGCCGGGGCTCTCTCTTCTCATTGGCTTACACAGCAGCCAGTGAGCCAATAAAGAGAATGGGCATGCATGGTGGGGGGTTGCTACTGTGCTACTGAACCTCACTCTGTGTGTAAATGAATAGTGTCCATTCAGAGGAGCATAGCTCAGAACTGAGCCTGCTCAAATGCCCCTATAGCAAGAGGCTTGCTATTAGGGGCACTCGGCAGGGGGAGAAGCCAGGAATGTCAGCGAGGGACCCAAAAAGAAGAGGATCAGTGCTGCTCTGTGTAAAAACCATTGCCCAGAGCTTGTAAGTATAACATGTTTGTTTTTTAAATTACAACCTTCAGACCCAAACTAAAGGAGATAGAGGAGCGGGAACAGATTTAAAGTGATACTAAAGCTTGGTGTTTTTTTTTTCCCCTTTTTTTTTGGTTTTTATATAGAATAACAAACATGTTATACTTATCTGCTCTGTGCAGTAGTTTTGCACAGAGCTGCCTTGATCCTATTCCTTTTGGATTTCCTGCCGGTGCTCCTGGCTCCTCTCCCTCAAGCAGTGCCCCCAGAGAAAGCTGCTTCCATAAGAGATAGAGCCGCAGGTCGGCCTCACCCATTCCCCGCAACACCCCCCCCCCCCCGCTCTGAGGAGGGAGAGTCCCCATACAGCCAAGGTTATTGTGAACATTGCTGGATCGGAGGGGGCTCAGGTAAGGATTTGGGGGGGGGGGCTGCACATTGAAGGTTTTTTACCTGCATGCATAAAATAGTACTTTTTTCAACCCAGTGTTTACTGTTAGGATTAAATGCCTTTGCTGCTGAAATGAATATCCGCCAGGAAGCTCATGCAGGTTCTTACTACATCTCTAAATATTGGATTGCATTATTTATCAAATGTTAAAGCTTTTGGTACAAGAATGCCTCCTTTTTTTTTAGGAATGAAAGTTATAATTTAGAAAATGATTGTACATCTGCTCTAGGAGTCTGCCCTAATTACTGCAGCTTTGATGTGATTGCCTCTTCTCATTGACTTTGGGCTCCCAATAACATTGGTTTAATGTGCACATTTATTTAATGTACATTTTGTAGTTAGATTTTCTGGCCTCAGTGTTAGCAGCTTTTTAATGTATTTTTGATTATTAAATAAAGAAAACAATTACTCTGGCTGTTTTTTAACTGGAGGGAAACATTTTATGTTACTTTTTATATATTTGTGTTTGGAACGAAATTCTACCTCCTCTAATAAAATGTTTGCAATCAACCTTTTTTTACTGCAGTTGATATGGGTCCCATCATTGTGTATTTTTTTTTTTTTTGGAGCACACAAATATTGCAAGTAATGCACACATTGAAACTGATTGTTTTCAACCCCTTCAGCTCTAGAAGGACTGATCTATAAGTGGAGCCAGAGTGAACCCCTGTGTTAGAGACATCCATGGTGAGTTCTGCTTCTTATAGTTCCTATCTCTGCTCCTGCCCACCAGAATTCTTGGAAGATATAAGAAATAGTTTTGTTACTGGCATTCTTCTGAAAATGCTGGTTACCTGGTTGTTCTTCCTGGGTCACAGACCTGAAACAAGTATGCAGATCAGTAAACTCAGCCTAAATACTTATTCTGTCTCAATGGATAATTTTCCATGTCCCAATTACAGTATAACTTTGCAACAACTTACACTCTTTCTATGTGATTGGGGAGGTTGATTTCTGTTCAGTTGGTCTGTATGCAAGTGCAGCTTGCAGCATTAGGGCTTGTGTAAATGGGTGTATAAAAACTGCATTGAAATCCAAATAGCACATAGCTTACTATGGATCTGAATGCAGAAGTATTGTTTGTTTACATGCTAATGTTAGTGGTCAAAACATTTGTAACCTTTAAGTGTTGCTAAACCCAGGACCCTGCATTCACTCTATCTGGTCTCCCACAGTACACAGAACATGGAAGTGCAATTATTTTAGTAAATATAAACTGCTAAATACCTTTTCTCATCAGCAGTTAGAGCAGTCTTGTGACTTCTATCAGTGTTCAAAAGAGCACCGGTTAAAGCTTGTAAGAGGTTTTTCATTTTGCTCTAGTAGGTTGTAGAACCCCTGGCCTCTGTCAGGACAGTGCTGATTGGCTCTGTGCTGATCACATGCACTCTCCCCAGGAAAAAAAAGCACTAGCAATACACACCAAACTGAGCATGTGCAAAGAGATTCCCCACTATGTCTTATAAGGCAATAAAAGGGGGACACTTGAAGAAGAGGAGTATCAGAGAAGTCAGCATCAAATAGTTTTTTTTTATACAAAGCAGAGGATTGACCCCTTAGGTTCCACGGTGAGTATAACAAGCGTGCTTTACTGCATATACAGACTGATTTTACTGTTGTGGGTTTAGTAACACTTAAAAGTGGTTGTAAAGCCTAAACATTTTTACCCTAAGGCATTCCTTCCATTAAGGTAAAAAATGTTTAATATTGCCCTCTCACGATCCCTAATACTTCCGTAAACCCCAATCTCAATCCTGTGCTGTACACAAGAGCAGAGGTTCTCTCCTCTTCTCCCTGCTCTCACAGGCTTTGCTGAAAGCAGTGGAAGCCATTGGTTGCAGTTAAATCCTGTGATGAGGGAGTGGGGTACGGGGCCGAGCCTCACTGTCTGTATCAATGGACACCAGATAGCAGGGCTTGGGATTGAGCATGCAGGTGTGCCACATAGAAATTGGCTTGTTATGGTGGCACATCAAGAAGAGGAGGAGACCGGAGCACCAGTGGGGGACCAGAGAAGAGGATTGGGACTGCTCTGTTCCCTTACTGTTATATACAAATAAAAAATATAGTTTTGCCTTTTAGTTTTTAGTTCTTCAACCTTAATAGAGCCAGGTATAATGAACTAGTGAACCTTTTACAGACATGGGCTTGTCCTTTCAGGGTTCAGGCTACAGGGCTGTTATACTTTTCCTGTTTTTTTTTTCCTCTCTAGTGAGTCATTGTCCTGGTACATCTAATATAAATGGTTGTTTGTAGTATTCACAGATTATGGCTTCTCATGAAGATAGCTTTTACTAGTGGACAGCAATTAAACTGCATTCTTTTAGAAGCTGTTCTGTGTGACCATCCTTTGTCAGGAATGTCAAACATTGAACGCTTAACAAGGAGCACTACACCACAGATACATAACTTCGAGACTTCTGGAAGATATTTATGTTATAATATATTTTAGCTACGAGCTAGTACAGGGTTGGGCAACTGTGGCCCTCCAGCTGTTGTAGAACTACAAGTCCCATGAGGCATTGCAAAACTGACAGTTACAAGCATGACTCCCAAAGGCAGAGGCATGATGGGACTTGTAGTTCACCAACAGCTGGAGGGCCACAGTTGCCCACCCCTGAGCTAGTACATCATAAAATACATATTCAGTGTAGTGCACACAATATCAAACAGCAGTAATGCCATTAAATAGGCTGACTGATTACAGAATTGAAGATGTGTTTCTAATTACAGAAAAAAAGAAATATCACCATAATCCAATTATTTAGAACCTTTTCTGGGGTACAAACAAATCTGTCCAGGACATTTTAAATTAACTTTGTAATAATTTATCTCTTTTCACACTTTCTTTGCTTTACTCTTAATACTGTACCAAAGGCATGCAGATATACTTTACATGAGATAATTGTTTTTAGTTTTATTATTTTTAAAGCGGAACCAAGCATTGTTTGAATGAGCTATGGGGGTACCGACTAATTTGTCCATGTTGGTATACTCACTCTTAAACACTTGAGCTGTTTGAGCTTTGTTTGGGATCTCAAGCAGTTAAAAAAAAAAAAAAAAACCCACTGGGGATACATTTGGGTGTGTTCAGGTCCTAGTTCCAACTAGTATTGGACTCGATGTTCGAGCACAATGCACTGTGAGAGCTAAGATTGGCCAAAGTCACAGCAATATGGCTCACAGGTAAATCAACACATCACACTACATAAGGCTGCTTACACAGCAGTGTGTAGTGTGTTGCTGGAGTTAGTGGTGTTTTAGGAGTGTAGTGCAGTGTTGTGAAGAGCAGTGTAGTGGTGTCAGTTTGTTTTACAGCACTTCTGTGTCACCGCTGTTCCCATTTTTATTTTCTTTGTTACATTTTTGTTTGTTTCCGCAGTATCTGGTTCTGTTGCTGCATCATTAGTGTTCCTCATTTTGCGTCAGCAGTGGTTTCCTTTGTTTTTTTGTTTTTTACTTTCTTAATTTTTTTTTTTTAAATTGTATTTTATTTTTTGCCGCAGCAGTAAAAATAATTAGTGCATAATTGCTCCCCCCTTCTGCATCGCAGGTGTTCTTTCTTCTGCGTCAACAGTGGTTCCCTTTTTTTTTTTTCTTAAAAAAAAAAAAAAAAAAATATATATATATATATATATATATATAAATTTTTGCAGCAGCAAAAATATTTAGGGCATATTTTTGTCTGCTTCTACGTCAGCAGTTGTTTTGCCTTTTTTTTTTTGCTTTCTGAATTTTTGTTTTATTTTTTCACAGGTGTTCTTCCTTCTATGTCACTATTGTTTTTTTGGATTTGTTTTCCATAATTGCCAAATCCCCTATTTTCTTTACTAAAAAAAAAACAATAATAAAATGCACAAAAGTATTGCACCCAAGCACTCCCATCCCACACTCTAAAATAATAAGGGAGACGCTTACAGGCAGTTAAAAGAGGGTAAGCAGCCTCTGTGTCCACAGTGAAAAGTGGTGGACATGGTGCATTCTCCGCAGGCAGGGCACGCTTGTCCTTTTTTTTTTTTTCCCCCCAGTGCTGGCCATGTTATTAAGCCACAACATGCAGAAGAGGTGGTGAATTGGATAACTAAGCCATCCTCTTCCTCCTCATCCTCTCTTGCCCAGGCTCATACTAGTTCACCTTCCACTGCAGCTGCCAAAGGGGCCTATTCCACAGGCTCCTCATCCACAGCTACTCTTTCCATAGCTCCACTATTATGCACAGAGGTGTCAGCTGAACCACCAACACTCACCTGCATGTGACAGGAGCATGTAATTTATGTTTTTAATTTTTTTTTTCACATTTGAAACCATTTTTTACAGCAGGGCCCATTTCTATGTCCAGCAAGAGTAACTGTGAGGGGTTAGAGTGTTCAGGCACCACCAAGACCCAATTTGTACCTGTTTGACAGATGCATCTAATTTCATTTATTTTTTTACAGATTTGTTTTCAAATTTTTTTACAGCAGGGCCCATTCCTGCACTCACCAAGAATAACTGCAGGGTTACAGTGTTCAGGCACCACCAACACCAAATTTTTTCGCACCTTTGTGACAGGTGCATATCATTTTAGTTTTTTTGAGCAGTGCCAATTCCTGCACTCATCATGAGTAAATGTAAGGGGTACAGTGCAGAGGCATCAACACCCAAGGCCCATTTTTGCAACACACTGTGTGACAGGTGCATATAATTTTTTGTTATATTACAGCCTTATTCCAAACTGGTTTAAATTCATTTTTTTCCTCAACATTCTACAAACAATGTCCCATAATGGCATTGAGAAATAAGTTCATTTTGAAATCTTTGCAATTTGTTAAAGATAAAAACCCACATGTACATAAGTATTCACAGCCTTTGCCATGACACTCAAAATTTAGCTCTGGTGCATCCTGTTCCCACTCATCATCCTTGAGATGTTTCCACAACTTGATTGGAGTCCACCTGTGGGAAATGCAGCTGATTGGACATGATTAGGAAAGGCATAAACTGTCATATAAGGTCCCCCAGTTAACAGTGCATGTCAGAGCACAAACGTTGTCACTATGGAGTATTGTTCGTAGAATGTTGAGGGGAAAAAAATGAATTTAATCCATTTTGGAAAAAAGCTGTAACAAAAAGTGGCAAAAGTTAAGCGCTGTGAATACTTTCTGGTTACAGTGTAACTCTGAAGAGTTATGGTGTGAATGCACCACAAACTGTTTGCTCGCCAAACATTCCACAATGCACTGCGCTCTCACAGTGCGCATTCCCCACCCCACACTATGTAAGGCTGCAGCCTTGTGCAGTGTGTTGCTGGACACTGCCGAAGGGAGAATACTCGCCCCCCCCAATCCATGCCAAGCCTTTTGGCTGGCTGGCAGGCAGGTCAAGAGGGACCCCACAGTAAAAAATGTATTAAAAAAAAATGTTTGCGGTTCCCCCTAAAATCCATACCAAGCCCTTTAGGCCTGGTAGGGCTTTTAAGGGGAACCCCACCCCCCCCAAAATGGAAAAAAGCGTGGGTTCCTCTTTGATCTGAGCACTGGCAGGGAAGGAAAGGGTGGAGAATCGAGTGCTCCCTCTCCCTGTGGTTGTCAGGCCACATGCCTGCAGCATCCAGCATTGTCCTGACATGAAAAAAAAATAGACGCCACCCGACCCATCCACACCCACCGAGCACTTGCTGCAATATGACAGGTCTGACAGTTGACAGTCAATTGTAAACAATTGGGTGGAGCTAGTCGTGACATAACCGCTACCTATGTCTATTTGTTTACATTTGACAACAAATGTCAGACCTGTCATATTGTGGTGAGTGTGCGGCAGGTGTTGGTTTTTTTAAAAATTTAAGTGAGTCGGTGTAAGCGCGACAACATTGGATGTTGTGATTGATGATGGATTACAATGCTGTAACCATTTTTTGGGGCTTTTTTTTTTTTCATTAAAGGGCTTGTCAAAAACTGTTGTTTTTTGTTCAATTAAAGGAATTTTTCAAAAGACTGGTCTCTTTATTTTTTTTACTGAATGTAACCATTTAGTGAATGGGTAGGGGTACAGGTACCCCTTACTCATTTATAAGGTGGGGGCTCTTATTTAAAGGGGTATCTTGATGCTAATGAGTTCCCCTGGCCACAGACCCCCACAACCACCAGACTAGGGGTGTGAGGAAGAGGCTCTTGTCCCCATTGGCATGGGGATACCATCTCAAGGCCGAGGGTACATGGCCTGGTAAGCTGCGGTGGGGGGCCCTTCCTTTCCTGCCCTGCCAGGCCTGTGCTTGGATCAAGGGTCTGGTAGGAATTTAGGTTAACCCCAAGCCTTTTCCCCCAATTTGTGGGAGGTGGGGTTCCCCTTAAAAGTCCTACCAGGTCTAAAGGGGGAGCGATTAAGCATGAGATTATGTGAAATGCAATAACAGGTCCTGTATTCATGTCCTTATGTTTTGTGTGTCCTATGGATGAATAAATATACACTATATTCATCAATCCTCCAGTGTGTGGCCGACTCTTCTTCAAGTATAATTCCTTTGTTGCTCCACTTTCCTCCACCCTCTCCTCCAGAATGGTCTTCCTATTTATTATCCAGCATATCAATGTTCAAAAAAACCTTGCAGTCAGCCATGATACCTCCTGAGAAATATCCACTTCAGTATCTTCTGGTATAAGGATAAGGGGAATGATTCCAATCTGAGGTCTGTTGCACAGAAGTGTGGTGTTCTCTCTTCTCTCCCTGGACCAACAGGGGGGCAGCAGGGGGTGCAGGTGCGTTCACACCCTGTGCCTCTCAAAGGATAATGCTCCAGTAGTCAAGATCCTATGGGTAATTTTCCAACTTCTCTGCCTTCTTAACCTGTCCTGGAATGTATTCTGGAGCCTGTGCTCTCTATGATCATAGAGATTGGTCTCTTTCCTCCGGCGGCCATCCTGCCTATCTGAGGGTGCAGGAAGTCGGCTAGGAACGGTCCAGCACGGGGATAGTGACTTCCGCTGCTTGTCCCCACCCCCTCTCTCTCCTCATTGGCTGACTGGCTGTGATTGACTGCAGCAGGAGAGAACGCTTGCTGTCTCAGCTGATGAGGGGGCAGAGATCCGGGACAGCCGAGGCTGTTGTGCACATTGCTGGATCTTGATTAGTATTGAGGGGGCTGGGAGCACTGCTGCACACAGAAGTTTTGCATAGAATGCATGAAGGTAAAAAACCTTGAGCCTTTACAACCACTTTAAAACTGCGCACGCCCCGTGCAACGGTGACAAACTACATACATATTTAATATCCATAGGTGACAATTTAAAAGACTTTACAGGCTACCAATTTAGATTTACACAGGAGGCCTAGTGCTAGAATTACTGCCCTTGATCTGATGTTCGTGGTGATACCTCACATGCGTAGTGCAACCGCTGTGTACATACCGACACGGGCCAACACTTATGTGCGAGCGTGGGGGGCATGAGGGTACTTCACATTTTGTAAAAAATATTTATTTTGTTTTTTTTACACTGTCCCTATTCTTTTATCACTTTTATTGTCATCACAGGGAATGTAAATATCCCTTGTGATAGCAATAGGCAGTGACAGGCATTAGTTTGAGAAGTCTGGGGTCTATTAACCTCTAGATATCTCCTCTGCCCTTCGGTCATTTGCTTTCCCAATTTAAAAATGGCGCTGCTAATATCCAGCAAAACCAAAGTGATGAAAAGCTCGTAGCTTCTGAATACTTAGACTTTAGAGATGACAGGAGCCATTATGGTCTAACGTCAGCTGGCAGAAATGCTGGCTGCATTCTCAGGATCCCCGATGGGACGGGACGGGACAGTCCGAGAAAGCCTTGGAAGGCAATGGTGAGGGGGGGGAGGGGGTATTTCCAACAGCAGTTAACAATAAAACAGGATCAATATAACAGTAACTCAATAAAACAACTTTTTTTTATTGAAATCTGTGCCCAAAGATATGAACAAAAAAATATGCTGAAGCATAGGAGCTATCCACCCACTGGCCACCCTAGGCCCCCATGCTTGGGCATATATGTTCTTTTTTTTAATTGCGGCTGAAAAATCTCATCCAGCAACGCTGCACACACATACGTATATTCTAAGAGTACACCCTGTTGCTGTCAGAACAAATAGACCAGTGCTGCAGCTGAATGGTGTTCCTGCAAAGAAAACAACAATGGTTAACAATAAAACATTAACAATAGAACAATAGCTCAATAAAAAGACAACTATTACATTTTTTGTCAACTTAACTTACAAAAAAAAAAAGCTTTAACATTCCTGATTTGAGGGTCTCTCAAAATGCAGTAGCCAGTTTTCTGACTACCTAACATCTTTTGGGACCCTGTGTAAATATGTACCCTAGACTGTGCCATACTGTACTCTATACTAATACTCCACTAGTGTGTGGTAGTGACAGAAGCAGTCCTTGAGGTAGAGACCAGGTTGGCCAGGACAGGAGAAACAAAAAAAAAGCAGGTGTCACGCTTTATTCTTATTTATTGTCTGCTACAGACATGACATTTTTTGGGGGTGACTTTTGGGTTGGGGTACCAAGAATGTCATCAGGAAAATGCCTCTCATGCAACTGGCTCACTGCATCTGGGTTGGGGGTTTGAGCCACAGCACCTTCTGGATATAAAAGGGCCATGATGATCTCTTTCTGGAATTTTAGGAAGGGTCCACTTCGTCCAGTTGCTTTGTAGTTACTTTTTTGTACCAGCGTCTGGCTTTATGGGAAAATAAGTACGGCTTCATCATCTGGTCAATGAAGTCCACCCCTCCCATGTTAAGGTTAAGGTTATAGTCTTGGACTTAGAGGGGCTTCTCAACAACACCAGGTGCCGTGGAAATTTGGATGGTTGTGTCTGTGTGAATGGAAGACAGGATGAAAACATCCCCTTTGTCCTTCCAGTTCCCTGTGAGCAATCCATCATTTTTCAAGCAGGCTTTTCCCCCTTTCTAAGTCAGATATGTACAAGCCATTGGGGGAAGCCCCAGCGATTAGATCGCATGGTTCCACATGCGCCAATTCCAAGATTGTAGAAATGTCTAAATAGTATCACGCTTCTATCAAAATTGTCCACGTATAAGTGGTACTCCATATGGAAAAATGGTGACACCAAGTCCAATTATCTTGCCACGGCTCCCCGTGTAGTCTAGGCATCTGGGGGCTCCACGTGACATCTTTTCCCTTGTAAATCCGAAAATGACATGTATAGCCTGTTGCCCTCTCACAGGTCTTATACATTTTGACCCCATATCTGGCACGTTTGCTGGGGAGAAACTGAATACAAGGCGGCCAGAAAAATTAACGAGGGACTCATCAACGCAAATGTTTTGGTGGGGTGTATACACATCTGCAAATTTCTGGTTAAGGTGATTTACGAGGGGTCGAATTCTGTGGAGCTTATCATATTCAGGGTCACCCTGAAGAGGGCCGGGTGTATTGTCGTTGAAATGCATAAATTGTATTATATTCTCATATCTATGCCTGGCCATAGCAGCAGAGAAAACGGACATATGAATCGGGTCTGTGGACCAATACAACCGCAACTCATTCTTTTTAGTAATGCCCATGTTGAGAGTTAGGCCAAAAAAACCTTTACATTCGGAAACCGTAACAGGTTTTCATGCAAACAGTCTGGCAAGGTTTGAATTTGGGTCGGTGACGATAAATTGTTGTGCGTATAAATTGCTTAAGTCCACAATCAATCAGCTCCAAAAAATCAAGGGGAGGGCAGTGGATGGGGGAAGTTCGGGTGCTACAGGATTTGTAGGCTGCCAATCAGGAGTTGCAAGCAAATCCGGAAGGACACTGGGCTCTACAGGCCTGTGTTCAAATTCTTAGTGGCTGTGGGACACTATTTGTGCTGGCCACCTCATCAGCTTGTAATGCACTTATGGAACTTGCCACGTCACCAAGTGATACTGCAGTGCTGGTATGTAAAAACCAGGATGTGCTAAGCCGCTGGTACTCGCCAGTTCACCAAAAGGTAGAGGGGCACTAGTACTGGCACTCTGCTGCATATGAGAATCATCATGCAATTCTAACACCTCAGCAACCTGGGAATGGGGTCAGGTACGCCTGAGCTTAGCAGGGACCTCTACTCTATTGTCTGAGCTATCTGTCAGGGTGCCGCTGCTCTCTACAGGTTCATGTTCTGAGCCTGATTCTGTCAGTGAGGCTTCCCCTTCACTCTTATCTTACATGCTCAGAATCCTATAGGTCTCTTCACTAGAGTACCTTTTGTTGGACATTTTGACTACTAAATTTATAGGTACCTAGTGCGACCAGGGCCGTAGTACGAGGCCCAGGCCAGCAGGGGGGCACAGGCAGATGAGTGAATTTGATGTAGGCAGAGATGGTGATCGCCGTGGCTGGGGGAGCAATTACTGGAACAGATACCCTGTATGGCTCTCTCTGCAGCAGCTGAAAGCTGGATTTTCCCCCACTGACTTTCAGCTGAAGCAGAGGGAGAAAGGGGATCAGTCCCAGTAATTGCCCTCCTACTGCACGCATAACCCTCCCTGTGCTCCATACATTTCCCCTACGGCCTAGGTCCCCCGTGTGCTCCCGCCCCCATAATACTGCCACCTTTCCTCCTCTCCTTCCCTCCGGCACCTGTAAGCACAAAATAGGATCAATCAGGATGGAGAGTGGGGGAAGGGTCTAGTAAATATGTCACATTTACCAGCCCCTTTCCTGAATAAACACAGTGATCAGTACTGATCACGCACTGTATTTTTTTTTGAGGGGGGGGGGCCCTTTCAGGTTGGCTGTATCAGGCCCTGTGGTTTCTAACAGAAGCCCTGAGTGCGACTCACGGGAAAAAGAGCACCTGACTTTCAGGTAATCATAAATTAACCACCTCCTTAGTACTATAATTACCCCACAACACAATCAACACCTTCCCCTGAAAGTGTGCCAAACTATATAAGTGACAGTGTATTTTAACAAATTCTCCAAAATAATCCTGTTAACACCTTAATCCCCAAACTTTTACAAAAATTATATATAAAAATCCACTACAAAAATAAAGTCCACTACAATTCTTTTTCAAGTCCACTAAAATATCCAATCAATTCTTCCAACGATATTCATAAAATGTCCACCTCAAAAAAAAGAAAACTCATATAGTGCATTATCTTCCACAAAAATTATATATATATAAAAACTTTCATATACTTCCTATAGTGAATATAGGTGAAAATAGTGAAAAACGTGAACCAAACGTGATCAGTGCAAAACAAATCAGTGTATATAACACTCTTTTAGTGCCACAAAAAACTCAAATTCAAAAAGTGTACACTTCTATTTTGCAGTAAGGGTACCCTTACCAACCATCCCAATATAATATGCTTTATAATAGTCCAGGAACTCCACAGGCTAGACCTCTTAAGGAACTTTTCCTCTGCTGTATCCTGTATCCACCACACTCTCTGGACTCCTCAGACACTCTGCTCACAGTGTCTCCAAAAAAACATATAGGACATAGTGTAATACCGCCAATATAGTTTATAACATGAACTTTATTGAAAACTGCTCACATTATCAAAGCCTTTAAAATCTCATTATGGGAATAAAGGAATCTCACGGTTATCCAGGGAAAACATCTAGGCGCTCCTGCACGATCTCTCCCTAATTTCTTTCAGGGACTGCTTGAACCACTACAAAAAAATGTATGTGCTAGTGCTAGCAGAGGTCAGGCCTGATCTTGTTAACCATGCAGTTCTGTGTGCAATGTATCAAGTGACGGTGATCTACTGACACTGCACCTGCTAGGGGGGAGAGGTTTAGGCATGGGTGCTAAACGCAGGAGCTGGCAAGTGTCAGGGCTGATCCTGCTAACGCTGCATTTTTTGGGGAAACTATACTATTGTGAACGCTGGTATAATTCTTATCTGATCAAAGATATTGATCCTTTCATGACACTATACTAGCAATGGAGGTATATGTGAGAGTGTTCCTGGCAATCAAAGGGTTAAAATTGATGAGTGATGTAGTTCCAGGCAATCTGATCATATCTGGGAGCATTGCTAACTGACGCTAACACTATCTGAAGTCGCCCGTGACACTAATACAGTGATCAGTAAAAAAGTATGTACATTGTACTAACGACACTGGTGTCAGGGCTGTGAAAGGGTTAATGGGGGTGGTGCTCAGGGGGGTTTACTTTGTTTGTGTAGTGCTTTGACTCACCTGGATCTGCTTTCTTCTCTCTCTGGAACTGAATGTGCTCGAGGGAGAGAAGATTGCATCATTTCCTGTGACTGTGTAATGGAAACACAGGCACAGGAAGACCTCTGATTCGGTACAGCTGATTAGCAGGTCCAGCCCATCAATAGCCTGAATCTGGTGTGATAGGTGCTGTGCTGAATCACAGCAACCGGCAGGCGCACGTGCACACCCCCTCCCCGTGAACATACCTGATTTTGCACAGGGAGTCCGCCCTGTAGCAGTAAAACTGCTATAGGGCGGAGTGCAACAGTTTAAAGTGGTTGTAAACCTCACATATACCTAGTGAAGTGACTGGCCTCAGATGATACACAGGGATTAGAACAGGAACAGAGCTGAGGCTGTCACTCTGTTGGATGTCCCTCCTCTGCTCCTCTGTCACCTTTTTTCTCTTGGTTTCAGGAAGTCAGAAGTGACTCAAGCTTATAGCAGAGGAAGGAGGCAGCAGACAGAAATGACACTTCGTGCTCTGGATTGCAACAAGTACACACTATAGAGGGATATGCTTTGTTTATATTTCATGTCTGGCATTTACAACCACTTTAATGAGTACTTGGAAGCAACTCATAATATAGACATACAAATAGGTGCCAATCCACAGTGATTAAAAACAGCCAATGCAGTCTCGGGGCAACAAAACCCCCTTTATCAGGGCATGGAATAATGAAGTAAGGACTCGAATGGACTCAAAGAGCAATATAACCAAATTGATCAATATCTGCTACCAGGAATGAGCCAGGGGTGTAAACTGCACTGAGCCTGTAGCCACACAAAAAAGCTAATAGGAGCAGAGAAAAAGGGTTTTTTTGCACTTAAAAAAACTAATCTGCCAAAAAACTCTACCTCCTAGCAATTTTTATTTTTTATACTTCACTTCCAGTTTAAAGCTCCCTCACTATGAGCACCCAGCTGCTATACTGATTATGCATATTGATTCTGGGTGGGTCTTCTGCAATGCCAGGCTACGCAATAGCTTTATCTTGAAGGTACACAAAACATCCTTGCATCATAAGCACTTGTATGAATTATAACAAGCCAAAAATTAAACAATTAACTTTTTTTGTCAAACAAAATGCAGGCATAAGTAGCTAATTGTTCTTATGACAAGCTTATGATTGACGTTTGCGTAATGTCTGCAGTTTGCAAATTACTGTGATCTCTTTTTTGGTCTGAATAGGTCCTATTTTTAAGATATATATGCAGTACCTTATTGCAAGCACTAGAGGGCAGAAGTGGTAAGATTTTAACTTCAGGTATGTTTTTCTGTATGTGAGCAGCTTAATCCTGCATTGACATCGTTTTTTTTAACAAAAATGGTAAAACTCTGGAATATCTGAATTTGCAATACGCATATGTTTTTCCAATCATTTTAATATTGTTCAAATCAGTTATGATTATTGCATCTTTGTATGAGCATGGATTGTGAAGCAATGCTTACAATATTTTTAAACAATCATTTATGTTTAAATTTTTTTTTTGTCTGCCTTTTTGCTATTTTCAGTTACTAAATTTTTTTTACATAAGAGACATGAATAAACAGAGCATAGTTCAGCCAGATAAGGGCTCATGTACACTGCAGTTGATAAACTAACGTTCAGGAGCTGTTCAGCTTTTTTTCAGCAGCCCCTGAACTCTCCCTAATGTTTTCCTATGTGTCCATGTACACATCTTCATTTACAGTTGAGTTTACAGACGTTTTTTTGAATGCACCAAACTTGCATTCAGGAGTAGATTTTATCAGCGTTTCAAATGCTAAACGCTTGTAAACGTGGCTAACCGCGTTTATAAGCGTTTGCGTTTATAAGCATTTTTTTTTTAACTGTCCCTTATCCAAATGCTGTCCAGAGCCTTTTTTCATCAGAAATGCATGCAAAGCGTTTTCCATGTATTCAAATAGACTTAGCAGACCAGCGCAGTCAGTTCCAGGTTTCGCATGAAGGAAAAAATGGTAGCACGTGGTGCATTATGCTCATGATGAGATCCATGGTGAATACAACCAGAAAAGTCAGGTAATCACAACACATACTGCTCTCTCTGCTTCTGCTCTCTCTATTTCTCTCAAAATGTGTGAAATTGTTTTTTTTTTTACTGGTTTTCAGTGCATTCTGGGCATTTTGGAAGGTCTCCTGATGTTATCTTTAAAAAACACTTTTAAGCGCAAACGCACATAAAGCGTGATATGCAAACTCGGCTAAACAGACATTTTTAACCTACGTTTTCCAGCAGTCAGTTTCCATCGTTCAGAAATATTTTCCAAACGTCCCATGTACATGGAGCCTAAATGAAAGCACTTGAGGGCCAAATAATAGTAAGATAGCAATTAAAGGATAAGTTCACCTTTTGAAAAAATCATAAATGCATATTATTTGCAGGTAAAAATGTTTTTTTTCCCTAAGGAGCCTGCAGAGCATTGCACCTGTGATCAGCAGATTGCCAATACAATCTTATGCTCCTGCAGACTCTGCCAGCATAGCTGTCTGCCTGTACCTCGTATGGGGAGGTAGTTACCGGAGACCAGGAAGATCAATGAACTACCCAAGTGTTCACAAGTACACTCGTAGTTAATTGAGAACTACAATCTGTCAGTGGTCTAAGGTACACGTAGGCATTCATGCACAGGAAACTGTGAATGAAAGAATGATGCAGCCATATGGGCAGAGCTGTATTATTTTCATATAGTGACAGCATGTATGAGGAGAGGATCCCCCACCCACTGTCACAGTTCCTAAAAATGGGTGGAATATGTAACAATCAGTAATTTTTGTTAGAAAATTACTTATAACCCTCCAAACATTATATATTTTATAAAGCAGAGGTCTGAAAAAATAAATTGGTTGGTTTTGCAATTTTTTATGTCACGCGTTATTTGTGCAACAGTTTTTCAAACACAATTTTTGGGGAAAAAATTAACTTTTTTGAATTTTAATGCAAAAATCACAATACGTAACCTATTTTTGTAGTGTATAAAAGATGATGTTACTCTGAGTAAATAGATACCAAACATGACACACTTTAAACTTTCGCATGGCCAGGCAACAACGACAAATGATGAAAATTTTACTATCCATAGGCAATGCTTTAAAAGCCTTTACAGGTTAAAACTTTAGATATACAGGTAAGATCTAGTGCTGGAATTACTGTCCATGATCTGATGTTCGCGGTGATGCTTCACATGTCTGGGACGATTGCTGCTTGCATGTGTACAGGACCGATGCCCGTGTTCACCTGTGCGTACAGGGGTAGAGACACTTTAATTTTTTATTTATTTTAATTTTTTTATTTTTACACTGATGCTTTACATTTTTTATCACTTTTATTGCTGTCACAAGGAATGTAAACATCACAGCACAGCAATAGGAATGTTACAAGTACTGTTTATGGAGGGATCTGGGGTCTCCCATATGGAAAAAAAATATATTTGAAATATATTTTTTAAATATTTTTCTCAAATATATTGACATATATTTGAAATACTACAATTTTGGCCATATTCAATATATTTCAAAATATATTTCAATAAATATATATATTTATACTGTAAGTTGAAATGCTTTTTTATTACAAAATATATGAAAAATATTTCAAAATATATATATTTTTAAATATATTCTTCAGATTTTTTTTTACATATAAAAAAGTCATTTTAACATATTTTTTTTACATATATTTGTAAATGCATTCCAAAAATGTAAATTTGTATTTTTAAAGACATACAGTATATTTGAAATGTATTTTTAAAAATATTTTTAATATATTTTGTAATAAAAACGCATTTCAACATACAGTATATATATATATATATTTATTGAAATATATTTTGAAATATATTGAATATGGCCAAAATTGTAGTATTTCAAATATATGGCAATATACTTGGGAAGAATATTTTTAAAATATATTTCAAATATATTTTTCTTCCATGTGGGCTATAAGACCCCAAATCTCAGCTTTGCGCACAAAAGCATTCAAAACACTGCTTTTGAGTTTTTAAAAATGGCGCTGTTGACATCCAGGTAAATCAGAAGTGAAATCAGGTCATCGCTTCTGGGTTGCCATAGCGTAGAGCCGATCAAAGCCGGTGGAAGCACTGGCTGGTCTCTCAGCATGGGAAAGCCCAGGCAAGCGGGGGGGGGGGGGTGGGGGGGGTGGGGGGGGCTAGTTAGCCACTCTGATTGCTATTACAAGAGAGCCAACCGTCGGCTTGAAAAAACTGTACAGGGGTGGTACCTACAGCTGCAGGCCTCATCCTGGTGCAACTACCCAAAGTCCAGCAACGCACAGGTACATCGCTGCTCCGGAAGTGGTTAAAGTTAATTTGGTATTTTGAAAATAGATCTGTTATGGGCAAGACTCCTTGCATTAAGGGCCATCCAGCTACAATGCATCCTTCCTGGCATTTTAGTTCACCAAGAATGGACAGTTGTGGTGTCCAGCCCTGCTGCAGGAAGCCTGAAAAATTCTGTGGCAGCCTGCGGCTGGACAGGGGTGAACATTATACTAAAGGGTACTGGTGTGTTGGGCCCTGTGTGTTCAGGGACAAAGGTCTGGATTTTCTGCCTTCCAGACCTTCATTCCAGACTGGCACAAGGTCCTAAATACTAGTGGTAGAGCCTTCAGCCCCGTCCAGCGGCATCCTGCCATAGACTTTGACAGGCTACCTGCAGCAAAACTGGGCACTGCACTTGTTTCTCCTGGGCGCACTAAAACACAGGGAAACACTGCACCTGGATGACCCCATGTACAAGGGGCCTAAATATTTTCCAAGTTTTACAAGGTGACACGAATCAAAACTACTCCACGGCTTTATAGCAGACAACGTACGGTGCTTAGAAGAATCTTGAGCTTGCTTAAACACCATCCAGTTCTGCCATTGCAGCCTACAAAGATGCTATGCAAATACTGATTTTTCTGAAATCAGTATTTTCGTATTGCTAGACACACACCTAATCTATTGAGGCTGTGTTCAGGCCTGGCTACAGGTCATTCTGCCACCAAATACTGCATTGTTAGTTGGAGGAGATTTCATGTTTGTTCCTTGCCTAGTAGTTCTAGTCTTTGAGGGTGCTACCAAAGCAGATCCAAAAAGCAGCAGACATACACTATATGATCAAATGTTTGTGGACACCTGATAATCTCCTATACTATATGGCAAAAATTACTGTATGTGACACCCCTCCTAATGTTTGAGTGCTGGTGTTTCCAATGAAGGTTCTTGTTAATGTTACAGCATACAATGAAATATTAAACAACTGTGTGCTTCCAACCTTGTGACCATAGTTTTAGGACATGACAGTGCCAAAAAGTCAGGTCCAAAATGATATTGTTTGATGAGCTTAGTGTGGAGGAAACTGAGTTGACTTCACAGAGCCTTGACCTCTACACTATTGAAAATCTGTGGGATAAACTCATATGCCTATTGCGTGCCAGACCTTCTCGTTCAATCTCAGTGCTAGATCTCACAAATGCTCTCTTTAGTAAATGGGCCAAGTTCCTACAGACACGCTTTCCAGTGAAACCTGTTATAGCCCCAAAGTGTTGTTCAGTTATGTATCAATGCTCATGGTTTTGGAATGGTATATTTAACAAACTCGTATATTGTAGGTGTGATGGTCAGGTGTCCACAAACTTTTGATCATATAGTGTATAAGGCAGGTGTGAAAGTGGAGGCACCTTCTGTCCAGCTCTGGGCTCATTGTGCTTTGTTAAGCATGCAGAAAGTTTGCTTCAGTGATGATATAGGTGGTCTCTGTCCATTTAAGATCTATATTCACAACACAAGTGTGTCAGAGAACAAGTATATCTGCTTGAGGACCAAACAGCCAACGCAGCCACCAAGTATGATACATGGCCACAAAGGGCACCAAGACAATCAATATGTGAATAAAAAGGTAGAGGCTTTTGTCATACCACTTATGACAGACAACATATATCTACAAGATAATTCAGTAGTTACCCCTCATTGATTACAGCTGAGATATTGAATTTGTCCACCAGGTTGCCTCCTCGGTTAGACACATTTGGGATATTATATATAAGCCTCAAATAACATTTCTTAAAGTGCATTGGTGCCTAGGTTATGGATATTTAACTATTTGCATGTTCCTAGCAAGCAGTAAAAGATTCTTAATGAAAGCCAACACTTCCATCTCTTGCTGTTTTTAATATGAATTTCTAAGGTCCTCCAAAATCACAACTAATACCTCATTCACACGAGGGAACTGATCAGTACCCCTGTGTAGAGGGTCATGTCTAACTGCCCAGGAGGCACGTGGTCCAGTTATATCAAAGACAGGTGGAAGGCGGCCCAAATCATAGATCTCCATATACATGCACACAGGGCTAATGCAACAGTACGAATGAGGGCCAAATACTCTGAAGTCAGGTTTTAGTAGGTTTCTAACAGCTTTGAAACACCTGCTGTTTGTTTACATGAAAAGGCTGGAAGTCTGCCAAGATTCTACTCTTAGCCCTGATCCACACAAGAACATGCTGATTCGCGATCCGTGTACGTTTCCCACACTGTGTTCAAAACAGACTGCTTGTGCAAATGCAGTGCATTTGCCTTCCCCAGATCACATTGTACAACTTTGGTGCAATGTAGTGCAATTTGAACCCATTCAAAATGAATTAGCTCAAATCGCACAGCACTGAATTGCATGTGAATTGCACAGCAATGTGGTGTGCATTGGTGTACGATTCATAGATGATTCATAGTGTGAACCTAGGCTTAGAGCTCTTTCACACTAAAGCAGGGGTAGGCAACCTATGGCTCTCCAGCTGTTGCAAGACTACAAGTTCCATCATGCCTCTGCAAGTCATAGCTGTAACTGTCAGTTTTGTAATGTTGCAATGCCTCATGGGAAATGTAGTTCCACAACAGCTAGAGAGCCGCAGGTTGCCTACCCCTGCACTAAAGTGTTCCACTGCAGCACGTTCGCATGCATTAACATGCATTATAGCATCTTAGAAATGGGCTGTCAACACACCCCAATGGATGATAAAACACACATGGCCATGATGCGCAGTACATGTGTTGTGGTCAGGGGCGGATTGACAACTCATGGGGCTTCCAGGCAATAGGGTATCATGGGGCCCCTGTGTCCTTGCCCAAACCTATGAAAAAGGTACCAGGGGCATCTCATGGGGCCCCCTACTGACCCCGGGCCCTCGGGCAGTGCCTGAGTTTCCAAATGGTCAGTCCGCCCCCGGTTGTGGTGCTCTACGATGCGTTAGCCTTACTGTAAAATGTGGGGTGCATTTCAAGTGTGTTGCCATGTGTTGTGGTTACACATGTTAACCATTGGATTCATTGCTACATGCACAAGTGTGAATGAGCCCATCACATTGTTTGAGTTGTGAACTTCAAAAATCTATTTCTGTACTGTAACTCAGCATACATGTTTTCCGTGGCCATTATTTACTATGGCCTTTTTCTAATGCATCCATTGGTTTCAGGGGGCACTAGGAGCATATATGAACTTTGGGAAGTACAATTAAAAGTACATTTAAGTGACTCTATGTTCTCTTTTAAAGTGCATTGGTGATAGTCACCAGGCACCTAAAGGTAGCTAAATTTGTGTCAACAAGCCTTGAACAACCCTCCACCTGCGTCAGAGTCGAGGTAACTGAATATGCAAAAAGAGATGAACTTGGCCCCATCCCTACTGCCTTACACCCAGGGCTGCTGTTAGAAACCATGGGACCCCATACAGCCAACCTGACAGGGCCCCCTCAAATAAACACTGTTTACTATGCTTCAGTTATGAATGAACACAGTGAGCAATCAGTACCAATCACTCATTATGTTCATTCAGGAAAGGAAGAGGCTGGTAAATGTGACATATTTACTGCACCCTTCCCCCACTCTCCACCCTGAAGGATCCTATTGTGTGCTTGCAGTTGCTGGTGGGAAGGAGAGGAGGAAATCAAGCAACACTATGGGAGTAAGAAGGGTACATAGGGGCCCTGGGCAGTAAAGGGAAATGTATGGTGCACAGGGAGGGTGATCGGTAAGGTGGGGGGCAATGACCCCCTGATCCCCTGTATGGCTCTCTCTGCAGCAGCCAAAAGCCAGTGGGGGAGAGAGGAGAAGATGCCAGCTTTCAGCTGCTGCAGAGAGAGCCATACAGGGGATCTGTTCCAGTAACTGCCCCCCCGATGCCAATCACCCAGCTGCCTGGGCCCCATACAGGAAGACCGGTGGTACCCCCTTATCCACGGCCCTGCTTACACCTACTTATGGACCCATGAGGAGCCCATCATGCTGAAGTGAATAGTGGAAGGTGTGGGAAATGGTCAATTGTGAGTTCAAGTCTTAAAGTCGTCATTTGTATGTCAGATCACCTAGGCTTTGAAACTGCTAGAGTACTATATGTGAATACACATGCAAGTGCCTGTAAATCTTGTTTTATAAACAAACATAGAGGCAGAACATCAGGGCGCACCATGGTACATGGAAAGTAAAACACTGATATAGCAGATGTTTGAAGTTATCCTATTATGTGACATGATAAAGGGTTTTTTTGATCCCTTACTTTTTCACAACTGTTTACATGTGTGATACAAATTTCGAAAAATCTCACATCTAGAATTCATAATTACATTAAGAATCAAGGAGAGTATAGGACCTTCATAGCTTAACTCTGCGATAAACTAATATTGTCTAAATACATTTGTCATTTGTATTCTTAAATCGTAATGTGATTTGTGTATTTCTTCCAGATCTGTGCAGCAATTAAGTGTGAAACTTTGTCTCTGTGCAAGAGCTTCCTTTTTAAGACCAGTCACTTCTGCTCTCTCGGCCTTTGCAGTGTGATTGGTCTTGTCTCCGCCCCCTCCTATAGATTTCTGCAGTCAGCCTGTAGTAAGTGGACCTTCTGGGTCCCTCCCACAGCTCTGCCCTCTACACAGATTATGTATGAAGATGCCATCCAGGTGGATTTATATTCTATTGGCTATTGTTGAGTATATTTACACAAATGTGTCCCGAGTTCAGCTTTAAAAACATTTTCTTTTTGTGCACATGTTCCTTATCCACATATACTGTATATATACTATATATTGATGTAAGAAGATACTAATCCAACATACATTAAAGGCAGTCTTTATTAATGCATAGCATTTGTAGTCCATTGGTTTCTGTTCTAAATAACCTTCTGACTGTATGACTGGTAACTGCACCCTATCTATGTATCACAGAAATCCATGAGCATATTATTATTGTACATCCCTCCTGACATCCTACCTCCTTTGTATAATAAGTAAGAAATACTTGAGTTGCCATCAATGTCTGCTTGTTTTCCAGATTGAAACACAGAACTCAGCACTTTCTCTGCCTCAGTGCTTCTGTTGTCCTATTGCTGCTGTGTAAGAACACAGATGTGCATTGCTATGCAAATCCAATCCACACTAAAGGAATCATGTGTTTGCAGAGCCACAGGTCTCTACAAATGTGTTCTATTTGTTTCTCCAGAAACTCACCCGGCTTTAAAGAGCATCTGTTATGAAGCAAAATGCCAATGTGAAAAGCCTGAGATTGAAGCTGTTCTTTTCTTCCTCTTAAAGGTGAACTCTGGGCACAAATACTTTCAGTGAAATATATTGCTTGATAACCACAAAGGATATAAAACCACTTTGTGTGCACCAAATGTGTTTACAAACCCAGATATTACCTTGCGACATTGTCACTTTAGTCTATACAGCTTGTGCAGAGGGCCCACCCACTACAGACTGTCTGCAGAAAACTACAGGAGGGGGTGGAGACAAGACCAGTCACCCTGCACAAGATGAGAGAGCAGCACTGACCAGTTTTTATTACAAGAAGCTCCTGCACAGAGGCAAAGTGTCACACTAGTTTACTGCCCAGATCTGGAAGAAATACTGTATACAAGAAATACGCCTGCCCCTTGTATTTAGACAATATTTACTGGACCTATTCAGGAGTTCAGCTTTAAGGTTTAGACTAGTTTGGGGACAGTAATGATAAATTGTAGTAGCAATTTTGAAAAACCAGGAAAACTCCGGACACGGACTTCTGAGGAAAACAAGTGATTTATTCAAAACAACGCTGTTTGACCTAACAGACGGCTCATGCTCTCATCTGCTAAGTGAGTTATAGAAAACTTCTTACAAGCGTATATACCACTGATTACGTCACAATGCATACATTCCTTCTTTCACTTTCTATACACTCAAAAGGCTTTCTAAATTCTGCAGACCATACCTTGGAATAGCAGCTGCAGATAAGCTACAAGCCGGTACATATCACTCACAGGAAATAAGGGAGGGGGGAAAATGAGCTGAAAACCTTGCTTTTACAAACACAGGCTGCTAGCAGTGTTTGAGTTTAAAGAGGAACTCTGCCATATCTGGGTGCTGCCACAAAATCTTCTCAGATCTGTGTCTAATATTGCTGCTCCAGAGCTAGTCACAGGCTAACATTAGACTGAAGCAGCTATAGATTCTAGATTAGATTTAAGAAAGATGATATATACATTTTTATAAAGATCACCATTGCCCTTTATCTACTGAAAGCAATCTTTATCAAGTGCAGGCAAATTGCTGCCTGCCAGCTATTCAAGGATTCCAATTCCCAGCATGCTTTCGCTTGCGAAGTCATTATCATTTTAGTATTTCTTTGATAATTTAAGCTTTGATGCAGCTGCAGAGTGGGACCTTTGTTCTCTATGGGGAAACAATGGTCTCACTGCAGAGGTCTGACTTGCCTCCTGCTCCAAATCTCATGCCCCTGCTGCTTGGAGAGCTCTGGCTTTGACTCAGCAGGTGACATGTTGGACCTCTGCAAAAGAAATCCCTGCTTCCCCACAAAGAGCAAGGGTCCAACTCTACAGTTGCTGGTAGGGGACAGGCTTTAATACTCAGGATGTGGCTGCTTTTAAGGAAAATTAACTATAAGACCTTTTGTTTTGAAGCATCTGGAATGCATTAGGCTGATGTTATTTGGACTTTAGGTAACCCAGATGTCATTTGGACAGTGTAGACATATCCATACACATTTCATCTTGGACAATAAAGAATCTGTGACCTCTGTACTCACTTGGTGTATCTACATTTCCACTGTATTTCTGATTGTAGAAGTATTGTTGCTGCAGTGTACCTATAAAGAAGTGTTAACAAAGGCTCAACTGGGATACTGTACTTTGTACTATATGCAGAATTTACTAGATGAAATAAAGAAAGGATATTAAAGTAGCTTAAAGCCTATGTTTTTAATTAGCACAAAGGACAGTATTTACATTAAACGCAAAGTTTCTCTTGTACTGTCGGCTGCTCTCTTATCTGAAGTCCTCCACCCCCAACCTCCTCCCCATACCCCTGCAGCTATAATCCTCTGGTGCCACAAAGGTTAATAAGATCAGTTGGACCTATCTTCGGGAGTGCTGATTATGCCCACCATTCAGAGAAGCTGTAATGTATCCACCTCATCCATTCATAGAGCACTTTTTATTGATGAAAGCCATAGTACAGATTCTATGAACGGAGGAGAGGGCGAAAAAGGTGGGCATAGTCAGCACTCTTGACAAATGCCTATGTCTGGTTCAGCAATTGTGTTAACCCCCACACCGCTGGAAGATTGCAGCTGATGGGGGGGGGCAGAGGACTTCTGATTTCAACTGAGTCTGCAACACAAGGGACACGTCTCAATAAATGTAAGTACTGTGCTGTTTTTGTTTTTTTAATTAACTAAACTTATACGATAAAACTTTACATTGGAAAAAAATCACAAGTAAAGGTAAAATATACAATGCTAGAAATCACGTTTCATGCAGAATCAGATGCATATGTCTAGTCCAGCAATGGGCAAACTACGGCCCGGCGGACCTGTTAATCCGGCCCGCGGAGCGTGATACTGTCAGGATGGCTGTCAGGATGTGTGTAGGCGGGGCAGCGTGATGAACGTGAGGGGAGGGGAGCTAGGCTCCTCTCACAGTCCGCCCTGAAGACCGGAACGGCGCGGGAACACGGCGAGAGGAACGCGCGGAGCAAAGGTAAGTGAATTGACACAGGGGGGACTTGGGGACTTAATATGGGGGATGAATTAATATGGGGAATGAATTACTATAGGGGGGATGAATTACTATATGGGGGATGAATTACTATGGGGGATGAATTACTATATGGGGGATGAATTACTATGGGGGATGAATTACTATGGGGGATGAATTACTATATGGGGGATGAATTACTATGGGGGATGAATTACTATGGGGGATGAATTACTATGGGGGATGAATTACTATATGGGGGATTAATTACTATGGGGGATGAATTACTATATGGGGGATGAATTACTATGGGGGATGAATTACTATATGGGGGATGAATTACTATATGGGGGATGAATTACTTTATGGGGGATGAATTACTATGGGGGATGAATTACTATATGGGGGGTGAATTACTATGGGGGATGAATTACTATATGGGGGATTAATTACTATGCTTACTATGGGGGAATATTACTATACTTACTATGGATGACACATACACATCATTCATATACTCTTGGTCCGGCCCCCGGGTCCAATATATGAACCCATTGCGGCCCTCAAGTCAAAAAGTTTGCCCACCCCTGGTCTAGTCCAATGTTATATTTGTATATAACAACATTAATTCATGTAATGTTAAAAAACATCATACTGTGGTGCTTTCCCTTTACCCATAAGGCCTAGTGACTAGCACCAAGTGCAGATAAATGATATCTTACATGTCAGCTTTTATGTACTATACAGTATGTGTGAACTATTATAAAACCATTCTATTTTTCAAAGGCTTTTCCATTGATTTATATTTTACTCTTTCATCCAGCTGTGTTGTATCTGTTCATTGACAACTATCTCTATATTGCATATCTTAGAAATCTTCATCCATTGTCTTGTGACTGCTTTTACTAAATGTCTGGAGGGGATATTCCTACAAAGAAGGAGGCGGTGTCTGTAAATGAATTAATCAGCATGTGCATACATTCATATACAACATCACCAAGTCAATCATTATTAGAGAGAGACATAGCGACACATTCCCATGTTATAACGATAATCACAGCCTGCAAGCCTCAACACTTTAGTCAAGCTTTGTTCTTAGAAGTCACTGTTGGGTGGTTTGCCTTGTAGTAGAAATCACTTTGTTTGCTGAAGACACCAAATTTTGTGATTAATGAACCCTTCACCTTAATATGGGTAAAGGGAAATGATGGGTTGGAAAACATCTGATCCTACCATGATGAACACGTGCCAAGTAAGTTCTAATTACTGCTTTGCAAAGTCAAATATTTGTTGCAAGCAGAGGAGTAATTGGCAGTGGCAGTGGCGGGGGTGAAAGGAAGAGGAAAGGAAGTGCATGGTGTCGCAGTATATGTGGAACAGATGCCTGCACGCCTTGGGGAAACACAGCTTTCTTTTTACAAATCAGAGCTTTAAATTACAAGGTTTTTACCAAAGAGAACAGTTGTGGCAAGTCGTCTGCTCTCATTTGCGTAATGGTTTCTGTCACTGGTGATTAGACACAGGATGAAGTAAAAGAAATTTGACAATTAGGAATGAGGGATCATTAATCTGAATCTTCGTTAAGAGGATGGAAGAAAGAAGAAGAAGACCAAACATATCCTAAATAAACCAAATGGGCCAAAAAAGTAGAAAAGGTGTAATCAACTGAACAGCAAATACATTATTTCATGATCTGATAGCAGCGTTATGAAGGTGACTGATGTACATGGTCAGATGCTGATGAAGTTAACATCATGTTGATATGTTGCAGGAATTAAAAGGTTTGATGGTGCTTAAACTGAACCTCACACATTGATAAGCAACTGTTTTGGCAGTGGCCCTTTCATTTAAGTGGAGGTTTCCTACTTCATACACATGTTCAGGTATGTTAACATATCAGGGATAAGTAACCATGTATCATTGCCTAATTTCAGTTTCAATTACTCTTATATAATTCACCTGTAGGGGGTTCTCCTACCTGAGGGTAAAACTACACTACTCAGATCATTATTTCCCTTCTGATCATTTTTTTGTACTTGACTTAAAATGAAACACAGTTATGCTTGTTTGAAAGAATGATTGTTTGAAGCTCATGTCATAAACTCTCATCTAAATGCCATTCCATGTTCATGACAGTATCTTCTCAGGGGCCCAAAAGGAAATGAGGAATACCAGAAGAGTGCAAGGCCTTCCAGCCATCTCAGATGTATGCTAACTGCTAAAGACCAGCCTTTTTTTTTAACGTAGATCTTAAACTTCAGAGAAGGTCCACTAATTCAGTGTGGCTCCCATCTCCCTTCCTTAAACACTGCATGAAAGTTCAAAGAAGAACCTGTGCAGGGAAAATAGCTAAATAATATATTTACCTTACCCTGGGGGAAACATCATCTTTCTGTCAACAAGATCCTGAGGAATGCTGTGTAGCCCAAATCCCATGAGAATATGCTGCAGTAAAATGCAGGATCATCATTTTGCAAGCTTTTGGTCACTCCAGATTCTTCAGGATCTCTCCAGAATGAGAATGAGGTTACCCTTGCCTAGGACCTGTAGGCAAAGACCAGGAGAATGGTAAGTATTATATGTCAATTTCTTCCCTCCTTAGGTTTTTTTTTTCCCTTGTATCCAAGATTTCAGAGAGGAGAAGGGTGGAACCTTGAATAAGCGGACCTGCAAAGGCCATTTTACTCATAATTCTTTGAACAGTTTGCAGTGGCTAATTCATCTCCTATTCTGTCCACCAGTACAAGGGGAAACTTTCCACTGAAACACCTCTTCTACAATGACCACTGATGTCAGAGGACACCACAATTTTCACTGTCATCATTTCATTTAAGTTATTATTATTAATTTAATCTCAAGATTATTACTGAAAATAATTTTGCTGTATACAGCAGGTAAATGTTAGAAAATATTTGCCCTGGGTGTTAAACACTTTAGGTATATAACATTCTTTCTTCTTTAATACTTCCTACAATTTACTGATCACTGTAATTTACTGTGAGCTGTAAGTGTTTTATCAGGGGTTTCCTGGGGCCTGAAGATATTTTAAGGGTTCATCTAAGGTAAAAGGTTGTGAAAGGCTTGTATAGACAGTCAAATGCAATAAAGGTGCATGTTTGCATGGCTGTGCACAGTGTCAGTGCATTGTATGTGACAAAATTGTCGCAGTTTTTGGAGACTGCATCATCTCTTCCAAGAGGGCCTGGAAATATGGCTCACATCTTTTCTAATGCTAAACTACCATACTATGGGATGATATTATGCTGCTTCAGAGGAGTGTATAATCTAATAAGGTTACAAGGTAGTACGTATGCTCTTAGATTGACCTTGTATGAAGAATGAATGTTCAGCCCAACAGGGAGAACCCACAGTAAGGAGAATGTCTTGATTTCATTGTGGTGTTTCTATTTTCTCTGCAAACTACCAAGCCATGGTAAGAAGGAGGTTAATGTTGCAAAAACAGGGGCTCATTAACTCCTCCATTGTTTGCTCTGCTTCTTCTACAATATTTATAGATCTTCATTTTCTCCCATGTCTTTTTTTTTTTTAAGTTGTTGTTTTCAAATAATGAGAGAGGGGTATCCCTCCTCCCAACCCATTCCTTGTCCAAGAGCTACAATTAGCTTCTCATTAATAGAATCTTCAATTTTTAATGTCGGCCTGGACAACGTGAAATTGTAGAGAGGTCAGAGCAAAGCCGTGGGTGAGAGATGCAGGACCAAATTCTTTCCATTGTGTGTGACAGGTGGATTTCTTAGATGATGCGATACCTGGTTGCAGGTATACCAGCTGTGCACAGACTCTCGTATTTATGAGCCCTCAAGGTGTCCAAACTGGAAACTTCTGTCCACTTGTCTATATACATCCCTTATCTATACTGTGATTAAAAAGACCAGTTAATATAAAAAGCATAGTATAACATAATCTAAATGAGTGAATGTATAAATAATATTTTTCATATGTTAAAAAATTACACTTTGTTATACAGTGATCAACAGACAATATTTATCATCCACTGCAAAACAACTGATGTTATTATGTATTTTACAGTACTGCCATGTTGAAAAAAAATTAAGCAATTGTATACTGCTAGAATGAGAATAATGTAGCCTATATTGTAAACTTTCAGAATGTCAGAGGTCAAAGGGGTTAGTTGGAAAAAAAAAGTCCTGCATGATGCATTTTTGGTATACTGACATCTAAATTTGGTCCGGTTAACTAAATAGAATCTTTTTAAAAACGCATGGCAGAGCACTTATGTTCATACATTGCAGATGCTACTGTTGTGAATGGGCCCTATTGAGCAACTGTAAATCTCAGTACAAAGTTCTGTAGGCATAAATCATTTGACAATTCACCTGACTGCCATTTTTGACAGATATGACATCACAGCTGTAACTGGATATGTTATCAATGATGGTTTACATATATTCATACCATTTGTGATCTATCTTTCTATCTATCTATCTATCTATCTATCTATCTATCTATCTATCTATCTATCTATCTATCTATCTATCTATCATTTATTTATCTTCTATTTATATTTCCAACACTTTTTGGGTACCACTTACTAGGGAATTTATTCCTATCCTATTCTATCTAAAAGAAAACAAAAGTTTTCCATTAAATGTATTTTAATTACCAAATTGATAATTCATAATATAGTATCTTACAAGCTTTTGGGAGAGGCGTTTGCTTCTTCCTTTCATATCTATCTATCTATCTATCTATCTATCTATCTATCTATCTATCTATCTCTTTTCCAACTGTTGTTTCACCTGCTTCCTTTTCACCCATAGTTTTTCAATTACAGCAAAGTTTTATATATTGTACATCAAATTGCCTTGAAATAAAATGGAAAAGTAATCTTACTTGTCCCAAGAGGTTTTCACTATAGAATGGAAGTTTGCTTTGATAGTAATAGATTTATTGTCCTCAAAAACCCAGAATCTCTTTTCTTGCTAAATTTATGGGAGAGTTATGGCAAAAGCCTGTAACAACAGAGTTTTAATAAGATAGGTGCATGTAGCTAAAATATTAAATGTAGTCATACGAAACCATTTGTATCTTTGTACATTCTTGCTTTGGCTGTTTTCAGCATTGTTTTTCTCCACTCAATAAACAGGCTTGTGAGTATCTGCAGAGAATGTTGAAATTACACCAATGGCTCGTCCTCTCTCCAGAACATGTTTGTATCTCGTGCTTTGGGGACTGGAATTATTGTTCTTTCTATTTACATATTCAGCTCCCTTTTTTCCTTCCTGTGCTCTATCACAGTCTCCCTCCCCCATATTCTACTCTCAAAGCTATTAATCATTTTGACAGGTTCAGATATGGCCTTTATTTTCTTGAGGCAACCAAGAAATGTCTACCAGCACCTTTCTGACATTCTTGTGTTCTTTCACCAATCACCCTGCCTCCTACCAAAGTGACACAGCGATGAAGAGGGAGCTGGTATCACCGACAGCCAGTGTGCGATCAGCGCAATGCCATCCTGTCCTTCTGCTTACCACTTTCTCCAAGCTTGTTGTTTAAAATCTCTGTTTAACTTCATCTTTAACCTTTTCTTTTTAAAGAGTTTTTCAGCAAAATGGCAAATTATCTTAGGAGTAGAGTTTTCTTGGAATCAGAAAGCTTTGAACTATTTCACATATACGAAAATAGATTGTTTTACCTTGCTATTCACTTTGCAATTCATAGCTAAACAACAATAATATTTCATATACCACAGTCTATGGAAATTTAATTAAAGGAGCACGATAAGGTATTTTCAAGTATTGTCAGTATCTAACCATAATCAGCTTTACTTGGATTGTGGTTTGTACAGAGAAAAATATATTGTTTTTGTTTATCTCCTAAGGGAAGGCTGATATTTGGGGTTTTGAGAACCCTTATTCTATATTATTTATGATTGAGTTAAACTGATTGAGCTTATTTGTATGCAAAGCTGGGCAGAGGTGCAAAGACCAGACTGTTCAACCTACCTCAGACTTGGGCTTGGTAGGCCTGATCTTTACCAGGTTTGGCCACATATGCCTAAGACTTGCTTATCCAAAACCACTGGCAAACCTCCACAGTATTTGGGCTTAGCATAAAAGATGAATTACTGTGAAGATGTGTTCATCATGGATAATGTAGTCCAAATTTTTGTCCCAATGCATATAGTATCCAAATGGATATCAATCAGGATGTACAGTCAGTAGGACTTTATTTATTTAATTTATTTCAGGTACTTACATAGTGCCGTCTATTTATGCAGCGCCCTTACTTATATATTGTACATTCACATCAGTCCCTAACCCTCAATCGGCATAAAATCTAAGGTCCCTAATGTTCCCTAATGTTCATTCATACATACACATACTAGGGCCAATTTAGACAGGATCTAATTAACCTACCAACATGTCTTTAGAGTGTGAGAGGAAACTGGAGTATCCGGAGGAAACCCACTCAGGCACAGGGAGAACATGCAAACTCCAGGCAAGTGGTGCCATGGTTAAGATTCGAACCGATGACCCTAGTACAGCCATTCATATTAATGTCGATCATCTGCAGATTAGGTCTAACATGACCTTTCTTTTCCAATAATTAGCATTTCTGAATTTGTATTCTGAGGCGTCATGTTCACATGAAAATTATATATCATATTGAAGATAGCTGCCATAGACCTTAGCTGGTGGTCAGATGCTTGAGCATGACTTCCAATGGGGTAAAAAAAAATCTTTAAAGAGAGTAGAGCCAATCTTGCTTAAAACATGGTACTGTGCCCCAATCCAAAAAAAAAAAAACAGTTCTGGGAATTATAATCTTGTGTCTATGGAGCATAAAACATGTTCTATAGTCCACAGTAAATACCATATTATACAATTTTACAATGGGTAGGAAGAGCCCTATTTTATTAACCTGTTGGTGCTGAGTGCACGCAAATATGCGGCCTCTTGACAGCTGGGCCTTGGCGCCGAGGTGCCGCATATTTGCGTACCCAATGTAAACAAAGGATTGCTGAGAGCGTGCACCCTGCGTGCTCCTGGCACATTTATTGGCACCTCACGGAAAGGTCCCGATTGCTACTTGCGGTTGAGAGCTTTCCAATCATGTGACTTCTTGTTACAGCCAATCACGACGGTCACATGACCCTAAACCCAACCCTGCCCCACCTCCTGGCATCACAAACCCCTTAAAGGGTCAGGAGGTGCCGGCACCAAGGGGTTAATAAATATTTACTCGAATGCCATGTAACTACTGCCCACAGTGATCAAAAGCAGCATATTGAATTTATAGTTAAAGCGAAAGTAAAGGTATTTTTTTTCTATTTTGATAGAGTAAGGGAGGCTTATAACCCCCGTTAGTTTGTTTGCCAACTGTGTCGCATAGAGGAGATTTCCCTTCACTTCCTGTCCCATAGCCAAAACAGGAAGTGAGAGGAAATCCCTCTAAAATGAGGGAATCCCTGTATGTCACCATGGTCATTAGAACTAGTGTCCCCATTGGAAGATTTCCCCTCTATTATTGTTCTCGTTTCATCTCAAAATTTGGGATTTTCTTTTGCTTTCAATTTCCGTGATAACAGTAAACAGGATAAATGGAAAGGGTGAAACTCTCTAATGGGAGCACAGACAGCAAAATAAAACACTGAGCAAACTGTTGGCGCTATATAAATCCTGTATAATAATAATAATAATAATAAATAAATAACAATGGACAGGGGTTCTAATCCCTCTCCACTCTATCAAAAACTGAAAAAAAAGTTTGCCTTTAGTTACACTTTAAACTAATTTCTAGAAACAATTCTACTATTGGATGATTGTAGTATACCCTAGATCAGTAGTCTGCAAACTGCAGCCAGATGCCATCCTTTGCTTGGCTTTATCCAGCCCTTGAGGCATAATTCTTGCCACTGATACCAATGTTGGGGCATAATTCCTCCCACTGACACCAACAAATGGGCACTATTCATCCCACAGACACCAACAATGGGGCACTATTTTTCCCCCTAATACCACAGATGGGGCATTGTTTACTCCCATTTGGCACAGCCCGACCCCCTAATGTTTGAGGGACAGTAAACTGGCCTTTTGTTTGGAGACCCCTGCCCTAAATAGTAGATTGTATTTGTTGGAAAATATTTCTACATGTCAGATATATACTTGCAGGGATTTTAGGAGTATAGAGGGAGCAACTATACTTGGGCCCATGGGGTCAAGGGTCCCAATTATGAGTGTTTCTCCCTCTTATTGGCCAGATGTGTGACAAAACAGACTGCACCAAAACCAATGTTATGTAATATATGTGTATTAAATTTAAGCGTCATGAAGAAAAGGATGGCATGGGTTACAAAACTAGTTTAGAATCAGGCCAGTCCAGTAAGGGAACTCTGTTGTCGCAGTCACTGCAAACATGGATGATTGGGAAGCACAGTGGCTAAATGGTTAGCACTTCTGCCTGGCAGCTCTTGGGTTGTTGGTTCGAATCCCAACCGTGGCACCACCTGCCTGGAGTTTGCATGTTCTGCCTGTGCCTGCGTGGGTTTCCCCTGGGTACTCTGGTGTCCTCACACACTCCAAAGACATGCTGGTAGGTTAATTGGCTCCTATCTGAATTGGCCTTAGTATGTGTATGTATGAATGTGAGTTAGGGACCTTAGATTGTACGCCTCTTGAGGGTGAGAGACTGATGTGAATGTACAATATATATATGTAAAGTGCTGCGTAGATTGACAGTGCTATATAAGTACCTGTAATACATTTTTTAAAAATGGTCAGGTGGTATGTTTCACATATCCATCAGTGAGGTAGTACAGAGCAGTAATGGCCCTTTGAAATGATTTGATAACCATAAATCTGATAATATTGCAGTGATATCATTGGTTGAAGCAGCAGTAATTCCCCACCCTTTTATGAACCAATACAGATTATCTAATGTGTATTAATATTCAAAAAGTTCAAACCAAATTTGAAAACATTCCACAAGCTGAAAAACACTGTTGTTGAATGAATAAACGTCTGCATCAAACCAAGCAATAGGTTTAGCACAAAACAAGTAAATTACTACCAATTTTGCTGCTAGGTATACCAATGAACCTATGCAACCCTTACATAACATTATGCATGGATCTTATCAATCTCATCCTTTCTTGTATGCTATTTGAGACCCTATTAAGCTTGCTGAATAAGAGAAAGGTACTGTATATGTCAATCTATTCAACAGCATAATAGAGCCACAAGAAAGTAACTGCATGGTATCGTCATGTTTATCCCTAGCGGGGGTGGTCACACACTATAGCTAGCATCTGTGATTCACTTATAGCAGCCCCCTTTCCCATAAAGCAAGCAGGCCTACTGGTACTTGGTTGCCCCCAGGTCTTATACACAAATGCTATAGTGCCTGCTACCACGCCGGGCAGGTGCGAACTGAGCACAGCAAACATGTTTGCAGACAGGCAGAGTGGTTCAGTGACAGATATAAGACAGGCAAAGTTCAGAATAGTCAGGGTTAAATCCATAGTCAAAAGGCAGGCAGAGTTCAGAGAATAGTGCACGTTCCAATCCAAAAGTGAGGAACAGGGAATCCAAACAGCAGAGCAGAGAAACAGGGAGTTTGGAGCATGTGTTACAAATGTAATATCACAAGCATGAGACTGCAGGCTTGGCTGGCCTAAATCAGGTTTGTTCTCTACCCAGAGACTGTCTACATCAATCACCTTGCAGGTGGACAGGCAGACAGGGAGAATGTATTACAGCCAAAACCAGGATGCTGGAATGAGACCAGCAGCTGTCATGTCGCTCCTGACAGGTGTATGAACGAATTACCTATTAAGTTTTTTCACAGGGTTGTTGTGGATTTTAGGCATCTATAGTCACTACATGTAACCTATTCAGCATGGAAGCCAAAGGCTGGTGTGCTCAGTAACTGAATAATCATGTTTAGTCACTGATACTGATCTGTGGACACTTTGGTAAAAGTGTAGTGAACTGTATTGCCCATCTGAGTTTCATTTTAATGATGAATGCTGATTTGTTGTCATTGATAACAGAAGCTGGTAACATTTTTTTCAAAAGCCAATGCATGTGTTTCCCATACATTATTGACAGCTGAAGTCCCTTGGGTCCCTCTATTACAACCCTTCACGTTTATGGAGATCCTCCAACTTCATTGCCAGGTTGGGAGACAAAGGTAGACAACCCGTAGAGACGTTTTTGGGGCTGTAATGCACCTGCACTGCCAGGGGAGAGAGTACTTGCAGCGCGGGATAAAGATTAATAGAGGTCGTAGCAGTCAGATCTCAGGAAATATACATTTTTTGAGGTGACGGATGAGACTGGTTAGCTCAGGGCAAAGGGGCAAAAAGTGCACTTACCCATTAAGGGCATGATAACTAAAAGAAAACCGTTGTGGTGCCCTCTTCCCTTGATACCCTAACTGATTATTTTGCATAATGATTAATCCATCTCTGCTCCCTTGTAGTTGAGAGCATATCCAGCTAGTCATCTTTGAATGTACAATTGTCATCTGATTGCTACAAAAGCAATGAACACCACCTGCTAATAAAAACTAAGATTCCATTTGGTGCTGGAGCATTTAACTAGGTACATTTTTAATTTGCAACATAAATCGTTATCAGTTTCAACAAATTGGTCTTTTGTTCGGTCCTTGCATGTTTAAAAAGATCAAATTGAAAAATGAAAAAAAGACATGTCACATTTGCTATTACCACTTTGAAACACTGGCAAGAAAATTTCCTATCATAGTGTTTGTGGTTAAATTAACCTAAAAGATGTTCACATATAATATGAATCTTGAAGATATGACTGTGATATCAAACAATCAGCTTGAATTGTGTGGCCACTTTACAGCCAAATAAATAACAGTGTAGAGGTATTGCATTTTTATGTGGCTACCAAGTGTTTGTGTTAGATAGAATATGTTCATGAAAGTGTATATGTTTTTCATAAAGTTGGGAATAGTTAGGTCCATTTATATCAAGGAGGTTTCCATTCACAGCAGGAAGTAATAGGGGATCTCCCCAGAGTGAGGGTATACCCTTTATTGCCTCTACTATGGGGACTCTCACATTTGTAGAGTTAGGACCACAGAATATCAGGATGCCGTGATGTGGCTCTGTGGCTTACATATGTATTTACAAATGTGTGCTAACTAAACCCCTGTTTGTAACGCATACTGTTAGTTTAATTTGGTTGTTGGCAAGCTGGCTGGCGAGTTGATTTTTGAACCCTTTTTTTAATTTTCCTTTATTACTGACATGCATTGCCTGGTTCACGTACTTCTTGCTTCATAAGCCAGTTATAGACCGGGCGGGTGCCATGTTTTATTTTATTGTTGTTTTTAAGGTGAGTGAGTGCACTGGACGCCCTGGCTGCCATTGTGCTATATGCTGGGTGTTCTTTGCACTCCTGTACCTTTAAGAGGGGTGGGCTCCCTTTATGTGCACCTGCTCTTGGTATATCCTTTAAATGCATGTGCTTCTACTATGGGGACTCTCAAATTTGTAGAGTTAGGACCACAGAATATCAGGGGGCCGTGATGTGGCTCTGTAGCTTACGTATGTATTTGCAAATGTGTGCTAACTAAACCCCTGTTTTTAACGCATACTGTTAGACAGGTTATTTGGTTGTTGGCAAGCTGGCTGGCGAGTTGATTTTTGAACCCTTTTTTTATTTTTCCTTTATTACTTATATACCTTTTATTACACAGTAGTCACCAGATAAGGTTCTCCATTGGAAGATTTCCCTTCACCTCCTGTTCAGGTGACAACCTAAAAATGTTGGATTTTCCATCACTTTCTGTACCAAATATAAAAGTCACCAGGACTAATAGAAAGGGTGGGTTTTTAGAGGCAAGATAGAAAACTGCACTTGTACTTGTTACATAATAGAAATTTCCCAATTACAATGGGAACTGTTGCTGTTTGAATCTGTATTGCTGATGATATACACAGTATCTGTGCTAGGTGTTCATAAACATCTGTATGCCAATATTACTTAGCAGCTAGATCAGCTGAATTCTGTACTGGGTATTTCCTACTACTAACTAAATGATAAAAGTTCTAAACCAAATTTAGATTACCTTGAAATAGTATTTGTTGTCATTGTTGGGCACATACCATTTATTTAAAACTATAACATACAACTATTACACATCCTATGATGATTCCATGTTTTGGAGTGTTAAGGAGTATATGATAGTGGAAACTACTTCCCTCTCTTGGCATGTACAGAACCTTCTGTCTGGCAGCAGGATGCCACATGTAAATCAAAAACTGGCATCAATCCATTATATATACAACTAATTTATAAACAGCAAACCATTTCATTTACACGGATCTAAAACATTACACCACTACACTTTGCTCATCGGTTTGGATCTGGCACATGAATTTCATTGCTGATGCTGAGGTCCAAATAATTCCTCAACAGCCCTAACAGATGGTTCACTCCAGCACTAAGCGAAAGGAAGATCAACTTGGTGATCCATTTCAAATCACTCATCATGTTACAAATTAGGAACCAATTCCTATATTTCCACCTGGAAAATAAACTGGAAATATGTATCTTTCCTACACCCAAACAAATGGGTTTGTATATTTATCATGTAAGGATTAGGACAGACCTAGTGTATGATAATAATTATTATCTTGGAAAGAGGAGACAGTAATATGCAGAGAGAAAAAGCAATACATTACATTGAATGTATAATGCTTTTTAAAATATATTTTCCTTATGTTTTTTGGTGAGGTGAACATTTGAAAAAAAACGTGTTAAAAATCAGATAGGTAGGAAATATTGCAATATTGCATAAGTATTTTATATGTGTATTTTTAACCAGCAAGTTAAGTGTTAGGCCCATTTTCATATGTTTACTTGCATAATCTTAGCTGTGTTGCTGAAAAAGCCTTGTTAATTACAAAGATCAATATCTGAAGCTGAAATTTACACAAATAATTAAATGATTTAGAGCAGTCTTTCTCAACCTTTTTAACATGGAGGAACCCTTGAAGGGAACCTCTTCTAATAATTATTACATTTACAGTTCACAATATTTTATTTACAGTGCTGCACTTTTTGAATGTATATGCTATTGAAGATTTCTGGCTTCCTTATAGTGCATTTTGCTGCTGATTTCATTTTGAGCGCTCGCTGATTTCTCTATCACAAGAAATTACTCCCTGCTCAAAGATCCTGTACAGGGGCGGACTGACCATTTGGAAACTCGGGCACTGCCTGAGGGCCCGTGGTCAGTAGGGGGCCCCATGATATGACCCTGGTACCTTTTTCCTAGGCTTTTTTGAGTTTGGGCAAGGACACAGGGGCCCCATGATCCCCTATTGCCCGGGGGCCCCATGAGTTGTCAGTCCGCCCCTGATCCCGTAGCAACCTCTGGTGGAACCTTAGGGTTCCACAGAGTGCTGTTTGGGCATCCATGATTTAGAATGAACTAGCGATAGCTCACAGTAATAAAATGTTATTCTTGTTTGTAAGAAAATAAGTCTACATACAGTCCAGTTCAGATACCTCTGTCAGATTGCTATGGAAATAATGCTATGATATTCAGTGTTTGTTATCACTTTATATTGGACAGGTCTCAGTAGTGGAATTGTGTTTAAAGCAGAAGTTATAGAGCCAAGGGCCTTTCAGTGATGTGACCCTATAGCATGCCATTTAAGTTATGTTCTTTGTTTTCTTGGTGTGACTTTGATATAGGTGTTTGTCTGTACCATTGATGGTAAGGGCCTCTGGCATCTTACTGTAAGTCTTTTCTCAGAAACATAATTGAATAATCGTTCAGTTGATTAATATATTTGAATTGTTTGAGCATACGGCTCAAAACTTAAAGCATAACTATGGGCAAAATAAAAAAAATTACATATATAATGCAGTCTGTCTCTGGCATTACCACAACGGGTTTACAGGCCAACAGTAAGAGATAAACAAATTACAGCTACCTTGCTAGCTAGCCCCCTTTTTAATATTTAATAAATGGTAAATGCTAGGACATAAAATGGCAGGTAGTGGATAGATTACAGAGTAAATTTGATCTATTGTAAGTACATCCACCAGGCTCAGTATGTTCTTAAATAACATTCTTCCTTACATTTTCCATATCATATAAGAGTGAGGAGGAAGAGGGGGCGGGGCGTAAGAAAAAAAGGGGAGGGAAATGGGGGAACATTCTCTCTCTGATGTGTGCTGCTCTATCTCTCAACCCAGAAGCACATGGAGATCTTATGGAGAGTTGTGACAATAAGATAACAAGTCCTCTTAGAGGAACCACAGCTTCCAGATTTGATTTGATTGTTAGTTTAATTTTGAAATGAGTTGTTCCATTTGTAGTAGGCTGTATAATTTATTCTGGCATACCAGTGGTATTTATTAGGCGGTTCTATTTTTTTCTACATGACAGATATGCAGGCCATTGCTACATTCAAGAGGTGTTTGTGGAAGGAGTTCTTATAGTGTTTAATTGCTAGCAGGGTATTGTGGAATAATTAAGTTGGTGGTTTATCTGCAAGAGAGTGAGTAAGGGTTTTAATTTTGCTTTTAACAGCAGACCAGAAGCCCTACAGTCTAGGGCAGTTATAGAAAACATGTAGGAGCGTGTTCTTGGTCTCTGGCATTGCAGATGGGGGTTGGGGAGGGGGGAGGACACCTTAAGATATATTTGATGTAGTAGCTATGGAGTTTTATATGTGTCAGTAACTTATATTTGTTCTCCTGGTATGTATTGGCCAATAAAGCTTTGTGAGTAAAGAGACGTATCTGGTCTTTTTGGGCTTTGGAGAATGTATTGGTACAGTCCCTTTCTTGTTCCAATAAGAACTTTGGATTCTGGGGGTGTTCCTTCATAATAAATGTGGAAGAATGATATATAGGGGTGTGGTCCAAGCACAGTTTTTTGAAAAGGGGTGCTAGGACGAATCCCTTGCAACATGGCATGTGGAATCTGAGATATGAACTTCGTGAGGTGTGTAAGTTGAATGCATCTCATGAAGTCCAGGTCGGGCTCATTTGCAGGCTTGAGGTTAGTGTTAGTCATTGGTCTGCCATGGTGGGAAAAGTGTATCAATCTGAACTGACCCATCTCCACAAATTACAAATTTGACTAGCTAACATTTTCAGGCAGTCACAGCAGAAGTTTTGTTTTCTCTGGAAAAAAGGTTTAAACAATGTAAATGAAGGTTGACTGTTGCAAGCACCCATGTGAGTGTTGTATGGTTTTCTCCAACCCCTGTAACTCTCATTTGTGCTGGACAAATTGGCTTGTTACAGGAAAAGTAATGGATCTACTGGCAGGATCAAAAGATAATAAAACTATGTTACAGGGGACCTGGAAAAACAAAAATGGCTGTGATAGTGCTAGTGACAGATTGTATCATATATGTAATTATTTTTATTTTGCCTTCTAATTCCACTTTACACTGAAAATAAACCCATCAATTTAACAGTTACAATGAAGGCATGCCGTGAATTATAACTATAGCAGTTGTTTTTTTCTCTCAACTCAGGGCAAGGTCAGGGCAGGTAAGCAAGGCTGGCTGGTCCGTGGCATCGACTGGTTCCTGCGAAGCAGCACTTGTTGGCACCAGCTCTCCAGCATTCTCTGGCAGGCAGGAAATGGTGGTGTGTGACCCTTCTCCACTGTGAGGGTCTACAAAGGTGCTGGGGGAGTCGCAGCCCCGGGACTCGACCCCGCTTGGTATAAAAGGCTCTGAACATCCATCCGCTTTCCAGCTCCGGCTTTTCAGCTTTTCCATGCAGAGTCCCATTTGCAGGTCTACACTGTAGTTACGGGGCACTAGATCGCTGTGCAGTAGTTTGTTCAAAGGTTCTCCACAGTGTCCGCCCCTGACCCAATCAGGGCAGACTAAACACAGCTTCTCAGTGCCCTCGAGCATTGCTAGAGCAAAACAGCCGCAATGCTGAAAGAGGGCTCCCGTGTTCACCAGGGTAAGGTCAGGCTGATAAACTTTGGAGTACACTGAAAATATGCCCTCCATATTTCTCCACTCTCCACGTGGTGGGTGTAGAGGGCAGTTTTTAGGGCAGATGTCTGGGCGTTAACCTGGGTGTGCTGATGGGCATGGCCATGCCCCTTCTCGTGATCTCTTGGCACCAGCCAGACTGCTGTACTGGGATTCTCCCACCACTAAATTAACCCCTGATGCTCCAACTGGAACTGTTTACACTGGACTGCAGATATGGTGATGGCTGTATCCTTCTGGCAGGGTCATAGACAGTTTGTTGGCTGGCACTGGACATTGGTTTCCAGCCATCATTGAAAAGATGGGTAGTGCTGGCAATATGAGTGTTGGGAATGATGCTGCTCCACAGTGGTTGCCATTGGCGACATCGGGACATGAAGCACACCGCCCGCTGAATGCAAAGTCACCATTAAAGTTACTAAGTTGCATTGACACAAGACAATAAAGCTTTTGTAGTCCATTGCTCATAGCAGACAAGAAGATTACTATTATTTGTTATTGCCACCTGTTTAGCAGCGCACAGACTGATATGCAGCAATAAACAGTCCCAGTTTCTCCCGGCAATGGCAAGCACAAAAACGGTAGACACTCCACTGTCCCATGCAGTCCTATAGTCTCTGTTAGTAGCCACCTGAGGAGCAGTAGAGGGACAAATGTGGACTGATGAGCCTTCCCAGTTGCATTGGGCAATGGCAGGCAGGGCAGGAAATGTGGTGAATGTTTCACATATGTTCGAAAGCACATACAAGGCACAGTCTTTATTAGGAGGCACCTGGGGAGCAGCACAAAGACTCTTAGTTGAGCCTGGCATGGCTGACTGAATTTTACAGCACTTTATTCTCTTGCTCGTTTGTTGCTAGGGGTAATGGCAGGTAGGTGAATCCCGGACGAGCCCCCACATGTAGCACTACCTTCTTAGGGGTTGCTGTTGAATTGGGTCCCCCTATAGTGTTGTACAGCCAGGAAATCTGCATTCTCCACACAGGCTTGCGTTCAGAATCAGAAATCAGTCCTTGAGCTTTTGTTATTTATTGAGGGGATTTAAGACTGGTATAGGGTAAGGGGGGTATAGGATGCCCAAGGGAACTGATAACTGAGGACAAACTTCCTGGAACTATTCACAAGCTTATTTTCTGCAACACAGTCTCTGTTGGAGAGCTAGCCAGCGTCTCCTTGATGTACCTCCCCAGACCCTAGATTAAATTCTCCTCTTCATCCAGTAATCTGGAAGTTCTCCTGAGCAGAGTTTCTGGCTCATGTCCCTTTAAGTAGGTGTACAGTCACTAGTTGGGGGGCTAATCTGGTTTCCCACCAGAGTGCTCCTTCCCATATCCACCCTGGGGTGCAGTTGTACTCACTCAGACTCTCTCCTGTACCGCTTGTCGGTTGGCTGCTGCTACCAGGCCTATCAGCTGGGCTGCTCCTTCCCTGCCAAGCCTCAGAGCAGGGGGAAATTCCAGAAGGGCTGACCTGCAGAACCTCTCCGCCCTAACCACAATTTGACCCCTCTGGCTATTACACATGAACTGCTAACGCCTCCTGCCTAACCATTAGGATCTAGCTCCCCCTAGCTAACTAGGGAGGTGCCTAACTACCTAACCATTAGGATCTAGCTCCCCCTAGCTTACTAGGATGGTGCTGCATTAGTAACACTTTATAGTGAGTGTTTTACTGTGGCTGAGCGTCTCATCACCATACTGTGCTTGAAGTCTTCCGTAGATATCTGCGGATTTTACGCCTTCGTTCACAAGAGTTTTGGAGTTTAACCACCTCCCGCTCGCCATATAGTAATATGACGGGCGCAAGGTGTTTCTCTCATTCTGGGAGGACGTCATATGGCATCTTCCCATTCTCACTGCGCATGCACGGCTCAGGGAGCGCGCAGCACGGTGATCGGCAGTGCGCTGTGTCCCGCTGACAGCTCGAGAGGAGAGAAGAGCCGGTAATCAGCTTTCCGCGGAGGGGACATGTACACTGATCATCAGGGCACTGATGATCAGTGTGCCCTGATGATCAGTGTAGTCCCAGCAGTGCCACCTGTCAGTGCCTCGTGCCAGTGCCCATCAGTGCCACATATCAGTGCCTACCAGTGCACATCAATGCCACATATCAGTGCCCATCTGAGCTGCCGTTCAGTGTCACCCATCAGTGCCAGTCAGTGCCACCTATCAATGCCAATCAGTGCCACCTATCAGTGCTGCCAATCAGTGCCACCTATCAGTGCCAGTCAGTGCTGCCTATCAGTGTGCATCAGTGCTGCCTAACAGTGCTTGTCAGTGCCGCCTAACAGTGCCAGTCAGTGCTGCCTATCCGTGCCAGTCAGTGTCGCCTATCAGTGCCAGTCAGTGCTGCCTATCAGTGCCAGTCAGTGCCGCCTATCAGTGCCACCTATCAGTGCTGCCTATCAGTGCCATATATCTGTGCCATGTATCAGTGCTGCCTTTCAGTGCCCGTCAGTGATACCTGTCAATGCCCATCAGTGCCACCTATCAGTGTCCATTAGCGCAACCTATCAGTGAAGGAGAAAAATCACTTATTTAGAAAATTTTATAACAAAAACTAAGAAAAAACATTTTTTTTCAAAATTTTCAGTGGTTTTTGGTTTGTTTAAGAAAAAATAAAAAACCCAGAGGTGATTAAATACCACCAAAAGAAAGCACTATCTGTCACAAAAAAATGATACAAATTTCATATGGGTACAATGTTGTATGACCGCGCAATTTTCATTCAAAGTGTGAGAGCGCTTGGCCTGGGCAGGAAGGGGGTATAAGTGCCCTGTAGGCTAGTGGTTAAATTCACTTTAAACTAAATTTTTAAGAAGATGTTTCCTTTAATAACAAATAAAACCTCAAATGAATTTGAAAAATACAAAAAAATTAGATCCTACTACCAGAAGATTTCACATAAGAATAAAGTCACAGAAACACTTTCAGTGTTCAGATACTTTGGATTATTAGCTCCAATTCAGGAGATTGTTCAGTGAGATCAGATCAACAGTCTAGACTGTGACCTTACAATGGGTGCAATTTGAGACAAATCATGCCACCACTAATGTCCAGTTTTCAGAAATCTCCAATGCTATTTTAATGATGAAACAATGGGGTTTATTTACTAAAGCTGGAGAGTGCAAAATCAGGAGCAGCTCTGTATAGAAACCAATCAACTTCCACGTTACATTGTCAAAGTTTTATTAAATAGGTTGATATTAGAAGCTGATTGGCTACCATGCACAGCTGCACCAGTTTCTGATTGAACCAGTTTTAGTAAATCCCCCCACAGTGACTTATTATCAGGGTTGTTTTGAGTTAAGCTGGGGCCATGTGCAAATATAAAGTGGAGGCCCTATATGTACAGCATTCCAGCTCCTTGCATTTGCTTCCCTTCTGCCAACTGGAGCCATGGAAAGGGTGAGGCCCTGGCAATTGTAGCACCAGCCCTGCTTATTTTATTCATCATAGCTAAAAGAACAAAAATCCCACAGTGTTGAAGACCACAAAAGGGTCTTTTTGTCAAGGTGCAAGTCACAAAAACCTGCCTAACTGAAGAGTTAGGTGTATTGGATTTATACTGTACATTTAACCATGTGCTGGAGAATTTCAATCACACAGTTTTTTTTGCCCGATTGAATATTTGAAGTGAACACAGGCTTTATTCACTGCTCTTCACCTCACTTCACACTTTAGTAAGTCAAACCCAAAGGGACTTGATACTTGCACCTTGTCAAAAAGAAACATTGATGGATTTTTGTCCTTGTAACAATAAGCTAATAAAACAAATAATTTATTATTTTTTTATTTATTTTAGTTATTTATTTTAGTTTTATTTCTACTAGAACGTTAGTGATATTTTCAAATCTAGACCTATCTTTGAGACCACAAGCTTCATATACCCGGGTGATAAGTCAGGATAGCACCTATTCTATTTGCTATGGTTATTTTAATAGCTTTTGTTTTTGTTGCTTATAACCACATCATTCCCCAACGAAAGTGATTAATGACAGATGTTTTTAAACCATATGGACACTTGAATAAAGTAAAAGGAGGAAGGTAATAGAAAAAAAAACTACAGCACTTTTTTCCCATCTGTATTTTAAATGTATATTGACTTCTAATTGAAGACCATATCACCTAATATTTTTAAGGAGAACAAAATATTTGAAAATGCTGGTAATTTTGGTAAGGATCCCTTTTTACATGCTCCAAAAATGGCGGAACATTTTCACTCTTTCAATATATTTTTTTTTCTGTAAAGGCACCTAATTAATCAGAAATGACAGCTTTTCCTCTCCCAGATGTGTCTGCCAGGAAGGTTTCAGCTTTTATTAATTGATTTGAGTGTTCTTGTGGTAGTACACAACATGTAATTGTAATGTATGTTTATGATCAGACATGTTCCGCATTGCTGAGAGATTCATTACCTGTCTGCTCCGGATCAGCTCCGTGTAAGTGGTGATAGGGCAAGAGCATTAGAAGCGAGGGCAAGAGGGGTTAAATGAAATGCGTTCTTTTTAAATACGGTTGTAGAAATGAGTCCTTCAAACTGTGGAGCTGACTATCTACAGTACCAAAATAAAGTATTTTAATGACGGTACATATTTGTTCCATTATCTGACATAATTCTTGAAATGATTAATGCCTGTAGGTACTTCCCCAGTGGCTGTGTTTGTTTACAGCATTATAGTAGTGCAGATTTGTATTCTGGGAAATATCACATTGCATTTAAACAATGTCACAATGCACAGAATTTCAGTTGTGATTTTTATAATTTCCGTACCATATCTTATAATAGTGTAGTTGTCCATATTAACTTGTACGTGTTAAAATGTCCACTTTCATCTAAAGCCTGTGTGACAAGGTGACAACACAGGAGCACAACTGGGAGACAGGAACGAAGCGCTGTCAATCTATAACAGGAAGTCCCTGATCAAGGACCATCATGACAGTATTATTAGGTATTAGTTTATTGAAAGCTGCATATTTAAAAAAATATTACAAATAACTTTTAAAGTGACTATCACTTGTTAAAGCATAAATGAGATTGTAGTGATAGGGTTTACATCTACTTTTAAAATTGGGTCTACCCAAAGCTCATATTTTATATTTTTGTTGCTTTATTGCTGGCTTTCGTTTAGTTTTTGTGAATATTTGTGATAAGATTTGTGTACCTGTGTTCTCTGGTCTGGTCCCTTGTCTGTCAAAATAGGTGTCTTTTACTCTTGCTTAATATTTTTTACGTTTTTTTATTTTTACAGAAAATCTATAGTCATAGGATACACTTTCATTTTATAACATCAGCATTGTAATATTAATACAAACAATAGTTATTTTTAACAATCCAACATAAGTTTACTTGAAAAATCTCCTTTCATGTTGTCAGTTCTCCCTGTCTGCTGCCATCTCTTTCCACAACTTCCTGGTTCCCTGTATGCTTTAGAGCAGGGGTCTCCTAACATTCTAAGCAAGGGGCCAGTATACTGACCTTCAGACTGCATGGGTGCCGGACTGAGACCAGTGAGAGTAGAAACTGTCCTGGTGTCAGTGGGACTAAGCAATGCCCCATCGTTTGGTGTCAGTGGTAGGAATACTGCCCCATCGTTGGTGTCATTAGGAGGAATTTTGCCCCTTCATTGATGTCAATGGGAGGACATATGCCCAATTGTTGGTGTCAGTGGGAGGAATAGTGCTCCATTGTTGTTATCAGTGGGAAGAATTGTGCCCCATCATTGGTGTCATGGGGAAGAATTGTGCCCCATCATTGGTGTCATTGGGAAGAATTATGCCCCTTCATTGGTGACAGTGGAAGGACATATGCCCAGTTGTTGGTGGCAGTGAATGGAATAGTGCCCCAAGGATTGGATAAAAGCAAGCAAAGGGCTGCATCCAGCCCCAAGGCTCCATTTTGGAGACCACTACTTCAGAGCTTCTCCTCTACTATTTAATTTCAGTTTTTAAGAACTACAGATCCTTTGTTACCTTGCTGCTTGCAAGCTGGGATAATTGTGCTGTCTCCAGCTCTGAAACTCCTCCTGTCAGCACCTCTGTAGTTCAGAAGGCAGGCTCTGTGAAATGTTGGACACAGCAGTGCCTACTCACAGGGTATAGTGAATCCGAGTCACAGAATTCAAGGAAGTAAATATTTGGTGATCTTCACAAAGTAAGATTACAAACTTCAAGATTGTTCAGAGTAAAGGGAGCTGCACACTATAAGATAATCGGATGAAAATTTCCATATTCAGAATGATTGTACGATTTTCTGAAACTGTGTACACAACTTTCAACAGCCGATTCAGGTATTCCAAAATTCTGAAGGGGCAAACAATAAAATTTTCTTGATAATGAGCAGAACTTACTATTTTCGTGTAATGTGTACTGTTTTCGAACATGTCAGCCAAGATAAAATTTTGTAAACACGAAAATAATATCATATAAAGATTGGAGTGACAAAATCCAAATAAAAAAGTTACAAAATTTTAATATTTCTCCCTATATTAGCAGATATGTCAGTGGGTATGTGTGTGTGTGTGTGTGCAGGCCTGGCTCACAGTCTCCACTCTATTCTATGGGGTTGAGGTCAGGACTCTATGCAGGCCAGTCAAGTTCCTCCAGCCCAAACTCGTTCATCCATGTCTTTATGGACCTTGCTTTGTGCACTGGTGTGCAGTCATGTTGGAACAGGAAGGGGCCATCCCCAAACTGTCCCCACAAAATTGGAGCATGAAATTGTCCGAAATTATTATTATTATTATACAGTATTTATATAGTGCCAAAAAGTTTGCTCAGCGCTGTACAATATAATGGGGGACAGAACATGAGACAATACAGTAACAAAACAATATACGAGAGGTTTGAGGGCCCTGCTCTTTCGAGCTTACTTGGTATGCTGACGCCTTAGGTCAAGCCCAACCTGTGAAAAACATCCCCACACCATAATCCCCCCTCCACCAAACTTTACACTTGGCACAATGCAATCAGGCAAGTACTGTTCACCTGGTGACTGCCAAACCCAGACATGTCCATTGGATTGCAAGACAGAGAAGCATGATTTGTCATTCTAGAAAACACGTCTCCACTGCTGTAGAATCCAGTGGCAGAGTGTTTTACACCACTGCATCCAACGCTTTGCATTGCACTTGGTGTTATAAGGCTTGAATGCAGCTGCTCAGCCATGGAAACCCATTCCATGAAGCTCTCTACGCACTGTTGTGCTAATCTGAAGGCCACACGAGGTTTGGAGGTCTTTAGCTATTGACTCTACAGACATTTGTTGACCTCTGTGCGCTTCAGCATGGCTGACCCCGCTCTGTCATTTTACGTGGTCTACCACTTTGTGGCTGAGTTGCTGTTGTTCCCAGTTCCTTCTACTGTGTTATAATACCACTAACAGTTGACCGTGGAATATTTAGTAGCAAGGAAATTTCACAGATAGACTTATTGCACAGGTGGCAACCTATCACAGTACCACACTTGTATTCACTGATCTCCTGAGAGCAACCCACTCTTTCACTAATGTTTGTAGAAGCAGTCTGCATGCCTAGGTGCTGGATTTTGTACACCTGTGGCCATGGAGGTGATTGGAACACCTGCATCCAATGATTTGGAGGGGTGTCCCAATACGTTTGGCAATCTAGTATATAGTGTGTGTATATATATTGACCCCCCTTTGGCAGCAATAACCTCAACCAAACATTTCCTGTAGTTGCAGATCAGACCTGCACAACGATCTGGAGTAATTTTGGACCACTCCTCTTCACAAAACTGTTTCAGTGTAGCAATATTCTTGGGATGTCTGGTGTGAATCGCTCTCTTAAGGTCATGCCACAGCATTTCAATTGGGTTGAGGTCAGGACTCTGACTGGGCTGCTCCAGAAGGCGTATTCTGTGCTGTTGCAGCCATTGTTTTGTTGAATTACTTGTATGCTTTGGGTCATTGTCCTGTTGCATCACCCATCCTCTGCGGAGCTTCAGTTGGCGGACAGATGGTCGTATGTTTTCCTGCAAAATGTCTTGATAAACGCTGGAATTCATTTTCCCATCAATGACAACAATCCGTTTAGGCCCTGAGGCAGCAAAGCAGCCCCAAACCATGATGCTCCCTCCGCCATGTTTTACAGTGGGGATGAGGTTTTGATGTTGGTGTGCTGTGCCTTTTTTTCTCCACACATAGTGTTGTGTGTTCTTCCCAAACAACTCAATCTTGGTTTCATCTGTTCACAGTATATTTTGCCAGTAGTGCTGTGGAACATCCAGGTGCTCTTTTGCAAACTTCAAACTGCAAACGTACTGCAATATTCTTTTTGGACAGCAATGGCTTCCTCCATGGTGTCCTCCCATGTACTCCATTCTTGTTTAATGTTTTCCTTATTGTAGATGTGTCAACAAAAATGTTAGCATGTGCCAGAGATTTCTGTAGGTCTTTAGCTGACACTCTGGCATTCTTCTTTACCTCATGCAGCATTCTGCGCTGTGCTGTTGCAGTCATTTTTACAGGACGACCACGCCTAGGGAGAGTAGCAACAGTGCTAAACTTTCTCCATTTGTAGACAGTCTGTCTTACCGTGGACACATGAACATCAAGGCTATTGGAGATACTTTTGTAACCCTTTCCAGCTTCATGTATGTCAACAATTCTTGATCGTAGGTCTTCTGAGAGCTCTTTTCTGCGAGGCATGGTTCACATCAGACAGTGCTTCTTGAAACCAGTAAACCCAAAACAGGTGTGTGTTTTTTAAGGGCAGGACAGCTGTCAGCAACACATCCAATATCATCACACTGATTGAAGTCAAGGTTGGCTCACTCCCGGCTCCAATTAGCTCTGGGAGAAGTCATTAAGCTAGGGCCTCACATACTTTTTCCTCCCTGCACTGTGAATGTTTACATGTTATGTGAAATTAAACCATGGCAACATCTAATGTTTGTGTAGTATTATGTTCAGCAGACTGTGTTCTTCTATTGTTGTGACTTAGATGATGATCAGTGTAGCCCCAGCAGTGCCACCTGTCAGTGTCCATCAATGCCAGCTGTCAGTGCTCATCAATGCCACCTGCCAGTGCCCATCAGTGCCACATCAATGCCACATATCAGTTCCTACCAGTGCACATCAATGCCATATATCAGTGCCCATCTGAGCTGCCTTTCAGTGCCAGCTATCAATACCAGTCAGTGCTACCTATCAGTGCTGCCAATCAGTGCCACCTATCAGTGCCAATCAGTGTGCCTCAGTGCCGCATATCAGTGCCGCCTATCAGCGCCAGTCAGTGCCGCCTATCAGCGCCATATATAAGTGCTGCCTTTCAGAGCCCGTCAGTGATGCCTGTCAATGCCCATCAGTGCCACCTACTAGTGCCTCCTCATCAGTGCCAACTATCAGTGCCCATCAGTGCAGCCTCATTAGCACACATCAGTGAAGGAGAAAAATCACTTATTTACAAAATTTTATAACAGAAACTAAGAAACTTTTTTTTCAAAATTTTCAGTTGTTTTTGATTTGTTTAGCAAAAAATAAAAAATCCAGAGGTGATTAAATACCACCAAAAGAAAGCTCTATCTGTCTAAAAAATAAAATGATAAAAATTTCAGATGGGTACAGTGTTGCATGACCACACAATTGTCATTCAAAGTGTGACAGCCCTGAAAGCTGAAAATTGGCCTGGGCAGGAAGGGGGTATAAGTGTCCTGTAGGCAAGTGGTTTATGACAGGTCACCGGTGGCCACAGTTATTCTCTGACAGCCAGCGATTACCTGCATTAATTGCTGCTGGATGCTTTTTGTGTGCATCCGGCAATGATCACCACTGGTGATCACCACTGGCATTGCGGGCAGCACATATCCACTCAAAGCTGCAACAGGAAACAGAAGATTACTGCTGCTACAATTCCCATTAGCATAATTCACCAGTGTGAATGTAGCCTGATAGGGGTAGGCTAGAAATAATTGAAAAACAATGTAAAAATGTCTGTTTATTACACTTTAAACTATATACACTACAGCAGGAGATTTGAAACTTCCTAGGAACATCTTGCCAGTAGAGTCCCCAAAACAACGTAATGGGTGATTTAAAACAAAAGTATATTTTTATGAATGGATTGATTCTTTAGCTGGGTGATCCTTTTGGGAAATTTGTTTGGTTTACACATTGATGCTTGCTTATTTGTCTACTAAAGATGACAGTATATTTGTAATCCTTACATAAAGAGGCTGTAAATACATCCTGGATTAGTGATATTACATGACGGCAGCTTGTGTGACATTAATATATATTAATAATTTGCTTGCAATACTGCATGGTCCTATTCTAATACATATCCATTCAGTCATCTGTCAGTAAAGCTCTTCTAGAACATGTATTTGTTACATATTTCAGATTAAACATTAATGCAAATCTGTTACATTTGAAGCAAAATAATAGTGTTATAAAGCAAATTAAGTTACTTTAGAAATAGTTTTTTTTATTTTTTAAATTTATGATGCCAATACTAATCATCAGTGGAAAATTATCAGTTGTGTGGCATTTGCAGAGCTTGAAGTTGAATTACAGACATCCCCTGGAACAAATGTTTCATAACTGGTGAGATCTCTCTTGCTCATCTAAATGGAGTTTGTTACAACACTGAGACTGATTACGTGTAGTATGGTTATCACAAATCTTTGCAAGGGACACATCACAATGAAGGTGGTGGTAAAGGAGAACCACTAATTGACTTTGGAACTGGACCTACAATTTATCAGCTTCTCTCTGCATGTGAAGCTTTCAACAACATCATCACTTCTGACTTTGTTGAGAAAAATCAAGCAGAGGTAGAGAAGTGGCTGAGGAAGGATCCCGATGCATTTGACTGGACTCCAAGGGGTTTATTTACTAAAGCTGGAGAGTGCAAAATCAGACTCCCTTCTGCATAGAAACCAATCAGCTTCCAGGTTTCATTGCCAAAGCTTCATTGAACAAGCTGAGGTTAGAAGCTGATTGGTTTCTATGCAGAAGGGAGTCTGATTTTGGACTCTCCAGCTTTAGTAAATAAACCCCCAATTGTCAAGATGGTGTGTGAGCTGGAAGGTAATAGGTGGAGTGTAAAGCTCAAGGTGGAGTTTTGTCATCTGCCACGGATTTATTTGGGCTTGAGTCCCTAAGTGCATTTTGGTTTTTCATCAGGTTGAAAGCCCAACAGCTCCGATAAGGGTTCTTACTTGCCTGAGGTTGCCACTAGATGTTTGGATTCCCACTCTTTTTCTTAAGCCTCATTGGAAAAGTGGGTCTCTTTTTCTTCTTCTCCTTGAATGATTGGAAACACATTCACTACTGTGGACATCTGTTAAGCATGGACTATTTCTTGGTGGATAACTGCGGACATTTATTTGAGCACGGAATTTTTTTGGGGGAGTTCTATTGTTTTACTACAAGAGTGCTCAGCAGCATCAGCATTGCAAAAGTACAAGCTGTCAGCTGCAGTGGATTAGTGCAGTAGTTGTAGTTCATTAAAATAAATGTAAACCCTCAGCTTGTAAAACAACCCATTCAGTTTAAAATAGAAATGAAAGGCAAAACATTTGTGTATAGATATAAAAAAGTTATAAATACCTTTTCCCCCTCTTTTTTCTAAGCGATCACATTAGCTGCATAAGAGCTGGGGAGCAGAAACAGTAGTACACTGATCTTCTGAATGAAAGCTGTGCAGGAGGAAGGGGACTGTCAGGAAAAGTCTGATCATTGAAGGAGAGCAGGCTGAGTTCCCAGCTCAGCTAGAGAACTGACCACAGTGTGTTCTCTTGCTTAGTGTGGTCAGTTTTTAATAGATCAATTAAAATAAACAGTGTAGCGCTAAAAAATAATATATATATATAAATATCCAGTGAATAGGTGATAACAATAAACAACCTCAATATACACCCCCTACAAATATATATCCAAAATAATCAAGGAATATATAATAGTGTCATGCGTGAATTCCCTCGTAGGGAATATCTAGTGCAAAAAGTGACAAATATAATCATGAAACAATATAGTGGCAAAAAACGTACAGTGCTCAAAATAGGTGAACCAATATTCAATTGCAAAAAAAGTCCAAACAATTAATAATAATAATGCAATGCTTTGTGGTGGTCTTCCCACTCCACTCTTCATGCAAAAGTAATGTGCAGTATGCGTGATTCACACGTGCCAATCCTTTAACGGCCAAAATGCCCCCTCACCTCCTTACTTAGACCCCACAGGGCCAGCACGCTTTAAGGATCAAACAATTTTATCAGAATGGATTCCTCTCTGGATTTCGCCTTTCACCTCCAGCGTCCACCAGACTAGCAGCCAGCTCCTCCCAGGGTCATAATGAAACACAAACAGAGACCCTCCATAGTGCAAACAGTTTTATTGAGCAATAAACAAATAGAAAATAGAGTTCCACTCACATTAATCACGACTTAATCCAGCTTCCTACCACATGCTATGGGTGTACTGCATGGGTGTCATGATGAAGTCACGTGTTGAGCGTGACGCAACGCGTCGGTACGTGCGGAGGAGCTTCCGTTAACACGGTGATGTCATTTCCGGCGTGGGGGCCATATTGGATCACCCTGTTGTAATACCCATGCAGTACACCCATAGCATGTGGTAGGAAGCTGGATTAAGTCGTGATTAATGTGAGTGGAACTCTATTTTCTATTTGTTTATCGCTCAGTAAAACTGGTTGCACTATGGAGGGTCTCTGTTTGTGTTTCATTATGACCCTGGGAGGAGCTGGCTGCTAGTCTGGTGGATGCTGGAGGTGAAAGGAGAAATCCAGAGAGGAATCCATTCTGATAGGATCGTTTGATCCTTAAAGCGTGCTGGCCCTGTGGGGTCTAAGTAAGGAGGTGAGGGGGCATTTTGGCTGTTAAAGGATTGGCACGTGTGGATCACGCATACTGCACATTACTTTTGCATGAAGAGTGGAGTGGGAAGACCACCACAAAGCATTGCATTATTATTATTAATTGTTTGGACTTTTTTTGCAATTGAATATTGGTTCACCTATTTTGAGCACTGTACGTTTTTTGCCACTATATTGTTTCATGATTATATTTGTCACTTTTTGCACTAGATATTCCCTACGAGGGAATTCACGCATGACACTATTATATATTCCTTGATTATTTTGAATATATATTTGTAGGGGGTGTATATTGAGGTTGTTTATTGTTATCACCTATTCACTGGATATTTATATATATATATATATATATATATATATATATATATTATTTATTAGCGCTACACTGTTTATTTTAATTGATCATTTACTTATTTTGGGTATAAGTTTAGTGGCAGCAGCTTTTCTAAGGGTAGGATTCCATTTAAGCGCAGGAGGTCTTTTAGAAAATTTTTCAGTTTTTAATAGGATAGCAGAAAGACAGGAATACCAGGAATTTCACACAAAGTAGGCAATACAAGGAGAACAGGATACTTTTTCATACAAGTACATGGTACAGCAGGCACATATAAGGAATATGAACTGTTGGGCTTATATACTCCTTAATTCACAGGAAGCTGTGAATGAATGACACAGCCATATGGGCAGAGTCCCTCACGGCTGTGCTCTTTTCAAAAAGTGACAGCGAGTGCTGGGAAAAGATCCCCTGTCCATTGTCACACCAAGGGGGAGCTGGCAGCAGAAGCTGGAACATGTTACGTGTTCCATCCTAAATATGTGTGGAACATGTAACATGTTCCATAAGGTGAACTTGGCCTTTAAATAATATTTTACTTCCAAAACATATGTTTACAACAAATTTTTATTTTATTTTTAATGGTTTTCTCAATATGTGGAATTTAAAGGAATTGTCTGTGATGTTTTAAATATATTTTAATTATTCTATATTATGGTCAGGGCTGATACATACTTTTTGAACAATATTCTTTTTTATAGTCAAGTAAAATGAAACAATGGACATGATTATTTAATTTTTTTTTGTGTTTTAGTCAGCCAGCCAGCCCATGGCGCTTTAGGCTACTTCACAGCCTTATCTGTTTAGAAGAATTTTTTTTTTTTTTCGTTTTACAGAGCTCAATAATTCAAACTGAAATTTACCCAGAAAACGAAATGTGTTAAAAGAGTGACCAATCCTGCTCCCTCTCCGTGGCTTCTTTGTACAAAGGAGGCCATACAGGTTTAAAGCCCAAATCCAGATTAAGCCCCCTCATTTTATGCTCTTGCTTGCTTTTTTTTTTAATTTGTAAACATACCTTTTTCCATAGGTCATCAGTCCTCTTTTTCTTCTAGGTACTGAATTCTATGTAGGATGATGTTGAATGATGACATGGTGCCAGACTCTCAGCACTTTCCTATGACCCGAGGTGCCTTATGCTTACAGGACGTGTGTGTTGAATCACACTGGATATCGTTCAACCAGGATGAGGACCATGTTTGATTGCAGAATGCTATGTCTGTAGGGTACAGCACTGCTGATAGGGTGAGTTTTGCTGTGAGAGCTGTTTCCTTAAGTGGGATTATTTGTAATGCTTTGCATATGCTGGAGTTGGGCTTTAAATAAATTTTCATTTGAAAGGAAACAACGTCTGTGCATTTTGTAAATTCTGGGTCACTGGGTACACCCAGCAATAACTGAATAAGTGTAAAAAAAAAAAACATGGTTCAGTCAAATAATAAATAGTATAAAAAGATATATAATTTTACAAGCACAATTGACCCCAGCCCATAACAAGGTTATTTCTCCAAATCATTGATATTCAAAAAGTCGCCCACTCATGGGAAGGTTGTGAGAGGCACTGAACCAAAGTGTACATTGGTTCAATGTTAGTGGTGACATCGGTACTGAAGTTTTCTCTGTAGACTAGATGTGTTCCTGCTTCCGTCTTACACTCTGTCAGCCAGCTGATGCATGTACACCCAGAACAGAGATTTCAGAGACCTTGGTGATTAGATAGGTTGATGACATCATCCGCAAAACTGGATTTGAGAGAAGAAGCATATATGTGCAAGATTTGGATTTTTTTCTTATAAAAGAATTAGAGTTAGATTTTTAATTTGCCAGGTGCAAAGCATGATCATATTTACCTTTCTGAAAAGAAAGGTGTTTTCCTGTAATTGTAGGCTATGATAATCTAAAGACGACCAAAGGGAAACATGGTGGTCTACACCATTGCCTAACTGACCTTCTAGGGTTGTAGTTATGTATCTGAATCTTTCACTTGTCTGTGACCTGTGATAAAGGGCCCTTGTTGGAGTCTTGCATTAATGGATGATATTAACTAGTGATGCTCCTGATTTTAAACTGTTTGTAAAGGATCATTTTTTAATTAAATAACCAACATGTCATACTTACCAGGCCAATCCTCCTCTTTTCGGGTCCCCCACTGGCACTCCTAGCTCCTCCCCCTTGCCGAATGTGTCCTCATAGCAAGCTGCTTGCTATGGGGGTACTTGTAAATGATTGCTCCCGAGCTGGCTCTGTGTGTCCATAACTTTTTTACAACTAATTGTAAAATTTTCATGTGAGCTGAGCTTCCTTCAACTGTAATGGTGAACAGAGCAAAAGTTTAAAGTACTGTATCTGGACTGCTGCCACTACCAGGTGAGAATCACAGCAGGCATATGACCTCCTGCTGATTTTTTTTCCTCCTATGACCTCCTTTAGATATATTTAAAATAATTTGAAGTAATAATAAAGTTTTTGTTATGGTATGTATTGGGGGTGGTCAGCTAAATCCATGGAGGTCACAGTTACAGACCATATGAAACAACAGATTTATAAGGGTTTTACTACAGAACAAACAAATGAAGCACCTTCTTGTAGTAATTTGGAGGGATTGTCCCTCTTTTGGAATCAAATCTCCTGTCTCTCTTTCCTCCACAATTGTCCCTTTTTTGGCCTGATGTATAGACCTCTGTAGAATCTAACACCCAAAATGGTTATATTGCAATAAAAAAATTTTCCACCCTATAAATGATTGCATTATTGCCAGGATAAAGTGAAAATCAGGGTGAGAAAAAAAGCACTGGGTTGAGCTAATTATATTCTGCATGCTAATTCTTCATGGTCTGGGTAATTAGGGGCATGGCAGGGGTTTGCCCATTTCTTACATACTTTATGCTACAAGATGTCCCTTTTTCTCTCAAAAAGTTATGAAGTATGGATACACTAAGGAGTCTATTTAAAACAGAGATCAGATATTGATGTCCGCTTGACTTAGCATTGTTATTCCAATTCATATGATATAGGCCACCATGTGGAACCTGCAATATCCCACAGAGTTCACTGTCCTTAAAGCGGAACTAAACCCACTGATTTCACTGTTTCCCAAAACCTTTACTTTCAAGGCATGCTGTGATTGATAACTGTCACAGTTGCTTGTACTCTCAACTGTACTGTCCAGCCATCAAAAAGTTGGCGTCATAGCCGGGGCAGACTGACCATTTGGGCCCGGGGTCAGTAGGGGTCCCTATGAGATGCCCCTGGTACCTTTTTCATAGGCTTTTTTGAGTTTGGGCAAGGACACAGGGGCCCCATGATCCCCTATTGCCCGGGGCCCCCATGAGTTGTCTGCCCCTGGTCATAGCTGATCACATGTGCAGCACCAGAGCAACTGCAGATCAAACAGAGGCTAAGGATAGGAGGGTTTAGTTCCATTTTATTGCAGCAGCAGTGATCAGATAAGTCCATTAACAGGTGACGTGAATAGACTGTACTCTTCTTTTTTTCCCCTTTCTGTTCATTTAAGAACAAGCCACTGCCTTCAGAGTTCTAAAGCAACTCAGCACATTTGTGAAGCACATTGCTATGCTTCATAAATGCATGCTTTTTTCCAGTTTTTTTAGGCTGTGGTATGGCTGTAGTAAGGTCATGCCAGTGTTTTATACATGGGTCTTTCTCTGCTCCTTAAGGCTCCATTCACACCAATGCGTTTTTAGTGCTTTTTGCAGAAACTCACTATAGTGCATTTAACATTATTTCCTATGGAACATGTTCACGTCTATGCTTTTTTGAACTGCTGCATTTATGGAAAGAGTCAGGGACTTTTTTAAAAACAAAAAGCAGGGTTTTGCTACAATAGAGTTCAATGGAGAAGCTGCTGAAATGCATGGTAGTGCATGTTTGCCATGTTTTTGCCTCATTTTGCATTTTTATTCTGCCCAGCAACAAAAAAATATACACTGTAACAAAAAAAGAGCTGAACAACATGCAAAACATATTAAAAATGCATTAAAACCATGTCAAAAATGCGTATAGAAAACCACAAAACAAACTGCAAAAAGCACTGGAGAAAGCATTAAATGCAAAATGCATATATGTGAACCAAACCTAAGGCTCCGTTCACACCTATGCAGTTTGATTTTTGTCCATTTTGCAGTGCTTTTCGCAGTTCGTTATGCATTTTTCTACATGCATTTTTGATGCATTTTCGATTCCTTTTTTTCACGTTTTGCATTTTGTTTAGTTCTTTTTTATGTTTGGATGTGGAATTTTTTTGTTGCTGGGTAGAAATGCAAAATGCAAAACATGGCAAAAATACACTACCATGCATTTCAGCAGCTTCTTCATTGAACTATTGTAGCAAAAACCCTGCTTTTTGCTTTAAAAAAAGTCCCTGACCCTTTCCAAAAATGAAGCAGCTCAAAAAAAGCATAGATGTGAACTTGTTCCATAGGAAACCATGTTAAGTGGACTGTAGTGCGTTTCTGCAAAAAGCTCTAAAAATAACGCATTGGTGTGAATGGAGCCTAATACTGTGTCTTTGCTGTTGGCATATACTTGCATGGTGCTGTTGTTCTAAACAGTATTGGCAGTTTCAAAATACGACATGGACAAAAAATAAGTCTTTTAAAACTGTATTCAGCAGGTCTAGGTTATTCAGCATGTATAAATCAGGGCTAAACCTGTAGATAATTAGGGTGGCTGTATTATTGTATTATGATGTTTTCCATTAGTTTATTAGTATTTATTCTACAAAAAAAGTAACTACTTTCTATATGTAGCACCCATTAGTGTTGCTAGAGTTAGGAAAATGTAATGGCTCAATCAGTAGTTGAAGTGAGCATGTCTGAGTAGGGGTCAAGCCCAGGTTACACTGAACGACTCAGCAGGGTGGACCTCTATAGCCTCCCCCTGATTCTGGAGGTTCATGAAAGCTTCCAGAGGCTAGTGGGCGGAGGGGTGGAGACCTGGATCTACATATTCATGAAAGTCTGACCAATTCCAGGCTGGAGGTTCTGGTAGTGAGGCAGACGCTGTATATAAGGAGCCATCTCAGCAGGGGTCCGGAGTCGGGTGGAAAATGGAATACTGAAGGTGCTGCTGTGTAGCCTGAGGGGGTACCCCAGAGAAGGGGGGTTCTGCCTCCAGAATGCAGGCTAGAACAAAGGAAAGGAGGCTGACAGAGGGAGCTCCACTGCATTACAGTCCATCGGGGAAAGACAGCCTGTAAGTAGGGACAGAACCTGGTTCAGTGAGAGGCCTGAATGCAGTTTACTCAGAGCTACAGGACAGAAGGACAGTGTGAGTACCTCTATACCCCTGGGGCCTGCAGGAGAGAGAGCTGCTAGGTGCAATACGTAACCAGTTCTCCTTGAAACAGTGCTGCATCCCTGTCTTGGAAGCTCTTGCTCCAGGATATTCTTCAAATGACAGCCAGGTGGATGGGCCTTTCCTAGCTGGGATCTGAAGAGGTTTCACTTAGAGGGGATCAGCTTCTCCTCACAGTGACTGTGCCATTGATTCATTAAGAAACTGTGCCGCTCCAGCTGGAGTAGAAGGTTCAGGATCTACGTTTATGTACAGAATTAGAAGATTGTCCCCAGAGTTATTACTGCAAGTCAAGTTGGGCATCCTATATACCCCTAAACCCTATCCAAGTTGTTTATCCCCAACAAAAACAAGCTCATGGACTGGTTACTGACTGAGTGGAAGTCTGAAAATGTGTGTTGCCTGACTGCAGGATATAAGGGGGACCCAATACTCAGCAGCTCCTTTGGGAGTGAGCACTACATATAGGCTTCTCATTTGTTTGTAAGTAAGGGGGGCTGGGGGACCAGTGTTGAGTTGGTAATCTGTTGTGGAATTGGAAATCAGCTTGTACACAAATCATAGGCTTTAAATGAACAGTTCGAAGAGAAGGTTGTCCTGAGAAAACATGCTTACGAACCCAGCAAATCTGGTGTTGTCTGCTGTAATCTTCTACTTCCGCACCTCAGGTTCCGTGTTGCTATCTTCTCTTTTTACATCATCAGGGGGCTGGTTGTTTTGGGTTTTTGCAGCTGGCCCTCTGATGCCGCACAGTGTGCTGGAAATAGCCCTGAAGCCTCCTGGGATTTGTGATGTTAATATCTCAGGAGGCTTTGGGTGAGGAGGGTGACGTCATTCTTGTCTAGGCTGGAAAGCCAGAAATGTGAGCCTTGTAAACTATTTTAGGACTTTGAAAACTTTTTATGTATGATTGTGTGACAGGAGGTGTGAGAGAGAGGAAAACTATGAAAAGAGTTTAAAGATGGTGAAGGTCTACTTTAAATGTCTATCCAGTGGATTTTGCCCCAAGCTAATAACCTTTTTGAGCTTCTTTCTTTTGTGGCCTCATATATCCTATCTCACCTGCAGAGTCAAATTGCACTTCCAGGTGGATGATGCAGAAGTAAAGGTGTTGATGGCCCAATCACACAGCATAGTTCATATTATCTCCTAGATTGTAAGCTCCAAGGAGCAGGGCCCTCAAACCCCTCGTGTATCGCATTGTATTGTTATTGTACTGTCTCGTGTATTGTCTCCCATTGTAATGTACAGTGCTGAGCAAACTGTTGGCGCTATATAAATACTGCATAATAATAATAATAATTGTGTGCATAATGTGCACTGGGATGTGTTGTGAATACGCCCTTTCATATTCTGCAATGGATTGGTAAAACAGCCTGCGATACTTACTTTTTTTTTTCTATCTCATGTGTGATCCTTATTACAGTGCATTGCAATGCATTACAGCACAGAGGAACGCGCTGCACAAAAATGCAAAATATCCTAATTCATTTTTGCGCACATCAGTACACGTGTTGATGTTAATTGAAGCCATAGGATATAAGGCAAATTTCCTTGTTGGGCGATGCTACTGCTGTGATCGAGCCCTAAACACACATATAATATTTAGATAGCTCTTCCAGTCCAATATACAACATTTTATGGGGAAGACCTGCATGGTCTACTTGTTATGATTAAAGTGATATGAGGATGGCATTGTGGACGTCTTGCGGTATTGTTTCGATTTTCAATGATAGGATTCTACTTAGACTCACCTGGAAACGTCTGCTGTATGGACTGCTGAACTGTTAGCACTAAATAAATGAACATGTCATCTAATGTAATGTATAGGATCCAGGGAGCACATATTGGTTTGTTAAAGTGATTCAAGCCATTAATTAACATCTGCATTTGCCCATTAAAAGGTCGCTGCACTCAAGCACTGTCTGATGCTTAAAGACTGGAACTTGTATGTCACATGCAGAGAAAACTCCTGAGTGTTTTACTATGTGTAAACAAGCAAGTGCCTCCCAGTCGCGTGTTGTCTTTAGATGACCTGCTTTATTGCATTGCCGTGGTGTATTACCCTGGAGAGGCTGGGGTCATTGGCACATTGTTCCAGTTGGGTGTTCTTTAAAAAGGATATTGATTTTGTGTCCCCTGATCATCGTTGCAAAGTTTAAGAAGTGCGATCCAGCTCTGCCGGGTGGCACTTGGCTCCCAGTCAAAGAGCTATACGTTAAAGAGCAACACTGCTTAGAAATACATTAACATTAGGACAAATTATGTTACTCAGATCATTTTTTTAGCAGATTAGGTGTTTTTTGGCAGAGCCTCAGCATTTTTCAGTTGTGTTCTGAACTAAAGTGTACAATATAGCCAATTTGTGTCTTTCTATCAACACTCTACAGAAAATATATCGGCTTCTTCCTTTTTGGCTTGATGTAGATAATACTCTCCGCGTGTGTATTTTTTCTTTAAACATTGGGATTGATTTACTAAAACTGGAGAGTGCAAAATCTGGTGCACCTGTGCATGGTAGCCAATCAGCTTCTAACTTCAGCTTGTTCAATTTAACTTTGACAAAAAAAACTGGAAGCTGATTGGTTTCTATGCAGAGCTTCATTTAGTGGATTTAGTAAATCAACCTCATTGTTTCTGTGAATAGTCTTTAATGATATAGGGCAGCACAGTGGCTAAGCGGTTAGCACTACTGGCAGTACTGGGGTCGTTGGTTCGAATCCCAGCCACGGCACCACCTGCCTGGAGTTTGCATGTTCTCCCTGTGCCTGCGTGGGTTTTCTCCGGGTACACCAGTTTCCTCCCACACTCCAAAGCAATGCCATTAGGTGAGTTGGCTCCTGTCTAAATTGGCCCTAGTATGTGTATGTATGAATGTAAGTTAAGGACCTTAGAGTGTACACCCCTTGAGGGTTAGGGACTGATGTGAATGTACAATATATAGGTAAAGTGCTGCGTAAAATGATGGTGCTATATAAGTACCTGTAATAAATAATATAATGATATGGGCATAGGGGCAGTCACATTTGCTCATTACACATGTAGGCTTTGCTTCCACTTCTCAGTGCTGCATTGTGGTTGTGCTTTAGTGTTCCTTCTTAAAATCCTATGAATTGGCTGTCTCATGGAAAACAATACACTCCCTGTGTGGTTTACATCAACAATTAGGCAACATTTGCATGGGCAGCCAGGGGCAGTTGGATTGCAATGTTCAGATGTGGCTAAACTCTGAAAAAACTTTTATGTCTCAGAAAACCCTTGCTAATTCTTATAGTATCTTCAACTCACATACATTAGTGTGAACAACAAGTTGAGATATAAGAGAAAATAAAAGAGTAAGGAATGTGGTGCTCCAACGGTACTTGAAACTTTGAGTTGCGCTACATAGAAAAAAAATTTCTGTAATAATAATAAAATAAAACAGATAATAATGGCTGGAAAAGAAAAGGCAGGCAATGACAAATGTGGTGTACCCTCACAATGGGTATAATTTGGTGTCCAGTGGGTAAAGGACCCTCCTATATTGATGGTCATTTTGAGATGAGCTCCCTTAACTGGTGGTCAATAGGTTCTTACATTGGTGGTCAATGGAAAAAACACTCTTTACATTGGTGGTCAGTGCTGATTGCTTAAGGAACCAAGTCAACCTCAGGATGAACCTTAGTTGTGAAAGGCTGCTCTAGTACAGGGCTATCCAAACTTTCTAAACAAAGGGCCAGTTTACTGTGCTTCAAACTTTAGGAGGGCCAGACTGTGGCCAGCTGGAGTAGAAAATGTCTTGGTGCCAGTGGGAGTAAACAGTGTCCCAAATTTGATGTCAGTGGGAGGAATAGTTCCTTTTTGGTGTCTGTGGGAGGATTTGTACTCCATTGCTGGTGTCAGTGGGAGAAATAGTGCCCTATCATTGGTGCCAGTGGAAGGAATAGTGCTGCATCTTGGCGCCAGTGGGAGGAATAGTGCCTCATTATTGGTGCCAGTGACAGGAACTATGCTCCACTGTTGCTGACAGTGGAGGGAATAATGATCCAAGGGCCAGATTAAAGCAAGCAAAGGGATGCAGTTTGAAGACCACCGGTCTAGTGGTTATTCTACCAATATCCACAATTTCTACAATGCCAAAAACTGGAAAATCAAGCATAAAAAAGTGAAAGTGGCGGAAAAGTGGTGAAGTGGTTAGCACTTTCGCCTAACAGCAATAGTGTCATCAGTTCAAATCCCAACCATGGCACTATCTGCCTGGAGTTTGCATGTTCTTCTTGTGCCTGTTTGGGTTTCCTCCAGGTACTCTGGTTTCTTCCCACACTCCGAAGACATGCTGGTTAATTGGCTTCTTTCTAAATTGGCCCCAGTATGTGTATGTATGAATGTGAGTTAGGGACCTTAGCTTGCAAGTTCCTTGAGGGTTAGGGACTGATGTGAATGTACAATAAATATGTAAAGCACTGTGTAAATTGATGGTGCTATATAAGTACCTGTAATAAATAAATAAGTCCCATAAGAATTAGTGTCATACAGTACTGTAGATCAGTGGTATATAGTGTCATACTTAATAAAGTTATAATAGCAGGAAGCTGTTTTCAGCCAGTGTAGTCCTTCAAGAGAGTGAAGATCAATGGCAGAGATGGTGGGGCAGGTAAGTATCAACTGTTTTCTTTGCAGGATGGCATTTTTTGGGGATTTTTAATGTAGCAAAAGAGTCACTTTAAGAACAATGTAGTAATTATTTAGGTAGGCAAATTAGTCAAAGTTAACCAATACACACTGAAGCTGCTTAATTTAGTCTGGGCATCTAGGTATTACTGTCATCTGGTCATGAAGGGATATAGGTGTCCGTTTATGACACAGAGAATAGCTGCGATTCAGAGGATCGCAGCTATTCTCTGGTCATTCACAGTTTATGACACTCAGGAGATCAGCGGAGAACATGTTCAGCCCTTCACTGGAGATCTGTGTTCTCCCTCCAGATTCTCCAGTCCAGAGCTGGAGAATCGGAGGGACCGCAAACTAAGCAGCAATAATTTACCTCTGCTTAGTAAACTGGTCTTTTACTGTAATCTCGCGAGATTATAGTAAAATCAGCCATTTTCCAGTGTTTGTAGACCATTCTCCAGCGTTTGTAGACCGTTCTCCCTTCGTTTGGAGAACTGATCTACACTGCTTCATAAACTGCATTCACAGGAGAACTGTGTTCTCCGAGAATGCTGGAGAACTGAGCAGCGATCTATTACCACTGGTTCATAATTAGACACCTAAAAGTGTAATAGGCCGGGTTGGTGAATAGGATGGGGGGAACTATGTTATTTTTTTATTCCTATGCTCATTTGTATTGCTTGGATTTATGACAGGTTTACCTTTACACTTTTGCTATATACGTATTAAATATTGTTTGATGCACACTTCTTGTGCAACTGAAATCTTTGATGGTCATTGCAGGAGTAGGATTAGCCTTGAGTAATTCACAGTACTTTTCTTTATCGTGTGCCAGTGCCTCCAGTTTGTATAGAGCTGTGCTGAGTTTGACAACTGTAGTAGAGCAAAAAACCCCCCCCCCAAAAAACAAAAACCCCATAGTGTGCTCAAACAAAAGGCTCTTAGAAAAAGCAGCATGATGTTTAAGTACACTTGTTGCTTACATGCACTAAAAGAAGGCTATGCTAATATTCATCATGGAGCTTCCCATCCGTTTGTTAGAACTTCTGTCATTGCTGAGGCATGAGGCACTTTAGCACCTCTATGATTCAGCTGTAGAAAACCCAGCACTGAATGTAATAGGCGTAATAGATACTGTGCAGTTGTCTTCTCTGTGTGGATGAGAGTGTGTGTGGCAAGATGTAATCAACTGGAAAATTGCAGCGCATATAAACACATATGGTACTCAATAGATGGGCATTAGGCACAGTGACTGCAGGCGAAAAAAATTATCTGCAAATGTTTCCCAGCAAGTTTCAAAATCTTAAAGAACAATCAGATATTAGCAATTTAATGGAGTGATTCAGAGAAGCAGTGATCCTTGCTTTGGAAGAATGAATGCTTCGAGCTGGGATGACATGCGGCTGTGCGTGTGGTGACTGTGCATAGGAAATAAGCCATGTGTCTGCCCATATGAGACATGAACTAAGGCAACTGCAAACCTATAGAGCAGCCCAGTGCAGGTCCACTTGTAATCCACTGGCTGCAGGTGATGGAGCACAGTCCTATGTATTGCTGCTCTATTGCTATACACAAATGGAACGGAAAATCCACTTTATATCTATCCTGTTTGAGCCTCATGCACTTCTCCCTGCTGGAAACAAAGATGGCCAGGTTCAAATGTTGATACCCTCGAAAAATATTTTTTTTACACCAAGCCTGCAGAATCGGTGAATAGCACAAAGCAGCTAAACGTATACAAAGCTTACATAGACTAAAGGTAGGAATACACAATTAGAAAATCGACCGATCGGTCATCCGGCGACCGAGAGGCGTTCGTTCGTTGGTCAAAATCGTGGCCCACATTAACCAATCTAAAAAAAACATTCATCGGACAATGTTGACGTCTTCTGCACAAGTGGAAGTGATGCAGTGTGCGTGTGAACTTGTAGCCACGCCCTTCCGGCCAGAACGCGCGATATACACAACAATTACCAGCAATGAGTATAATGTAGTTTATTACATTACCTATATACATAAATAGTGCTACATAAAATATAATATGTATAATTCTGGTTTCATTATCTCATTAAGCCAATCTACTTTTAACATTTGGATTTTTCGTTCGTGTTTCCGAAGATTTCTTGGACATAAACATCTGGGTCATCTTCTGTTTCCACTCATGCGTGATAGCACTTGATAGATTTTTTTCATACGACCGTCATACCACCGCATAGAAAATCGGTCGTTCGTATGTGAAACAACTAAATTTTTCAGTGTTGTTTAACCAGATTTTATCGTTCACAATATCGTTATTGGTTAAAACATCCTGCTTATCAACGAAGAGAAAATTGTTCAATCAGTGGTTCCGCTAAATTGTTCGGACGATTTTCTTATCGTGTGTACGGGGCATTAGACGACAATTCAGAGAACTACCAGCTCTTCCACAATCTAACCCTGACTCAAACGATTTTTCTACCAAAATTAATTTTAACTTTATCATACATGGGGTTTCAATCAAGCTAGCAGATCTAAATCTCTTCTGATACCCAGCTGAACTTCAGACAAATTGCTAAATACAGAGAATAACTACTTGCCCTCGTGAGGATTTACCCCCCTTCCTGACCAGGCCATTTTTTACTTTACAGCGCTGCCTTATTTAACTGACAAATGCGCGGTCATGCAACAGTGCACCCAAATTAAATTTATGTCCTTTTTTCCCCAAGAATAGAGCTTTCTTTTGGGGGTTGATGTCCTGTGAATTTTTTATTTTTTGCACTATAAAAAAAAAAAAAGAATTTTGAGAAAAAAACAATATTTTTTACTTTTTGCTATTAAACATGTCCAGTAAAAAAAAATCAAATTTGGTCATAAATTTAGGCCAAAATATATTCTGTGACATGTCTTTGCTAACAAAATCCCAATAGGTGTAAATTAATTTGTTTACGTGAAAGTTATAGCATTTATAAATGGCGGTATATATACTGTGGTATTTTTTTTATATTTACTATAATGGCAGCGATCAGCGACTTATAGCAGGACTGCGGTGGACATTCTGACACTGGGGGGAACTGACTTGATGTCAGTGACATCCCCAGTGACACCAATACAGTGATCAGTGCTAATAAAAAGCACTGACACTGTACTAATGACACTGGGGAGGAAGAGGTTAACACATGGGATGACCAAAAGGTTAACAGTGTACTGGGAGTGTTTTACTAGGGGGCGGTGTCAGTGTGCTTCACTGTAAGCAGTGTGCAGGAGCTGACAGGGGAGAGAACTGTTTTGTTTACAGTTCTCCCCGCTCCATCGGAGATGCTCAGCAATCACCGGGCGCCAGCAAGTAATCTCTGGACGGGACCCGGTGATTGACAGCGCTTGGCCGCAAATGGCAGCGTGGGTAGGGCATGCACGCACCCCCTACCCAGGAATTTAAATTCATGTATACATACATGATTTTGTGCACATGTGCCACCCTGCAGCAGTACTTCTTCTATAGGGCAGACAGGAAGCATATGAGCTCTGTTTAGATGCCAAGGGATTTGTAGTTTTGTCCATCCAGTCCTTAGATTTACACAGCTCTGCTCCACAGTACAGCCTTGTCTAGCAGAGGATCTGATTTTTCTCTGCTGCAGTTTCAATTTCACTTATGGGTCATCTCCCCTTGACCACCCTTTTGACAGTAAATGAGAAGCACTGATGAATTCATCTCTCTGTCATTGTCAGGGCTCCGGGTATGACCAGATGTATGTGAACTGACGCAGGGAAACGCAGGCTTCAGATATGTTATAAGCAATATAATTTATTAATACTAACAATACAAAACGCAGTGCAATACTAAAACATAAACACAGTGCAAACGAACCAAACCAAACCACCCACAGATAACAATACATACAATGCAAGCGTAGTCAGGCAGGCCGGGTCAATAACAATCGGGCAGGTAGGAACAGGAGGAGCAGGCAGAGAGTAGTCAGGTCACGAGCCGGGTAAAGCAACTAACGGGCAGGTAGGTACAGGGGGTCAGGCAGAGAATGGTCGGGGTCACAAGCCAGGGATCAAACAGGAGAAGTCAGCAGAGGTCAGGATCAGGCAGGGTCGGCAACGAGTCAGTCAGGCAGGAACAGGAACAGAAACAGGAATGCAGGTAACAAGAAAAACACACACCAAGGCACAGACTGCAGGTCTGGCCATCCCTTAAATACACCTGCAATCAGCCTCAGGTGTTTGGCTGACTGCAGGGTTGAGTCTCTGATTGCTGAGAGCACCCGCTGGCCAGCCCTGGTACTCCAGCCCACAAGGCAGGTGAATCCCACCATTATTGGCAAGTCCATTCCTGACAGTCATTCTGCTCTCTTTTCCTATTAGCATGCTCCTTGCACTGCAGCACACTTGACTGGCTCTTTGAGTTGCTTCTCTCTACCCCTCTCTGAGCACTTTTTTAGGAAAAGACTAGTACCCAGTCAATTCTGGGTACTTACATTGCTTGTATTTAAATAAACATTTACTAATGTATTCTTATTGGCAGAGCAACAATAATCTGTACCTTTTATATCCTATTGGAGAAGATTAAAAGTGGTTGTAAACCTCAGACATGAAATATGAACAAAGCAGATCCGTCTATAGTGTGCACTTGTCTCAGTCCAGCGCACTTCTGTCATTTCTGTCTGCTGCTGCATTCATCTGCTATCAGTATGAATCACTTCTAACAAATTTCCTGACACCAAATGAAAAAAAGGTGACGAGGGTCCTCCAGCACAGTGACAGCCTCAGCTGTGTTCCTGTGAGCTGTGTGGAGGGGGGTGTGTCTACTCCCTCCAATCAGCAATCAGAGCTATCCTCACTGAGCTCTGCAGTGTGTAAGTTCAGCTCCCACCCCCTTTTTTTCGGAACGGTCAGACAAGGTTATAAATTCAGCACTTTGAATAGATGCAGAGAAGAGAAGACTGCAGACAGACAGGTACAACCTATGTAGAAGGATTTGTTTCATTTCTAACCAACACTGGTTGCTAGAATGTCACATTGCGTGGACAGCTAGTTTTGCTTGCGCCATGCTTACTGTGGTGATAGACCCAAGTGACAGATGTTCATAAAATGTTGTTCCTTCAGGAGTTGTTTCCTTTATAATTGGATTAAGTCATGATGGACAGGCAGTGCTGGGCTTGCTTTAGAAAGAGCACCTAAAACCTCACTTATGCTAGTCTCTATGTCGATCTAGCCCTGGCCTAAAATAATAAAAGGAATTTTATTTTTTAACTTGGACAAGTCATCAAAGTGAGTAAGTATCCTTCAGTTATTCTTTTGCAGAAACTTTTTTTTATGATGAATTGCTCAATCTTTAGCTAGATGGATCCTATAACTAGTACCTGTTATGAAGGATGAATATCTATATTTAATAAATGCCCTTTTATAAGCACTAGCCTTATTCCGCTAGAGTTCGCCAAAAGGGCAAGAAGAGGAAATCAAACTGGCTGCAAAGGTGATAATATGCATCTCAAAGAGCTCAAAATGTTATGTCCAACAAGACAGAACTATAGTTAGCTGATATAGGCCAAAGACACAACTTATTGTGTTGCTTACATTTAAAGTGTCAGAATATGGGAGCAAGTAATTTATCATGTGCAACCTTCAGTTCATCGCCTTGCTCTACTGGCCTGTAGAATACTTGTGTAACAATACAGCTTTACATTTTTGTCCTCATCACAAGGAAGAACATACATCTTCAGAATTAATCATGGACTTAAACAAATGGTCATGACTCAAATAATCACTTGTTCTACAACTGCATTTAAAATGGTTTTATCTACACTGGTCATAATTCTAGTTTAAAAAGTTTTATAATAATAAGTATCAGTTATTGTTTGAGTTGGGTTACCCAAAGCAAAGCTGGCAGCCTGAACCCTTTAACCTCCGAACATACTCACCCTGTGCCTTCTATCTAATTTACCAATTTTCAACCAGGGCAATTTTTTAATTTTTTGTTGACATGTTACAATCTGCATTTTAGCTTGAAAATTATTTTAAACCCTTAAAGTGTTACTAAACTGACAACAGTAAAATCATTTTGTATATTCAGTAAAGCTTGCTTGTTATACTCACTTTGGAACCTAAGGGATTAATCCTCTGCATTGTGTAAAAAGACTGTTTGATCCTTTCTTCTCTGCCCCTCCTCTTGTTGAAATGACCACTTGATACAGACTGAATCCGTAGTCACATGCACATGTTCAGTTTGGTGTGTATTGCTAGAGAGGTGTTTTTTTTTTTTTTTGGGAGAGTGTATGTGATCATCACAGGGCCAATCAGCACTGTTCACATCCTCCTAGAGCAGAAAGAAAACTCCTCCTACAAGCTTTAACCAGTGCTCTGCTGAAGTCACAAGACTGCTCTAACTGCTGATGAGAAAAGGTATTTAGCAGTTTATATTTACTAAAATAATTGCATTTCCATGTTCTGTGTACTGTGGGAGACCAGATATAGTGAATGCAGGGTCCTGGGTTTAGTAACACTTTAAACAATTATATATATATACACATAAAAGATAAACAGTGAGCGCAAAGAAGTGAATGAGCAGCTAGCACAATGTGGCAAACCCTCTACTTCCACTACATAAACATATAAATAAAGGTTCAGCGCTGATAAATGAACAAAAACAAACAACAAAAGTGAATTTTATTCACTTTCTCACAGTCCAGTATTGCAGTGTCCAACATTACTATGTGTATCAATGATGACCAGCAATAAAAGTGTCCAACATACTGTGTGAACCAATAGTGACCAACGATAAAAAGTGACTTCCGTGACTTCTGTGACAATCCTCCACCACTATGCACTCACCAGAAGCAAGAAGCAAACAGGCCTTGTATGGAAATCACTCCTAAGGATGTATCCATCCACTGCAGGAGAAAAAGGGAAATGACCTGATGACCTCCGCTGTAGCATGGGCTCCTATGTGTGCATTCTTATAAATGAACCTCCCTTCGCTGGTCAGTGATCAATCCAGAATGAGGTGCCTCCTAGGGAAAGAGCTGGCTGCAATGAATTGTGGCCGGCCACAAATATATTTCTAAAGGTGCTATTGACATGAAATGTTCACCACATGTTGATAACAACCCATGCAATCTATACGTACAAAGAAACAAAAACAAATACATTAAGAAATTAAGTTATGTGTAATAAAATGGAATGACTCGGGGAAGAAGTATTGAACATGCTAACTGAAATTTATTTAATACTTCGTTCAAAATCCTTTGTTGGTAATGACAGCTTTAGGATGCCTCCTCTATGGAGAAACTAGTCGCATGCATTGCTCAGCTCTGATTTTGGCCCATTCTTCCAAACAGTCTTCAAATCTTGAAGGTTCCGTGGGCCTCTTCTATGAACTCTGATCTTTATTTTTCTTTCCTTAGATTTTCTATTGGATTCAAGTCAGGTGACTGGCTGGGTCATTCTAGCAGCTTTATTTTCTTTCTTTGAAACCAATTAAGAGTTTCCTTGGCTTTGTGTTTGGGATCATTGTCTTGCTGAAATGTCCACCCTTGTTTCATCTTCATCATCCTGGTAGATGGCAGCAGATTTGTATTAAGAATGTCTTGGTATATTTTTCCATTCATCCTTCCTTTAAGAACATGAAGTTTGCCAGTACTGTATGCTGAAAAATAGCCCCACACTATGATGTTCCCACCTCCAAGCTTCACTGTTGGTATGGTGTTTTTGGAGTGATGTGCAGTGACATTTTTGACCTCCAAACATGGTGTGTATTATGGCATCCAAAGAGTTGAATTTGATCTCATCTGACCAGACTGTATTCTCTCAGTATTTCACAGGCTTGTCCAAATGTTGTGCAGCAAACGTTAAACGAGCTTCAACATGCTTTTTCTTCAGCAAAGGAGTCTTGTATGGTGAGTGTGCATACAGGCCATGGAGGGTGAGTGCATTACTTACTGTTTTCTTTAAAACAATTGAACTTGCTAATTACAGGTCTTTCTGAAGCTCTCCACAAGTGGTCCTTGGCTCTTGGACAACTCTACTTTCCATGCCTTTTTGCACCTCCCTTTCTTCAAACGTTCGTTACTTTTTTCTTGTGTCATTCCATTTTATTATATATATAAATATTATTATTATAACTTTAATTTCTGAATGTATTTGTTTTGGTTTCTTTGTATTTATGGACTGCATGGGTTGTTGCAGAAAATGTCATGTCAATAGCACCTTTAGAAATATATTTACCTAGAAAAATGGTGACGTGTTCAATACTTATTTTACTTGAGATATATATATATATATATACACACACTGCATTACCAAATGTATTGGGACAATAATGGTGTTCCATTCACCTCCATGGTCACAGGTGTATAAAATGAAGCACCTAGGCATGCAGACTGCTTCTACAAACATTTGTGAAAGAATGGGTCTCTCTCAAGAGCTCAGTGAATTCAAGAGTGGTACCGTGATAGGTTACCACCTGTGCAATAAGTCCATCTGTGAAATGTCCTTGCTACTAAATATTTCACGGTCAACTGTTATTGGTATTATAACAAAGTGGAGGCAACTGCAACTCAGCCACGAAGTGGTAGGCTGCATAAAATGACAGAGCGGTGTCAGCGCATGCTGAAGCACACAGTGTGCAGAAGTCGCCAACTGTCTGCAGAGTTAATAGCTAAAGACCTCCAAACTTCATGTGGCCTTCAGATTAGCACAACAGTGCATAGAGAGCTTCATAGAATGGGTTTCCATTGCTGAGCAGCTGCATCCAAGCCTTACATCACCAAGTGCAATGCAAAGCATCGGATGCAGTGGTGTAAAGCATGCCACCACTGGACTCTAGAGCAGTGGAGACATGTTTTCAAGAGTGACCAATCACGCTTCTCTGTCTGGCAGTACGATGGGCATGTCTGGGTTTGGTGGTTGCCAGAAGAAGGGTACTTGCCTGACTGCATTGTGCCAAGTGTAAAGTTTGGTGGAGGGGGATTATGGTGTGGGGTTGTTTTTCAGTTGTTGGTCTTGGCCCCTTAGTTCCAATGAAGGGAACTCTTAAGGCGTCAGCATACCAGGATATTTAGGACATTTTCATGCTCCTAACTTTGTGGGAACAGTTTGGGGTCAGCCCCTTCCTGTTCCAACATGACTGTGCACCAGTGCACAGGGTCCATAAAGACATAGATGAGTGAGTTTGGGGTGGAGGAACTTGACTGGCCTGCACAGAGTCCTGACCTTAACCCCAAAGAACACCTTTGGGATGAATTAGAGCAGAGATTGTAAGCCAGGTCTACTCATCCCACATCAGTGCCTAACCTCACAAATGTGCTTCTGGAAGAATGGTCAAACCTCCCCATAGACACACTCCTAAACCTTGTGGACAGCCTTCCCAGAAGAGTTGAAGCTGTTATAGCTGCAAAGGGTATGCAAACTCAATATTGAACCCTACAGACTAGGACTGGGATGCCATTAAATTTCATGTGTCAAGATGTGTCAAGGCAGGTGTCCCAATACTTTTGTCAATATAGTGTATATATCTATATATCTATATATATATATATATATATATATATATATATATACTCGTCGGCCACTTTATTAGGTACACCTGTTCAATTGCTTGGTAACACAAATTGCTAATCAGCCAATCACATGGCAGCAACTCACTGCATTTAGGCATGTAGGTGTGGTGAAACTGACATGCTGATGTTCAAATTAGGCATCAGAATGGGGAAGAAAGGGTATTTAAGTGACTTTGAAAGTGGCATGCTTGTTGTTGCCAAGACTGGCTGGTCCAAGTAATTCAAAAATTGCTGATCTACTGGGATTTTCATGCACAACTATTTCTTGGTCCAAAAAAGAGAAAACATCCAGTGAGAGTCAGTTGTGTGGATGAAATTGCCTTGTTGATGTCAGAGGGGAATGTGCAGACTGGTTGCTGCAACATCCAGATGGTAGGGTCAGAATTTGGCATAAACAACATGGATCCATCCTTCCATGTATCAATGGTTCAGGCTGGTGGTAGTGGTGTAATGGTGTGGGGGATATTTTCCTGGCATTAGCAAGGTGTACCTAATAAAGTGGCCGGTGAGTGTGTGTGTATAGTGTAGATATATATATATATATATATATATATATAAATTGTTTTACGGTTTCATAACAAAAGCTTTACTTCACTGCTGCTGTTTTCTCTCCAATTATTAGGTTATGTCCATATGAGAGTATGATCTGGCGCAGGGAGCCCACTTTGCTGACTTACATATATGTGATGTGGTCAGCAATCGATTAAAACATACCTAAACCCCAAATCAAAGTTTGAGGTTTTAGATATGTATTTGTTGCATTAATTTAATTTTTTTCTTTCTTTTTCACCTGGTATTCCTACAAATAGAATACCTCCTGTCCTTGGGTAACTACGCTCACTCCACTATTGTAGAACCATGGTTGTCACCCAGGCTAGACTTCAAACATGTCTGCCTTTGCTTATTCCCAAACACAGGGATAGGAAGTTTAGTAATTTACTGAAAGCAGATAACTATGTTTTTGTTTTCAGTTCAGCTTACATGAAATGACAAGGACACTTGCATTTCTGCCAAGATCAGCAGGTATTTTCTGTACTTTCTGAAAACATTTCTGCCTGAAAAATGAAAATGAATGTCTAAAGAAGAGTAAGCAATAGATTAAGTTTTTGTTCTTGGGTTTAGCTGTCCTTTATTGGTTACATAGACCTCACTGCTGCTGTGATTTGCTAAAGGAGTAGAGGTTGTTCACTTAGCAAAGTGAATCTTACCTTGACTTAGTAAATCAAGATAAAGCTGTGTTCTGTTTGAATACCCATTCTTTTAAGATTAAAATTTTTTTTTTTTTCCTGCGCGATTGGATAAGTAAAGTGTACACAGCTTTACCTTATTCACTAAGATCTGTGGACATTCACTATGTAAAGTGAACAACCATTGTTGCTTAGTGACTCAACCCCTATGAGTAGAGCCATCAATTGTGGTGAAAATATATTGGTGCAAAGCTTCTAAGAGATATAAGAAGTCTGCAGGTGATTCAACTTGCCTGCCATTACACAAAACTGTCTTATGAATGCAAAGGAAGATATAGGGACATATTAATACAAAAATATATTTACAGTTATTTTGCCAACGGTTACCTGGCAAACTACCTGGAAGCTTGTTGCTGATAGTGCAGGTAGGTTTCTTCTTCTGATAGGTCAACGCTTATCAGAATATTATAAAAGTATAACGCTGTGAACAACAATGTAAGGCCATATTACAAATTTGGTGGAATGGAAAGTATAATGTGCTCATTCCTATTATTTTCAAGACAGGTAACAATAGAATCACAAATACAGAACGCCATAGAAATTAGTACAGTGGAAGTATTCATCCATTATAACAGGGAAATGATTGGGAAAGGCAAAATTCATATGTGTAAGACTGCAGCTGTCCTAATCTGCAACAAATGTGATTATCCATAGTGAAGGCTAAATCTGACCAATATCAGGTGTCATTGCAGCCCACATTGTACATTAGACATAGGCTGACCACACCCATATTGTACACTGGACAGATGCTGACTACTCATTTTGTACATTTTACAGGTGCTGACCACCCAAGTTATGTATTGGACAAGTGCTGGCCACCCATATTGTGCACAGGACAGATGCTGATGGTCCATATTGTACACTGGACAGATGCTGACTACCCATTTTGTACATTTTACAGGTGCTGACCACCCAGGTTATGTATTGGACAAGTGCTGGCCACCCATATTGTGCACAGGACAGATGATGATGGTCCATATTGTACACTGGACAGTTGCTGACTACCCATTTTATACATTGAACAATAGAGGCACATACAGGTAATTTAGCATTACTTCACACTTAGGGATGGGCTCAATGTTTGAGTTGAACGTAAATTCGACTTGAAGAGCAGCTGTTTGTGTGTTCGCCAAACATATGAAAGGCAATGGCGTGTTGCGGGCGGTTCTCCTGCCGAGTGCCACATAATGCACTGCACTCTCACTGTGTAATGTGAGAGCCATGATTGGCCAAAACAATGCACTGGTCCACAGGTCAGGTGCAATACTTTGGCCAATCACAGCACAATTGGGTGGAGCTAGAAGTGATGTTTGCGGTGACATCACCTCTAGCCATGCCTATTTGTTTATATCTGAATGGCAAATGTCAGACCTGTCATATTGCAGCGAGTGCTCGAGGGGTCGGCAGGTTTTTTTTTTTATTTTGGTGAGTTGGTGTTGTCATTACAATGCTGGACACCGTGATTGACGATGGATTACAATGATGGAACCATTTTTTTGGCTTTTTTTTTTATTAAAGGACTTGTCAAAAACTGTTGTTTTGTCTTTTGTTCAATTAAAAGAATTTTTCAAAAGAAAGGTCTCTTTATTTTTTACTGAATTTCACTCTTTAGTGAATGGGTAGGGGTACCAGCACCCCTTACTCATTTACAAGGGGAGGGCAGCATCAGGGTGCCCCCTTATTTAAAGGGGTACCCTGATGCTAATGAGCCCCTCTGCCCGCAGACCCCCACAACCACTGGGTCAGGGTTGTGGGGAAGAGGCCCTTGTCAACAGCAGCATGGCGATACCACCCCCATGTCGAGGGCACATGGCCTGGTAAGCCACCCCCCCTTTCCTGCCCTGCCAGGCCTGTGCTCGGATAAAGGTTCTAGTAGGAATTTAGGGTGGACCACACACTTTTTTTCCCCTTTTTTGGGGTTGGGACTCCCTTTAAAAGTACTATCAGGCTCAAGGGCCTGGTATGGCTTTTAGGGTGTACCCCACGCACTTAAAAAAAAACATTTACTGTGGGGTTCCTCTTAACCTTCCTATCAGACCTAAAGCGTCTGGTATGGATTACGGGGACCCCATGCTGTTTTTTAAAAAAAAATAATGTAATTAAAAAAAATAATATCAGTTCAGCTGCAGAAGGTTCTATACATTGTACAGATGTGCAACTTTGCAGGTAGTTTAAGGGGACCCCCTAAGCATGATATTTAAAGGAATGTTTTTTTTAACTTTAAGAAATGAAAACGACTGCCACTTTAAAAACAGTACTTTTTAATTTTTTTTTTCTACTGATTCATGTCCCTCAGGGCAGTCCCCGAGTCCCCATACCCCTTATATGGCCAATAACTTGCATAAAAACCTTCAAAATGGGCACTTTTGAATTTACAAGTTCGAGACCCATAAATTTGCATTGGGTCCAAAGTTCGCAGTCAAACGTTCATTAAGTTTGAACGTTCGACTGCGAACCGATCACGCAGTCCCCTTGCTCTTTCAGCTTTTAACTACATTACATGACCTTGAGTTATAATAGCAACCAACGCCAAATTTACCAATAGGCCAATGTTATAGGCTGTGGAGGTAAAGGTGCTGATTTTATTAATGCAGTCACTGGCCACACATTTTGTTCCCGTCTTTAGCACAAATACAATCATCTCAGCAGAAACCCTCTATAATTTCCAACATGTCCTAAAAATTTGAGGATCTGATCACCTCATTTCTTTACACCCGCAGCAAGCTAATTATAAGTAGGCAGAAGAGAGTTTATAGACACTTTCAAGCAGTATATCCGATTATTCACTTTCACACAACAGCCCAGCATGTATGCATACAATTAGCCCTGTTTAGTTAAGCTTTCTTATTTTAAAATGCAAATTCTTAAGTGCAGTAACCCATAATAACCAATGCGAATTCACACTGCTGAAGTCATAACAGACCAAGATGAATTTTTATTGGTTGCTAGAGGGTTAATCAATTTACAAAAAAAATTTGCTTAATAAAACTGTATGCAGTGAGGCGTGAGGCCAAACATACTAAAACAAGATTGTGGGTGTACATACACTTTAAGACTGGGAACTCTTTAATATATAAACTCATTTTTATGCATGTTTGATTGTTACAGAATGCACAAAAAGATCATCTTTGTTACTTTTTCTGCATTCTTTGCATTAAGGTAAAAAACCTTCTGCATACAGCTGCCCCCCTTATACTGTACCTAACTGATCCTGATCTCGATTCAGCAATGTGCACCAAAGCAGGGGCTTTCTCAGCACTCTTTCCCTCCCTCATTTGTTCAGAGACATTGGCACCCACTTCTGTCAATTAAAGCCAGTGAAGAGGGAATGGCCACTTTGAGTGTGGCTTACTATGGGGGCAATAGGCTGAGGGGAGGAGCTGAGAGCACCAGTAGGGGACCCCAGAACAGGAGGGTTAGGGCTTCTCTGTGCAAAACCATTGCACAGAGCAGACAAGTATAAAATGTTAGTTATTTTATTTAAAAAAATCAGAGCATTCACAATCACTTTAAAACACTTATGCACTTTGTTGACACCAGGAAAGGTAGGCTACATCTACAATATGCAGTTGAAATGCTGAGAAATACCTAGCATTATTTGTATAGGGAATACAAGACATGCCTTAGGTCACCAATTGCCATTTAAGTAGCCATTTGTAAGTGTTGAGTGGGAGTGTGTGTGTGTATGGGGGGGGGGGGGGCTTTCTGAGGCCAATGTACATTTGATTTGAGAAAGTTAAACCTTGGCCTGGAATCTTAAGGAGTTCTGGCAGTAGACTGAAGCAGTGGTGGGGCAAAGGGAAGATAAGCACAGGCACCACATGGTGCTTGCTATACAGCAAACCGGGTATGAGCAAAGTGCAGGTATGCTTTAGTCTGTCAGATAATGATTAGTAAATCCATTTCCGTACAAGTTGGTATTCAGAAAGGATTTTTTTCATCTTGAGTTTAACAGAATAGGTATTCAGCCGAATTATCAGACAGGTAGTAACTTTAACTTGCAGTTTACTAAACAAGTGCAAAGCTGGAACTAATAATGTAGGTTCAGGATGGCAAAATGCATGCATACACTGCAGAATAATGCAAAACAGATTCAGGATAGCAAAGAACAAGCATATACTGCAGAATGATGAAAACCAGATTTAGGATGGCAAAGAGCATGCATACAACTCTCAGTCTGATGAAAGCTACATAAATATAGACTCTTCACTGCATTATCTATGTGACTCAATCAAGATAACAAGTGGCTGCATCCCATGGTCTATGTAAGACTCATAAGAATAATAACAACAGAGAGTCTGGCTGAGAATAACTACTTCATTAACATAGTTCTTGTGATTATGCTCATTAGCAGTGTAATTCATATTGACGTCTAGGGTAGCTCTGGTAACATAGGTGAACAGATGAACGGATCCAAGACCCAAGGACAAATGGCCATCCTACTGAAACTGATGTACTCCGGAAACAACTGAAGTGTCCTCCCTCCACCCCACAGTAGCTGGGTCTTCTGAAGGTGCTGCATGCTATTGGGCTCTGACAAAGCTGCTTGCAATCCAGTATTTACAGTGAAGTGCCTCTCACCTGGTTGCAGATCATTTCCCCAGCTACCTCTGCCTCATCATGTGTGGCCTCTCTGAGCTGCTGAGGGAGAGAAACTGAGGATTCTGTACTCCCTAAGCATGTCCAGGAAACCAATGATTTGTGCAAAAAGGGGATTGAAGAGGCCTGTGCCTGCATCTGAGCATAGGGAGTAAGTATGCACTCCTCTACATTCCACTCACTTGAATATGCTGTCTCTGGCAACTTTGCAGACCATTCAAATTCATCCTGCACAAAGTGTACAGGGAGCCTTCCAAAGTTGGGTCTCTAAAGGCACCTCATAGACTGAATGTCAGTTCCATTTGATGGAACAAGAGGAGTTGTATCTCCGTCTCCAGGTATGTCTGCGAATAGTGGTTTGGAAGGCTCTACTGTGTGAGCATGGGCTTTAGCGCCGTGACCACTGGGTTGTATATTATTGTCAGGATCCATGGCTATTCATGAGACTCTTGGAGACAATAGTAGAAGAGCAGGAGGCAGCCACTGCAGAACCTCTGGTGGTGGAGATGTTGGTGGCTCATGAATCTGGACAATTTCCTGGAAAACCCCCTTATGGTCCCGTCTTTGGGTCTTGATGGGTTTGGGGAGTTTATGATGTAGGTGTTTTTCTTGGAACTAGGATGGAGGGGGAGAACAACTTTACCTCATTCTGTCCCCAGGCTAACAGTCAAAGTCTCATGCTTCCATCTCTTCTTGCTCTAATCTTGACCAGTACTTAACAAACTGTTGTACTACAGACAAGCGTCATTTCCACCCCCTAATCCAGGAAATCAGAGTTTATTCAAGTTCCTCTGTGGGCACTGTAGCCCATAGGTTTGTGGTTCCCCTGAGAATGCAGCCAAACATAACATGGTAGGGTGGGTGGCCTGTTGAAGGATGTGCTGAATGGTTGTGTTTCCTGACCACTTCGGCTAAGTGATGTGCCCAATCCCTTCATTTCTCATGAGCTTATCCCCTCAGGAGTTTTATCAGTGTGTGATTGAACTTCTTACATGCCCCATTGTCTTGAGGGTTGTACAGTATATTTTTCAACTTCTTAATGTCTAGTGAGTGGCACCATTCTTGAAAGAACTTGAAGTCCCTGGTTTGGATGTATCTTCTGTGGCCATAAGGAGAGCAGAAGTGCTACCACACCATCTTGATGGTGGTTTGGTGGTCTCATCCCAGGTCGTACTGCCACTGCAAACATGGTACAGTGGTTCACCATAACTAGAATCTGATGGAATTCATCTTCTGGAATGTCAAGGATAAGAAAGGTAATGGTTAGTACTTGCAGTGGGGCAGATGTGTGCCAAGTCAGAGGTGGAATCTGGGCCTAAAAAAACCCTTTGACAATCAATCAACTGAAAAAGACCTACACACATGTCTTGTCTCTTGTATTGGCATCGACAGCTGTGCAGCACATAGGCAAGCCGCATATTAGGCCCCTATTGGATGATAGTCCAGTCCCTTAGCAACGATGATGCCAGACTTTGGGGATGTACATGAACCTCTCTGACCAGGCTCATCTGACAGATGTGTCTGATCAGATGCTGTGCATCATTTCATGGTTTGAGCACCATGGACACCATGACAACATTTATTATTAACCTTTTGCATGTGTGACATGGAAGAGGCAGGAGTATTTATAATGACTTTTTTAAATATTTTGGCAGGATTTATGATGTCAGAGGTCAGGGAGTGGCTCTCTATGTTGCAGATTTGATTGGTGGTTGATACTTTAAATGCATTACATTATGTGCTTGTTACATGCCTGATAAAGGGGTCCAGTGTGACCCCGACACATTGCACTTTATCGCTGTGATGCGTTCACTTTATTAAAATGTTTGGATGTTATCTTTAAGCACTGGCTCACTTGCACAGGAACGTGTGCAATGGGGATGATTTGCTAGAACTGGAAAGTGCAAAATCTGGTGCAGCTCTGCATAGAAACCAATCGCTTACAGGTTACTTTGTCAAAAGTTAATTGAACAAGCTGAAATTAGAATCTGATTGACTACCATGCAGAGCTGCACCAGATTTTGCACTCTCTAGTTTTAGTAAATCAACCCCCTTGTCTCTTGAACCAGGTAAATGTTTTGTGGAAACCCCAGTATCCTACTTCCATATATAATCTTTATGCCATAAAAAGGGCCTGTGCCCTTGACAGTAAAACCTGTCAGATTATTGGTGAGTCATTGGGGAATTGTATTCTCCAGTACAATATACCATCCTTACTGTGCAACAGATTCGGTGACTACTTACACTAAGGCCAATAGCTTCAGATTAAATGAGCTCTAGTTTGCAGAGTTCCTCTCAGTCACATTTGGAGTTTGACTGACATAGGCGATGACCTGGCAACCTCTTACTTGTGAAAGTATAGCTCACAGGTCCTGAGCACTGGTGTTGATTCTTAGCCAGAACAGAAGGGAGAAGTCAGCAAGGGCCAGCATGGAAGCCAACATCAAGTTCTGCTTCCAGAAGTCAAATTCCTCCAGTTGTTCCAAACACCATTATACTTTCATGTGGCCCTGTTTCTAGAGCACAGATAAGGGGAGAGTGATGAGTGTAGTGCTTGTTTAAATGCTGATAATATTCTGCCAGCCCAAGAAAAGTTCTGAATTATTTGCGCCTGTTAATGGTCATTGGGTCCTCCATTCCTGTATGGCCTTTACTTTTTCATGATTAGGGAGTGCACCTTGTCTGGAAATGATATGCCCAAGGAACTCAATCTCATGCCTAAATAAATGTCACTTCTTGGGTTTGAGCTTCAACCCATACTGCTGCAGCCAGGGTCAGCACAGCCTTTAAGTGTGCAAGATGGACTTTGAATGTGGCAGAAAACACAACTACATCATCTAGGTAGATAAGGATATTATCCAGATTCATGTCTCTAAGGCAGTGTTCAATTATCATCTGGAATGTGGATGACACATTGTTTAGACTGAAGGGCATACTTTTGTAATGGCATATCCCCATAGGAGTGATGAACTTGGAACTTGACTAGTCCATTTTGGCAACAGGGAATACCTGCTGTTGAAATGGAGTGTGGGGAAAAATGTGTTCTGTCCTATGGCGGCAAGACATTCCTTGATGCGGAAGAGGATAGGAGCCCCTCGTGGTAATGACATTCAGATACCTATAGCTCACACAAAAGTGGAGGGTACTGTCCTTCATCATCAAGATGATTTGAGCTGCCCATGAGCTCTTACAATCTTCAATCACCCCTTGTTGCATCATCTGTTCTGGCATCTGTTTGACTTATGGGTAGAGGGATGGAGTTATGCTTCAATATGTCTCCTGGACGGCAGGGCTCTCCTGTGGGTATCTTGAGTTTAGTCCCATTTCTACATGCCAGATAATGGCCCCCCTGTGAGAATATATCTAATCACTTTTTCAGTAGGCACCTTACTGTTTTTAACAGAGTGGGTGGCAGTTCCTCAGTGGTGAGATGTAGGAGTGGTAGTATTTGCTTTTTTGTCCACTCTCGGTTCATTCCAAAGCAGGGGTGGACTGACAACTCATGGGGCCCCCGGGCAAAAGGGGATCATGGGGCCCCTGTGTCCTTGCCCAAACTCAAAAAAGCCTATGAAAAAGGTACCAGGGGCATCTCATGGGGCCCCCTACTGACCCCGGGCCCTCGGGCAGTGCCCGAGTTTCCAAATGGTCAGTCCGCCCCTGTTCCAAAGTCATATTCAGTCTGATAATGCATTGATGAACATGAAACTCTTGGAGCACTAAGTTCCTCACCTTGGGAGCAATCACATCCATGATTAGAGCCAGTTCCACCACTGCTGACTCAGGGAGCAAGCAGAGTGGAAGTATCTTCTTGGTACTATGGATTCTAACACAAAAATACCACTGTGAGGATCCTGGAGACAAAAGGAGCTACTTTTGAGGTCAAGGGTTCCACAATGACAGTAAAGCCTTGCAATCCATGGTGATAGTCAACATTCGGGGAAAGTAAGAGTATTGATTAGGTGGTGTCTGCTTTCCTCTGGAGTAGTACTACCAGATTCTTCTATTGCGCCATCACCATTGTCTGCCTTGGCCAATCCTATTAGAAGACACCAAGTTTAACAGAATAGGTAATGAGCCAAATGATCAGAGAGGAGAAAAAAGGCTACAGGTAGTGGGTTCAGGAGGAACTGTCATGGAAAGGGTAGCAGATACAAGGGGGGTGGGTACATGTATCAGGCGCAAGAGCAGCAGATCAGCAAAATCAGGCACACAGGTAAAACACTGAAGCACGGTGAGATTCTTGGGACCTACTGACTGCTGGGAGCCACTCACTGATGGACACTGGAACTCTATCCTTCAGGCCCATTGACCACAGTCCTACCAGCAGGTGTTCTAGTTTCTAACAAACCATAACTTTCAGTTTACTAAACAAGTGCAAAGCTAGAAGACATTATGCAAAATAAGTTCAGGATGGCAAAGAGCATGCATACACTACAGAGCTTAAATATGAAAGCTGCACAAACATGGATTCTTCACAGCAATGTCCCTGTGACTCACTCAGAATAACATGTGACTGTATAGCATCGTCTCTGTAATACTCTATAACAGAGAATCTAGCTGAGAATCATTACTCCGAATAGCTCAGAACACAGCTACTTGCAGTTATCCTCAAACAGCATCCCTCACAGAAAAGTTCAGGGTAGCTCAGGTAAAACAGGTGAACAGCTAAAGGGGTCCAAGACACAAGAACAAAGGGCCAGACCACTGGAATAGGAGTATGCTGCTAGTAATCAGTAAGGGCTTCCCACAGTAGCTGGGTCTTCTGCTATTATTATCACCATTTTTGCTATCCACTAAAGAGCACAAGAGAACACATATGAATCTAGCTTTAATGTGACTTTGGATATTTTACTCTTTTCTTAGAGCTGAATTATGGGCACAAAAACATTCATATACAGTAAATATATTCCTTAATAGCCACAAAGGATATACATCTACTTTGTGTGCACCAAATGCCTTTGTAAACCTTGTCATTAGCAAATAAAATACAAGTGACATAATCACTGTGCTGTTCATAGTTTTTGTAGAGAACAGAGCTGTGGAAGGGACCAAGAAGGTCCATCCACTGCACACTGCCAGCAGATAACTACAGTAGGGGGCAGATAAAGACCAGTAATCCTACACAAGAGAAAGAGCGGCACTGACTAGTCTTGACTACAGGAGGCTCCTGCACAGGTGCACATGCTGGATTACTGCACAGATCTGGAAGACGTATGCAACACATGCCAAGATTCAAGCAAGAATACTTGTATTTAGACAATATTTGCTTTTCAGAGAGTTGAGTTTAAATTGGAACTAAAACTAAAATGTGAAAATGCATAGGGTTAATCCTAGTATTGGGAAAGCAAAGACATATTTTTATAATTAATGTTCTACTCTAGACAGCGTGCTTGTCTGCCATTCTTCTACTACTTCACCATGACTAGAGCTAACATTCATTCAAGGGAGATTGGATTGAAGAGCACACAATAAAGAAGGACCTTAATAACAGAATGCAATGACAAGCTGCAGTTTCTAAACTGAGCAGGATATTGTCTTGTCTTTTATTGAAAGAGGTATAGATTCCAGAGAGAAAGGGACATTATTTGTCCCTTTACAAAGCATTAATAAGACTTCATCTGGAATATGCAAGTCAGTTTCGGCACCAGTTCACAAAAAGTACATTTGGGAACTGGAGAAAGTGCAGAAAAGGGCAACCAAACTGAGCAGAGGCATGGAGGGGCTCAGTTATGAAGAAAGATTAAGAGGGCATATGATCAACATGTATAAATACATACATGGTCCACTAGGTGAGCTTGGTGCAAAGTTGTTTATTTTAAAGAGGACCCCCACTTTATAGATATTACTTTCATCTGGGTGACTTTTTCTTCATATTTACCCATTTTTACTGCCTCTGTGCTGCCTGGGACCCCCTTCCCGCACCACCAATTTGAAATGTCCATGACATCATGTACTTCATCTCGTCCATGTGCCGTAGGACACTACATGCATCTGTTGGGGAAAAAACCTTGAGTTCTTACAGTATTCTGGGGAGAAGCTATTTTTCCCCAACAAATGAATTGTACAGAGGATATGCAATATTAGACTCATGGCATTATGAGATTCATCTCGCTATGCGCAGTTTAGATATGAGATTTCCCTAAAGGCAATGCTGATGTTGGTTTCCCAGGGGGGCATCTGTGAGGCTACGTCACCAGAGCCTTCAGGGAAACCAGGAAGGGGAAGGGAAAAAGGTAAGTAAATCAGAAATAAAATTAAAACAAATGCTAGGCAATTTCACATCAGCATGCAGAAATACATGATGATATGAAATTTAGGAGAAGGGAGGAAAGGTCCACTTAAAGGTCACTGCAAATGACAAGAGGGCTCTCTTTACGTCTGGAGATGGGAGGTTTACCGTCCACAAAAAAAAAACTTCTTCACAGTAAGAGCTTTGATAATGGGGAACAGACTTCCGCAGGAAATAATTCTAGTCAGCTCAGTAGATTGTTTAGCAAAACTGAATCTGTTTCTGGTTGCACAGAATATTAATTAATATTTATAAATAATAACACTGGAAATGTCCTATCCAAGGAACTTCCAATTGTCTTAGGGGGTCAAGAAGAATAACTTTTCCATGTAGGTGTAAAATATACTAAGCTTCACAAGGGTTTTTGTCTTTTTCTGGATCAGCTGTGGATATAGGGTTTTGTATGAGTACGTTTTCAATGTATTTATTTTTTTCTAATAATATGACCTTGATGGGCTTGTGTCTTTTTTGAGCCTAACTACAGTATGTAACCTGCTGTTGCACTCTGGCAGTTTCTCACCATGTGTGCCATTGCATATGCATATGATTTCATTATGAATTCTCTACTTGTTATTACTGAATGTATAATTAGTTCCTTGTCTAGCGAGTGTTGATTATAGATTAACATGAATGCTTATGCCTTGCTTGGTAAACACTGTATACATTTTTATAACATGCACACCTACTTAAAGGAACCCTGGGGTGTTAATAGAAATATCAAGCTGAGAAAAGCACAGTGGACAGCATAGTACTTCTTGATAAGCGACTTCCAGCCATAAAAATAAATGCAAAATTTAAAGTGTATCTAACCCCAAGATATAAAATAACATATTTCAGCTTACTCATTCTTAGATATGATGGCTGAATAAGCTTTTTTGAGTTTTTTTTCCCCTTACCTTTATTCTTACTTATGTATTCTGCCAGTAGCCCACCTTCTGTTCTAGGGTGACAACCCTCATGCACTGTATTGTATCTATGGAGGAGCAGCATTGTCACCCTAAGACAGGACCACAGAACACTCCCCCTCTTTTCTTTTTCTTTTGTTGTTTTAAAAAAACCTTTCACATTCTCCTAAATGTGAAAGGTGGCAGTGTCTTTTAAAAAAAAAAAAAAAATAATAATATATATATATATATATATAAAAATAAATAAATATATATAAATATATATATATATTTTTTCTTTAATTGAGTCCCCAGGATGTCATAATGTGGGTGGGGCTTAAGGTGCTGTATTGGGGACACTGTTACTGGCACCCGCTAATGCCTATACCTTAAGCAGATGGCAAAGTTCATAAACGTAATCCATAGCAAGACAAGAGTTTCAGGAGCAGTAAATCCACAAAGGACATAGTTATTCCAAAAGAGTCCAGCATACACTAAGTTCATGTAGATCCAGATCCCTTGGAACCCCAACTGGGCTCTAACATGGGGGCTACCGGCAGAGTAACAGCAACATCTTAACAGTATATCTGGAACCGCTCTCACTCCCACTTCCCCCAAGGACACTAATGAGCCCCAATTTGTATGGTATGACCTGCAGAGGATGGTAACCCTCTGAAAAAGAGTGGGAAATTGAGGCCAGCAGTGTTTCCCTGTCAGATCCACCAGTCTAGAAGGTCAACCAAGGAAAAATGTTGCAAACATTTACATTGTAACATTTAGGCTCAATTCACATTGGAGATGCACGATTTCCAGTGCGACTTTGGAGCTTGACTTTGATTCGACGTTTGGTGTGACTTTGATCCGGCTTTACATTCTCTGGACCTAAGTCGCATCAAAAGTTGCACCAAAGTAGTGCACGCACCGTTTCAAAATTGCTGTGACTTTAAGTTGTACCGATTTGAACGGGTGCCATTGAAAAGAATGGGCTGTGACTTTGATGTCCAAAGTAGTATGACAAGTCGCACAGTTGTGAAAAGAGCCTTAGTCTGTATACAGAACATAGCTGACTTGAGTAACCTCAGACAATGAACACTGCAAAAGAAAAAAACTGTTAACACTTTAGAACCCTTTTGGAAGCTCCAGCGTACAAGTATGCACAACATGTTAGCAATTTATGGCAGACTTACCTGTCAAATAAAGCCCTCCAGTGCTGTGCTGTCAGCGTTCCAGCTAGTCCTGGGCGCTTCCATCTCCACCCAGTCTTCATTCTGGGTTTGCTTTGTTCAGCTGCTGAAATGACTGAGCCACGATGACGTCACTCCTGTGCATGTGCATGGGAGTCACTTTATCATGGCACAGAGCGGTGCCATAAATGTACTCTGAGCTTTGCATGCGCAGCTCATTGTACATTACTGCTGACAGGCAGGGAGAAGCATGCATGACGGAAGAGACATCTAGACCGGGTACTCTGGTTTCCTCCCACACCCCAAAGACATGCTGGTTGGTGAATTGGCTCCTGTCTAAATTGGCCCTAGTATGTGTATGTATGAATGTGAGTTAGGGACCTTAGATTGTACACCCCTTGAGGGTTAGGGACTGGTGTGAATATACAATATATATGTAAAGCGCTGCACAAATTGACGGCGCTAAATAAATACCTATAATAAATAAAATAAAAAAGAAAGAATAATAAAAACCCTACCTGTCAGTGGTTTTTACATTTTTTTACTTTAATTTCACTTTAATATTCTAGCAAGCAGGGGCGGACTGACAACTCATGGGGCCCCCGGGCAATAGGGGATCATGGGGCCCCTGTGTCCTTGCCCAAACTCAAAAAAGCCTATGAAAAAGGTACCAGGGGCATATCATGGGGTCCCCTACTGACCCCGGGCCCTCGGGCAGTGCCCAAGTTTCCAAATGGTCAGTCCGCCCCTGCTAGCAAGCTATGCGTGGATCATGGAGGAAGAGATCAAGGAAATCAATGGTAAGCTTAATTGTTTTTCTTGTCTCAGAACAAGTGTTTGCCTTGGGTTCTCCCCTGATATACTACAGAGCACCTCCCCCTCATATTATGGAGATGAGCAGAGGGGGAGGTGTTCTGTAGTCCAGCAGAGGAGAATCGGACAGACAACATTGCTTGAGATTTCAGTGCGCCAGAATCAGCACACTGCAGGTAATTAGTAACCGATTTTTCTATATTTAGAAAAAATATAGATAGAAAAATCATGGGGACATGTGCATGCATTGTAGAAATGTACTGATTTTTTTTTAGTATTGCTCTGATATAAACTTTGTTTTTAGCCTGAAGCTTTATACTGTATATATATATTTTTAAAGAAACCTGTACAATAATCTTTATGAATCATGTTTTACATTGAAAATACCACAGGTAGATTCATCTGGTCTGTGTGATAAGTCCTTTGAACTGGAAAATAATTTTGACCATTAAAATTAGCAAATCATACACTGTAATGGAAATTCTGCATGCATTTAGCCCTTGTGAATTGATGCTTAGTCCATGACGCCATAAATAACGGCAAATGCTGTAAGAAATAATACACAACAACATTAACTCTAAAGAGCTAATTTGCTTGCATTTCACATCAATACCTCTATGCTCAGCAATCTCTTTTGCTTGTTTCTTTTTTTCCTGACCCTTAATGAGAAAGCAATGATGTTGCTTGTAGTGTTTTCTTACACTGTTATTCATTCTGTCTGTAGGTGGCACCAATTCTCCATATTCTCACATCCATTTTCATGTGATTGACTCTGTTTCATTATGCATAAGTGCAAATTGAATTCAATTAGGTGAGTAAAGTACATATAAGATGAATGGTATGCAGATGACTGCATTACTCGTTACGTTTGCCAATATCGTCAATTCTACAGTAAACATGTAAAGTCCATAGCTTCAACATGTTGGTCTAGTACAACTAATGTTATAGTGGATGTGTTACTTTACATCCAACAACCAATGATATTTTGGTTTTATTTATTTTTTATTTCAGGTACTTATATAGCGCCATCAATTTACGCAGAGCTTTACACATATATTGTACATTCACATCAGTCCCTAACCCTCAAGGGGCGTACAATCTAAGGTCCATAACTCACATTCATACATAGACATACTAGAGCCAATTTAGACAGGAGCCAATTCACCTTCCAGCATGTCTTTGGAGTGTGGGAGGAAACCGGAGTACCCGGAGGCACAGGGAGAACATGCAAACTCCAGGCAGGTGGTTCCGTGGTTGGGATTCGAACCAACGACCCTAGATTTGCAAAGGAAAATTATACATATTCAAAGTATAAGTGTATATATATTATGTCATTTAAAGGCTTGTTCACACAGACAGCCTGTGGGTGGTAAAAGCAGGCAATTGGGTTGCAGCTTCACCGCCCCCTGACCACCCACCTTTCTTCATTCCAGTATTAAAAGCTAGTTCTCATACCTTTTTAATATATGCAAAGGTAAAACTTTTTTTTTTTTAGATAGTGTGAGGAACGGTTAGGCCCTCTGCCAAATCTTTAAATAAGAAGTCGCACTGGACTTTTTAAACTTTCTTTTAACCCTTTGGGGACCAAGTGCATGTATCAATTGGTCTTGGAATCCATGTTGCTGTTGTTAAGCAGTGTGGTCAGACAGTTGTTCCCTCAATGTGTAACTGCGCTGCTAGGAAGGAGAGGGATTCTTGCATAACACGGACCACTGTAGAGCCCAGTGCTACTATTCCCAGAATATCACTTAACCTGTGGCTCTGTCTGTCTGTTGCTACTTGTACACAGCCATGGTAGATGGATCACACAGCCCCGCAGTGCTGTGTGATCTTTATCCTTTATAAGTGAATGATCAGCACTGCAAGTGTCATAGAGGGCACCAGTCCTGTAACACTGTACAGGCTCGGTACACACTGTGCGTTCTGGTTATGGGTGCAGGAATCTCATTGGTTCCCACAACCACCCTCAACCGAATCGCTCTGTTCTTACAAGACACACGGGACTGCCATTTATTCTGAATGACAATCCCATGCATCTCAGCCCGCACTATGATTGTGGGTGCGGGAACAGCATGGTCAAAAAAAACATGCAGTTTCCCTGTGGCCTTCTTGCACCTTTAAGCATGGAGACATGGGCACAGCAGCCCATTCAAATGAGTGGTCTGCCATGGTCTGCCGTGCCCAAGCAAGCGCGAACTGTGCAATCCACATTAGTGTGAACCAGCATTCCAACTTTTTTGGAATTGGGGTTGTATGTATGTGCCACCACATAAGCACCACTACTGCTGCAATCTCCGCAAGCTTACTGTCCCATAACCTGCTGCATTGAGAACACAGGAGGTTGCTCGCTCGGCAATTCAGGGAACACTTAGCATTTTCTCAGTAAATGGAAAGCATTCTGTGATTGGACTAGGTGGAGAGGTGAGGCAATGGCATCACAATCTCCACCTTGTCCAATCAGAGAACACTATGGATCCATTGAGAAAATATCAAGTGTATATACCCTGAGGGCATACTCAATATGTTTTCACCCTACTGGTCAGGAAGGTACTCCTTTGGGGGAAATTGTCCAAGATGACATGTAATTGATAGTCTTGTGTATTTTTGTAACAGCTAACCTTGTCTTCCTGTAATGCACTCTAAGTTGAGCACAAACCATTTTTATGGAAACTGGAATGATGCTAAACCATTGGAGCCATAGTTTATATGATTTGTTAAAAAAAATAAATAAATAATTGAAGCAGAGAAAATACGAAATGTTCTCTGAATGGTGCCCAGGCTGAGCAGATGACCTCCTGTGTTCGGTAAACAGTAGGATACCCTCTTGGTAAGGGACCCGTAAGCTAGTAGCAATCTTTGTAGTAGTGGTGCCTACTGATTTCCAGCTTCCATGGGGATCCCAAGGTATGGCACATTTAGACTTACATTAGTCCAAGGTGGACCAGTGTAACTATGTAAAAATACCAGGAATTCATCATTATTTAGGAAGACAAAGTAAAGGGTTAATAAACCCTGGACCCTGCATTCACTATATCTGGTCTCCCACAGTATAAAGAACATGGAAATGCAGTTATTTTAGTAAATATAAACTGCTAAATACCTTTTCAAATCAGCAGTTAGAGCAGTCCTGTGACTTCTATCACTGTTCAAAAGAGCACTGGTTAAAGCTTGTAGGAGGAGTTTTCTTTCTGCTCTAGGAGGATGCAGAACCCCTGACCTCTGTCTGGACAGGGCTGATCAAATTCACTCTCCCAAGAAAAAAAAAAACTCTCTAGCAATACACACTAAACTGAGCATGTGCTGAGTGTCTCCACACCATATGTCTTATCAGGAGATAAGAGGAAGACACTGGAAGAAGGGGAGGATCAGAGAAGTCAGGATCAAACAGCGTTTTCACACAGTGCAGAGGATTAACCCCTTAGGTTCCACAGTTAGTATAACAAGCATATTTTACTGCATATACAGACTGTTTGTACTGTTGTGGGTTTAAGTAACACTTAAAGTCTTATTGAAAAGCTTGCAGGCATTGCACTGTGGCTATAGCAGGGGTGGGCAACTGTGGCCTTCCAACTGTTGTAGAACTACATGTCCCATGAGGCATTGCAAAACTGACAGTTTTGACTCCCAAAGGCAGAGGCATGATGGGACATGTCCCAAAGGCAGAGGCATGATGGGACTTGTAGTTCACCAACAGCTGGAGAGCCACAGTTGCCCACCCCTGGGCTATAGGATTGTTTAGCTGTTGACTCCTTGGTGACTCTTTGTGTTGTAAGAGAACAGGTGTTTCCCTGGGCTCTTATATCCACTACCTGTGTGTATGAGCTCTATGGTTGGTTTGCTGTAGGTCCATTAATGTCCAAATTATACAAGATTTTGGAGAGGGAGAAAAGCCAAAACACTTTTTAAATGATAGAAGCACAATGTTTCCCCTCGATCCTAATAGCCTAATGTTTGAACTTCACTGCACAATGGCGGTTTTCCTGTTATGGTTTTTAAACAGTTTGAATAGAAGCATCTATCTGACCCTGCGCAGTCGCATTCATTCACAAATGTATGTATGCCGTATTTTCACTGCCATGCGTTATTTGCTCATTTTAATAATGAAAAAAATGTAATACAATGGTAAAATTACCATTATATGCCAAAAAATAAGTCCTCACCAATGTACTATCTTTATTTAAACTGAATTGAAATTGAAAACAGTCATGGGATAAAATATCAAATACATGTAAAATAAGGCTGTGATGAGGCTGTGTCATCATATGACTTGCCATATATACATATAGCACTCAACATGTGGTCTTCTACATGGCCCTGAGACCTCGGATTATTATTATTATTATACAGTATTTATAAAGCACCAATAGTTCACTCAGCGCTGTACATTACAATGGGGGACAGAACATGTGACAGAACAATACCAATACAATGCAAAACATGAGGGGATCGAGGGCCCTGCTCTTTCGAGTTTACAATCTAGGAGGGAGGGGATGGTGGCACAGGAGGAGATAGCTGTGGGGGATGGAGTGGTAGGAAGAGTGGAGGAGGTCCGCAGGTTAGCAGGGGGTGGGGTAGGCTTCCCTGAAGAGATGGGTTTTCAGGGTGCGCCTAAAGTAGAGGAGAGTAGGTGATAATCTGATGGGTTGGTTCCAGAGGATGGGTGACACCCTGGAGAAGTCCTGGAGGCGGGCATGGGAGGAGGAGACCAGGGAACTAGAGAGAAGGAGGTCTTGTGAGGAGCGGAGTGTGCGTGCTGGGCGGTACTTGGGTATTAGGTCAGTGATGTGGTTCGGGGCAGTATGGTGGATGGCTTTGTACGTCAGTGTTAGGATTTTGAATTTGATTCATTTTGGGTTCATTTTATATATCATTACCAACTTAACCTGGGATTGCATTGCTAAAGGGACAGAGAATGTTCAGCTGGCAAAGTGAATGTTTCCTCATCTTTGTGAATAGGGTGAAGCTGTGTTCAATCTTATTAACCCAAATATATGTAACTAGAATATTTATTTTATTTTATTTCAGGTACTTATATAGCGCCATCAATTGACGCAGCGCTTTACATATATATTGTACATTCACATCAGTCCCTAACCCTCAAGGGGTGTACAATCTAAGGACCCTAACTCACATTCATACACATACTAGGGCCAATTTAGACAGGAGCCAATTAACCTACCAGCATGTCTTTGGGATGTAGGAGGAAACCAGAGTACCCGGAGGAAACCCACGCAGGCACAGGGAGAACATGCAAACTCCAGGCAGGTGGTGCTGTGGTTGGGATTTGAACCAACAACCCTAGTACTGCCTGATGCATTAATTTATGTGAAAACAGCTTCTCTTTATTTACTATACTTACTACGTAAATATTCACTTTGTGAAATGTACAGTCTTTATTGCTATAGTAACTCAGCTCCACTGTTTTATTAACAAACTTTAATTTTGATCCTGGGAAGTGTTCCTTTCTGAATCCAGTAGCCAAAGCTAAGCATTATCCTTATTTACAAATGGGGTCTAAAAGAAGATATTTGCAAATTTCTGTGCAAATATGGTGTCATTAAATATAGTAGCAGTGATTTTATAATATTATTTACTTATGTATTTTTACCATGAGATCTAAGCATTTATTGCTTTATTTCACTTTAATAGTACTGTATACAGACAGAATGGCTATTGTCTGTAAGTTACCACTGGATGGCACCATAGTACCATTCAATAGTGGTCTGTCCTGTACCAGTTCCAGACCAATACTGTTTTCTGAGCCTTGCAGACTTGTCTTCCAATTTTCCTCCATATTTTCAGCCTGAACTTTTCTACATAATGCTGAAACAGCCTGCAGAAACAAATATGAAAGAACTGGTTAAACTCTGTGATTGTAAGCATATTTCATTACTATTGATAGAAAAGACATCTTTTAGAAGCAATAAAATAATTTCTTACCAGATTTATCGTTTTTACAGCCACATTAATTTCTACATTTGGCATGTGATTCACCTGCAGTCTGTTTGAGGGTATGATCTGTACAGTTTCACATCATTTGCTCTGTTTGTCTTTTAACTCCTTTGGTAATATTTATTGTGCTGATATATAATGTAATCTAATACTTTATAATATAATATAATTATTGTTTTAATATATAATATATATTATTGATATTTTTTATTATACAATTATATATATATATATATATATATACATATATATATATATATATATATAAAATTATAAAGCTGATATAATAACATATAATTATTTTATATTATATATGTTTGTTCTTTGACTCTTTTGGTAATATTACTGTTCTGATATAATATTAGTAATAATAAAAATTATATATATATATATATATATATATATTTATATATATATATATATATATATACAATAAAATCTACAACATCAACAACATTTCATCTGTTTTATGGTTCCAGACAAACTAAAATAATTTCCAAGTACATGTATCAAGCCCCATATATCAAGTTGTGTATTTAGTAATATATGATAACAAAAGCATTTTCTTATTTCAACTTCTATATATGAAAAAAAAAACATTGCAGAAATTTATAAACAATAGAGAGTAGTTAACAGGCAGATACAGGGGAATTTTTACTATGTGGGCTTTTGATATTGAAATTTGAAGGGACACATTTTCTGCCTTGACTCGGCACCTATGACTTTTACTTCATTTTCCAGTCAAGTTAATGTTTCACATATTAACCATGTGGTGTGTATTTAAAATTCTTGTGTTTATCATGGGGGATTTTTGTCCCTGAATGCTATTTGATATTTGAAATGAACTAAAGTGAACATTAAACTTTCCCATTTACAGAATAAGCCCCATTGTGTGTTTCGTGGAGGCGTGAAGGGGTGACATATTAAATAGAGTAAGCTGGTCAAGGATAAACTGACAGATGCAATTATGATTTGTATAGCTCAAACAGTAACCATTTCAGCCATAGTTAGTGAATGATAGTATTATAGACCAATACATCTGTAGCATCAATCAAATCCATTTTGCAGCAAAGTGCCAATAATTTGTCACTTACGATATCAAGGCCACTGAAATACTGTGATAGACAATTGGCAGAGTCAGTCAATATTGGATTATAGCAGGGAAAACCTGGGAGGTATCTGAGATCCCCACGAAATTCTAAAGTAGCCTATATTGTTCTAATTTAAAATCCATAATCCAGCCGTAGTCCAGAAGACAAAAGTGATTGCTTCAGATCATATTCTAGTACATTCCGTAGAAAACCATTTTATTGTGTTATGCTTGGACATAATCTGAATATTGATAAAGGATTTTGGTTGGCACACTGAACAATTTAAGATGGTCATACACATTGTAGTCTAACCGTAGAATTTACCAACAGCTGTGAAATGTGAGATTCTACATTAAAAACCCATTTCATTATTATCCTTTGGGGAAAGCCCTCTAACTTCATAGTTGTTGGTAAATCAAAATAAGATTGTTTGGTCAGATTGGTGTGTGTGTGGCCAGTGTAAGATGTTTGGAGTACGGTGCTATGCACTAATTCACCAAATATGCCATTGAAACGTTCTAGTCTATGCATAGGAATTTGCTATCCAACACTATAAAAGTATCTGTGATCTAAAATCGTTACAATTGAGCTCCAGGTAAACTTCTAAACACACGTTAAATACATATAAAAGAGCTATTTTGCCTACAAAAGGATTTGTATTTCTGTCTACCAAGTCCTGAGATTTACAAAGCTCTGTCACATAGGCCTGTCTTGCAGTGGAGGGGGTCTGTTCTTTTCTACTGCAGCTTCACCTTAAAGCGGTAATAAACGGCAGGTAAAAAAAAGAAAAATCCCCTGCAAGGTAATGTCCTAATGTGCTAGCATGCATCGCATACTAGCACATTATGAAGGACTTACCTTAAAACGAAGCCCTCCAGTGGTGTGCTGTCACCAGTGCAGAGGCTTCCATCTTCACCCGATCTTCCTTCTGGGTACGTGAGCTCCAGTCGAGCCGCGATGCCATCACTCCTGTGCGGGAGTTCTAGGCCATGGCACAGTACTCTGAAGGTACAGAATGGGTATGCCGTTCCTTCAGGGTGCATGTGCCGGATAAAAAAGAGCAAATATCTCCTAAGCATTGCACGTTTAGGAGATATTTTACCTACAGGTAAGCTTTATAAGGGCAGCACAGTGGCTAAATGGTTAGCACTTCCGCCTTACAGTACTAGGGTCATTGGTTTGAATCCCAGCCACGGCACCTCCTGCCTGGAGTTTGCATGTTCTTCCTGTACCTGCGTGGGTTTCCTCCGGGTACTCTGGTTTCCTCCCACACTCCAAAGACCTGCTGGTAGGTTAATTGGCTCCTGTCTAAATTGGCCCTAGTATGTGTATGTATGAATGTGAGTTAGGGACTTTAGATTGTACGCCCCTTGAGGGTTAGGGACTGATGTGAATGTGCAATATATATGTACAGTGCTGCATAAATTGACGGCGCTATATAAGTACCTGAAATAAATAAATAAAAATTAAAAAAAGTGGTTTACTACCACTATACCTTACAGGTCCCCTGCCCATCTCCACCCTGACTGGACAGGAAAGTAGAAGCAGCAAACTGGCAAGCTCATCCCTCTGTCACTCTGTTTTCTCCTCCTATCAGACCGACTGCCTGCACTGCAGCACACCTGATTGGCCCTTGTGCTGTATATCCCTCCCCTCTCTTAACTCTGCTGAACCAGCTGTATTATAAATAGCAAAAGGCTGACACCATGTCAAATTCAGGTACTTATAGTGCTTGCATTTAAAAATACATTTATTGATGTATTCATTATTACACAGATCAACAAGTTCAACTTTAAAGTCAGTAAAATTTTAGCACTTTGGGGGTTATTTACTAAAGCTGGAGAGTGCAAAATTTGCTGCAGCTGTGCATAGAAACCAATCAGCTTTCATTTGTTAAAGCTTAATTTTACAGGCTGAAGTTAGAAGCTGATTGGCTCCCATGCACAGCTGTACCAGATTCTGAGTGCTCCAGTTTTAGTAAATCTCCCCCTGTGTCTATATGGTCTTTTTAGGCCACCTGGGGGAAAAGGCTAGAAACCTTACTCCAGTAAACTTTTGTTCTCTATAAACACTCCAGGAGATTATGAATTCATTTTTATTCCTGTTTTGCTTGTGATTAGAATAGGTTAGAAAAAGAGCAATGATCTGCAGGGCTTCTATAAATCCCACTGCTTATAATAAATCATTTTTTTGTTTATATCAGCAGTGTATTGAAGCGTTAAACACTTATAAATGTTAGAAAAACGTATCAATATAAAAAATAGTTTCGTATGAGTTACAAAACAGGTATGCAGACTTGTACACAAATATACATACACATTACAGGTTATTACACTGGCAATGAAGCAATTAATAACAATGTTAAATAAACACTTGGTAATAATAATATTAATAATAATAGTCAGATTTCACCTTTTAACAGTTTAGAGTTCTAGGAAGAGTGATTGGTTGTTATGAGCTTCTTAAAGTGAACCTGTGTCCGGATGACGGATACTAATTTTTACATATTCTGAACAAGTATTCAAATCACATGATAAAGGTTCTTATTCACCTCTGTATCTATAGGCATTGTGGGAAATTCATTTTCAAAGTTCACAACACAGGCACTGAAATCTTAGCTTTTTTTTCCATGTGAACAGAACTTGGCAGCCTGCCAGCAACAAGCCTTTATCAACCAGGGTTCCATGGAACACTCGGATTGTTCCAGAGGTTGTTAGGAGTTCCTAAAGCAGAGGGCAGTGGCATATTGATTTCCTTAATTGGCTGCATAGTTCCAGCATTAATGTCATTCATCAGAGCATTGTTCCTACTGGCCAATAATGGGCATTCTCTCCACTGATGAACAATTTAACAGAGCATCCTTCTCACTGATGACCAATGTAACAGAGCATCCTTCTCACTGATGACCAATGTAAAGGAGCATCCTCCCCTCTGATGACCAATGTAACAGAGAATTGTCCTCACCGATTACCATTGTAATCAAGCATTCTACCCACTGGTTACCAACATAGCAGAGCATTCTGTCCACTGATAACCTGAATAAAAGAGCATTCTCCCCACTGATGACCAGTGTAACAGAGCAGTTTCCCATTTGCCCACCAGTGTAACAGAGCAGTTTCCCAGTTTCTCTCCAGTTTAACAGAGCAGTTTCCCAGTTGCCCTCCAGTGTAACATAGCAGTTTCCCAGTTGCCCACCAGTGTAACAGAGCAGTTTCCCAGTTGCCCACCAGTGTAACAGAGCAGTTTCCCAGTTGCCCACCAGTGTAACAGAGCAGTTTCTCAATTGCCCTCCAGTGTAAAGGGGCCCTTTTCCCACTGGCTAGAAATGAAAGGAAGTCCTTCCACTGACCAACAATTTAAGGCTGTTCCTCTCCACTGGCCACTAATGTAAGGGACTCTTTTCTACTGGTTACCAGTAAGAGGTCATGGCTCTATTGGCTACCAATGTAAAAGGACACTCAAATATTCACTCTGCATTTCTTTTCTGACTGTTATTATTACCATACAAAGTCATTCATAACTCTGCCCTGAGCTACATCACCAATCTTGTCTCAAAATATCTCTCATACCATCCCCAGAGACCTCCTGCTCTTTAGCTCATTTGTCTCTTCCTCCCGTGCTCCTCTCCAAGATTTCTCCAGAGCCTCTCAAATCCTCTGGAGCTCTCTACCTCAATCTGCCTAACTATCTCCTACTCTGGCTACCTTTAGGTGATCCCTGAAAACTCATCTCTTCAGGGAAGCCTTTCCCACCTCCACCTAACAACTGAACGTTTAATTCTTCCATGAGCTTATCCCTCACACTTATTACCTTTTGTACCACTTGCTTCATCCTATTAGATTGTAAGCTCTTATAAGCAGGGCCCCCTTAACCCTCCTGTATTTTATTGTATTGTAACTGCACTGTCTCCCTTTATATTGCAAAACTGCTGCGCACACTGTTGTGTATAATAATCCCGAATAAAAATAATAATAATAATAATAATTGCTTGTTTCATTTCATGACTGTTGCTGAAAATAATGTTGTTTTATAGAACAGAACAATGATCTACTCTCTGTGTTAAATACACCACAATATGTTATTTAACATTATATCTACAATTATCTGCTTATGCTAATGTTTCACGAAGTGTGTGTTTTTGGTTGAAGGTGTGTGTGTGTGTGTGTGTGTGTGTGTGTGTGTGGGGGGGGGGGTCCTTGAGATCCACAAATGATCACAAGGGTTTATTTGTATCAAAAGGCTGATCTGAAGCTGACCTAAACTGACATCTGAAATCAGAATCATACTATGTGATATTTTTGATCTTTGAGAATTAATTACACCACATTATAAGCAGCTAGAGAGGCAAGTGATAGCTTGTTTTAAAGTTCTTTTACTGCTCACTAGCATTATGTAAATCGCTTATTGTCCATAGTCTGGGAACAGGTGCAAATGCATCCAATTTTGGTGTCAAATTTGAGAAAACTTTACCATACTGTATGTGTTTTGTATTCCTATTCACATAGCATACCTAAAAATAATTTTTAGAAAATTCTTACTGTTCTAGGTGTTTGTTTGGAGCAGGCTTTTGGCAACCTGCAAACTACTCTGAACAATCTGAAATGAAATTACCAGGGGTAAACTTCAGTTTTGGGCTTTTCAGAAAATAGCAAGCAAAATGTAAGCAGCATTTTTTTTAAGTTATGCTATGTGAATGAGAAAAATGTAACAAAAGTAGTTGTCATCCCAATTTGTGAATACACATTAACTTTGAAAATTGCTTATATACTTTCTCAATGAGCCCATCTACGTTTTTGGATTTCATGGTTAAAGTGTTATTAAACCCAAATTTGTACAAAAAAAAACTATAGTGCTGCAGGCCTTAGCACTTACTAGGTTTGCTGGGTAATTTTAATTTAAAGCCTTCAGTTGCTGAATTTTCCATGAGCAAAATACTCAGGTCCCTGTTGAAGGGTGGCTCCATTCCCTTGCAGGGTCCCATTGTGCCACCTTGCTTCTGCCTGGGACTGCAGCCGAGTATCCCTACCATTGTGGGCATCCCCTATTACACATAGCACAGCAAGCCACTCCCCTGCTCATTCTTCTTCTTGACAAGAGGATTTACTGTACAGTAGCCTCTGCTGTCCAAATGACCTTCTCCCTGTGAGAAGCTCTGTGTATACGCTTCCTCGACCCAGAAATCCAGGTGAGCAAGGGCAGGGTGATACGCAGCTGGTGGCTTTGAAACTAAAAAGAAAAGTAAGTGTTGGACACACATATGGAATAACCAATGAACCCTGTAGGAGAAGAATAATTTTATGTAATAAACTTGGAGCCTTTAGTAATAATAAAAAAAGGCTTTAATTGTCACTGCAGCAATAATACATATGCAAATGTTGCTTGTTATAAAAATGATAAAAAATTTCAATGCGTACTAAATTCATAATCTATGGTTAAAGTAGAATTCCAGGCAAAACCTAACTACTAGAATGTTGTCTTCCCCCTCCTAACACCTTTTCAGACTAACCTGTTTTCAGGCTGCCTCGGTCTGGTCACTTGATCCAGCTCCCCTTTGTCATTCAGTGGTGGCTGCAGGGGATAGGAGGGAGTGTCGGCAATGGATGGGCCTATGTGTGATGCTACCACTTCCAGGAATTACTAGACATTATCAAGCACTCTCTCTTCTCCCCTGTAACCGGTGTTGGCTGACATAGGACAGCTATATCACATGACCGGACCAGTGTGACCTGAAAATAGGTAAGTATACAGGTTTTTCTTGGACAAGTTAGTCAGGAAAAGGTGTTAGGAAGGGTAAAGGAACATTTTTAGGAGTAGATAGGTTTTGCTGCAATTTTACTTTAACAGCCCACATTTTTAAAAAGCAACTTTTACTAAAAGTGAATGTGTCTCAGTGGAAACATTGACACAGTTTTGTTGAGCACACGGAGATAGTTCAGAAGTTGTTTCCACTTCTTAAATGCATACTGCCAGTGTTGAACAATTGGCAGTCGAAAATCAGTGATTATTTTAAACTTCTTACTCACAGACATGTCAGTCTCTATGTTAAATCAGAGTCAAAATATAAATAACCAGTTTAAAGGTGTAAATAGAATAGGAATCGCACAAACGTGTGGCATTCCAGTATAGCACTACATCGTTCGGCTTAGATAAAAGCAGTGGTGATTTGTAGCAGTTCATAGCAGTCAAAAAAACTGATAAAGAAAGAACACAAGCAGTGCTGGGCTTTCTTTTTAGAAAGCCTAGAATACTTTTCAAAAGGTAATTTATGCAACCTGTAATACATTTTTTTAAAGAAAGATTTTATACAGGTAGTTAAAAAGATGCAAACATCAATTTAAAAACTGGTAATTCTAAAAAATATTTAAAGCACGCAAAAAATAGATTTTTTACCAAACAATCACTGGTGGATCAATCAATGTCAAAACACAATCACCTGGAAGATTCATCTGCAGTGCTTGGTGAGTGTCAGATTCACTGCTTTTTAAATATGCCCCATAGGGTAGATTGTGTAGAAGAAGATTGTGTAGATTGCGTGGAGAAGACTTTTTTGTTCCCATTTGGAGAAAAATATGTACATAGATATCTGATTCCTAAGACTGTTGTACATAACATTTATTGCTGTTTTAAAAATAAAATTTTGCCTTATAAACTCCAGACAATGTGACCAACTATCATAACTATTTATTTTCAACAAGGGTTAGAAACCAACAAAGAAGCTTTCACTACGCGCTAATTTGTGCTTACAAAGCCACAACTAAGGTGTCCGTTTATGAACCAGCGGTAATAGATCTCTGCTCAGTTGTCCGGCATTCTCGAAGAACACAGTTCTCCTGTGAATGCAGTTTATGAAGCAGTGTAGATCAGTTCTCCAAATGAAGGGAGAACGGTCTACAAACGCTAGAGAATGGTCTACAAACACTGGAAAACGGCTGATTTTACTATAATCTCGCGAGATTACAGTAAAAGACCTATTTACTAAACAGAGGTAAATTATCGCTGCTTAGTATGTGGTTCCTCCAATTCTCCAGCTCTGGGCTGGAGAATCTGGAGGGAGAACACAGATCTCCAGTGAAGGGCTGAACATGTTCTCCGCTGATCTCCTGAGTGTCATAAACTGTTAAATGACCAGAGAATAGCTGCGATCCTCTGAATCGCAGCTATTCTCTGTGTCATAAATGGACACCTATATCAACTTTTAAATATTTCTGGTATTTTGGTGTGTGCATTAAACAGTTACATTTTGTTATCACCAATTTCCCATGAGGAAGCTCTGTTTTAGTGATGAAACATGTTGGGTTGTAGTTTAGGTAATCTGTACCCTAAATAATATTTAAAAAGGTGTATTGTGTTTTGGTATTTATATATTAAAATCTAAAATTACAAATATATTTTTTTTCAGATATTCAAGGTTGTTTTTCAGTCTTAGCCAATAGACAAGTATATTTTACTCTTTCTGTAGGGTGTAGCTGGAATGACTATAAAAACAGAGGTTAGGCCATTTTATATACAATTTTATAATCCTAAATTAATCTGTGACTCAACAAGAATTTAGTCACTATCTCCAATAAACTGTAAATCATTTGCAAAGCAACCTGTTGGAAAAATTAACTGCACCAGTCCAAAACAAAAAGAAGTACTGATTACTTAGTATGTCTGATTAGCAAAAATATTCTCCTGTATCAAGTCTCTTTCTGTATATTAACATTCACATTATTGTATTATTGTCCATGTCATAACGCAACTTCCTGTAAACACCAATTATCTCCTAACTCAAGCATACAAATATTTAAAGCAACTATAATTCTGCTGAAACGACAAGAATCATGCAATATCCAGTCACATGCTTGTTAATGATTTTACAATAAATTATTTGAATGCAAACAAATTGGACTTCAACAAATTATGGACATTTTAAAAGAAGAAACATATAGCTCAGATAAATACACATCATTTTAATTGGTTACTAGCATGACATGAAAATGGTGTTTTCCATGTGGAGGAAGTGTAGGAGTTCACTCCACAAAGTCTGGTTTCAAATCTGTTCTCTTTCTGTTTTCCTTTTCTTCTCCTGTTGAGTTTTCCTTTTCTTCCTATCTCTATTACTAAGAAGCAACATCTTATTGCTGCACTCAAAATAATACATGTGAAACTACTATACTGTATGTACTTATGGTATCCATCTTATTATATTTACTGTATGGCTTTGCAGACAACATCTGATTAGCCATTTGGTTGTGCTACACTGTGCAATGTTTTGGTAGAACTGGATAATACTTATGGACTCGCTTTTGTTCTTATCTGTATATTCCCTCTAGGATTTTGTACCAGAAATTGTTTTTACACAGACCTGTTATTCTGTATATTTTTGTGCATATGGCAATGAAACTTTTTTATTTTAAAAAAAGGTGCTTTTCAAATATGTCCTCTACTAAAGCAACAATGATAATTAGTTGAGCGTTTAGATCCCTTGTACCCAACCTGTGGCCCTTTGGTACTTGTGCAGCCCTCAGGTCCCAGTAGAGGGAGTGGAAGCATTGCTTTGTAAATGAACTGCAATAACAATGATCTTTAGCAGTTTCCTGTAACATATACTCAATATCTGATTATCTTCTGTCGTGTGTTTTAGGTCTTCAACCACACCTGTAGCATGTACACACTGTCTATCTCCTGTAGAATATCCACTATCTCTGATCTCTGATGATCCACTTTAACATATCCTCTATGGCATTATACATTCTGTATATTATGTGTGGCTCAGTGGTATTGTCAGGGGCCACAGCTGAGACCCCCTACACTTTATGTGTTGACCACCACTGCTAAAAAAAATCTAAGGCATGTAAAACTGTATCTCTGTTTTAGCTGAAGTTATATTACATGTTTGGCATTAAAATAATAAAATTGCATATAATACCCAGACATCTTCCCACAGTCTGCAACTAATAATACAGCAATTGCTACCCCTTTGGTCATTGGAAGTTACATGTTGACTGAAACTTGACAGTATAGATCTTTATTGCTCAACGTCTTTCAACAGGAGTAAAACAAAGTGATGTAACTCATGGGATGATCTCTCAATACACACACCTTACTGGTAAACATGTTTAACAATGACAGAACATCCTGCTGTGCTTCCTGACTCAATGCAGCAGTCTAGTTTGGGGTACGCTTATATAAGCTGTCAGAGTTTCTCTCTTACTCTTCTAACATACTTTACTACATAATGTGTGTTGTTCTTTTCTATGGAGGATAGCTCACAACAAGGGAACCACTGTACATTTGGCCATACATTATACAATTTTCTTGAGATTTTTGCTTTAGATTTACCAAAAACCATACAATATGAGGTCAAACCTAAACAACACTTTAACCCTATCCAATTAAGCAGACCCTTGCACTGCATAGTTGAAGGTAAATCTAAAAGAAATTGGGCAGAAATTGGACAGAAATTTGTAAGAAAATTGTATAGTGTATGGCCAGCCTTAGGGGATGTTTGTGTTGAGTCCAAACCCCTTTGAAGACAAGTTATCATTTAAAAAAGCAGTTATAACCATATTCTACAATCATAGGTAAATAACTGTGAAACAAATGGCATGGTGGGGGATAAGGGGGGGGGGGGTTGCAGTGATTTTAATAAAGTTTAAAGGGCAACATTAATGCAAAATTCATTTAATAAAATTCACAGGGATCTGTCCTTAACCTGATGTGAATTGTCTGAACTGTACAATGTATATAGCCTGCCACAGAAAAATTGACACTTACTAAGATGTCCATATTTGGTAAATTACATCACCCAGGATACTCAGACTCTTTGTTTACATTCCTCGGTGGCGATTAGGAGCTGTCTTTTGCTGCGAGAAGTCATTGGGGCAGATTACGTTGGTGATCGGTGGGTCATTCATTATGACTGACGTGGATATGCATCACTGGACGATGTGATTGACAGTGGATTTACAGTAGGAGTACTATGTACCCTATACACAAGCTGGGGAGAGTCAGTATCTAGTGGCCCCTTTTAAAAGGGGCTTACAGATTCCAATAAGCCCCAATTTGCAGACCACCACAACCACTGGGCCAGAGTTGTAGGGAAGAGACCCTTGTGTTCATCAACATGGAGACAAAGTGCTTTGTCAGGGGGGATCCTCCTTTTCCTGGCTAGCTAGGCTGCATGTTCTGGTAAGGGTCTTTTATGTATTTTGCATGAAATACTACTTTTTTTGCATGTGGTTTCCCCCTAAAATCCATACCAGATCTGAAGGGCATGGTATGAATTATTCTGAAGGGGACCTAAGCTGTTTTTTATTTACAATCCCCCCACTCCTTTGTTTACATTCACCTGTCAGCCGGCTTCCCTGGTTTTGGGAAAAACATGCCTAAAGAGGCTCTAGGAACTTTTAGACTTTCATGTGTAGTCAGATGAAGGAAAACATCAAACAAGCTCAATAGCTCTGGTTAGGCAGCTTCCACACAGCAAGGCTTCCCTCAATAGGCACCCAATGGTAATTCAAACCATAGAAATACAAAAAGGAGCACCAGACCAAAAATTGACACTGGCTTCATTGGCTCGCAATCTAACTTCCAAAGTGTACCATACAAGGCTAATGTCCATGTATGGTATATTATGACACTGAGACTCCAAACATAAATAGAATGCAAATTCCAAAGCATTTCAAGGGTCACTCAACGCCCACTTCATCAGGGAACGTACAGTAGCTGGTTGGACTGAGTGTCCTGTAGTTTCACAGAGTGATGCTTCAATTCTTGGACTCATACACTGCATAGAGGCCAGCATAAGACTCCCTTTCTCGAATGTTTAACTTTTGAGGAACCATTGATGCAATTTCTAGATTTCAGGGAATCCCTGTATAAAAATTACATTTGTAAAGTATTTAAAACCCAAGGCAGATACTTTTGGACACTTTTCTTTTATATACTGTATGACACATTTATTTTTCAGTGTAAATTATGAAATAAAGTATATTATAATGATCTCCAGAAAAGAAGTGCAGTAAGTTTTAGACCCCCTTTACTTTGATGGTCAGTGGAGAAGTACCTTGTTATATTGGTGGTCAGTGAAGAGGTGTCCAATTAAATAGTCAGACAGTTGATGAAGATGTAACTCCTACACTGGTGGTCAATGTAGTTACTTCTTACATTTCTGGCCAATAAACAAGGGCTCCCTTAAATTTTGTTGGTCAGTGGCGGAAGGAATCCCCCACATTGGTGGTCATTGAAAGCAACAGTACCCCCTTTTGGTAACCCATTACTAATCTGATAAAATAGGTATTTTTTCACATTATACTAAATTGAAGCCTCTATAAAGTTTAGAACTTAATTGATGAAGAAGGGCTAAATGAAATAGTTGTGCGAAGTGCATTTACACGCAGCAACCAATGATATTTTAGTAAAACAAAACAATCTGATGATTATTGAGGTATGTTTTAATTCACGTTGTACCTTAGTAAGTGTAGCCTTATTTCTGTGGCCTATACACATTGTTTTAGTTAACAAGCAAAGCACTTGGTTGTAGAGAGCCCTATTGAGTAAAATGCATTACAGGGGGTGGTCCTCAGGCGGGGACTGCTGTTATGGTTATCGGTACAATAAACTTGGATTACAGTGATGTCATTGGTGTGCAGTGGCTTCTCTTTCTCTCCAGTATATGGAATAGTGTTTAAAAATTGCATATTGGAGTTAGATAAGGTTTTCCTGGCTATTTCAATGTCCCATGGAAACTATGTTGTTATTCAACAAGAGACCTGTGAGTAGTTATTCCTTCTTTTCTTGATGGGTGACAACTACAGTAGATCAAAGGAATATCCTGGTTGCTATTTAAAAAAAATACTTCCAAAAATTTCCTTACATTCTTCCACAATAAAATATTTACTTTGGGTATGTATTTGACATTTAAACCCACAGATATTTCTTATGATTATGTGCCCACTAAGTAAAATAAAAGCTTTGACTGTCAACAAAAATCTATTCAAATAAAACTTGTCCATTTGGTCCTTGAGGCTCATACTCTAGATATCAAACAAACCCTTCATCAACTTTGTCATTGCAAATGTTTGACTCTGAACATTACATTTCAATGCTAGAAGCTGGCCATAAACCTGTGACAATTTGCTAAATGGTAAATTAACTTAGCAGCAGAAAACCTAAAGAGTTTCAGTGAACCAATAATACAGGAACAAAGCTGGAAATGTGATCGCTCAGAGTGGAAACTTACAATTTTATCAACCAAGGAAGACTCAGAAATGGAGGCTTGAGGCTACACAGCCAATTGCATCTGGAAGCCCTTACTTTCTCCATGTGCACTGATACTTCACAACTTTTGTGTTTTTTACTGCTCATAATCATGTCATTTCATAGTCCAGACCACTCACGTCTTGTTCTTTTCAGAGTTCTCTATGGTAATCTTTTTTATTAGTACCAGATAGTCTTTCTAACTTCTAGACAGATTGGTAGTCAGTGTCAACTGCCGTAGATGTTCTGTCCTTTTGACTCAATTTATTTTTCCAATGCTTATATTTATTGCATTATTCAAAAGTTTTAAAGAATTGTCAGACAAAATAGAAATATACACATATAAATGCTATATTCCATTTAAATTGAACTATAATAAAAAAAACTGCTAAGTGAATATGTTCAAAGAATGTGACTACATACACTTTACATATCATTTTGTTGCATTGTCTTACCTTTGTTTGTTGCAGATTTGTATTCTGCCATACTACTTCAATGCATGTGATGTACTCTTGACATTACCAGCATGTGAAAAGTGCTAAAGTGTGGCCTTTTATGCATTGGTGATGTAGCTTCTCTCCCTGATCAGTACTCTGTGTGCTCCATGTATCTGTCCTTGCACAGATATCATGATGAGGTCAGCCTTCAGCACCCATTCACATGGCTTCTTTTAATCCAAGGAAGAGGATCCGGACCAAAGATCCAAAATAGTACTGTTTTTTGGAGGCTGGAGTAAAATCTGGAGGGTACTGGGACATAAAGGCCAGTACTTACATTTATTTTTGTTATTTATTTATAGTTTAATTGTTGTTAAATTTCTATAAACTTTCTTTTCGCTTTTATTTACATGGCCTAGGTTTGCTTTAATGTGCCATTGTCAGTTTGCAGAAAACAGCGTCATGTGAAGGAAAGGTGTATTTCAGTTATAAATGTTTTAATATATTCTGAAAGGGTGATGATAACCGATTCCTATTGAATCATTTCAATTTTATCTTCAGTACCGTAAAGCCTTGTCCCTTCATATATGTAGGTTGCCTGATTTCTGACCTTAGTTCATACTACAGTGAGCAGAACTCTTTATTTGTGGAAGGGTTTTAGAAGGGCCATGAGTTTTATGGCATGTAAGCCACAAAAAGTGTGAGGCCTTTGTGTAAGTTTCCCTCCAGTTAGCCATTGCCATGAGTGAACCTTATTTTCTTTTATGTGAATGAATGATCTGGATGTTTAGGTGTGCATGCTGAAATAATAGCTTATGCATCATAACACGTTTTAGTTTAAAATATATGTTTCAACAGAATTTGTAAATAATATATTATATTATAAATAATATTTTTTATCCTATGTTTTTGTTTTTAATGCAGAGTGAATTCCTCATGGTGAGTTTGTAGGGTTTTAGGTGTGTTGATTAGGATTTTTGGTTATTGGGGTATTTTGAGTGGTGCAACCTATGTTCACTCTTGGCGGGCAAAGCTTACATTTTGTTGATTTTACCACTTTTTTAAAATAATACTCTATATTAGCAGAAGATAGGTGAGGTGCTCTGCCAGTCATGCAAGTGTTTTACCAGCCTTACCTGCATAAAACTAACCATAACATAGTTTGTGATTTGGTGTTTGCCTGATAACATTTTTATATGAGTACTTCCTTCCATTATTTTCTTTTTATTATATATAAATTTTTTGTATATGTTTAGAAAAGCATTTATGGTGCTAGCTTGGCATCAATATAGGAATAAAAAATGTTATTCTTCAGTTTACTAGCACACAAAGTATTATAATAACAATAATAAGAATAATATTAATAACAGCAATAACGATAATAATAGCTTCAATAATACTATTAGCAGGCTTGCTTGGAGAAAATATTTTATTGTGTCATTGCACTCTTCTACATTTTAAACATGATATATACAGCTAGCTAGGTATCAGTACTACATTTTGTATATCGCAATAGTTCTAAGTTAAAAACAGAAGTTAACTTTGTAATTACATTTCAACATCTCTTCAGTTCCAAAGGATAATCTTTCTTTTTAAGCCACTAGAATCCTGCTGAGTTTGTCTCCTCCACCTCATTTACATAATGTGTTTTCTGGCATTAGGTAGAATATGTTGGATGCATATTTAGAAAAGATAAATTGAAAAGTGTATAGTTCTGGAAAATTACTAATCATATCACATTAATATATTTTGTGAACCTTTAAATAAAAATATTTACCAGAGTGATCATTACATTTTATTAGTAAATATTTTATGTAGGTATATGTGATTCAATAATTTAATGCACATGGGACCCTTTAATAATGTAATAATAATCAATAATGGACCTGCAGCAGGTATGTTTATATACCTTGTCCTAACTTTCAGACTACGGAACTTCCCTTGAACTGGTAAACACTAGCATTTGAGAAGCCCAGCTGCATCGGACTGGAGAAGCAGCATGTGCGTCCCAGTGAAAGAGAGCAGCACAAAGCCACAGATTAGATGTTAGGAAAGACATGCCACACACAGGGCAGCAGGCAGCCTTTCAAGCAGCCACTTCAGAGGACAAGAAAAGCTGTTAAGCTTCTTAATTTCCCTTAACCCCCCCCCCAAATCTGATTTCAATATCTGACTTCAGAATACAGGGAACACATTTGTAACTCTTGAAATATTTCCAAAATAATTTTATACATTTTACATTTACATTTTTTTAAGTCTACTGTTTTTTGTGCATTAAGAAATAAATAGAACTGACATGCTGTAAAATTATTGTAAGGGCTATAAATATACTTTCCCAGTTATATTATTAGTACATTAGTATATTAATATAGTGAAATTAATAGTATATAAATGGCAAAATGTATATAACATTTTTTAATGTTTTTTTTTTTCAGTTCAGTGAAATATACATTTTTTCCACTATTCCCCTGCCCATTTAGTATTCTTAATTTATAGATGAAGAGCATTTGCTTCTCTGTAGTTGATTCATAAAATCAGTTGACTGATCTGCATTTGCGACTGAATAAGCATCCACACTTGTGTGAAGAATGACGGCAGCCTTCAGCTAAGGAAAAAGCTCAAGGGAGGAAAGTCAAGATCTCAAAGGGAAAACACACACAGTCTTTCTTAAACCAAAAGTATACACTTGTAGTTATTTTTTTGGAAATTGGGGAATGAGTACTAAAAACAGGCCTCCTTGCTTATACTTTTCCTTCATATATTAGTTATTTTAACTTCATTTGGTTGCAAACAAGTTAACATATTAAAGCTTTTAGTACTTTAATTTTCAGAAATGATTAACTCTATCATATACCACTTTACTGTTAACACAGAATTATGTTGCTTCCTTTATGCAACCTGTTTTCTTGCCAAATAGGGATTAATAAGGCAAATGTCACTTCCATTTCTGTGCAATGAAGATATGAAATCTGCAGAGCAAAACCCAGACAGGGCAAAATGAAACAACACCTTAGAATTCAAATGCAAGTTTAAATATTATGTTAAATTGCATTTTAGGTATTTCTTGAATGACAAATTGAGGTTTTATAAAAATGAAGTTGCTATGGGTTTTACTAATCTCGTAAAAATGTGAGCATTAAAACACAGGTTTAAACTATCCCACTTGTTATAGAATTTTAACATATAACTTTACAAAAATGTCTTGTTTTTCCTTTAAACGTGCACATGGAAATTCAAGTCTGTGAATTGATTTACATTGTAGTGTTAGTGGCCTAAGTTCTTTCTGTTTTCTCCAAATTTAAATAATGTCCCAATATAAAATGAAATCATAACAACAGGTAAATTTAAAATTAGGCTAAACTCTTCCAGTCATCTTTCTCAATCATAAAATCAATAACCTGAAAAAATATGATTAAAAAAATCTTATCAGGCAAAAATAAATTAACCATTTAACAAACGATCATGTGTTTTACTGTTAGTTCATGCGTTAATTATTTTAGACATTATTTTATATCCTCTCTTTAATATATTTGATTTTTTTGGCTTAATTTTCTCTACCAAATTTTAAGCTATGCTTCTAAAATGAAAATTTATTAAAATTAATATTATTATTGTTAACAATAGAGAGCATTTTTTAATATGTCAACTAAGTGGATTTGGGGCCTGTGTTATTAGTGAGGCAAAAGAGGCGAAACATCAAGTCTTGTACAAGAAGCAGTTCTTTTTTTTTTTTATATATATATAACCCTGCATATGGGTGGTTGTTTTTAGTGAACACGCGTTCATTTCACCAAATGTCAAAATGTTCTCCTTTAGTAAATCAGCCACTTTATGTTATTATTTTTTTAGAACGCAGTTGCATTTTTGGATTCAAGCATCACACATATAAAGACTGACAATTTAACATATATGTTGACATTCTTCATAGAACTGAAAATGCCATGGAAGAGGGGAAGGGTGATGGGCCAATGCCGTCATTCAATCAGTATGTTAATCTTCACATACAGTTTTATGACAAAGAGGCACATATAATAAATTGGGCAGTGAACTTCTGCAAAGTATAAATTGCATTTAATTAAGCTTGATGTTAATGAACCTAATTAAACACATTTTTTTCTACTTCTGTCCCTGTACGTCACCATGAAATCTACCAGCAATATTATTTTCATGTAAGTCTCAGTATGATTTTTATTGCCCATAAATACATGATTTTGAAGTATACTCTAATGCTACCATTGCCATATGACAGTATGAGCATTTAAAATATAACTATATTTTAAAAATATAAAGACTGGGTATACAGAACTTACTCTGGGGAGGTAATTTACTAAAGGCTATACAGACTGGCAATCAAATGGACTATCCAGACTGGCAATCCCTCTTCCTTCACCTAAGTGACAGACGTTAAGTTGTTATATTTTAATTTTTTTGGTTGAAGATCTACTTTTTATTGATGGTAATTGTTATTAAATTACCACATAATGTTTATTTGGCAAATACTGGGAATATTCTACTATTAAAGTGGAACTAAAGTTGTTCTTTACAGCTGAAGATAGTGTAATCCTAGCCTCTCTTTAGATCAAATACCATGTTCCTGCACATGTGATCAGCTATGACACCAGCCATTGGAAGGCTTGAACATTTGGTTAAGAGCTGACAGAAATACATTAGCAACTGTGACATTTAACACCAAAGGCATGCTGTCAGCACTAATTATCTTCCTTGATCCAGTGCCACATCTGCTTCTATGGCATGCAGTGCATATACTTCTGGGTCTTATCTCATCGTCCTCTCTTGAAATTGTCACCTCCACATCCAAACAAAGTGGTGCAGCTTTTCCTCTCTGTGAACTGCCACAACAACTCTCTTTTTTTTAAAAGGGCACAGATTCTGGCTAGCTGCCTAAGCAACACTTTTGCAAGCTAGCTGCTGAGCTGCTGAGCTGCTGAGCTGCTGATATGCCTTCCTGCTATGCAGCCTGTGTACCAGCTTCTGGACCATAACCTCTGGATCATTTCTGGTTATCTGTGTCTGCTGCCTGTCATGATCTCTGGCTTATTCCTGGATATCTGTGTTTGCTGCCCATCCTGGCCTCTTGCTCATTTGTGACCATCCATGTCCTTGCCCTGTCCTCTGGACTCTTCCTGAGGACCTCTAACTCATGGTCCATCGTACTTAGAGCAGGGGGAACCTAGGGGTTTTAACCTAGGATTAATACACATCAAATCCTAAACCCCCAAGAGGTGGGCCCTTGTGAATACCTGCTGGCTTTTTTGACTTCACATCTTTGTGTGGGACTATCCTCCAACTTCAGCTACTCCGGATCCTACTCCCAGGCTTCATTCATTCCAGAGGGATCCTAGTCCAGTTTCCTGGGCCTCCCTTTTTTTAGTGTGGTCCAGTGTGCTTCCTACTGTACATATTCAGTATCCAGATCTAACCTGTTCCAAGGTGCCTTACTCAGCCATGAAGTGGCTATTGGCCTACATTTTTTGGATAAGCCTACCACCTCTCATTTGGCGTCCCTTTCAGCTTAGCTAGAGAGTCCACATCGGCATAGCTGACATCCAAGCACATGCCTTGATTGTAAATGTTTTGGGAAACAGTTAAATCGCTGGGTTTAGTTCTGGTTGAATAGTTTTCTTTTCCAATAGATTTTACTGTACAGTAGACAACATCAGAGAAACAGTCATAAACAAAATCACTGACCAACAGAAATAAAGCATACAAGTTTTCTGATGAATAATACAATAAATGCACTGAAGTATAGGCAAGGAAACAAACTGAGTACACATGCACAGTATATGAAGCGGGAAATAAAATATAATAATTAGCAAAAATGGCAGAAAATTATAGACCAATGAATTAGTAAACAAAGATCAAAGATTATCATAGAACCCGCATACAGAAGGCAGGAAAAATAAGACACAAAGTCTCACTGGATGCACATTGGTATTCCACACCCAGGACTCCTGAGGAAGTCCAGCGGGTAAATATAGTATTGCTGCTACGGTTCTCAAAAAAAAAAAAGGGTTACAATCAGTGCAAATATGATGAAAACAAGCAGAGCAAAGAAAGGAAAGGGAGGAACAAAGAAAGGAAAGAATAGTTTTCTTTATACATTTGAATTTGGGAAGCAAGACTGCTGGCCATACATGGCCCAAGCCTTCAAAGAGATGAAACAAATTTATCAGTGACAGAAAAGGATCAATCCAGTTAGGAGTTAACCAGTGTATAATAGCAAGAGCCTTCTACCTTTAATTGTGCTTCTTATTACATTTAAAAATATTTTTGTTTGTTGTAAGTGTCAGTTCTTCTGCTTTCTATGAAAAAGAGTGCAAAGAGTTCTCTGTATATGATTGCATTCACCTATTACGTAAGTGGAGTAGGGGATCGAGGCAGGGGGGGACTGACCATTTGGGAACTCGGGCCTGGGGTCAGTAGGGGGCCCCATGAGATGCCCCTGGTACCTTTCATAGGATTTTTTGGGTGTGGTTTGAGTGTGGGCTAGGACACAGGGGCCCCATGATCCCTTATTGCCCAGGGGCCTCATGAGTTGTCAGTCCGCCACTGGATCGAGGCAAGTTCAGGCACTTCCATAGCTGAACAAGGAAGGGACAAATTCTTTTTGCTTTAAACCTGAACTCTGGGCACTTAATCCAACTGTGTATAAATAATAAAATTTATTTTACATACAACAAACATTAGCACCTGAAACCAACCTGATATCAGCATGCTCTCATCTTTTGCACAGCAGCATTCAGACTGGGGTAAGTAGGAGTAGTAATAGGAGCTATTCAGGTGTCCTGCATGTAAATATGTCGATATGGAACACACTGGCAGGAAGAGAACCCAGAGTTATTAGTTTTTTTTTTGTGCTTCTTTACTGTCCAGTCAGCTCTGGGTGGAAAGATGACACCACTATATTCCATAGCTGTAACAGGGAAAGTCTAGTATTTGTCAGTTTATAGGTGTTTATTTCAACTCTGTACCTGTAACTCTTTGCCTGGAGTTCAGATTTGAAGCATCCTGTAACTCAGCTGTTATTTTTCGAATTTAAAAAGAAAACTGTACTGAGAAAAACAAACAAATGTTTACTTATCAAAGTGAATGTTGACTTAATTAAGAAAGTGAAGCTGCATTTACTTTAAAAAAACAATGGTATGCAGGGAAACTAGAAAAGAAGACTTTGCTTTGGACATAATTTTATGATTGAAGTCAATACAGCGTCATTTAATTAATTTTGCTGTGTGAACATTATCTATTCCATTAACAAACCCCAATGACTTGCTTTTGAAAAGGAACAATAAAGCATAACCACTCTCTGGTACTGCAAAGGAGGAAGCATAGCCTATGTATGTAATGAACAGTTATGACTAAACATACATATGAAATTACAAACCATACAAAGAAACACAGTTCTTGAACATAACATAAGCACATATTGATAAGATTTTGTAACATACCTGTTTTACATGTATATCAGAAAATAATTGATTTGCCAAACATTTGTAACACAGGTTCCAAAACTATTGCCATCAATTTCATACTTGCTCATTGCTATTCAAGTTTGGCATCCAAAACCTAGCAAGTCCTATAAATAAAATCTATTCGTTTTCTTAAATTTTTCTTAAAAGTATAGATGAAAAATTTAGATTTTTTTTTCTTGAAAATTTAGATTGATCAGGCCTTAAACAGTTGCAATGTTCATAGCTTGTAGTCAATTCTTATAGCTTCCGGTCTAGCAAATAAATATTTCATAATCTTCCATTCCCATTGTAAAGACTCTCTTAAAACTGAGTTTTTGGGACTTAGTCCACTTACTAACATACATTTGGTGGCTTTTCCAATTCCATTTATTTAAAACAAAATTCTTTGTATCAGATTTTCCCTTGCAGGGGGTTCCAACATCACATCAAACCACAGGTTATTTTATTCTCCTGGTTAAATTGGTAACTAATAGGCCAAAACACAGACAAACAAGCCCAGTGGGGGAGGTTTACTAAAACTGGAGCGCTCAGAATCTGGTGCAGCTGTGCATAGTAGGCAATTAGCTTCTAACTTCTGCTTGTTCAATTAAGCTTTGATGTTTGGTTTCTGTGCAAATCTGCATCATATTTTGCACCCTCCAGTTTAAGTAAATAACCCCCAATCTGTCTGTACACACCTGCCACTCCTAGCAGCACTCACTTCATCTCTTGGGTGGGAGCAGCCCTGAGCCTCAGTTATCTCACACACAGAAAACCAATGCACACCTACACAATCGGTGACAACTGGCTACCATGTAAAATGTGGATCTTGGACTTAAGGCTTCATCCCACCCAAAACTCTGCCAGCCAGTAAGTCACACTATGTATGCATTAAAAGAAACTTTGATTTCAGTTAAACTAAGTCAGTATATTTACTTGACGCTGATTTATAAAAAATGTTAGTAACTTAAAGGCCACAAAGAAATGTGAAGATAGAAAAGGAATTTTATAGGTTGCTTTTAGAAGAGGAGGATCCCAATGGTGTAGCCAAATGTCCATGTTTTAAGGGAAACTCTAGGCTTATGTGGGCTATAAAAACCAAAACCTTCTCATTGACCTGATCATGTATGCTTTCTTCTATCAATTCTTTTCAATTAGATGCATTGCAAACATATTTAGACAAAGTTGGAAGGCAGCTTACTCAAATTTTTAAAAATACGGGAGGCACAAGCAGACAGCTATATGGGATTCTGCAGGAGCCTGGCATTACCCCTAAAATCTGGTGATCCTGGGTGCCGTGCTCTGCACGCTCCAGGAAAAATAAATAAATAAATGCACAGTTTTAAATGCATTTATGATTCTTTTGTTAAAAGGTGAACTTAGCCTTCAAAGAAAAGCTAGCTATAAGCACATCAAATTGCAGCTAATTTATGCTGAATCAAATAAAATTCACTGTGTAGGTTGCCCCGTTCACAACACCTGGATAAATAAAAGTCAAGTAGCTCAGAGGAGTTGACTTTTATGGAAGGAACCAGGTGGAAAATTGTTGGCCTAACAGCCCCTGCATCCAATCACATGCAGGGACAGCTGGTGGTGCCGTTTTTTTCGGATACAATATCCTGCATCAGGAGATCCATTCTTTGGTGCTATTAGTTTGGATGGAAGTATTGATTTCTTTAGTTCAGCCCACAGACTAAGTGGGAGAAATCTATATGCATATGGCCAGCTTAAACGATATGTTCCCCTTTTAGACAAAAATAATAAATGCCCTTTTTTTGCAGGTAAAAAAATGCGCATTTATTATTTTTGTCTATAGGAGCCTGGAAAGCATTGGATCAATGATCAGTAGATCGCTGATGCCATGCAGGTCTCCTGCAGACCTGTCAGAATATCTGCTTGCAGTATGGGATGTACAGTCAAGCAGATATACTGACAGAAAGCTTCAATAAACTACCATGGTGCTCCACAGTGCCTGCCATGGTAGTTCATTGAAAACTACAAGCCGACAGCCGCTAAAGCGTCCGGGACTTGCAGTTCAATCATGCACGGAAGCCCACAAATGAATGATGTGGCTGTGTGAGCGGAGCACCGCATGGCCGTGCTGTTTTCAAATTTGACAGATGGTATGGGGAGACTTCTCCCTGTACTATCTGTCAGAGGGAGGGGGGGGGGCGGTGGGCAGCGGCTTCGGCTATGCGAACATGTTACATGTTCCACCTTAAAAACGGGTGGAACACGTAACATGTTCCCAAAGGTGAACTTATCCTTTAAGCAGGCTGTATAAACTCAGAAGTTCTTCACACAGAATTTCTCTGTGACAGATACTCTTTAAATATAATGCACCTATAAAGCTATATAATACAATACATTTTGCTTACGATGAAGAAAAGCATTAGGTAAACAAATGACCCTTATTTCCAGCCCTAAGGTAATGACATATAATAAATTACACTTATCCTGTAAACCTTATCTGCAACTAAAAATATTCTTAAATTATAACCAAAGGCAAAACTTTTTTTTAGTTTTAGATAGAGTGGAGATGGAATAGAACACTTGTCAGGCTTTCATTGCTGTCTGGGCCCCATTAAGGAGATTTATCCTCTTTATTTGTCCTGTTTACCATTATCACCAAAAGTGATAGTAAAAGAAAATCTCAAATTTTGGGTTGTCCCCAAAACAGGAATGGAGAGGAAATCTTCTAATGGGGACATTAGTTCCAGTGACCCAGGTGACAACCATGGATTCCCTCACATTGGAGGGACTTCCTCTCACTTGCTGTTTTGTCTATGGGACAGGTTAAAGTGTTACTAAACCCACCACAGTAAAATCAGTCTGTATATGCAGTAAAGCATACTTGTTATATTCACTGTGGAAACTAAGGGGTTAATCCTCTGCATTGTGTAAAAAGGCTGTTTGATCCTGTCTTCCCTGCCCCGCCTCTTGTTCAAATGTCTACATTTTATCTCCTGATAAGACAAACTGAATTCATAGGCCTTCTGCACATGCTCAGTTTAGTGTGCATTGCTAGAGAGGTTTTCTTTTCTTGAGAGAGTGCATGTAAACAGCACATAGCCAATCAGCACTGTCCAGACAGAGGTCAGGGGTTTTGCACACTCCTAGAGCAGAAAGAAAACTTCTCCCACAAGCTTTAACCAGTGCTCTGCGGACGGCACAAGACTGCTCTAACTGCTGATGAGAAAAGGTATTTAGCAGTTTATATTTACTAAAATAAGTGCACTTCCATGTTCTGTGTTCTGTGGGAGACCAGATAGAGTGAATGCAGGGTTCTGGGTTTAGCAACCCTTTAAGGGAAATCTCCACAATGGGACACAGATGGCAAAAAAAACAACAGGGCTTTTAATTCTCCCTTACTCTATTTGCCTTTAGTTCTACTTTAAAGTGAACTCAGTATCACAGTAACTCAGTTAAATAACATTTTATAGACAGCACTAATACACAAATTGTTGCAATACTGTACACTGATATTCCACAGCATGGGTTCAGATGATTGATACAGTTAAGATTTATTTGTATTTTTTCACTGACTGCATCTTCAGATATAATATTTGTGTATTATTATTATTATTATTACTATTATTATTATATGATTTCATGTAGGTGGCATCAAGTTCCACAGTGCATAAAATCCATAGCAGGTAAAGTGGGTAAATGCTACTTAAAGTAATATAACTGGGCAAATTATTGACATTTCAACCAGCCAGGGTATTAACTTTAAGGAGCCAATTGGGTTAAAAAGAAATAAAAAAATACATTTTTCTTTATCTGCTTTAAATGAACCGATAATTCTTCCAACACTGGTGAACTTTTACTACATAACCCATTAAGAGCAAAACCACATCCCCACATTGTGCCTGCTGCAAAGAATCTATGGTCTTCTTTAATAAAATTATTTTAAAGTAAACTAAACCTGAAAAATAGGTAAAGATTTTTTTACACGCATGATTGAATTATACCATAGTTAAGTTAAACTGGGTAGTTTGCCTCCCTCTTACTTCTATGAATAGTTTTCTTCCAAAATGTAAAAGCACAAATATTTCTTCATCAAGATTTCCAGCATAATTTACACAGCCAGTACAAATAATATAAAATCACATTCTTACACTGAGGAGTTCTGCACTAGAGAGAAGCCATGTTCTGCCTGGTGCTGTTTTTTTTTCTCGACATGTACTTTTTGATTAATGTTGCATTCCTCCTGTGAAATTGATACATCAATTTTAATTATACTGTATTTCTTTTCACTTGTAAGAGACTCCCATCCTCAAAGACTAGGTTTCAAACATTAACTCTTATCATTCTCCCCTCCCACTCGTTTTAAACTTGTAAATTATACTTAAGTTCCATGTCTAGGTAAGTCACATCCATTCTTTGGTTTGCATACATATTCATGTTGCCAATCGTAGCTGTTGGATACTATATGAAATAATAATATACATTTAATAACAGTTAATATGATATTGCCTGTTAGATTGTAAAAACTGTGTAATATGCATTATAAGAAATACACTATATTGCCAGAAGTATTGGGACACCCTCCAAATCATTGGATTCAGGTGTTCCATTCACCTCCATGGCCACAGGTGTATAAAATCAAGCATCTAGGCAAAAGACTGCTTCTATGAACATTTGTGAAAGAATGGGTCGCTCTCAGGAGCTCAGTGAATTCAAGTGTGGTACTGTGATAAATTGCCACCTGTGAGATTTCCTTGCTACTAAATATTCCACGGTCAACTGATAGTGGTATTATAACAAAGTGGAAGCAACTGGGAACAACAGCAACTCTGCCACAAAGTGGTAGGCCACGTTTAATGACAGAGCGGGGACAGCGCATGCTGAAGTGCACAGTGTGCAGAAGTCACTAACTGACTGCAGAGTTAATAGCTAAAGACCTCCAAACTTCATGTTGCCAGGAGAACGGTACTTGCCTGACTGCATTGTGCCAAGTGTAAAGTTTGGTGGAGGGGGGGATTATGGTGTGGGGTTGTTTTTCAGGGGTTGGGCTTGGCCCCTTAGTTCCAGTGAAGGGAACTCTTAAAGCGTCAGCATACCAAAAAATTTTGGATAATTTCATACTCTCAACTTTGTGGGAAGAGTTTGAAGATGGCCCCTTCCTGTTCCAACATGACTGGCCTGCACCTCAACCCGACAGAACACCTTTGGGATAAATTAGAGTGGAGACTCTGAGCCAGGCCTTCTAATCCCACACCAGTGCCTGATCTCACAAATGTGCTTTTGGAAGAATGGTCAAGCATTCCCATAGACACACTCCTAAACCTTGTGGACAGCCTTCCCAGAAGAGTTGAAGCTGTTAAATCCAGAAAGGGTGGGCCAACTCACTATTGAACCCATTGATGCCATTAAAGTTCATGTGCTTGTAAAGGCAGGCACCCTGATAATTTTAACAATATAGTGTATCTAGCGAAGCAATATAAATATATAGTAAGTGGCCAGTATAACCTTGCTTTGAAGACAGAAATAAATATGTTATGATAATTGAGTAGCTCCCTGTTGCGTGCTACTAGAATAGTGTAGGCAAATCTATTGTGTATCGCTCATGGTAACTGTGTTAGTCTGTGATTGAGGTTGGGTTACTGCAGGTCAAGCTGGATGGCTTAACCTCCCTGGCGGTATTCCCGAGTGTAGCTCAGGGTTGAGTTTCAGTACCAAAAGTGGTAACCCCGAGCTACACTCGGGCTTACCATGCGGCGTTGCTCAGGGATTCTCTGCAGCGCTTACCTTGTCCTTCGCTCCCGTGATGTGTCCCCTGCAGTGTCCCTGGCCATCTCCTCCGGCCGATGCCGGCATCCGACTTCCGTGTTCCTGTCCCTGTGACGTCGGGACGTACGGGTGCCGGAACCGGCGTCAAATATGAAAGTTTTAAAAAATTTAATTTTTTTAAAAACAATTATTACATAGCAAAACATTGCTGTTTCAAAGCATTTCACATACATTTTGTCCCTACTGCTTTGTCCTGTGCCATGCCTGCATTTTGACTGTTCTTTCTGCCTGGAAACTGGGAAAAGTCCATGGCGTCCAAAAAGCGTTCCTTTAGGTCAAAATCGGTTTTAGAGCAGCTAGAGAACAGTGATAGTAAATCAGAACTACTTGCAGAATTGAGTGATAATAATTCGTGGGGAAATTCGTCATCAGACACTGAAAACGATTCAGCGACTTTGCTCAGCGATGTGCGAACTTCAGTGTTTTTGGTTTGATTATATTATTGAATTAAATGTATTATTATTATTATATTATTATTTTTTATGAATATTTATTAAATTATAATTTATGATTTCGCGTTTCAAGTTTTATCACATCCGGAATGTTTACTAGACTCTTGTTCGGACAGATTTCAGTGAGTTATTCCTAAAAATTACAGGCCTACAATAAAAAACTACATATTTCCATGCAAAATTATGCTACCACTTTCAGCACCAAAAATCTGAAATAATCATACCGCCAGGGAGGTTAACAGGTTGGGACTCTATCGCTTCCACCTGGTTCTGGAGGACCATGTGAACCTACCAGAAGCCAGTAGGCAGAAGAGGTGGAGACCTAATCTGCATATTTATGAGAGTCTAACTAATCCTAGGTTTGGAGACCCTGGTATAGTGGTGGACCAGCCCAATAATGTTGGATAGTCAGGCTGGCTGGGGTGTTGGGTGGAAGATGGAGTGCTGAAGAGGCTGTCGTGTCCTGAGAGGGGACCCCTAGGTCTAGGGCTTTGGCCTCTAGGCTGGGCTTGGGCTGGCTCAGGAGGGATTATTCAGCAGTACGGCATGAACAGGATCACGACCTGGGAGCAGTTGGAGAAAGGAGAACAGAGTAAGTACACCAGCACACCCTGGGATTCACAAGGGGAGAGCCTGCCACATGTAGCAAGTGTTTCAAAGGACAGCACTGTGCTTAATCCTTTATCTTTGTCCTGGGAGATCTTCAGAGCAGACAGTAGGGCTGCTAGTGTCTGCAGACTGTGGAGCTGTGAGCATCTTTACAGGGGAGAGGAGACATCTCTGCATGTAGTTTACATGTCAAGCTGATTTTCAGAGGGGGGGGGGGGCAGTGAGTCCCTCACCCAAAAGGGGCTGTTGTTACTGATCCACAAAGATTGATGGCCTTCAAGGAAAAGAACAGTCCAGGATCTGTTTTTGTAAATAGGGTGGAAGTTGTCCCCATGCATTGATTCAGGCATCCCATAATCCCTATTACTCTATCCAAGTTATTTTCTCCTAAGAAAATAACAAAAACCAAGCTCATGGAATGTTCACTGACTGTGGATGAAAGTGTGGAAAATGTGTGTTGCCTGGCAGTGCAGAGCTTATGGTTACCTAAGAAGCCCTCAAGAGGGTAGTATTGTATTCTACGTTCTACGTTTCTTTCATGATAAATTGGATATTTAAAAATCACATAAATTTTGCCTATAACACTTGCTATTTATATTCTCAAAATATGGGAGCCAGTGAAAGGATGGTTGGCATATAATAGTTCTATTACAGCATCTTAAAAAGAGCAATGATTGCTGTGCTATTGTGATTAGAGATGAGCGAATCGAAGTAGGCGAAGTGGAATTCGTTTCGAATATTAGGAAAATTTCGATTCGCGTCGAATCCAAAAATAAGCAGACTTCGGATGCGCGAATCGAAATTTTTCCTAAAATGGCGGCGACATGTGCGGCGACGGAGCGGGGATGTCTGCGCAGACAAGGCGCGCTGACCCATAATGCATTCATTCATGACATGTGATCGCATTAGCCAATCAGCAGCCAGCCAGCCAGCACAGTGTAATGGTCGAGCTATAAATGGCGGCCATTTTAGAATTCTCCATTTGCCTCCAGTCATTCAACAGAGGCAGACCTGGCTGTATGCAGGGAGAGAGTTAGGGACAGAGAAACGTTAGTTAGGGCCACAGAATCGTTACTTTGGGCCATAGAAACGTTACATAGGGCCACAGAAACGTTTACTTAGGGCCACAGAATCGTTAATTAGGGCCACAGAAACATTACTTAGGGACACAGAATTGTTACTCAGGGACAGACAGAATTGTTACTGAGGGATACAGAATTGTTACTGAGGGCCACAGAATCGTTACTTAGGGCCACAGAAACGTTACTTAGGGCCACAGAATTGTTACTTAGGGACAGACACAGAATTGTTACTGAGGGACACAGATTTGTTACTGAGGGCCACAGAATCGTTACTTAGGGCCACAGAATTATTACTTAGGGACAGACACAGAATTGTTACTGAGGGACACAGATTTGTTACTGAGGGCCACAGAATCGTTACTTAGGGCCACAGAAACGTTACTTAGGGCCACAGAATTGTTACTTAGGGACAGACACAGAATTGTTACTGAGGGCCACAGAATCGTTACTTAGGGCCACAGAATTGTTACTTAGGGACAGACACAGAATTGTTAGTGAGGGACACAGATTTGTTACTGAGGGCCACAGAATTGTTACTTAGGGCCACAGAAACGTTACTTAGGGCCACAGAATTGTTACTTAGGGACAGACACAGAATTGTTATTGAGGGACACAGAATTGTTACTGAGGGCCACAGAAACGTTACTTAGGGCCACAGAATTGTTACTTAGGGACAGACACAGAATTGTTACTGAGGGACACAGATTTGTTACTGAGGGCAACAGAATCGTTACTTAGGGCCACAGAATTGTTACTTAGGGACAGACACAGAATTGTTATTGAGGGACACAGAATTGTTACTGAGGGCCACAGAAACGTTACTTAGGGCCACAGAAACGTTACTTAGGGCCACAGAATTGTTACTTAGGGACAGACACAGAATTGTTATTGAGGGACACAGAATTGTTACTAAGGGCCACAGAAACGTTACTTAGGGCCACAGAAACGTTACTTAGAGCCACAGAATCGTTACTTAGGGCCACAGAAACGTTACTTAGGGCCACAGAAACGTTACTTAAGGACACAGAATTGTTACTTAGGGACAGACACAGAATTGTTACTGAGGGATACAGAATTGTTACTCAGGGCCACAGAATCGTTACTTAGGGCCACAGAAACGTTACTTAGGGCCACAAAATTGTTACCTAGGGACAGACACAGAATTGTTACTGAGGGACACAGATTTGTTACTGAGGGCCACAGAATCGTTACTTAGGGCCACAGAAACGTTATTTAGGGCCACAGAATTGTTACTTAGGGACAGACACAGAATTGTTATTGAGGGACACAGAATTGTTACTGAGGGCCACAGAAACGTTACTTAGGGCCACAGAAACGTTACTTAGGGCCACAGAATCGTTACTTAGGGCCACAGAAACGTTACTTAGGGACACAGAATTGTTACTCAGGGACAGACAGAATTGTTACTGAGGGATACAGAATTGTTACTGAGGGCCACAGAATCGTTACTTAGGGCCACAGAAACGTTACTTAGGGCCACAGAATTGTTACTTAGGGACAGACAGAATTGTTACTGAGGGACACAGATTTGTTACTGAGGGCCACAGAATCGTTACTTAGGGCCACAGAATTGTTACTTAGGGACAGACACAGAATTGTTACTGAGGGACACAGATTTGTTACTGAGGGCCACAGAATCGTTACTTAGGGCCACAGAAACGTTACTTAGGGCCACAGAATTGTTACTTAATGACAGACACAGAATTGTTATTGAAGGACACAGAATTGTTACTGAGGGCCACAGAACCGTTACTTAGGGCCACAGAAACGTTACTTAGGGCCACAGAATTGTTACCTAGGGACAGACACAGAATTGTTACTGAGGGACACAGATTTGTTACTGAGGGCCACAGAATCGTTACTTAGGGACAGACACAGAATTGTTATTGAGGGACACAGAATTGTTACTGAGGGCCACAGAACCGTTACTTAGGGCCACAGAAACGTTACTTAGGGCCACAGAATTGTTACTTAGGGACAGACACAGAATTGTTACTGAGGGACACAGATTTGTTACTGAGGGCCACAGAAACGTTACTTAGGGCCACAGAAACGTTACTTAGGGCCACAGAATCGTTACTTAGGGCCACAGAAACGTTACTTAGGGCCACAGAAACTTTACTTAGGACCACAGAATTGTTACTTAGGGACACAGAATTGTTACTCAGGGACAGACACAGAATTGTTACTGAGGGATACAGAATTGTTACTGAGGGCCACAGAAACGTTACTTAGGGCCACAGAAACGTTACTTAGGGCCACAGAAACGTTACTTAGGGCCACAGAATTGTTACTTAGGGACACAGAATTGTTACTCAGGGACAGACACAGAATTGTTACTGAGGGATACAGAATTGTTACTGAGGGCCACAGAAACGTTACTTAGGGCCACAGAAACGTTACTTAGGGCCACAGAATTGTTACTTAGGGACAGACACAGAATTGTTATTGAGGGACACAGAATTGTTACTAAGGGCCACAGAAACGTTACTTAGGGCCACAGAAACGTTACTTAGGGCCACAGAATCGTTACTTAGGGCCACAGAAACGTTACTTAGGGCCACAGAAACGTTACTTAGGGACACAGAATTGTTACTTAGGGACAGACAGAATTGTTACTGAGGGATACAGAATTGTTACTGAGGGCCACAGAATCGTTACTTAGGGCCACAGAAACGTTACTTAGGGCCACAAAATTGTGACTTAGGGACAGACACAGAATTGTTATTGAGGGACACAGATTTGTTACTGAGGGCCACAGAATCGTTACTTAGGGCCACAGAAACGTTACTTAGGGCCACAGAATTGTTACTTAGGGACAGACACAGAATTGTTATTGAGGGACACAGAATTGTTACTGAGGGCCACAGAAACATTACTTAGGGCCACAGAAACGTTACTTAGGGCCACAGAATCGTTACTTAGGGCCACAGAAACGTTACTTAGGGAAACAGAATTGTTACTCAGGGACAGACAGAATTGTTACTGAGGGATACAGAATTGTTACTGAGGGCCACAGAATCGTTACTTAGGGCCACAGAAACGTTACTTAGGGCCACAGAATTGTTACTTAGGGACAGACAGAATTGTTACTGAGGGACACAGATTTGTTACTGAGGGCCACAGAATCGTTTCTTAGGGCCACAGAATTGTTACTTAGGGACACACACAGAATTGTTACTGAGGGACACAGATTTGTTACTGAGGGCCACAGAATCGTTACTTAGGGCCACAGAAACGTTACTTAGGGCCACAGAATTGTTACTTAGGGACAGACACAGAATTGTTATTGAAGGACACAGAATTGTTACTGAGGGCTACAGAACCGTTACTTAGGGCCACAGAAACGTTACTTAGGGCCACAGAATTGTTACCTAGGGACAGACACAGAATTGTTACTGAGGGACACAGATTTGTTACTGAGGGCCACAGAATCGTTACTTACGGCCACAGAATTGTTACTTAGGGACAGACACAGAATTGTTATTGAGGGACACAGAATTGTTACTGAGGGCCACAGAACCGTTACTTAGGGCCACAGAAACGTTACTTAGGGCCACAGAATTGTTACTTAGGGACAGACACAGAATTGTTACTGAGGGACACAGATTTGTTACTGAGGGCCACAGAAACGTTACTTAGGGCCACAGAAACGTTACTTAGGGCCACAGAATCATTACTTAGGGCCACAGAAACGTTACTTAGGGCCACAGAAACTTTACTTAGGGCCACAGAATTGTTACTTAGGGACACAGAATTGTTACTCAGGGACAGACACAGAATTGTTACTGAGGGATACAGAATTGTTACTGAGGGCCACAGAAACGTTACTTAGGGCCACAGAAACGTTACTTAGGGCCACAGAATTGTTACTTAGGGACAGACACAGAATTGTTACTGAGGGACACAGAATTGTTACTGAGGGCCACAGAACCGTTACTTAGGGCCACAGAAACGTTACTTAGGGACACAGAATTGTTACTCAGGGACAGACACAGAATTGTTACTGAGGGACACAGAATTGTTACTGAGGGCCACAGAACTGTTACTGAGGGCCACAGAACTGTTACTTAGGGCCACAGAAACGTTACTTAGGGCCACAGAAACATTACTTAGGGCCACAGAATCGTTACTTAGGGCCACAGAAACGTTACTTAGGGACACAGAAACGTTACTTAGGGACACAGAATTGTTACTCAGGGACAGACACAGAATTGTTACTGAGGGACACAGATTTGTTACTGAGGGCCACAGAACCGTTACTTAGGGCCACAGAAACGTTACTTAGGGACACAGAATTGTTACTCAGGGACAGACACAGAATTGTTACTGAGGGACACAGAATTGTTACTGAGGGACACAGAATTGTTACTGAGGGACACAGAATTGTTACTCAGGGACACAGAATTGTTACTGAGGGACACAGAATTGTTACTGAGGGACACAGAATTGTTACTCAGGGACAGACACAGAATTGTTACTCAAGGACAGACACAGAATTGTTACTGAGAGACACAGAATTGTTACTGAGGGACACAGAATTGTTACTCAGGGACACAGAATTGTTACTCAGGGACAGACACAGAATTGTTACTCAGGGACAGACACAGAATTGTTACTGAGGGACACAGAATTGTTACTGAGGGACACAGATTTGTTACTGAGGGACACAGAACCGTTACTTAGGGCCACAGAAACGTTACTTAGGGACACAGAATTGTTACTTAGGGACAGACAGAATTGTTACTGAGGGATACAGAATTGTTACTGAGGGCCACAGAATCGTTACTTAGGGCCACAGAAACGTTACTTAGGGCCAAAAAATTGTTACTTAGGGACAGACACAGAATTGTTACTGAGGGACACTGATTTGTTACTGAGGGCCACAGAATCGTTACTTAGGGCCACAGAAACGTTACTTAGGGCCACAGAATTGTTACTTAGGGACAGACACAGAATTGTTATTGAGGGACACAGAATTGTTACTGAGGGCCACAGAAACGTTACTTAGGGCCACAGAAACGTTACTTAGGGCCACAGAATCATTACTTAGGGCCACAGAATCGTTACTTAGGGCCACAGAAACGTTACTTAGGGACACAGAATTGTTACTCAGGGACAGACAGAATTGTTACTGAGGGATACAGAATTGTTACTGAGGGCCACAGAATCGTTACTTAGGGCCACAGAAACGTTACTTAGGGCCACAGAATTGTTACTTAGGGACAGACAGAATTGTTACTGAGGGACACAGATTTGTTACTGAGGGCCACAGAATCGTTACTTAGGGCCACAGAATTGTTACTTAGGGACAGACACAGAATTGTTTCTGAGGGACACAGATTTGTTACTGAGGGCCACAGAATCGTTACTTAGGGCCACAGAAACGTTACTTAGGGCCACAGAATTGTTACTTAGGGACAGACACAGAATTGTTATTGAAGGACACAGAATTGTTACTGAGGGCCACAGAACCGTTACTTAGGGCCACAGAAACGTTACTTAGGGCCACAGAATTGTTACTTAGGGACAGACACAGAATTGTTACTGAGGGACACAGATTTGTTACTGAGGGCCACAGAATCGTTACTTAGGGCCACAGAATTGTTACTTAGGGACAGACACAGAATTGTTATTGAGGGACACAGAATTGTTACTGAGGGCCACAGAACCGTTACTTAGGGCCACAGAAACGTTACTTAGGGCCACAGAATTGTTACTTAGGGACAGACACAGAATTGTTACTGAGGGACACAGATTTGTTACTGAGGGCCACAGAAACGTTACTTAGGGCCACAGAAACGTTACTTAGGGCCACAGAATCGTTACTTAGGGCCACAGAAACGTTACTTAGGGCCACAGAAACTTTACTTAGGGCCACAGAATTGTTACTTAGGGACACAGAATTGTTACTCAGGGACAGACACAGAATTGTTACTGAGGGATACAGAATTGTTACTGAGGGCCACAGAAACGTTACTTAGGGCCACAGAAACGTTACTTAGGGCCACAGAAACGTTACTTAGGGCCACAGAATTGTTACTTAGGGACAGACACAGAATTGTTACTGAGGGACACAGAATTGTTACTGAGGGACACAGAACCGTTACTTAGGGCCACAGAAACGTTACTTAGGGACACAGAATTGTTACTCAGGGACAGACACAGAATTGTTACTGAGGGAAACAGAATTGTTACTGAGGGCCACAGAACTGTTACTGAGGGCCACAGAACTGTTACTTAGGGCCACAGAAACGTTACTTAGGGCCACAGAAACGTTACTTAGGGCTACAGAATCGTTACTTAGGGCCACAGAATCGTTACTTAGGGCCACAGAAACGTTACTTAGGGACACAGAAACGTTACTTAGGGACACAGAATTGTTACTCAGGGACAGACACAGAATTGTTACTGAGGGACACAGATTTGTTACTGAGGGCCACAGAACCGTTACTTAGGGCCACAGAAACGTTACTTAGGGACACAGAATTGTTACTCAGGGACAGACACAGAATTGTTACTCAGGGACACAGAATTGTTACTGAGGGACACAGAATTGTTACTGAGGGACACAGAATTGTTACTCAGGGACACAGAATTGTTACTCAGGGACACAGAATTGTTACTGAGGGACACAAAATTGTTACTCAGGGACACAGAATTGTTACTCAGGGACAGACACAGAATTGTTACTCAGGGACAGACACAGAATTGTTACTGAGGGACACAGAATTGTTACTGAGGGACACAGAATTGTTACTGAGGGACACAGAATTGTTACTCAGGGACAGACACAGAATTGTTACTCAGGGACAGACACAGAATTGTTACTGAGGGACACAGAATTGTTACTGAGGGACACAGATTTGTTACTGAGGGACACAGAACCGTTACTTAGGGCCACAGAAACGTTACTTAGGGACACAGAATTGTTACTCAGGGACAGACACAGAATTGTTACTCAGGGACACAGAATTGTTACTGAGGGACACAGAATTATTACTCAGGGACACAGAATTGTTACTGAGGGACACATAATTGTTACTCAGGGACACAGAATTGTTACTCAGGGAAAGACACAGAATTGTTACTGAGGGACACAGAATTGTTACTGAGGGACACAGAATTGTTACTGAGGGCCACAGAACTGTTACTTAGGGCCACAGAAACGTTACTCAGGGACACAGAATTGTTTCTCAGGGACAGACACAGAATTGTTACTCAGGGACACAGAATCGTTTAATTAAAGAGTATGTCAGACAACATGCAGAGGAGTGGCAGAGGAGGCAATGTTTTAGGAGCGAGGAGACGTGGCAGCAGAGGAAGGGGTCGAGGCAGCACTATTCGCAGCCAGAGGCCAGTGCTCCCGGTGTCATCCAGCGGTCGTGTCTCCACCGACAACCCTGCCGTCATTGATTGGTTGGCTCGGTCGTCTTCCTCTTCCCAGGTCACCTCTGACACCTACAGCCAACGGTCGGTGGGTACGTCAGACACAACCGTTAGTTGGCATGGCCCGGGACCAAGCCCACTGAAATCACGTGTCCTCTACCTGCCCCTGTCCTTTGGTGTTCCCTCACCAAGCGAAGTATCGTATGCTGTGGGCTCAGCCCCACTGTACAGTGAGGAAGAGCAAACAGAGGGCGGTCAGGAACGGGGGGAGACATCCGCCTCTTCAGCAGCCAGGCGAAGAAGTAGTGGCGAGGAGAGTGGCTCGGTAGCCGGTCTAGAGACAGGTCTGTCTCCTGACCCACACGCAGCCGAGGGGGCTAGTAGTGAGGCGGAGACCCTAATTGATGATGAGGAGGCTGATCGCACTTGGCAGCCTCGTCGTCATCAGGCTATTGCTTCCGCATCATCAGGAGAAGAGGGTGGCAGCTTGGCAGCGAGCAAAACAGTCGGTGGGTTGCCCAGGAGGCAGCAGGGTTGCAGCAGTGTCAGTGGAGGCAAACGGCCACGGAGTACAGCACCAGCTCCACTGCAGCCTACCACCACGGCCAGTAGTGGTGCCGGTGTGCACGGAGGAAGCAGCAGTCAGCCAGTGAGCAGTATCGGGGGCAAAGTTTCCCACTCGGCGGTGTGGCAATTTTTTGTCAAGCCGCCCGAGGAAGTAAACGTAGCCGTATGTCGACTATGTGGCCAGAAAGTCAAGCGTGGCCAGGGGGCCCATGTTGGGACTACAGCGTTGCGGCAGCATATGCAGCGTCGCCATTTGGTGGCCTGGGAAAACCGTGATAAAGATACGGCGGTTCTGCCCGCCCCAGCCCCCGCTCCATCACCCGCTCCGTTACTTGCTCCGTCACCCGACGTCAATCGCCCTCTATCAGCCAGTCAAGGCTCCAACACCTCTGCTGAGGGGAGTTGTCGCTCGTTGGCATCTTCCGCTCGTTCAGATGCTCCTTCTCCTGCTACTCCTGTTCACGGATTCCGTCAGCAGTCTTTCTTGGAATCCGTTTCCAAGAGACAACAGTTTGCGAGCACGCACCCGACGGTGTAAAAGCTGAACGTCCTCCTGTCCAAGTTGCTGGTGCTGCAGTCCCTCCCTTTCCAAGTGGTGGACTCAGCACCTTTCCGAGAAATGATGGCTTGTGCCGCGCCGCGGTGGAGAGTGCCAAGCCGTCATTTCTTTGCCAAAAAGGCAGTGCCAGCCCTGCATTCACATGTAGAAGAGATGGTGGGCCAGTCTTTAAGCATGTCGGTCTCTGCCAAAGTGCACGGCAGCGCCGACGTGTGGAGCTGTAACTACGGTCAGGGACAGTACATGTCATTTACGGCCCACTGGGTGAACGTGGTGCCGTCACAGCCGCACCAGCAACTTGGACAGGTCACGCCGCTTTTGCCTCCACGTTTGCACGTCCTTGGTCCACAAAACATGTCCGCCTCTACCACCTCTTCTTCCTTCGTGTCCTCAGCCGCCACCCCCGTGCCAAGTCCCATTACCCGACCGGCATATCACATGTGCAGGGCGCAACGGTGTCACGCTGTGCTGCACCTGGTATGCCTTGGCGAACGTAGTCACACAGGGGAGGAACTTCTCAGTGTAATGAACAGAGAAATCGCAAGATGGCTGTCTCCGCGCAAACTCAAAATCGGAACCATGTTGACCGACAACGGAAAGAACATGGTGTCTGCTCTGCGTCAAGGAAGGTTGTGCCATGCGCCATGCATGGCTCACGTGTTCAATCTGGTTGTCAAGCGGTTCCTAAAATCCACCATCCCACTGCAAGACATCCTTAAAATGTCACGTAAACTTTGCATGCATTTCAGCCATTCCTACACCGCAAAGCACACCCTCCTTGAGCTGCAGCGGCAGAACGGAATTCCACAGCATCGCCTGATCTGCGACGTTGCAACAAGGTGGAATTCAACCCTACACATGTTAGACCGCCTTTACGAACAGCGAAAGGCCATCACCGATTTCCTGATGTTACAAGCGGATAAAGGTACTCCCCTGTGTAACTTCGATGTCAGCCATTGGCAGCTCATGCGTGACACCTGCCGCTTGCTCAGGCCCTTTGAGGAGGCCACGCTATTCGTGAGTCGCCAGGACTATGGGATGAACGACGTCATTCCTCTGTTGCACGTCCTGGAACAAATGCTGTTAACAATGGCTGGTCAGGGTGCGGTAGACGTGGCGCACAGATCTCAACGCCACATGACCCCTGTGGGGGCAGGACAGGAAGAAGAGGAGGAGGTAGAGGAGGACATTGGTGCTCAGGAATTATTGAGTGAAATGGGTGGTTTTTCCACTCAGCGGACAGGAGTGGAGGAGCAGGAGTATGTGGTAGAGGAGGAGGAGGAGGAGACAGAGGACCCAGACGCACCGTGGCAGTATGCTGTGGAGATGGAGGCAGGGAGTCCCTCGCATTCCTTGGCACAAATGGCCCATAGCATGCTCGCTTGCTTGCGTAGCGACAGCCGAATAATAACCATCAGACAGAGGGATGACTTTTGGCTGTCCACCTTGTTGGACCCTCGCTACCGTTCAAAAATGGTGGCCTTTTTCACACCTGCTGAGAGGGAGGCCAAAATAACGTACTATAAAAACCACCTATGTAGTCAGTTGGTCTCTGCCTTTGTGCGCCAACGTCCATCCTCAGACATTGTGGGCCCTATGCGCTCGCGTTCCGCTGCCATGGCAGCAGGGGAGGGGTGGGGTGGTAGGAGCAGTGGTAGCTCCACCAGCAGCGGCTGCCTCAGTCTGCAGTCGATGATGAGTAGCTTTCTTCACCAGCGCAGTGAGGAAACTACTAACCAGCCGCAGCAGCAGCAGCATCAGGTGGACCTGGAGCAGGACCTCAAACAACAGGCTTGGGCCTACTTGGACAGCACCCTGCCAACCGAGGTAGACAATCCCCTTGACTATTGGGCAACGAAACTTGACCTTTGGCCCCAACTAGCTGAATTTGCCCTTGAAAGGCTGTCATGCCCGGCCAGTAGCGTGGCATCGGAGCGCGTGTTTAGTGCGGCAGGAGGTATTGTAACTCCGCGGAGGACACGACTGTCCACCCAAAGTGTGGAGAGACTCACGTTTGTGAAAATGAATCAGGCGTGGATTAGTCTGGATTTCAAACCACCAGTTCCTGACACAACTGATTAAATCCGCCATGAATCATGCCCCAAACATGTGCCACTTTCAGGTCTACTCACACTGCTGGTGTGTTCCATTTTTTGTCATAGGGTGCTGGCAGATTACGGGTCTCCCATAGCTGCTGCCAGGCCCCTAATCTGCCATGGGCCCCTATACCGCCTCCTCATGCTGCTGCCAGGTCCAGAGTCTCTCATGGGTCCCTGTACGGCCTCCCATTGCTGCTGTCTCCATCGCCACACTCTGCCATGTGCCACTTTCAGGTCTCCTCACACACTGCTGGTGTGTTGAATTTTTTGACATAGGGTGCTGGCAGATTACGGGCCTCCCATAGCTGCTGCCAGGCCCCTAATCTGCCATGGGCCCCTATACCGCCTCCTCATGCTGCTGCCAGGTCCAGAGTCTCTCATGGGTCCCTGTACGGCCTCCCATTGCTGCTGTCTCCATCGCCACACTCTGCCATGTGCCACTTTCAGGTCTCCTCACACACTGCTGGTGTGTTCAATTTTTTGACATAGGGTGCTGGCAGATTACGGGCCTCCCATAGCTGCTGCCAGGCCCCTAATCTGCCATGGGCCCCTATACCGCCTCCTCATGCTGCTGCCAAGTCCAGAGTCTGTCATGGGTCCCTGTACGGCCTCCCATTGCTGCTGTCTCCATCGCCACACTCTGCCATGTGCCACTTTCAGGTCTCCTCACACTGCTGGTGTGTTCCATTTTTTGTCATAGGGTGCTGGCAGATTACGGGCCTCCTATAGCTGCTGCCAGGCCCCTAATCTGCCATGGGCCCCTGTACCGCCTCCTCATGCTGCTGCCAGGTCCACAGTGTCTCATGCCATGTGCCACTTTCAGGTCTCCTCACACTGCTGGTGTGTTGAATTTTTTGACATAGGGTGCTGGCAGATTACGGGCCTCCCATAGCTGCTGCCAGGCCCCTAATCTGCCATGGGCCCCTATACCGCCTCCACATGCTGCTGCCAGGTCCAGAGTCTGTCATGGGTCCCTGTACGGCCTCCCATTGCTGCTGTCTCCATCGCCACACTCTGCCATGTGCCACTTTCAGGTCTCCTCACACACTGCTGGTGTGTTCAATTTTTTGACACAGGGTGCTGGCAGATTACGGGCCTCCCATAGCTGCTGCCAGGCCCCTAATCTGCCATGGGCCCCTATACCGCCTCCTCATGCTGCTGCCAGGTCCAGAGTCTCTCATGGGTCCCTGTACGGCCTCCCATTGCTGCTGTCTCCATCGCCACACTCTGCCATGTGCCACTTTCAGGTCTCCTCACACTGCTGGTGTGTTCCATTTTTTGTCATAGGGTGCTGGCAGATTACGGGCCTCCTATAGCTGCTGCCAGGCCCCTAATCTGCCATGGGCCCCTGTACCGCCTCCTCATGCTGCTGCCAGGTCCACAGTGTCTCATGCCATGTGCCACTTTCAGGTCTCCTCACACTGCTGGTGTGTTGAATTTTTTGACATAGGGTGCTGGCAGATTACGGGCCTCCCATAGCTGCTGCCAGGCCCCTAATCTGCCATGGGCCCCTATACCGCCTCCTCATGCTGCTGCCAGGTCCAGAGTCTGTCATGGGTCCCTGTACGGCCTCCCATTGCTGCTGTCTCCATCGCCACACTCTGCCATATGCCACTTTCAGGTCTCCTCACACTGCTGGTGTGTTCCATTTTTTGTCATAGGGTGCTGGCAGATTACGGGCCTCCCATAGCTGCTGCCAGGCCCCTAATCTGCCATGGGCCCCTATACCGCCTCCTCATGCTGCTGCCAGGTCCAGAGTCTCTCATGGGTCCCTGTACGGCCTCCCATTGCTGCTGTCTCCATCGCCACACTCTGCCATGTGCCACTTTCAGGTCTCCTCACACACTGCTGGTGTGTTGAATTTTTTGACATAGGGTGCTGGCAGATTACGGGCCTCCCATAGCTGCTGCCAGGCCCCTAATCTGCCATGGGCCCCTATACCGCCTCCTCATGCTGCTGCCAGGTCCAGAGTCTCTCATGGGTCCCTGTACGGCCTCCCATTGCTGCTGTCTCCATCGCCACACTCTGCCATGTGCCACTTTCAGGTCTCCTCACACACTGCTGGTGTGTTCAATTTTTTGACATAGGGTGCTGGCAGATTACGGGCCTCCCATAGCTGCTGCCAGGCCCCTAATCTGCCATGGGCCCCTATACCGCCTCCTCATGCTGCTGCCAAGTCCAGAGTCTGTCATGGGTCCCTGTACGGCCTCCCATTGCTGCTGTCTCCATCGCCACACTCTGCCATGTGCCACTTTCAGGTCTCCTCACACTGCTGGTGTGTTCCATTTTTTGTCATAGGGTGCTGGCAGATTACGGGCCTCCTATAGCTGCTGCCAGGCCCCTAATCTGCCATGGGCCCCTGTACCGCCTCCTCATGCTGCTGCCAGGTCCACAGTGTCTCATGCCATGTGCCACTTTCAGGTCTCCTCACACTGCTGGTGTGTTGAATTTTTTGACATAGGGTGCTGGCAGATTACGGGCCTCCCATAGCTGCTGCCAGGCCCCTAATCTGCCATGGGCCCCTATACCGCCTCCACATGCTGCTGCCAGGTCCAGAGTCTGTCATGGGTCCCTGTACGGCCTCCCATTGCTGCTGTCTCCATCGCCACACTCTGCCATGTGCCACTTTCAGGTCTCCTCACACACTGCTGGTGTGTTCAATTTTTTGACACAGGGTGCTGGCAGATTACGGGCCTCCCATAGCTGCTGCCAGGCCCCTAATCTGCCATGGGCCCCTATACCGCCTCCTCATGCTGCTGCCAGGTCCAGAGTCTCTCATGGGTCCCTGTACGGCCTCCCATTGCTGCTGTCTCCATCGCCACACTCTGCCATGTGCCACTTTCAGGTCTCCTCACACTGCTGGTGTGTTCCATTTTTTGTCATAGGGTGCTGGCAGATTACGGGCCTCCTATAGCTGCTGCCAGGCCCCTAATCTGCCATGGGCCCCTGTACCGCCTCCTCATGCTGCTGCCAGGTCCACAGTGTCTCATGCCATGTGCCACTTTCAGGTCTCCTCACACTGCTGGTGTGTTGAATTTTTTGACATAGGGTGCTGGCAGATTACGGGCCTCCCATAGCTGCTGCCAGGCCCCTAATCTGCCATGGGCCCCTATACCGCCTCCTCATGCTGCTGCCAGGTCCAGAGTCTGTCATGGGTCCCTGTACGGCCTCCCATTGCTGCTGTCTCCATCGCCACACTCTGCCATATGCCACTTTCAGGTCTCCTCACACTGCTGGTGTGTTCCATTTTTTGTCATAGGGTGCTGGCAGATTACGGGCCTCCCATAGCTGCTGCCAGGCCCCTAATCTGCCATGGGCCCCTATACCGCCTCCTCATGCTGCTGCCAGGTCCAGAGTCTCTCATGGGTCCCTGTACGGCCTCCCATTGCTGCTGTCTCCATCGCCACACTCTGCCATGTGCCACTTTCAGGTCTCCTCACACACTGCTGGTGTGTTCAATTTTTTGACATAGGGTGCTGGCAGATTACGGGCCTCCCATAGCTGCTGCCAGGCCCCTAATCTGCCATGGGCCCCTGTACCGCCTCTTCATGCTGCTGCCAGGTCCACAGTGTCTCATGCCATGTGCCACTTTCAGGTCTCCTCACACTGCTGGTGTGTTGAATTTTTTGACATAGGGTGCTGGCAGATTACGGGCCTCCCATAGCTGCTGCCAGGCCCCTAATCTGCCATGGGCCCCTATACCGCCTCCTCATGCTGCTGCCAGGTCCAGAGTCTCTCATGGGTCCCTGTACGGCCTCCCATTGCTGCTGTCTCCATCGCCACACTCTGCCATGTGCCACTTTCAGGTATCCTCACACACTGCTGGTGTGTTGAATTTTTTGACATAGGGTGCTGGCAGATTACCGGCCTCCCATTTCTGCTGCCAGGCCCGTAATCTGCCATGGGCCCCCGTACCGACTCCTCATGCTGTGACGTTGCAACAAGGTGGAATTCAACCCTACATATGTTAGACCGCCTTTACGAACAGCAAAAGGCCATCACAGATTTCCTGATGTTAAAAGCGGATAAAGGTACTCCCTGTGTAACTTAGATGTCAGCCATTGGCAGCTCATGCGTGACACCTGCGCTTGCTCAGGCCCTTTGAGGAGGCCACGCTATTCGTGAGTCGGCAGGACTATGGGATGAACGACGTCATTCCTCTGTTGCACGTCCTGGAACAAATGCTGTTAACAATGGCTGGTCAGGGTGCGGTAGACGTGGCGCACAGATCTCAACGCCACATGACCCCTGTGGGGGCAGGACAGGAAGAAGAGGAGGAGGTAGAGGAGGACATTGGTGCTCAGGAATTATTGAGTGAAATGGGTGGTTTTTCCACTCAGCGGACAGGAGTGGAGGAGCAGGAGCATCTGGTAGAGGAGGAGGAAGAGGAGACAGAGGACCCAGACGCACCGTGGCAGTATGCTGTGGAGACGGAGGCAGGGAGTCCCTCGCATTCCTTGGCACAAATGGCCCATAGCATGCTCGCTTGCTTGCGTACCGACAGCCGAATAATAACCATCAGACAGAGGGATGACTTTTGGCTGTCCACCTTGTTGGACCCTCGCTACCATTCAAAAATGGTGGCCTTTTTCACACCTGCTGAGAGGGAGGCGAAAATAACGTACTATAAAAACCACCTATGTAGTCAGCTGGTCTCTGCCTGTCTGCGCCAACGTCCATCCTCAGACACTGTGGGCCCTGTGCGCTCGCGTTCCGCTGCCATGGCAGCAGGGGAGGGGTGGGGTGGTAGGAGCAGTGGCAGCTCCACCAGCAGCAGCTGCCTCAGTCTGCAGTCGATGATGAGTAGCTTTCTTCACCAGCGCAGTGAGGAAACTACTAACCAGCCGCAGCAGCAGCAGCATCAGGTGGACCTGGAGCAGGACCTCAAACAACAGGCTTAGGCCTACTTGGACAGCACCCTGCCAACCGAGGTAGACAATCCCCTTGACTACTGGGCAACAAAACTTGACCTTTGGCCCCAACTAGCTGAATTTGCCCTTGAAAGGCTGTCATGCCCGGCCAGTAGCGTGGCATCGGAGCGCGTGTTTAGTGCGGCAGGAGGTATTGCAACTCCGCGGAGGACACGACTGTCCACCCAAAGTGTGGAGAGACTCACGTTTGTGAAAATGAATCAGGCGTGGATTAGTCTGGATTTCAAACCACCAGTTCCTGACACAACTGACTAAATCCGCCATGAATCATGCCCCAAACATGTGCCACTTTCAGGTCTCCTCACACTGCTGGTGTGTTCCATTTTTTGTCATAGGGTGCTGGCAGATTACGGGTCTCCCATAGCTGCTGCCAGGCCCCTAATCTGCCATGGGCCCCTATACCGCCTCCTCATGCTGCTGCCAAGTCCAGAGTCTCTCATGGGTCCCTGTACGGCCTCCCATTGCTGCTGTCTCCATCGCCACACTCTGCCATGTGCCACTTTCAGGTCTCCTCACACTGCTGGTGGGTTCCATTTTTTGTCATAGGGTGCTGGCAGATTACGGGCCTCCCATAGCTGCTGCCAGGCCCCTAATCTGCCATGGGCCCCTATACCGCCTCCTCATGCTGCTGCCAAGTCCAGAGTCTCTCATGGGTCCCTGTACGGCCTCCCATTGCTGCTGTCTCCATCGCCACACTCTGCCATGTGCCACTTTCAGGTCTCCTCACACTGCTGGTGGGTTCCATTTTTTGTCATAGGGTGCTGGCAGATTACGGGCCTCCCATAGCTGCTGCCAGGCCCCTAATCTGCCATGGGCCCCTATACCGCCTCCTCATGCTGCTGCCAGGTCCAGAGTCTCTCATGGGTCCCTGTACGGCCTCCCATTGCTGCTGTCTCCATCGCCACACTCTGCCATGTGCCACTTTCAGGTCTCCTCACACTGCTGGTGGGTTCCATTTTTTGTCATAGGGTGCTGGCAGATTACGGGCCTCCCATAGCTGCTGCCAGGCCCCTAATCTGCCATGGGCCCCCGTACCGACTCCTCATGCTGCTGCCAGGCCCGTAATCTGTCATGGGCCCCTGTTGTCGCTTGTTGGCATATTCCGCTCGTTCAGATGCTCCTTCTCCTGCTACTCCTCTTCACGGATTCCGTCAGCAGTCTTTCTTGGAATCCGTTTCCAAGAGACAACAGTTTGCGAGCACGCACCCGACGGTGCAGAAGCTGAACGTCCTCCTGTCCAAGTTGCTGCTACCAGGCTCGTAATCTGTCATGCGCCCCTGTACCGCCTCCTCATGCTGCTGCCAGGTCCAGAGTGTGTCATGGGCCCCCGTACCGACTCCTCATGCTGCTGCCAGGCCCGTAATCTGTCATGGGCCCCTGTACCGCCTCCCCATGCTGCTGCCAGGTCCAGAGTGTGTCATGGGTCCCTGTACGGCCTCCCATTGCTGCTGCCAGGCCCGTAATCTGCCATGGGCCCCCGTACCAACTCCTCATTCTGCTGCCAGGCCCGTAATCTGTCATGGGCCCCTGTACCGCCTCCTCATGCTGCTGCCAGGTCCAGAGTGTGTCATGGGTCCCTGTACGGCCTCCCATTGCTGCTGTCTCCATCGCCACACTCTGCCATGTGCCACTTTCAGGTCTCCTCACACTGCTGGTGGTTTCCATTTTTGTCATAGGGTGCTGTATGGCCTCCCATTGCTGCTGCCTCCACCGCCACACTGTGGCTCCACACTCTGGTTTTTGCCCCGTGACTGCCGAAATGAGTGAAGTGTGCGGTGATTCTAAGATCGACGGCACTCATCTGCATGTCATACTGACTGTCAGTATTATTTCTCTTCCCCAGCAGACTCCAAGGGCATTTAAATTAAAGGTACAGTGTTCTGCACTAATATAAAGTCTCTCTGAAGCCTAGAAACACCCTTTTATAAGTTAAATTCGCAGCGAATATATTCGACTCGAATCGAAATTTTTCCACGAATTCTCCGAATCAGTCGAATCGAATTTTTGAATACTTCGCTCATCTCTAATTGTGATACACCCCCTCCCTCCTAAGTCCAACCCCATTTCTGCTCATTGCCAAGCAGTGAAGACTACTTAATTTAACCCCCCTGGCGGTATTCCCGAGTGTAGCTCGGGGTAAAGTTTCAGTACCACAAGCGGTAACCCCGAGCTACACTCGGGCTTACCATGCGGCGCTGCTCCGGGATCCCTCGTTCACTTACCTTGTCCTTCGCACCCGCGATGTCCCTCCTGCAGTGTCCCCGGCAATGTCCTCCAGTGGATGCCGGCATCTGTCATCTGGGTTCCATCCCCTGCAACGTCAGGACGTACGGGGACGGAACGGCGGGAAATTTGAAAATGACAAAAAGTGACATTCACTAAATACACTAAAATCACATAGTAAAACATTACTGTATCAAAGCATTTCACATACATTTTGTCCCGAGTGCTTTGTCCTGTGCCCTGCCTGCATTTTTACCATTCTTTCTGCCTGGAAACTGAGAAATGTCCATGGCGTCCAAAAAGCGTCCCTTTAGGTCAAAATTGCTTTTAGACCAGCTAGAGAACAGCGATAGTAAATCAGAACCACTTGCAGAATTGAGTGATAATGATTCGTGGAGAAATTCGTCATCAGACACTGAAAACGATTTTGCGACTTTGCTCAGTGATGTGCGAACTTGGCGCTATATTTCAAATTTCAGTGTTTTTGGTTTGATTATATTATTGAATTAAAATTATTATTATATTATTATTTTTTATGATTATTTATTAAATTATAATTTATGTTTTCGTGTTTCAAATTGTAACATACCTGGGATGTTTACTAGACTCTTGTTCGGACAGATTTCAGTGAGTTATTCCTAAAAATTACAGGCCTATAATGAAAAAAACATATTTCCATGCAAAAAAATGTACCGCTTTGAGCACAGAAATATGGACATAATCAGACCGCTAGGGAGGTTAACAAAGAATATTGATTGCAGGTAATATAAAAAGATAGAGAAAATAAACCCAAAACATCACATTCTAAATGTTCACATTCTAAATAGGTCTTAATTGTTTGTAAACAGGCATGATTTTAGCATCAGTGTAATGTTCATTCGTTTTTATTTTTGAAATTTGAAAAAAAAAACAGAAGCATAACCATTTTAAGCTAGTACCTGTGTTGGTTTGATCTTTGATTATAGAGATTAAAAAGCAGGTCCTAAGCATATTTATAAACCGGTGAATGTGACATTCACCAAACCATTACTTCAGGTGACTCAGCCACTATCATTTAAAACACAAACACCAAGAAGATACACCTGCAGTGAATGTTTGCTGAATGTTAGATTAACTAAGTTTTCAATATACCCCTCAGTGTTTTTTTTTCTTTTCTTTTTTTAATTAATTAAGGAAAAAAACCTTTTCTGAAAAAAAATTAGGTCAGCTTGTTTTTTTTGCATCTGCAAATGTTAGCACACAAAATATTGTAAGATAAATATGTGTTCATATAATTTTTCTTCTGATAAAAAAAAACACCTTTTTTTTTCTTTTGAAAGTCTCAAATTAATTTCAATATAATAAAGAAAAATATATTAAAACTACTTTGTTGCAACATTGGAATGCAGAAATCATTATTTTCATCAAGTAAAACCAATATTTATTTTCATATATCTTCCTGTCTATAGCCAGAAATAGTAGTATAGCTTTCTGGGAATTTACTGTAAAAGTCTATGTTAATGGATGGTATCAATGACCCACATTACAATACTTGGATGGAAGGCTATACGTTAAAGGTAAGAATGCAGGGCAATTTATATATACATATATATATATATATATATATATATAATTTTTTTTTTTATAGAAATAGTACTAAATATAGCAGAAAAATTGCTTATCTGACCCCAATTTTCCATACTTAAAACCAAAATATATATTATAGATTTACTACAAAATCAATTTAATGAGTTAAAAATAATCATGTTTGTCATCATGTAAAGGGTATATATAATATTGCCTGTTGTCATATCTTGTATACATAACATTATTTATGCTACTTGTTTGCTTGAGAGTTTCAAGGTTACCTCCCAGGCCGTTCTGAAGTTAGAGAGTTTGAAATACCATAATAATAATTGCTAGAAAAGAAATATTTATCTGTTACTCTGTGGGAGTGAGAGGACTTGGAGATGTGTAGGCTGGATCTCTCTCTGTCATGCTTTTTAATAACAAAATGGGAGAACTTTTGGTATGGGAGGTTGAGCCAAAGAGACTTGTATGACCGAAAGGTTATTTAGAGAGATGAAAGTAAGGCTTCCTTCTGTCTTTATTGCTGTCAGCACTTTTTAATGTCAAACTTTGTGAATGATTGTCCAAGAGCTGAGCTGGTATTTTTTTTTTTGCCTAAAGTTTCCCAGGATTGTGTGATGTATTCATTGCTTTATAATTAACGTGGAATCCAGTGCGGGTGGGCTATTGCATTACAGAGTCCTTAAAGTGGCTAGTCCCCATCATTGTTTTCTGACGTCTGTCTCTGTTATGACAAGACTCATTCTGCCACAAAGGGGATATGCAGAAATCCTGCAAGATTGTTCTCTCCTATCCAAACACTATTGGAAATCAGTGAAAAAGGGAAGGGGATCACCCGCGAGTTACCTGGAGAGCTGCCAGAACATTTTAAAGGTGATCTTATCCAAGATTTGGGCTTAGTGAAATGTGCTTGTCATGGAACACAAAGCACATCGCAAATGGCTCATTAAAAGTGACTAATTTGATAAGAAAAGCTTTACACAATATTTTAACAGAATGTAATGCCGTATGTTGAGCACTTTATGGATGTCAGCATTTTTTAATATGAACTTATTTTACAAATGTATATTGTTTTTCTAGTTCCTCAATTTTTTTAAGTGTTGGACTTTTTTAAATTTAATTTTAATATTGCATTAAAGTGTATATAAAGCCAAAACTTTTTTTTTTTAATTTAAAATGTAGAGGAGTTAGTCCCCCTCTACATGTCCCAACTGGGGATATTCACGCCCTCACTTGGTCCTAGAAACCATTGTCTCTGATTCAGAAAGTGATGGGAAATCCAATATTTTTGAGTTGTCACAAGAACAGGAGCTATGGGGAAATCTTTTTATGGGGAAACGTGTTCTAGTGACAACTGTCTACGATTGGGATATCCCTTCACCATAGAGAGATCTTCTCTCACTTCCTGCTCTGTCCATGGAACAAGAAATGAAGTCTTCCTGATGAAAAAAAAAATGGTCAGGGGTCTTAACCATTCCTTACTAAATTCAAAACCATTAAAAAGTTGGCTTTACATATTTTTTAGATCCCCTTGGTTGTTTTAAAATTTTTGATAGAGAGAGTTCTCATCTCTTCTTGAAAACAGGTATTTTGTATATATATATATATATATATATATATATATATATTTATTTATTTATTTTATTTTTTATTTTTTTCTGGCAGATAACCAAAGGGCTCCACCATTAAATAATACTAAATATTGTAGTTAAGTGCATTTCCTGTTTGATTTTCCTTGACAAGGCATTGAGCAATCATGAGTTTACACTGGTCACTGTTACTAGTTTTGATTTTCAAGATTTGAGTTTAATAAATGCACTTTAGATGATGGTGGTTTTAAAGGATGAATACCAGACAAAGGATCACAACACCCCCCAGATTAAAGTCTTCCCTAAAGTTTAAAATGAAATTTCTATTTGAAAAATTATAGAAAAGAGAAGATTGATATTTTTAGAAATATGTAGAGCAAGATCTAATACAATTAGCAGAAACAGTGAAACTGATGTGTCTAGAAAACAATTTAACATGAGTAAACAGGAAAGAGAAGCATTAACGTAGTTAAGGATATTACTGCCATCACAAATAATATGTTAAAAGCTTGTGTGTCTTAAAGTAGACCTAAAGTCGAAACTTTTTTTATTTTGGATAGAGTGAGGGAGAGTTATAACCCCTGATGTTTTTTTTGCCATCTGTGTCCCATAGGGGAAATTTCCCTTCACTTTCTGTCCCATAGCCAAAACAGAAAATGAGAGGAAATGCTGCCAAAGTGAGGGAATCCTGGGGTGTCACCAGGGTTACCAGAACTAGTGTCCCTACTGGAAGTTATCCCCCCTATTACTGTTCTGATGTCAAGCCAAAATTTGGAATTTTCTTTCAATTTTATTGATCATGGTAAACAGGACAAACAGGGAGAGTGAGTCTCCCTAACGGGTGCACAGAAAGCAATAAAAACTGGCAGGTGTTCTAATCCCTCTCCACTCTATCCAAAACTGAAAAGTAAACAAGTGCGGATAAAGGCGGTGCAGTGGTGGTTCTTAATACAGGGGATTATGGTAGAGAGGCCTTAAAGTATAACTAAAGGCAAAACTTTTTTCCCTTTTGGATAGAGTGCAGAGGGATTAGAACACTTGTCAGTTTCTATTGCTGACTGTGTCCTCTTTATGGAGATTCTCCCTCTCTATTTGCCTTTTTTACTATCATGGAAAATGAAGGTAAAAGAAAATCCCAAATTATTGGTTGTCGCTAAAACAGTAATGAAGGGGAAATTGTGCAATGAAGACACAAGTTCTGGTGACCTTGGTGACAACCAGAGATTAACTCACTTTGGAGGCATTTCCCCTCACTTTCTGTTTTGGCAATGGGACATAAAGTGATGGGAAATCTCCCCAATGGGACAGAGATGGCACAAAAGCCTTACAGGGGTTATAGCCCACCTTTACTCTAAAAAGAACTTTTGCTTTTAGTTATACTTTAAGACACACAAGCTTTTAACATGCAGCCAAAATCATTATCAGTGGAACAGTGTCATTGACCATTAGGCAAAGAAACTCTAACTTTCCCAGTTGTTCTTATGTTCCATCATCTTCTGAAACTGTACACATTGGGGTATCTGATTCCCTGGCAGTGGTGGGTGCAGGGATGAAGATATTGTGATGATTGTAGCAAAGACTAGTAGGTGCAGCAGCTGTGGCACATAACTGACTGAAGATCTAAATATATCAAGGGTGGCATCTTGCACAATTCTCATCCAAGCACCCCTGGTAGTGGAGACATGAACAAGTCAATCAAAAGTCAAAACTATATGATCCATAGGTGGTAAGTGATAAATGATTGATCCACTTAAATTAGGATTTAATATGGATTTCCTAGATTACTTTGCAGCAAGACCATGTTTGTGGTCAATCACTGATTCATGCAGGAGACCTGATCTGCTCTCTGACTGACATTTATGGGAACATAGAGTGTAGACTCTCTGCTGTTTCTAACCGATTGAAGTGGGAAAGACCAAATAAGAATTTCACTTTTCTCTTTTAGTAGACCAGAGTGAACTAATAAAGACCTCTTTATTGCTTTACTACATCACAAACATCTACCTGGTTAAAGGATTTCACTGTGTTTTGTGATGTTTGTTCATCAGCAGTAGTGAGTGCATTGTCAGCAGCAATGCAGACATCACAAACACTTTTTCCCATCTGTGAAGCCTCTGTGATGGAACTACATGGCAGAAAGGGGTCAGAGGCTTTTTGCTTGACAGAACAACACCTACTAAGAGAGAAACAATCCACCAAATTCACCACAACGCTCCATGCAAAACTAGACAATATTACAATATCTGCAATAAATGCTGTGTGACAGAGTAGCCTTATTGCATACCCACTATTTTGTATATTGTAAAAGATTTATAGTATACCAATCATTAAAATGTCAAATAAGCTTTAGCATGTTAATGTTATTTAAAAAGTATTTTTCAATACTTGAAATCGTTTAGCTTTTATTAAGATAATACCTGGTGATCCTGATGTGGGATGAACTTGGGTTCGTTCTGAACCCAGAAGTTAGGTGCATTGCTGGGCCAATAAGCTGAGGATAGAAGATTTCAGTCTGATCATATTAGGCCACTGATGTCCTGAGCAGGGGCGGAATGACAACTCATGGGGCCTCCGGGCAATAGGGGATCATGGGGCCCCTGTGTCCTTGTCCAAACTCAAAAAAGCCTATGAAAAAGGTACCAGGGGCATCTCATGGAGCCCCCTACTGACCCCAGGCCCTCGGGCAGTGCCCGAGTTTCCAAATGGTCAGTCCGCCCCTGGTCCCGAGCATCTCCACCCTTTTTTACATGCAGCTGTGGGATGGGGAATCTCCCACCTGCAGTTCACTGTGCCAGCATGGATGTGATCATGTGATAGTCTCCTGTGGGTTCAGGGGAGCCTAGCTCATCCTTGATCTGATAGAGACCAAAAGTGGCTATTTTAGCACACATTATGCTGCCATAGCCTGCTGTTATTTCCTCACGCACACACCTAACTTTGAAAAAAAAAACCTACATTGTTATCATGCATAATCACATCTCTAGGTCTACTTCTGCATATACATGAGATTCCTAGCATAATTTCTGGCAGGTTTTAAGGTATACCTTCTAGGTAATAGCAGGCATCTAAATGTTGTTTTCCTATCTGAAAGGCACTATAATAAGTTAGTAAAACAAATCTTCCCAAAACAATGGGAAATTCCACTTTTAATGGGATCTCGTATGGTTTTGGACAATGACTTAGACTATTGGGTAGCTATATTCTGTGGGGAAATAGAGGAACAGTTAGTAGAAGTCAAACTTTTGTTAAAAATGGCATAAGAGTTGGCCCATAAAATGCCTGTGAGAGGATCACTTAAGTCAGGGGTGTCCAAACTATGGTCCTCCAGCTGTTGAAGTACTACAAGTCCCATCATGCCTCTGCCTCTGGGTGTCTTGCCTGTGGATGTCAGAGTCTTACAAGTCCTCATGGGACTTGTAGTTCCTCAACACCTGGGGGGCCATAGTTTGGACACCCTTGACTTAAGTGATCAAAAATCTAAACATTCCATTCTACAAGGTTCCTTTAGCCAACAGGTAATGATTGGGTCAACAGAATCTATATCTTATTATGATAACGCTCTTCCATGCATTAAACATAAAGTGATGGCTTGGTTGGAAGATTAAACACAAACGTAAAAAATATTTTGTAAAATCATTTTATAGTGAGATTGATATATGGCGATCCCCTTTAAGGAGCCTCTTAATATTGCCTCTAGAACTGGAAATAGGACGTTACCTCCTACAGAAATGTAATTGAATGACTCAAACCATGCCTATAGTATATCTATTTTTATGGTGGAAAAGAAAATGATAAGAAATTCTAACTTTTACACACACTAACTGAAACAAGAGGTGAGGAGAAATCTTCCAATAGGGACAGCTGTTTTGATAACAACTGTCTAAGAGGGGATTTCTCTTCATTTTGGAAAGAACTTCCTGTTGTGACTTTCCTGTGCAGATGTAAACATGCAAAGCAGCCACAAGGAACACCAACAAGCCACATTTGCTGTTAAATATATTGTAAATATTCACACAGAAACACATGGTGCAAACTCTGACTTGCTTACCCCTAGTTCTAGATAATGTAGATCACTGGTAGGGAGCGCAATCACTATGCACAATTCTGCATACGCTGCACTTGTCTCTCCTACTGCAGGGCCATTGAGGCATACACTAATGACCCCAGTAGTAATGGCACCACTTGCTAACTTTCATGCTGCGCAACAAGACCAGCCTGGACCAGGGAGAAGGACTAGATTTGGCAATATGTTTTAGGTTTTTCCCATACTGTATTGTAACTATACATTTGTACTAATGTTTAAGCCAAGCCTGAAAGAAAATGTGTAGTTTGTTTACCTATTTTCTTTCCTTCTTTATTTATTATGGTTGTAGTCTCACAACGGGAAGTAAGTTGAGATCTTTCTTAGACCATTGTCACCAGGACCTCATTGTCCTCATTGAAAGATTTCTCCTCACCTTCTGGACCATAAGCAATGATAACACTTTTGATTTGTTACCACTTGCTGTCCTGGTGACAATGGTCACCATGACAAATAGAAAGACCAAAGTCGCCCAATAGGGACACAGACAGGAATAAAAACCTGACAGAAGTTTTAAATCTTTCCTTTTTATCTAAAAAGAGTTTCAGTCAGACAGCGCCATCATCAAGTCAGACTGCTAGAACTGTGCTGGCTCTTTAGATAACTTATAGTGCTCTTGGAATCCTTTGTTAAAGGTTTGTGTAAATCTACAACAAATTTAAAAGCCTATAAACTGTAAATGAACAAATAAAATAAAACTGGCTCAAACCACCGTAACCGCTTTACCACTGCCCTATAGCAGAAATACTGCTACATGGCGGCAGGGATGTGCAAAATCACACATATATATATATATATATATATATATATATACGTGATTTCGATTTCGTGTTTTCGGGTAGGGGGCGCGCGAGAGCCCTACGCACGCCCGCATTCGTGGCCTTGGCTGTCAATCATCAGGTCCTGGACGTTAATTACTCGCTGGCACCCAGTGCTCAATGAGTAATACCGACGGGGGGAGAGAATTGTATGTAAACAATACAGTTTTCTCCCCTGTCATCTCCAGCACACTGCTTTGTATGGCTCTGCATAGTAGAGCCATACAAAGCGGTGTGCTTACAGTGGAAAGCACAGACACAGACCCATAGTAAAACACACACAGCACACAGTTAACCCTTTGATCGTCCCAGATGTTAACCACTTCTTGCCCAGTGCCATCAGTACAGTGTCAGTGCTTTTTATTAGCACCGGTCACTGTATTCGTGCCACTGGGGATATCAGTGACACCAAGTCAGTACCCCAGTAACAGAATGCCTGCCACAGTCCCACAATTCCGCTATAAGTTGATAATTTTTTTTCCCTCAAAATTGTTGGTCTTTTTTTTGTTTATAGCACAAAAAAAAAACGCACAGGCGATCAACTACCACTGAAAGAAAGCTCTATTTGTAGAAAAAAAGGATGTAAATTTAATCTATGTACAGTGTTGCATGACTGCGCAATTGTTAGTTAAAGTAATGCAGTGCCTTAACTCAAAAATGGCCTGGTCAGGAAGGGGGGTAAATCCTCTGGAGGGCAAGTGATTAAAGTAGCTGTAGCTTTAACTGAATAACATTTAATAGTGTATGCTAAATACCTCTTTATCATAAACAGCCATTATAAAAATTTTGTTCATCTTTTCTGTCACCTTACTGCTGTTGATCTTCTGCAGCCTCTATGAAGCCATTTCCCATCAACATGTGGGCACTCCAGTGATAGCCATATGTCATTTTTTAGGGACGGTGGGTTTCCTGATGGTGACAATTTTGGACCATGCCTGAATAATGTGCATTAAAACATCCACTTGTGTTATCACCCAGTAACAGAAAGTGTCTGATTAAAGTATTTACCTCATAAAACAACCCATAAAGTTTATTATAGAAATAAAATGCAAAACATTTGTGTATAGATAAAAAAAATATTGTTTCCCTGTTTTTGAAGTGATCACATACCCTCTAAGCTCCTTATGCAGCTGAGAACAGAGAGCTGGGGGAAGAGAAACCACAGGACATTGAACTTCCCAGGGAATGGCTCTACGGAGGCCAGGGGTGGGGTGTCAGTAGAAGTGTGATCATTGGAAGAGAGCAGGCTAAGTCCACAGCACAGCTAGTGAACTGACCATGCTGTGCTCTCATGCCTAGTGTAGTCAGTTTTTAATAGGAAAGCAGAGGAGCTGGCAGGAGCACCAGGGATTTCACACAAAGGAAGCAATACAAAGAGAATGGGAAACTTTTTCATGCAAGTACATGGTACAGCAGGCACATATCAGGAACATGAAATATTGGGTTTACATACTCTTTAAGGACCTTCATGACACTATCACCAGGTATTATTATATATTGAAAGCTGAAGATTTAGACCTTGTTCACAAGGGGTGTGTTAAGCGTATGCCCATGGAGGGCTGTGTTTACCTACACTTACTACAGGTGTTCCGTACATCTTCATGCAGGCAGTCCAATTCAATTCAATTGGGACACAGTGGATGCATGGACAGAGAAGCTGCTCTCAATCTGGCATCTGTGCAGGTGTAAAGTGAAACAAAAAAGAAAGTGCACCAACCTTGCGCATTACCTCAGTAAACCATAACTTTTATAAATTCAGAATGATACTCATCTGTGCAGGTGTGGGCGCATGACCCTAAATGCACACTGTCCGCATTGGACTGCCTGCATGGAGAAGCATGGAACACCTGTGCATCCCCGTGTAGGTAAACGCAGAGCTCCACGGGCGTACGCTTTAGTATGCCCCGTGTGAACGAGGCCTAAAAAGTATTCGAAATGGCTTTTAAAATGACATTAACATGTGAAAGCCTATATAAGATTTTAGTGACTGTACTATACTCAAAATACAAGAAATCTAGACTCTTGCGATGTGCTGATGTTATATGTCATTATGTAATATTTTATAATCTGGACACAGTGCTTCAAGTTACAAATTCCATGTCATATGATGGGAATTCTTATGATCTCCAAGGAGAGTAAGGGAGAATAAGAGAAAGAAAAAGAGAAAAAGGAGTAACTGAGTTATGTGTAAAAACTACTGCATATATTAAAATAGAGAAAGAAAGACACTATATTTAAAATAAAATGGAGACATGTAAGCACCACTTTCTCCAGTTTTTTTTTTTCTTTGAATCATCTGCAGACCTATAGATACATTTAATGTGTGTGTTTGTGTGTGAATAGTAGCATATGCAAGTGCAAATTTGGCTTGTGTGTGTTCCTTGTGCCTGCTTTGTGTGTTTGTGTCTGCATATGTATGTAGAGAGCAGCTTTGTCTGTTTTAAGCACCTTTTGAATATATTTGTCACAGCTCATTGAGTCTCTTAACAACCCAGCACCAAACCTCCAATCCTCTCTTTGCAACATGGTTACCTTATTACATAAAAGGGAAGGAAAAAGAGGAAAGACAATGAACTGGCATCCTATAGCACTCCCAAAGGCTCTACGACATCCTAATATAACAGATCACTCAGAACATCTCATTAGTTTGGAAAAAAAAAGAGAAAGTTTTTAAAGATTTTTCTTTCCTCCCTGTACTTTTGGTTTTTAATGTTCTCACCAAACGCAGTCATTTTATTTGATCTTTCCACTCCTTGCATGTAGGAAGCTAGTTAATGGCCCATTAAACATATTAGGACAGCTCTGCAGCAAGCAGCAGCACTTAAGACAGAGACAACAAGAAACAACAGGAGAAGTTTGAATTTCTGGAGGAGAGAAAAAGCCCTCAAGAAACAGATTAACAAAATACAAAAAAAGAACTCATTTAAATTAATTTGTTAAATGATGAAATGAACTTTGAAGCTAAGAGCTGATTTTTATTTTTAATTTTTTCAACAAAATATAAATAGAAGATATGGCATGAAAATCACAGCATTAAAAACATTGTGTAGGCCATAAGTCAATTAGATTCATTTCACACTTCTTTTAAAAGTCAAGTATAACTCTAATTTCATTTTGTATATTATTTTGGCTTTTTATTTTTTTTAGTTGCTTTAAAAAAACAAGCACTGGCATCCCAACCAGGACATCATCTGCATGGAGTTTACATGTTCTCCCTGTGCTTGTGTGGGTTTACACACGCTAAAGACATGCTGATAGGTTAATTGGCTCCTATGTAAATTGCCGATAGTATGTGTATGTATGCATGTGAGATAGGAACCTTAGATTGTGAGTTCCTTGAGGGTTGGGGCTGATGTGAATCAGCCCCCATCAACCATAGCACTAAGGTCACTGACAGGTAAAATGAACATTGATTATCTCGTTATACTCGCACCTAAAATTTAGTGGGATATATTAGGCAGCAAGTAAGCATGTTGTCCATGAAGTTGGTGTGTTAAAAACAGAAAAATTGGCATCTAGGTTTGTAGTATATGGGGCTGCATATCTGTGCCCATACTAACCTGTGTTCACAGCCAAAAGTACCTAAAATGGGCACGTGAGCATCAGAAATGGACCACAGGGCAATGGAAGAAGGTGGCTTGGTCTGAGGCAGTGTGATGCTTTGGACAATGTTATGCTGGGAAATCTTGAGTCCTGCCATTCATGTGGATGTAGTTTGACATATACCACCTATCTAAACATTGTTGCTAACCAGGGCTTTTTTCAGCTGAATCTTGGTGGAACTCAGTTCCACCACTTCTGGCTCAGGAGTTTGGCTTCTGTGTTTACAAGGGATAACTTTTCTCCCGGCTGCTCCCACAGATCGGTTCTCCTCACCAGACCCCACTAAGTGCAGGACAGGAACAAGGGAGATGCAGATGTCCGGGGTGCGGTGCAGTCATAGGTGGGAGGGGTTGCATGGTAGGCTATGCCCTCTGTGAGCTCTTTTTTTTCTCTGGTGTCTGGATGCCGATGCCCTCACTGGATGATCTGAAGAGGTGAGAGAGGAAGAGCCACCTACAGCGTGCAGGGAGATAATAGAGCCTACTGCTTGCTTCAGCTTAATATGGCAACAAAAGTAAGATACGAGAAAGATGGTGGAGCTTTTAAGGAGTGGGGGAGAAGATGAGGGCAGTGGAGAGTGGGTTCTGTGCAGAGGACAGAGCTGAAGAGGGGTGAAAGTGAGATGTTGATGGGGGATGCAGAGGTAAGTGGCTGTGGAAGAGGGCTGAACTCTGCACTCTGTATGTAGTGCATCCCTGAACTCTGCACTCTGTATACAGTGTACCCTTGAACTTTGCACTCTGTATGCAGCATACTCCTGAACTCTGCACTATGTGTGTATCACACCCCTGATCTCTGCAATCTGTATGTAGTGTACCCCTGAACTCTGCGCTCAGTGTGTAGCGCATTCATGCACTCTGCACTCTGTGCATAACGCACCCCTGAATTCTGCACTCTGGTATTTATTGACCCTGTAAGACCCTCCTATTATTAGTGAGCCACTACCTGGCTCAACAAACTTTGAATGAAAAATCTATAGTGCTTGGTGGAAATTTGTTGGCTGAACAGTGACTTTGGCTGGCCATACATTATACAATTATCTGCAGATTTTTGGTTTAGATTTACCAAAAACCTAAACAACACTTTCAGTTGTATCCAATTAGGCAGACCCTTGCACTACATAGTTGAAGGTAAATCTAAAGGAAATTGGGCAGAAAATCTGCAGATAATTGTATAATGTATGGATCTAATCAAATGCAGTCACTGTTCAGGTTTTCAGACAGCCACAGGTGTGTGGAACAATTGAAAATTAGGTGCTGGATTAAAACCATCAGTAGTTCTGACAATTTGAAGAAAGGGCACAGTGGCTCTGATGTGGCTCTGATCAGGCTGCTCTCAACAAAAACATGTCCCAAGGGCAGGGAGTCCGGATGTGAAGATTCATATTTACAAAATCAAATGAGAATGCCAAACAAAAGTACTTAAAGTCTAAAGACTTTTAATGTTGATATTTGCTTTCGAGGAGATAACACAGACCAGCCAACGTGTTTTGGGGATTCAAAGGTCTCCCCCTTCTTCAGGGCTTGAATGTGATGGTGAGATTGGAGGACTAGTGAGTGGCATAATTACCAGGATTTAATTGTTTGCTGTATAAAAAAATCAGAGGTGTCAAAGATCAGGGGATCAATGGATCCATATGGAAGCATGAATGGCTAACCTTAGTAATACATAAATGGAATACTTCCAGGCATGTATTACCTCTCACAGAGATCACAGTAGTCCTCCTGACAATCCTTAAACTGCTTTTCTTTAGAGAAGGATGAAGCCATCTTTGTTCAGACATTATCCAGATACAGCTTCTACTCTCTGGACCCTCTTGCTGTATCCTCTGACTTTGTGTTTGCTACAAAGTTACAGTTGCAATCATCACAGTGGGACTAAGGAAACGCTTCCTCCTGCCTGCAGTAGACCACGACATCTCCCTCATGAAGGCAAAGTCAATTGACTGGAGATCAAGGTCTGCTTTTAAAGGTATAGCTTTTTACACTACTGCAATATTTAGTAACACCAGAAATTTATTTATATGCACTGTTAAAGTTACTTCAAAGAGAATCAGTTTTGAGAAGTTTGAGTGGCTTGGAGAAAGAGATATGTGTCCCTTTTTCATTTGGAAAGGTTGGAAGTCGGTTAGCAAATGTTATTAACATATTCCAAATTGTAACACTAAGAGTTCTTTTATAGTAGAAAAACACGTACTAATAGAACGAGTCAAGATTGATTTATTGGTTTGCACTAAAAGACATTCTTCGCATTTCAGGGGCTATAAAGCACTCCCCTTATGGCCCTCGAAATGCGCTGGAAGTCTTTTAGTTCAAACCAATAAATTAGTTTGAACTATTTTATGATTTGATCTGGTGCTCCTGCTTTTTTTTTTCTGGTAACTTGCTGGACGCCCAGTGGATGGTAGGACTGCATGTTTTCAGCATCCTAACCTGAGCCACCAAGCTCTCATTTTTATTTTCATTCTCATTATCCTCATATGAACTAAGGTTAAAGTCCCAGTGCCCGCTGGATGCTTATTCTTTGTTGGAGTTGCTTTATGTTGGCTGTGGTGGCCTGCCATGTCCAGAGTTGGCATTATGAAAAGGCACTAAGAGACCTTCCCAATGAAGTGCCCCCTACATAAACTTCATAAAGCATATCCCATTACATAATCCAAAAACCAGTGCCCTTCCATTGAGGGTGGTACGGGGTTTTCCACTTATTATTGTCATTGCCCAGAGAGTCCACTGTCAGGAATAGAGATGAGCGAATCGAACCAGGCGAACCGGAATTCAATACGAATTTCAGGAAAAATTCGATTCGCGTCGAATCCGAATATTTGCCTACTTCGGGTGCGCGAATCGGATTTTTCCCGATCAGCCGGCAAAAGTGTCCCTGCAGAGAGCTCCGCTATTTCTGACATTTCTCTGACAGTTCCTTCACATGTACAGCGGTTGAAACATTGTATCTATTAGTTTCCATTTAGGATACAGATGTTTCAACCGCTGTACATGTGAAGAAGCTGTCAGAGAACTGTCAGAAATAGAGGAACTCTGCACATACACTTTTTGCCGGTTTGGAATTCTTATTTTCATCCTACTTCTTCTTCTTCTTCATCCACATCCTCATCCTCAGAAGAAGAAGAAGAGGATGAGGATGAAGAAGAAGAAGAACAAGAAGAAGAAGTAGGATGAAAATAAGAAGAATTCCAAGCCGGCAAAAAGTGTATCTGCAGAGCTCCTCTATTCTGCAGATACACTTAGAGGAGCTCTGCAGATACACTTAGAGGAGCTCTGCAGATACACTTTTTGCCGGCTTGGAATTAATCTTATTTTCATCCTACTTCTTCTTCTTCTTCTTCTTCATCCTCATCCTCAGAAGAAGAAGAAGAGGATGAGGATGAAGAAGAAGAAGAAGAAGTAGGATGAAAATAAGAATAATTCCAAGCCGGCAAAAAGTGTATCTGCAGAGCTCCTCTAAGTGTATCTGCAGAATAGAGGAGCTCTGCAGATACACTTTTTGCCGGCTTGGAATTATTCTTATTTTCATCCTACTTCTTCTTCTTCCTCTTCATCCTCATCCTCATCCTCTTCTTCTGAGGATGAGGATGAAGAAGAAGAAGAAGTAGGATGAAAATAAGAATAATTCCAAGCCGGCAAAAAGTGTATCTGCAGAGCTCCTCTATTCTGCAGATTCACTTAGAGGAGCTCTGCAGATACACTTAGAGGAGCTCTGCAGATACACTTTTTGCCGGCTTGGAATTAATCTTATTTTCATCCTACTTCTTCTTCTTCTTCTTCTTCATCCTCATCCTCATCCTCAGAAGAAGAAGAAGAGGATGAGGATGAGGATGAAGAAGAAGAAGAAGAAAAAGTAGGATGAAAATAAGAATAATTCCAAGCCGGCAAAAAGTGTATCTGCAGAGCTCCTCTATTCTGCAGATACACTTAGAGGAGCTCTGCAGATACACTTAGAGGAGCTCTGCAGATACACTTTTTGCCGGCTTGGAATTAATCTTATTTTCATCCTACTTCTTCTTCTTCTTCTTCTTCATCCTCATCCTCATCCTCAGAAGAAGAAGAAGAGGATGAGGATGAAGAAGAAGAAGAAGTAGGATGAAAATAAGAATAATTCCAAGCCGGCAAAAAGTGTATCTGCAGAGTTCCTCTAAGTGTATCTGCAGAGCTCCGCTATTTCTGACAGTTCTGTGACATTCACTCCATACAGCGGTTGAAACATTGTATCTATTTGTTTCCATAAATGGATCCATTTATGGAAACAAATAGATACAATGTTTCAACCGCTGTATGGAGTGAATGTCCCAGAACTGTCAGAAATAGGCTATTTCTGACAGTTATGGAAACAAATAGATACAATGTTTCAACCGCTGTATGGAGTGAGTGTCCCAGAACTGTCAGAAATAGCCTATTTCTGACAGTTCTGGGACATTCACTCCATACAGCGGTTGAAACCGCTGTATGGAGTGAATGTCACAGAACTGTCAGAAATAGACAGAAACTGTCACAGAACTGTCCTTCTTCTCATCCTTCTCCTTCTTCTCATCCTTCTTCTCATCCTTCTCCTTCTTCTCATCCTTCTCCTTCTTCTCATCCTTCTCCTTCTCCTTCTTCTCATCCTTCTCCTTCTTCTCATCCTTCTTCTTCTCATCCTTCTCCTTCTTCTCATCCTTCTTCTCATCCTTCTCCTTCTTCTCATCCTTCTCCTTCTTTTCATCCTTCTCCTTCTTCTCATCCTTCTCCTTCTCCTTCTTCTCATCCTTCTCCTTCTTCTCATCCTTCTCCTTCTTCTCATCCTTCTCCTTCTCCTTCTTCTCATCCTTCTCCTTCTCCTTCTTCTCATCCTTCTCCTTCTTCTCATCCTTCTCCTTCTCCTTCTTCTCATCCTTCTCCTTCTTCTCATCCTTCTTCTCATCCTTCTCCTTCTTCTCATCCTTCTTCTCATCCTTCTTCTCATCCTTCTCCTTCTTCTCATCCTTCTCCTTCTTCTCATCCTTCTCCTTCTCCTTCTTCTCATCCTTCTCCTTCTTCTCATCCTTCTCCTTCTTCTCATCCTTCTCCTTCTTCTCATCCTTCTCCTTCTCCTTCTTCTCATCCTTCTCCTTCTCCTTCTTCTCATCCTTCTCCTTCTCCATCTTCTCATCCTTCTCCTTCTCCTTCTTCTCATCCTTCTCCTTCTCCTTCTCCTTCTCATCCTTCTCCTTCTTCTCATCCTTCTCCTTCTTCTCATCCTTCTCCTTCTCCTTCTTCTCATCCTTCTCCTTCTTCTCATCCTTCTCCTTCTCCTTCTTCTTATCCTTCTCCTTCTCCTTCCTCATCTCCAAGGGCATTTAAATTAAAGGTACAGTGTTCTGCACTAATTTAAAGGCTCTCTGAAGCCTAGAAACCCTTTTTATAAGTTAACTTCGTAGCGAATCAGCCGAATCGAATTTTTGAATAATTCGCTCATCTCTAGTCAGGAATCAAAGGGCGAATTGCTGAAAGTCCCTGTTTATAAATGATGACATCATCTCAAATGGCTGAATCAAATACAGTAGCACTGTAGTACTGGGGCACTGAGTATGGGTGTATGGCCATGATTGTGTGTTATCTTCCACACTTTGTAAATGTTTATTATGTTGTGCATTAAATCCAAAGTATATGTCTATTCTATATATTTATGCAGTATAAGTACCCGTAATAATAATAAATTACAGTGACTATTTACTGTATTCGTAAGTATATTTCCTGTGACAAAGTCTACTTTTCTTGGGGCAGAGGTGCAATGACTATTTGGACACTTTCTATTTGTCTTTAGAAGGAAGAAGTAGTAAATGTGCTGTGTACTGGAATATCTCACAGCTTATCAGGTAGTGAAAGGTTGGTTAATAGTCGTTATTTATACTGAGTGTGCAGAGTGTTGAAGCAGTGCTTTATGGCCTGTGGTTTATCACTCACAATAAGAACCACGTGATCCCATTAAGATGCTTCTGCAGGAAAAAAAGTAAATTAATATTTCTTTTATTGTTATATGTTTGCACTCTGCTAAGCCATCCTATGCTATAGTTTCACTAAAATATAACAGTCACAAGAAAGTCGAGCTTGTAATTGTTTATTTGATTTTATTGAAGCAACCTGGGTAATCCAAGATCCTACTGTCTCTCACAATATATTACTGCAGTGCACTCATGTGTAATTAGCTCAATGGAAGGTGTTTAATGCATTTACAAAGGATATACTTTTAACTCATTTGTTACCATGGCACATGCAAAATACCTATACTAATTCATGTATGTCAGCATCACACAATATTTATGTGAGTTTTTTTTATTTTAAGCCAAACTCAATCTAGATATAACAAATACTCATGAATACAGTTATATATTCATGAACAAAATGTACAAGTATTTTACAGAAAAACATTTTTACTGAAAGATTTTACAGAAATAATTATAATATCAAAAATGTACACCATAGCCAGTTACAAATTATGTATAAAATGTAACTAGTCTAAGTATATTTTGATACATTTGATCTAGTATCAGCCTCTTGCAACCCCCTTTTACAGAAGATTCAGACTAGATTCAGAAAGGTTCAGTACTAGGAGCAAATCAGGTGCATTGTAGTGCATGTGCAGTGACAAAGGAAAAGGTGGTAGGAGTAGAGAGCAGAGCGATAAGGTTGCCAGTCTGCTCCTAATTCCTCACAGATTAGTTGCAAGAAGAGTGGTGACCAGGGGCGGACTGACAACTCATGGGGCCCCCAGGCAATAGGGGATCCTGGGGCCCCCGTGTCCTTGCCCAAACTCAAAAAAGCCTATGAAAAAGGTACCAGGGCATCTAATGGGGCCCCCTACTGACCCCGAGCACTCGGGCAGTGCCCGAGTTTCCAAATGGTCAGTCCGCCCCTGGTAGGGACCTAGCTATCTTGCTTAGATACAGCAGAGAAAATTCAAGTCACCAACCTGTGTTTGCTGTGTGGCAGTGCTGTATGTCTCACGACTCACGAATATAATTGCAAAATCACTGGCAGGTGGGGGAAAAAAAATGGTGGAAATCACTCGATTCTCGACTATACAGGTTGAGGGGCTCCAGGCAGTTCTTGTAATGCAGAGGAAACTGGTTTATCAGTTTCCTCTTTAGTTTGTAAAGCCCGTTTTGGGACCTGTGGCCTGGAGATTTCTAAGAGATTTGGGAGGGATGAAATCTCCAATCCTGGGTCTAGGTTTTGAGAGCAGCCAGCACACTGATTGCGATGGTGTTTGCAGGCCTTTTTGTAGAGACCCAAACCAAGATTCTGGGCTCCACCCCGGCAGACAGGAGGTCATTGCCTGGAGTCAGGTGAAGTGGAAGCCAGAAGCAGCAAGGGGCTGCTAGGGGCTAGCTGTGTGTTAAAGGCCCTTTTGGAAGGAGTCTGCAGGAGACAGCGGTATACCTAAGAGAGCGAGAAGGCTGAATATCATTTCAATTGTTTGATGGTGGATACCCCTGCATGGGAAGCATTTTTATTATTGAACTTTCTCTTAAATAAAATTGGGCTAAAAGGCCTTAAAAGGAAATAAAGTGAGTGGCTGTGTGCTGGAAAACTTTACCATTTGATGTGAGTTCCCACAATATATATATATATATATATATTAGACAGAGAGAGAGAGAGAGAGAGAGAGAGAGAGAGAGACTAATTTTTTTCTGCTATTTCTAGTCTGTCATTTATGATTGTAAGCTCCAAGGAGCAGGGCCCTTATTTAGCCTTAATAGTGCTTGGATATCTATAGACATCATAGTTCCACATAGGATCCACTATGCTGAGCCTCTAGTATGAAAACTCTTGATTAAATGCAAGTTACAGTGGTTCTAAAGTCACAGCATTTTTTTACCTTAATGCATTGTATGCATTTAAGTAGAAAACACATCACTATCTTTTCTCCACCCCTTCTGTCCCTAAACCCTCACCTGGTTTGTCTCATCGTTCTAGCGCTGTCCCGGTTGCAGCAGTTCTCCTCCACTTCCCGGTCTCACCAGAGACTCAGGCATAGGCTCCTGCAGGGAGCAGGGAACGAAGGTGGACACACACAGCCTGGATTGGGAGCTTGCCCACATGGGTGCCCTTATAGCAAGGAGCGGACAGTACCGGCGGGTAAGGATCTGTTCTGTGCATTATTGCACAGAGCAGGTACAGTAGGTATAAAATCTTTTTAATTTTAAAGGAAAAAAGTTTTGACGTTAGTATTACTTTATTAATGACTTACAGCTGAATTCCAGACAGATGTTTTAAAACACCAATGAATGCATCTATGTATTTCATTAAAACATCACTAAATAGATTTTTAAAAGAAATTATTCTAAGTATATGAATTTGTTTTAATATAACCTCTTGGGATGGGCTAATATTGCAGCATTCCAACTAGGAAAAGGAGTGGCAACATTAGGAAACAATCTGTCACCCCCACAGTATGTGCTTAATGCTGCCATGCAGAATCTTCCTCATTTGACAGTCAGCAACCAGAAGAATACTGCTCTAGACATAATGATGTAATGAGAAGGGTGTGTGTGGACTGAAAGCTTCTGAAGGAGACCTGATTGCTGGAAACAATGTGTATGTAGCACCTCCATAGATAGCTAGGGGGAGCTAGATTAGGTTTTCAGCTAAACAGGCTGAATAGCAGTCTGGGTTGGGTTAGCAGCGGTTATTTCAGGTCAGGGCTGAGTGGCTCTGCAGGTCAGTTCCTTGACAACTCCCCCTGCTCTAGAATCTTGAACCAGTGGGTGGGGGTGAAGAGGGGCTGGTCTGCACACTTGGAGGACCTTGGCCAATCCCCAAGCAGGAGACTTGGGGAGAACAACTTAGGAAGCAGGGAAGGAGCCAGCCCAGCGTAAGGCCTGAAGGCAGCCACCAACCCACATGCTTGCAGGAGAGGACTGAGGGAGTAATCCCACACCCCCTTGGCCAGTTAAGAGGAAGGAAGCACTCTGGTGGGAAACTGAATTAGTTCCTTGCCTGGGACTGTTCACCTTAAAGTGGCAGACACTTGATCCCCTGCCAAGTGATTCCTTCAAATAGCTGGATAGAGGAGGGTTATCTAAGAGTCTGGGTTGGTACACCAGGAGAGTCTGGATATCTCTTGAAGAAAATTATTTTTCTGTGTAAAGACTTGTACACAGTTCCAGGAAGTTGTCCTCAGTTGCAGTTCCCTTGGGCATCCCATACACCCCTCATCCCATCCAAGTTCTAAACTCCTTAATAAAATCACAAAGCCAAGTTCAAGGACTGGTTACTGTCTTCTGGATGAAAGTCTTTGAGGATTGAGTGCTGCCTGGCTTTGCAAGAATATAGGGGGACCCAAATCTCTAGCAACTCCTAAGGGGGTGATGCTACATGTAAATACTAATTTTTAACTTTCAGAACTCTCCTGAAATATGCCACTATCTTCTATAATATGCAGGTTTCTAAGGCAGCAGGGTAGCACACCCTTGGAGCATGGTAAAAAGACTTTGAAAGCCATGGCTGCACTCAGGTAACCACCTTACCTGTTCATGCTTGACCAACCATATGTATAGTGGTTTGAAGTGGTTCTAAAGCCTAAACATTTTTTTAACATAATGCATTCTTTGTATTAAGGTAAAAATATTCCAGTAACTCTATCGCCACTCCCCCCTCCCCCTTACACCTACCTGAGATCTCGATCTAGTGCTGTACCTAAATGTACCAAATCTCCCCATTATCACAGGCTTTGCTGAGGCAGCCATTGGCTCCTGCTGCTGTCAGTCAACTCTTGTGATGAGGAAGTTGAGGGGCAGGGAAGAGCTGCACTGTGTGTGTGTATGGCACTGGCCGCGTTGCTTGGGATTAAGCCTGCATCTGCACTCCCAGAGCAAGCAGCTTCCTATGGTGGCACTCAAAGAAGAGGAGTTGTCTGCAGCTCCAATGGGGTCCCCAGAAGAGGAGGATTGGAGGAGAGAAGCATAGGATTGCACAGAACAGGTAAGTATAATATTTTTGTTATTTTAAATGAAATAGAGTTTGCAATGACTTTAACTGCAGTCTTTCTATTTTTTCACCAACCACAGCCAAGCAGTGAATATGCCATATAATAGGATCAATTCACAAAGCTAACACACCAGGATAAGTATCATTAGGCTGGCATTTGTGAATTGAGCATAATTTGACCAGTCATTCTTACTTTCAAAGGCACACCTATAAGTCCCCATTCACACATTTTTTTTTGCTCATTTCCCTACACCTGACTACGCCTAACTACACTCAACATGCAGAATTTCATTCTTTATAATTGTCTTTGTTCACACTTGTATGCTTAGTGGTCCTATGCTTTATGCCCTACACCTAAAAAAGTACATGGCATTTTTGGTCACATAGACTTTAATAGAAGTGCCTGCAAAGAGCACATTTTCTTGCATTTTAATGCTCTTCTCCCATTGACGAACCCAGTAAACAAACTCCTGAAGCTTGATGTGCAAAAACACTTAAAAATGCCTGTGTATTTACTGTGTTCTGAAGTATATTTGATAGAATGGTAATATATTTGAACCCCTTCTTGTCTGTCTCTGTCCCTAGGGAGATTTTTCCTCTCTGTTTTTCTTAGGTGACCACTATCACCAGATGCTGAAAGTTAGTGTACCACAGACCTCAGACTGGTCTGGCTGATTATAGCCCCAGACTATTATTACACCCCTCAGCCGCATATTGGCTATTCTCCTTGCCAGGGATTGGCTGAGGCTGTATGAATATGCAAGTGAGAGCATGCCTCTTCCACCCACTAAATTTTGGAACCTACTAGAATGTAGGGGAAAGCAGTCAGCCTGCCCCAGCAGAATCCAGAACAGCCAAAAGCAATCAAACCTCTCTCCACTGACTACAGGTGAGCCAAAAATGAAATTTACCTCAAACTGTTGGCAATCTGGCTAGGAGGGTGCTATGCGAGGACAACTAAACATTTTGGGTTGTCATCAGCACAGGAATAGAGAGGAATGCGTCAAATGGGTATACTTGTTTTGGTGACTTTTTAAAAGGGAATTTTTCTTACTTTGAAGAGATTTCCTCTTACTTCCTGTTGTGTCTACAGAACAGTAAATAATGGGAAATCTATCCAATGGAACACAAATGGCAAGGAGAAAAAACTAACAGGAGTTTTATCTAATCCCTACTTAATTATATCCAAAATGAACAAATATATTTTTGCTTTGGATATAATTTATCGGTTTCATTCATCATAGTTTCATTGTGCCTGCAATGATTTCTTGTGGATGCACAAATTAACTCACATTGGCAGTATGGAAACTGAACTATGGGTATCTACCAGAAACTTCTGGTCTAGATGCTACTGATATAAATGTCAACTAGAACCAATTAAGCTGGGCATACTCTGTATGAATTTCAGGTGGTTCTTGAGCAAGTGATCCAAATTTGCTCGGTGGGTGGCCCTGCCAGGCGCATCCTACTTGACAAAAGTTGATCATTGGAGGAGCCTGCTAGAAAATATCTGGCCAAACTTCAGCTGCATCAAAGTTTGGGTGAGATTAATCCATCTGCACTATATAGGGTGGATGGGTGAACTGTTAGCTTTTTTGTTCAGCCTGCAGGCTGAATTAAAACCCCCCAAAAAACTATAAGTGTATGGCCAGATTTAGACTGGAGATGACAGCCCCTCCTCAATTTATGGGAAGAATTTAGCAACTTACCCTGTGCTTATAAAACTCCCCTTATAAACTACACTGGTAGTGCAAAATAGCCAGGTTCCTATATTGGGCTAGTGTTTTGAGAGGGGATCCCCATCCTGAAGCACCCTCCCAGTGTTAAAGGGGATATTAACTGGTGTCAGCATGGCAGGCGATTCACATGCTTGCAGTTTTTTGGACAAAAGGCCAGCAGCCCATATTCCCACTGTGACAAGCCTGTATTATTCAAAGAGAAACTCCCATGCTGTTTTATTGTATGAAAACCTATTTTAGAAAGACAAAAAAGATCAATTGGAGAATTATGTTGTATTTGTGGATATCCACGAGCCATGAATCGGCCCGATTTGTATTGTTCTTAAAGTTTGAAGCTCAATTTGCTGACTTGTACAATTCCAGCTGAGATTTGATAAGATGATCCTGCAGTATTAAAAATAATTTCTTCCCCCAAGGCAGTTACAAAACCTGCATGCTGGCAGCATCTCCGTACACAGAGCATTAGTCATTCTTTAGGAAGACTCCTTGGAGCCAGGCATAATTGGAAAACATGCAGGTCACAGTAGATGGCCCTGCCTCTACTGACTGGCACAAAAAGCCTTGGCTCATGCCATGTAACAACCCCTGACCAAATGCCAAGAAAAATGTTATTTGTTTATCAAATGAAAAGCTTGGTTGATACAACTGATCCATCTGCTATAACACACAATAATACTTTTACAGACTGTGTCATATTATACACATGAATCACAGAAGACCATAAGGTTCTCAGACCCAAATGTGAGACAATGGAAACTGTATAAATTGACAGAGATCCAAGAATCTTCAGATTTTTTTTTTAATCTTAACTTCCTAAACAGAGACAGTGACATGCAAAAGGCTTAACAGACCAGATTTGTTTCCCTAAGCCAATTAACTGCAAATTGTAAAGCAAAAACTTTTCAATCCTGGAGAGCCAAGCTTGTCCTGTCGTATGATTAGTCGTGGTTCACTGCGCAAATGTCAGACAAGATATGTATCAGAGATTTCTTGTCTGCTTTGACCTATGAAAAAAGGAGCTATTTGTTGTCTGATGCATACATCTGCTTATTTGTTGTCTGACTGTAGTTTATTTAGATTTTCCCCAAATCTAATCATAGATATGCTAATATTTTACACACTAAAGTATCAGGAACCAGTAATCAACATGGGAGATGCATAAAAGTGAAACAGTTTAGCTATGCAACCTCCGGAAAGCGTACAAAGGATGGGCAATTTAATGTGTGTTTAATTGGCTTGGAAGTTTAAGGTTGACTGCTTGTCTGCGGAAAGCACTAAACCATTTCTAGGTTAGCTGCATTTATTGTGGTGGAGGCACCTCTCCTGATAATGGGTGGTTTACTGCATTGTGTCATTTTTATTGGTCAAAGAGAGGAGGGTCTATGTTGCAATTTCTATTCCGGACAGGTGATGAATGAGTTTAATGTGCTACCGTGTTAAACCAGGCTTCATCCACCATTTGTGACCAGGTATGCATGCCAACCAATCCCTAATTCACATAGACTATGATATATTCTCTGCTTGCCATGTAGAACATATGGAATGGTGTATCTGGACAAGCAATGTTCATGGGAAGGATAGAGAAGGGGTTACCAATATACCAATTGTAAACTTCTGTTACTTTTTTCCCTTATCAGACAGTAAGACTGAGCTGTAGTAGTCATAAGACTCTTTACCACAGATACACTTGTAAATGGATCTAACTATGGAAGTAGCATTTTGCTAGGCTGATGACAATCTCCTGCATTCCTTTACATAGTATAGCTTGGTTTTCAATATGATCCTTCAATCAAACAAGAAAAAAATAAATTTCCACAGAGCAGGGTTTTTTTAAAAAATTTGTAACCAAATTTTTATTATCATATTATATATCCTCTTTTAGGTTTTCCTCTTAGTAGCTATCAGTATGTCTGTTATAGAGTCAGCATCATTGCTGAAAGACTATTGAGATGATCAGTAAGCCACATAAGGAGTTTGATTTCCTCACTGATAGGCTTATATTAGGGCCTGTGTCTTGAAGTCTTACATAATTTTGTAGGAATACTTTTCGTACTATCTAAACATTTATATTATAGATACCTTTATATGATTTATCCCACACCATCTTCTATATGTTGTTTTTTCACATAAGTATTTATATGTTGTTTTTAGCTGCCACTTTTCTATTAGTTGCCACTTTTCTATTTTTCTATATTTATATTCCTATATATTTTTGTACACCTCTGTATTTGTTAAATAGCCCTGAAGAAGGGAGAGTCCGGTAACCCCCTAAATGGCTCTTGTACTTTTTGCTGTTCTTAATAAATGTTTTCTAACACACCTTCCAACTTGTATCTTTTTCAATATGCAACTGGAAATGAAGTTATAGGAATTCCTCATTTCCCCACAGTTGTCACGAGAACAATTGTTCCCATTGGATGGTCTACCTTTACTTATTGTTCTATTGACAAAACCCCAAAATGTTGGGTTTTCCCCCTAACTTTTGTATTGGAGGCAATGGTATCCAGGACAAATAGAAGGGTGAACCTCCTCTGCAGGGCAGACAGCAATACAATCTCAACAGAGGAGTTTACCCTTACCTACACTATCTAAAACTAAAAAAAAAAAATTATGTTTACATAAAATGGTCCAATTTATACAATAGCTGTCTAATCCTTCTGTATCACAGTATATCATAAAAAAAGAAATTGGGCTTAATTGTAGTGGGACTAGTTTACATCTTTTACATAGTGTACACAGTCTAGGAATATAGATATACCAATTACAATACGCCTGACATTTTAAATATATATATATATATAGGCTGGCCAGCATATGATGGTACTGTTTAAATTAACAAATTGAAAAGAAAAATTAAATAAACAGTAATTTTTACTTTAACACCCAGTACTTGATACAAATTCTCCAAGCTATAATAAATACAGAGAGAATGTAGTGCCCCAAAAGAAAACTGGCAGGAGTTCATTGGTTGGGAGGGCCTTGATAAACTCTCTTGACTTTTTTTTTTTAGTTTTGCTTACCCCTTTAATGAACTCTGATGTCCACCTCTGATCACTGAAGGATGACAGAAGGGTGATTGAAGGGCAGTCTCCCAGGAAATGAAACCTGTTCACACAGCCTAAGTATGCTAGCCCTACCGCTGCCCAGCTCTGATTTATACCAAGAGACATTCTTTTCTCCTGTAACAATAATGCTCTTAAACTTCAGACCCTTTCTCCCTCACATAATATTAGAAGAATGTCTTTTCTATATGCGGACAGGTATAATTACATATACTGTATATTCAGAATTAGTTTGTGGTGTGCGGTACCAAGTCCACTATTTACTGTAGTGTCAATGCTATGGTAAATTTGTATTTAAAGTGTATGTAAACCCTAAAAATGATCTTCTCTAATTTGCTTTCTCTTGATCTGGTTAATATACCATTAAAAGTGTTTTATTATTTCTGTTCGATAACTGCAAATAAATGACTTGTTGATCCTTCTAGTAATCTTGTTAACTGATAGCTTTCCTTGTTCTCTGCCTCTGATGAATTAGCATTGACTCAAGCTATCTTTGTTCACTGCAGAACATCTCCCCCTATGTTATGGAGAAGATGAGAAGGAGAGGTGTTCTGTAGTCCTTTATTATTATAGGTAATTGGCCGAATAATCACACGGGGTGTAGCTGTATCTTGCAGTTTATTAAACAGGTGCAAAGTTAGAAGCAATAATGCAAAACAGGTTCAGGATGGTAATAAGATGCATACACTTCAGAATAATTAAAGCTGCACAAACATAAGAAAGCCGCACCAACATGAACTCTTCACATCACTGTCCTTGTGACTCAAATTGGGTAACAAATAAGTACTGATGGAGAATCAGTACTTCAGTAAATTAGTTCAAAACACAGTTACTTGCAATTATCTTCATAGACAGAGTCTACAGTAACAAAGGTGACACAGGTAAACAGACAGAGGAATCTAACGCCAAAGGATGAAGTGTCACCCTCACTGGAACTAGAGTACTCTGGTAATGATCAAGTCTCCTGAATAGCTGGGACTATCTCTGCCTCATCATATGTGGCCTTTCTGAGCTGCTGAGGAGGGGAGCAAAGAAATGTATCTTCCCTTTCCAAGAACCTAGGGGGTTGAGGGAAAAGGGGTTAAAGGGGCCTACACCTTCATCTGATCATGGTGAGTATATAGGCACTCTGCTACAGTCCTAGAACACTTAAGGTGGCAATGCTGCTTCTGCAAAGAAACAGTACAGCAAGTGGACATTTTCACCCTAGGACGGAAAGTATGTTACTGGCAGAGTCACTAAGCTCTGGTTCACACCGGCGTGGCTTTGAAATCGTGCTATTTTGTGCAATTTCAAAGCTGACAATTTGGTGTGACTTTATAATGGCTTCCTGACACTCTGTGTGACTTCATTTAACAGATGTCAATGCAAGTTGTAATGAAGTCGCACAAAAATAGTGCAGGAACCTTTGTCAAAGTTGCTGTGCCTTGAGTCACAGCAATTTGAACAGTTCCATTGGGGACATGGCCGGTGTGGCATGTAGCAGGATGTGTTTGTAAGCGCCTCCACTGGAAATCCTGATCAATCTCCTGAAAAACACTGACATTCTTGCCGAATCCACCCTGTTTTGTGCTCAGCCACTCTCTACACTTACCTTGCTGCAGATTACTCCGATTATTCTGCTGCTCCACAATGTCCAGACGGGGTGAAGACTCCTGCGTGGTGTTTGAGCCGGCGAGCCAAGATGGAGGACCCAATGTACGGGCAGTTGGGATTCCTGAAAGGGCCGAAGGAAAGAACCCGGTCACTTTCATTGAGTCATGGCCTATAGCTACCTTTGGGAGGCAGGCCTTCTCTCCCATGTTTGCAGTTGAACGGACCCACCGAGTTCCTGCGAGGTTTCCTCCAGCTGGTGCTCCACCGCACACCTTTCTGTTCCGACTTCTTAATTACAAGGATAGAGATACCATCCTCTCTAAAACTAGAACGGGCAAAGATCTCCCCATGGATAACATTCGCATCTCCCTGTTCCCTGACTTCTCAGCGGAGGTCCAACTCTGATATTAAGAAAAGGCTCTGTGCTCTCAATGTTCAATACTTTATGCTATATCCTGCTAAGCTCAAGGTCATTGCACCACACACCACATTGCACCACACAGTTCTTTGACAACCCAACTGCCGTCATGCATTGGCTAGACCGTGAACAGTTCCATTGACGCTAATAGGGTGCGACTTGCCATGCGACTTTGAACTCCCAAGTCAAATGACAAGTTGCACTGGGGTGAACCAGGGCTAAGTGAAAATAAAGGTAAAAGCCTAATAAAAGTAGACTAATGCATCCACCATATCTAGGGAGTGGTAAGCTTCAATATATCAATTTTTTGTCCTGGGTTTGGAGAGTTCAAGACAATCCCTATAATTTATATAAATGCTGCATGTAAAAAAAATTAAAAAAATGTGCAGGCATTGGCATTTTATGGCTGATCCTGAAGCTGCAAATACTGTATATTAAAGCAGAACTTCACCTAAACAGGGAAGTTCCACTTTGTGTCCTCCCCCCCACCCTTTTGGAAGTTTTTTTTTTTTTTTGAGAGGGGGGAGTAGGTACCTAGTTTTGACAGGTCCCAGGAGGCTGTAGGTCCTTTCACAAACAGCAGTGCGACACACACATGCGCAGTGGGCAGCCAGCTGTGAAGCTGCAAGGAGTTATAGTTGGCTTTTTACAGTAAACATGGCAGCGTCGGGGACCCAAAGACAGGCAAAGAACCAGCCTGGGTAAGGATAGTGCTGAATACCTGGAAGGGTAAGTGTATGTGTATTTGTAGCTGATGACTTTTAATTTTTTTAACCTCTTTAAGTAAAATATGTCTTAATGAACACTTAACAACACTTTTGAAATCATATCTCATAAATCTTAAAATATGAACGATTGAAATTGAAGTCCCTAAAATGTCTGTTTTTTTAATTTTAGCTATCTATGGAAAAGTAAACTATATGTATTGTATTCATTTTCACGTATCTGCCAGAGTAAAAATTTTGGCTTTGGCATTGTGACTTTGGTGCTGGTGCTTTGGCTTAGTTTCCATAACAGAGAATATCTGCTTGCAGTTCATATGTTCTCCTTGCATTTGTACGGGTTACCTTCTCATGCCCTAGGTTCCTCCAACATTCTATTATCATGTGGATAAATTAATTGGCCCCCACCAAAAACTGGCCATGGTGTGTGTGCAACTGTCTTGGGTAAATTAGATGGTAAGCTTCTTAACAGACACTGATGTCAACGGTTCAGTGTTTTCTGTAAATCACTGATGGATTACTTGGAGCTATACAAATGAATAAAATAAATTCTTCCTCTTCCTTTTATTTTTTTTTGTTCTTGTTCTATATTTTGACTATTATAATAATAATCCTAATGAAAAAAAATGGGAGAAAGTCAAGATGCCACAATTCAGTACAAAAATATTATTAAGAAAAATGTTACAGCAAAAAATATTTTCTATTGATTATTTGGAAGCTCGGTGTACCAGACAATAAATAACAACTGACAATAAAATTGCCAGGATAGGCTCAGGCAAACTAGAGATTTTAGGTATATTAGGTACTGTAGTGATGTAGTGCCTGCAGCCAGTTGTGTTGGACTGCAGTTATGTGCCTTGGTCCTCCAAATATTTTTGTATCCAGAAATCATCTAATGACTCCTAGTAAGTAGAACAAAAGGCAAACATTTTAATTTTTGATAGACTAAAGGAGAGTTATAACCCCTGTCAGTTTTTTTGTGCCATTGCAAAAACAGGTAATGGAAAGAAATCTCTCCAAAGTGGGGAAATCCCTGGTTGTCACCGGGGTCACTAGAACTGCTGTTGCCATTGGAAGATTTCTTCTATTCCTATTTCTGTGACTGTTGTGGAGATAAAGTGATAATAAAAGCATTTTTTTCTAAATAACAAACATGTCATACTTACCTGCTCTGTGTAGTGGTTTTGCTTAGATCAGCCCTGATCCTCCTCTTCTCGGGTCCCCCTCTGGCACTCCTGGCTGCTCCCTCCTGCACCAAAAGCAAGCAGGTGGCTATAGGGGCACCCAAGCAGGCTCACGAGCGAGCCACTGCTCTGCGTGTACATTCATACACAGAGCTGCGGACTGGCTCTCCCCCCCCATTGGCTCACTTGCTGTGATTGACAGAAGTGGGAACAAATGGCTCCCACTGCTGTCTCAGACAATGAGGAAGGAGAGTCCCCAGAGAACCGAAGCTCTTGTGCATATCACTAGATCTCGATGGGGCTCATTATTAGGGGGGCCAGGGGGGAGGCTGCTGTACACAGAAGGTTTACCTTCATAAATAGAACTCATAAAGGTAAAAAAAAAAACAAAAAAAAAAACTTGAGCCTTTTTACAACCACATTAAAGGCTAAGTTCCCTTTTTTTCCTAAATTCCAGCTCCCCTATGTACCAATATACCATTAATGTACCTCTGTTGCAGAAAAATATGTTTTTTTTGGTTTTGCGAACAAGGCCTTACCTTAGCCCTGGCTGAATTTCTTAGAAAGCTTCATCACTTGCTGGTATGTAGTATAGGACAGAAAAACCAGTAAGACACAGGAAGGTTTTCATAAGCTGACCTCATTAGCACACACCGTGGCTGTCTTCCCCTCTTCCAGCAGATCACTACCACCCACTTCCACAAGTGCATGCTTTTCCAATGCAATGTAATGAATCAGCGACCATCGTTCTCACTAAATACACAGGCATCAATTTTTTTTCTATCCTAATTTCATCTTGCATAGATCGTTCATTTAGCAGAGTGTGCTAAGCGATCAGAAAACAGCCTATGTGGTTAGAGGTGTAGTATTGAAAACAGGAGAAGTGGTGCCTGGGTTCTGTAAAGCTCACCATACACTATACAATCTGATTGTACAATCTCCTTTAAATCTGCCATCAGTTATGTAGTACAAGGACCTGCCTGATTGGATACAGAGTGATTGCATAGATGGTGTGTCCTCCTATGATATTGTTTTGGTAAATCTAAAGGAGCTCATGCAGAGATTGTACAATCAGATTGTATAGTATATGGCCACCTTTATACACCTAAAATTAACTAGCTGAGCTTTTGGTGCCATTAATTGTAAATGACACACCAAACACAGCTACAGGCACATATTTTGCCACATGAAAAAATTAGTGACAAATGAAGCAAAGCACACAGTAAAAAATGTGCAACCTACATCAATCCAAAATGTCCCATGAGCTACTTTGCCACGTGTAGTGCAGCCCATTAGAACCAACGGGCTGCCCTATGTGTGTCACTGGAAAAATGGAAAACGAGCCAAAAAACATGCGTTCCCACTGTGCTAGATGTGAGTGGAGCCTGAAACTGAAATTGGTGCATTTACACAGAACAAGAGGCTTCATTCACATCTGTGTGTTTCCGAACGCATGGCACACTGCACAGAACATGAGCACTTTGCCCTGGGTTTCAGAAAAACACTGCAAATGTGCATCATGTTTGTGTTGTCATTACATGTTAAAGGCACCCCAAATGTGGCAAACGCACCAAAAATTGTGGTAACGCACCGTGCTCTTCTCCCAAAACATTCCTGAAGCTTCTCTGGGGCGATTGTTGCACGTAGGCCAGCCTGTTCAAGTAAATGGGCTACCCAATGCTTGACGAGTGAAAACGCTCTAAAACACCCAAAACAAACGCATTTGGGAATGTGAGCTTTCGCTACATGGAGATGTGAATGGGACCTGAAAGCTTAGTGCCTCCTATGTACTTGTATAAAGATGACCATACACTATGCAATCTGATTATACAATCTCTGTACAATTTCCTTTAGATTTACATGAACTATGGAATAGGAGGACACACCTGAACAATCAATTCAATATGTATCAAATCAGACAGGACCTTGTACTACATAGCTGATGGGAGATCTACAGGAGATTGTACAGTCAGATTGTATAGAAAGTGGGTGGAAGGTAGGTTGGTAACGAGGGAGGTGTGGCCCAGAGTGGTGAACATGACCTATCACATCCTCTTCTGTGATGCAACAAGGAAGCAAAGGCTTCTGGGATATTACCTACAGGAAGTGAATGCCGAGAGATGATCCACAGGAAGTGATGGAATCTGAAAGTCATCTAAAAAATGTAGATAAACTTACAAGATTTTGAATCTCCTGTAGATAAGGTAAATGATTGATGAGCACTTTGGGATGGCTGAGCCAGAAATGACACTAGAAAACACTTTTATTCATTATGAAAAGTGAAATTCTTCTCGAAAAGGTGAACTTATTTTTTAACTCTAGGGCACAGGTGTCAAACTGGCGGCCCTCCAGCTGTTGCCAAACTACAAGTCCCATGAGGCATTGCAAGATAGAGAGTTACAAGCATCACTCCCAAAGGCAGAGGCATGATGGGACTTGTAGTTTTGCAACAGCTGGAGGGCCACCAGTTTGACACCCCTGCTTTAGCGGATAATGGTAAACCTGACAATTAAAGAGGTTTCCCTAACAGGGGCACAAACAGCAATGCAAATCCTGAAAGATGTTCTAATCCCTCTCTACTGTACACAACATTTTTAATAAAAGGTTTGTCATTGGTTATATATTGGTATTGTATGTTCTCTAGGTCCTTCTCTGTAGCAGGATATACTGTAGCAGAACTCTTCTGTTGGGAGCAAAGGGCTTATCTAGTCCTATGCAAATGGGAAACTTTTTCAAAGGTCTCTATAGGGATAGGATTTTTAGGGGTCTCTATCTTTGAATCAGATTAGTGGCACAGAACAAAGAAAGTAATAGCAGCTGGACCAACCAAGCCTTTGTACTTGATTTCCCTGGAAGCCCAACATCCTGGCACAGCAAAGTCCTGATCATGAACCATGTTTTTCACCATACACCCTGCTATGCTTCCAGTATTCTGATTTGCAAGTACAGTTTGTTGCTTAGTGATGGTTTCCATGGTTATGAACTCTGAATAAGTCAACCATGACTACCATGGCTTGGGAAAGTAGGTTTCAAGAGATGATTGAGTTTATCTGGGTTCTAGGTCTGCAGCCTTTTTTTTTCTCTAAAAAAACATTTTCTTAAGTTTTTCATTTTTTAACTTGCCACTCCTAACACACAAAAAAAATGACACCATCTGTTTAGAGGTATGAAGGTGATGTCTGTGTGTGTGAAACCATGAAAATATCCTGACAATCATTTTAGTGTGCAGGAACTTGGCCAAATTAGCCGCACATGCAGATGGCTACATTGGACCCAAATCTTTTCTCTTGTAAGTGATGCCAATGAACACATTCAACCCATGAGATCCAGCATTGCCTGGATACAGGTGGGTGTTTTACAAAGTTACATTTTTTTTGGTTCCTTTTCATTTTTTCATACATTGCCTCAGGTAAGCCTCTTGTTCTTAAGTGTCATTTCATTGTGGGCTTTTAACATCTTGTTGTGACTCCATTGACCTCTTGTTTCCAGACAGATTGCACTGTCGTTCATATAGCCTTAGGAAGAAATTACTTTGAGACAATATTTTTATTTTCTAAACATGTTAAAAGGAGGGAGGAAGGTGACTGAATGAAATCTGTAGGAAGTTGTGTTGTGTAATTTGAGGCTATGTGAAATAAGCCCAGGCAAGGTTGATCAGTGCTTTGGAGAGCAGTCAATGCACCTTTAGTAAACATAGGTAGACGAGAGTCATTTCCTGCTGGTCATTTAGCTGGTTAATCAAACACTGTCATTCATTCACTTTGTATATGGATACAGCCCCTTGTCTGATTCAATCTGTTTAATGATGTTAAGGGAAAATCCAGCCATGAGAATAAAAAGAACAAGAATAAACAAATAATAAACATGTTATAGGGTAGTCTGCAAAAGAGAGGTGAATACACATGCATCACATTGCTGTTTCCTTGCTATTTTAACACCTCTCTCCTGCATTTAGTTCATAAGGCTACATTCAAACAGCAGTGTCCAGCGGAGGCCACTGGCAAGAATCAGTTGATTCTTGATGGTGGTTCTTACCAGTGGTTCTCAAATGGTGTGCAACCAGCAGCAGCTGTTAGTGGTTGCTATTACTCTTGACAAATCCATGGCCGGGGCCAGCACATGCTCATCTGATTGTTAGATGAACCCAACCCCCTTCACTGCTCACAGGCCAGCCTGTGTCCTCCTTGGTTTCCTGCAGTCAGCTGGCTGCCAAGGACCTGGAGTCCAATCTTTCTCTACTGCAATCCACCATCGAAATAATGGGATGCACAAGACTTTCAATGTCAGCCAAGGATTATTACAATGACAGCACTCTGCTCTCTCCCACCCAAAGTCTTGCTACCAATATGTTTCACACACAGTAGGGTTTAATCATGGAGATTCCTATGTTTAAGCCCTGGTGTGGTTGAGACATGTTGGGGGCATGACCTTAGGTGGTAGTAAGCGGGGTGCTGTCATTGCAATAAACCTTGGCTGGAGCTGAATGTCTTCGGCGTTTGGCCCATTATTTGGATTGTGGATTATCTGAATGGTTACATGTGAAAAGAGCCTCTGACAGAACCTGGATGCAGATAGTGTGCATCCAAGGTCAGTGTTTCTGCAGAGTTCTGCTCACACACAAACTGGCCACAATTAATCAGTCAGTTTATTTGCGGCCATAGCACAGTGTTGCTGTATCCAGAGGTGGCTTTTAGCTGGCTCTGAACGCAGCAAACTCTTTGCACCCAAGTAACCATGTAAGTCCTCAGCTCCGTGTAAGCTCTCAGTAGAGCTACTCAGCACCTATGTAGGCTTTCATTCCTCACTCCCAGTAGGTGAACTAAGCAATGGTGAAGTAAGGGTACCTCAGTTGCTTAGAAGTCAGCACTTCTGCCTTGTAGCACTGGGGCCCTGGGTTTGAATCCCAAACAGGACACATGCATGGGGTTTGCATGTTTTTCCTGTGCTTGTGTGTGTGATCCTGAAGAAGCTCATGTGACTCAGTGGGCAAAACGCGTTGACATCACAGCATAGTGACGCCCGTGTCCCAGGCATCCAGGTATCTCCTCGCGGCTTTGTGATCCAGCCACGCCATTGCAATCCCATGCAGACCCACATTCCCATGGACTACCATATAGCATGCTACGCCATCTACACCACACAGTGGGAGGACATCAACTGATTCCAGTGACAGTACTTGGAGGGGTGAGCGGATGACATATGGACCAGGTTGTTATTACATTGGGAAACTCCCTGAGATTCTGATTGCTCTAATGAGCCCTACCTACCTAAACGCTAAACACCTATACTCATCCAATTTCTGGTCACTCAACCCCTGATTGCTGTGCTCAGGATATCACCACTGCTCTATTGCCCACTGTGTGATATTAGCTTGTTACTTATCTTGACACCATCATGACATTTAATACCATCTGCTCGTATATGGGGATTATCCCTCATGGGATTATATGGGTCAGTATTGATTGTATTTGAACTTTTGAAGATTTATGGACTGTCTTCATGTACACATTGACCTATATTTGGCATTTTCTTGGCCATAATTGATGGACTATCACGTCTACATCATCACTATTCCTTTATACTATAGACAGTCTCTACCTTAGATTGATCCAATTGCACCAGCTCACTACTGGGCCTTAAGGCTCCTATTCAATTCATATCCATATTAGTGTGTTCCGTGTGAGTGGAGAGTATGCCTGTGTGCCTGGGAGGGTGTTTTTATTACATGGCAACGTTGTCATATTATTACATTGTGTAGGGTGGAGGGGTTTTTGCCTTTTTGATATTTGGTACATATTTTTCAATAAGCACAATTGTTTTCAAGCCGCAGACTTGTTCTCATGGGGACTTATTTCCTTGTGGGTCCCTTACTCATAAGATTGTTTTTTGTAACCTATTGCCTTGGTCCTGAGTACACCACCTTGTACCTTGGGTGAGTTGGCATAACAGTATATATGCACATATTCTTTTTGCAGTGGATCCCGTCTTTGTTTTTATTTATGTCCTCCCACACTCCAAAGACATGCTTGTAGGTTATATATTCAGAAGAGAAAAATGGGGTGACCATCGGGCGGTAGGAGGTCATGACCCAACTTATACCATAGTGCCACGTCCCTATTAAATAGTAATGGAGAAAAAGATATTGAGTGGACTTTTTAGGCACAAAAACTCGGTACACAAAAGATAAAATCAATGTTCCTTTATTCACATATCATCTCTAAAATATGTCTTGTATAAAGTTAAAATTACATTGCACACTTAAACCACAGCTGATTTCCCACAACCAACCATAACAAACTGATTCCAACAAGGGTGTTGAGTACAGATGGTGAGGTCCTTTCAAAAGGTGGGGAATATTCAAGCTGTGCAACAGACGCCTGACATGTTTCACGACTGAAGTCGCTTTTTCAGGGGCTAGCAATGCATCTGAGAATGATAAACAAACTTGAGCAAAGAAGGGTAGCACTCACTGTTGGGTATGGGGGTGCATAAACCAGACTATGGCCAGGTAAAAAACCCCACAAGACTCCCCAGATGATCAGCAGGTAAAGATTGTCATACAGAAGTGCCGATTGGTGGTCTACAACCTCCCTGTAGACCACCAATCATTGGGCAAACCCAGTTCAGTCGATTAACCTACCAGCATGTCTTTGGAGTGTGGGAGGAAAAAAGTAGCCAGAGGAAACCCATGCAAACACAAGGAGAAATACAGTACTGTGAAGCGTAAGTGCTAACCACAACTAAGCCACTGTTCCAGGCGAGGTGCCTGACAACAAGATGCACAAAAGTATGCCAAGATGTAAATAAACACAGACAATCAACAGGCAGACATTTACACCTAGACACACATCACATACAATATCTGTATTTGCAAGGTGTTGGGGAGAGGCGCCATCCCCTTGAAGTACAGATATTAATCTAATTTGTATGGTGTACTCTTTCAAGACATTTTAAATGGTAACCATATGAGACTGGATATCTACTGTGGGAGTGCAGTCTAACCAGTCTTAGCAAACTATTTAGGACAGGTTCTACTTGTACAAACAATTTTGTTTTGCAGTACAAGAGCATTGATCCTAATAATACATCATTAAATGTATTTTTATATGCAATTACTGTAAGTACTTAAATCTGACCTAGGAAGCAGCAGCACAATGAACCAATCAGTTCAGGTGTTGACCAGAATCATGTTGACAGAAGAAGAAAACAGTGATAAAGACACAGACTCAATCCTGTACCACTTCTCCTTTCACTGTCTAGTCGCACATTGTCAGATCCACAAAACCTTTAAGGACAGGCTCTATTCATAAATACAATTTTGTATATCAGTAAGAGAGCACTGGCTGTACTATTAAGCTTTCTGAAAGCAGAGCTTAACCCTGAAAATAAACTTTCCTCTTCTCCAACCCTGCCGCACTCTGCTACCTAAATATCCCTCTCTTTTCTCTTTGCTTACACTTTTTTCCAGTTGACATATTTCAGCCTGCCTCTCCTCCATTCTCACCTAGGCAAGAATAACAAACAGTTCTCTTGGTGCCTCTTTTGGAATATGTAGGTCACATATCCCAGGAGGCATAGCCTTCCCTTCATAAAAGGAGGAGAGGAGGAGGGGGTCTGAACCCAGAAGAGATGGCCACCTCCCAATGACATCACAGAAGAAAGAAAATCAGGATCCAAGCAGTGATAGCAGAGAAGTGGATCTCAACAGGACAATGTTCGATTCACTAGATGAGTAAGTGTTTGAATTGGAGACAACAGAGCATCAAGTAAGCAGGAATTTAAAAAAAGGGAGACAGTATGAAGTTCCTCTTCAAGGATAGCTTTACATAGGCTTTCTTTCCTTCAGTCCATCATGAATGCTGCGGTCAACTGTCCAGTGTCTGCTACCCCTCTCTGTCAATCCCTCTATTGGCTTCTGTTCATCTAAAATAATATAATTCAATATACTAACAGTAACCCACAAAGCCATCCACAACTCTGCCCCAGCTACATCACCAACCTTTCTTAAAATACCAACCAAACTGTTCTCTTCGTTCCTCCCAAGACCTCTTGCTTTTTAGTTCTCTTATCACGTTCTCCCTTGCTTGCCTCAAAGACTTCTCCAGAGCCTCTTCTATCCTCTGGAACACCATACACCAATCTGTCTATCTCCTACTTGATTCATCTTTGGGCGAGCCCTTAAAGCCCAAGTCTTCAGACAGACCTATCCTGTCTCTAAGTAACAAACTGCACTTTTATTTTCTCCATCAGTTCATCTCTTACAGTTATTACCTTTTGTATCACATGACCCTTTATTTTAGATTGTAACCTCTAATGAGCAGGGCCCTCTGATTCCTCTAGTACCGACAAAAAAAACAACAAAGAAAAATTCCCAGCTCACTTACCAGCCAGCCTGCAACAAACCAACTTACCCTGTCTAACAGTTCATGTTAAAACAAGGGGTTTCGTTTGCACTCATTCACAAATATATATGCACCCCAGTGTACTGCAGTCCTAACTCTATAAATTTTGAGTCTCCAAAGGTGGAGCACATATATAATAATCAATAGATGAGAGGCAGGTGTGCCTGGAGTGAGCCCACCCCTCCTTTAAGTTATAGGGGCTCACTAGAGACACCAACAATAGCACAATGGCAGCAAAGATATCCAGTGCATCCCCTCACCAATTCACCAACAGTACAAACAAATGGCAACCACCTCAACCTATAACTGGCCTTTGCTGCAAGGAGCACATGGAATGGCGACGTATGTCAAAAAACATCAAACAAAAATTTCCAGCTCTCTTACCAGCCAGCCTGCAACAAACCGAATTACCCTGTCTAACAGTTCATGTTAAAACAATGTGTTTCGTTTACACACATTTGCAAATACGGTATATACGTAAGCTGTAGAGGCCACTTCATGGCACCCCAGTGTACTGCAGTCCTAACTCTATAAGTCTTGAGAGTCTCCAAAGTTGGAGCACATATATAATAATAATTAATAGATTAGGGGCAGGTATGCCTGGAACTGTGATGTACCTGTATCATCTACCTCCATTTTGTAAAGTGCTGCACCGACTGTTGGCACTCTAAATGTATTGCTACCCTCTTGAGGGCTGCTATGTTGTGGGTATCCCTAAGCCTCTCTCTGCACAGCCAGGCAACAGGTACTCCTCACACCAACTTGCATCCAGAGACACTGGTCAGTCCGTGGGCTTGGTTTTGTTATTTTATTAGGGGTATACAACTTGGATGGGGAATAGGGATTATGTGATGCCCTGTTTGGCTTAAAAAAATTGGAAGGGGGACACATCCTTCCTATGCAAAAAGGGAGATTCCGGACTGTTCTTTTCCTGAAAGCCGTCAGTTGCTGTGGATGAGTAGCAGCTGTCCCTTTATGGGTGAGGAACTACAGCCCCTCAAAAATCACTTTACTTCTCATAGCTACATGCAGAGAAGTCTCCTCTCCCCTTATAGAGCTGCTCTCAGCTCCACAGCCTGCAAGCACCACCAGCCGTCCTGGCTTCTCAGAAGATCTCCCGGGACAAGGATTAAGGATTGAGTCTAGTGCTGTCCTCGGAAAGCTTGCTACAGGTGTTTCCCATAGTGTGCCGCTGTACTCACACTGTCCTCTTTGCTCCCTGCTGCTCCATGTCTTGATCCTATTTGTGCCTCTCCACTGAATGTATCCTCATGAGCCAGCCTGAGCCCAGCCTAAAGGTCACCCCCCTAGACCTAGGGGACCCCTCCTAGGCATTGACAGTTTCCTCAGCATCTTCCACCTGACTCTCCTGTCAGCTTGACTCTCTCATAGTTATAGGCCAGTCCAACACTCTACCAGGGCCTCCAAACCTGGGATTTGCCTGACTCCCCTTGAATATGGAGATTAGGCCTCCACCCCTCCTGCTTACTGACTTCTGGAAGGTTCTATGGTCCTCCTAAATCAGGAGGAGGTGATAGAGCCACAACCTGTTGAGTCATCCAGCTGACCTGCAATAACCCAACCTTAATCACTTGACTCATACAACTACCATGAGTCATACACAATGATTTTACCTATAACACACTAACTATTCTAGTAGCACACTAGAGGGTCCTACATATAAATTTTGAATTATAATAATAATAAGAATCCTGCTATGCACAGTATTAATGCAAGAGCTGATCATTCCCCAAAGGTGTCTGAAATCTTTGGAGCAGGAACATTTACTTTATGTTCCAAGAAAGAATGAAGATGATCCCACAATGAGGAGATACATGGGCATGATCAAATACGTGGTATAGGCTAGTCTGTGATTATGAACATCTAGGACAGGACAGGTTCATTTCCTCTATAAGTGCAACTTCGTACTCTTTCAGTGCTACTGCAGCTTGTTGGGTCATGTCTTTTATATTATAGCAAACAGCATTGTTTGTATCTTACCATTGTAAATCTACATCCACAGAATTCTACTATTAAAGCCTGAAAGACCCCATATCAAAAAAACTGGAATATGTCCTAGAACCAACAATCTAATTTGGTTAATGGCCTACATGTTAGAGAGGAAGAGACATTGTTTCATATAAAACTTTCTACATTTTTAGCTATCTTCCACAGTTAATTATTAAGTATTTTTAAACTAAAACATGAAGTTTGATTTCTAACCTGAATGTTGCAAAACAAAACTCCTCGCACTCCCACACTGTCTGTTCCTCGTTCCCTCTGAATGCGTTCTGAAAACTTTTTATCTCACTCATTTAATTTATTAATAAGTGTCTCCCTATCATGGGTTCCCAGGGACAAACAAGTATTGAAGGAATTCACTTTGGTGTAATGTTTACCACATTGATTGGGCATACTGGCACTAAGATTCCGATTTCTAATAAAACACCACATAGATCATGTGACATAACATTAAATAAATCTGGGCAGATACAGGTATAAAAGACACATATTAACACAACTCTGTATTCATTAACCCAATACATTTGACCTGGTACTATCCTCTTGCAATCCCTGTACAGCAGAGCTGGAGTGGAAAAGGAAGCAGCAGCACAAGCAGTCAATAAGTTCATACTCTGACAATAAGCATGCTGATAGGAGGAAAGAGCAGAGTGACAGAGAGATGAGCTATGTGCTGCTTATCCTTTCACTGTCCAGTCCCAGACTGTGGGCAGGTCCAGGACAACCTGGGCTAAGAGGAAGTGGGTTGAATAATGCTAACTATCAAACTGAGGGCATCTAGTGGCAGAAAAAAATGTACTCCGGGAGAAATCTCTGCACTGAAAGTGAATATTGCAACACAGGGTAGTTTTGTTATTTTATGTTTTAACCGCTTCCCAACCGTGCTATAGCCGAAAGACGACTACAGCGCGGTTCTCTAGTTTTGGGAGGGCGTCCATGGACGTCCTTCCAGAACACACACCCCCGCGCGCCCCCAGCAGCACGCCCCTGGTGCTGTCAGTGTCAGCTGTGTCCTATGGACTACACTTTCCTCATGCTGTCACAACGTGAGGAAAGTACTGCCGATAACCGGCAAATGTGACAGGGGAGATCAGCACTGATGATCAGTCCCCTGATTATCAGTGCCGCCCAGCAGTGCCCAGCAATGCCGCCCAGCAGTGTCTAGCAGTGTCACCCATCAGTACCCAGCAGTGTTACCCATCAGTGCCCAGCAGTGTCGCCCATCAGTGCTGCCCAGCAGTGCCGCCCAGCATTGCCGCCGGTCAGCACTCTCTGTCAGTGCCTCCAGTCAGTGGTATCAGTCAGTGCCGCCCATCAGTGCCTATCAGTGCCCATCAGTGCTGCCTATCAGTGCATCGTCAATGCCTCCTCATCAGTGCCAACCAGTGCCCCCTCTTCAGCTCCGCCTCATCAGTGCTACCTGTAACGGGTGCGGCGTCAGACCCCCAGCCCTTCTCACCAACTTGTGACCGAAGGACTAGCCAATCTAAAACCATGCTGTCACGTGCGTAACAATGCCACGCTCAGCTGCACCCTGCACAAATATTTTCCAGCTCACTGGATCACAATCTATGTGCCGCAGCCTAAGAGCGATTGTTACTGGGTCAGGTTAATTATGCAAATAACCCTTCACACTGCCACCACCGCCTTTTTGTACGGAGAAGGAGGAAACTCACCAATCTTAGCAGTAACACTATGATGTTTGAATAAGCGTTTGTATGCACACTGTCACCGCAGGCAGATGTATGCAGAAGTTTAAAACACACAGTAGCGCTCTTCAGAGACAGGGATTCTTAGTTTGCATTAAAGGAGCTTTAGAAACAGTTCAACACGTTTCAGAAAATAGGATTTATTACTAAAAAGGTCAAAATGGTGCAATAAAAATATTTACAGAAAAACATGTAGCCAATATATATATATAAATACAGAGAGCAATAACACAGCAGAGAGATAACAGAAATAAGTTTAGAGAGGTAGAGTACTTGCCAGAGAGTACTTGGTTTAAGCAGGTTCAAGGGTCCTGAGCAAAAGGGTACCGTTTCTCCCAAAGTTGGTTCCTGATGTTAAAAAGGAGATCTCTTCATCTTCTTTCTCCAGGCCTGACAACCTCTTTTCTAGGAACTCAGCAGGGTGTCTCCTTAAAGCAGAGAACCAATCGCCTCATTTGGGGAGGGGTGTTTAGGCGAGGAACCAGGCTATGACCAAATCCCTCACGCGTAATACCATGGTCAATGATCTTCCATAGGTACATGGAGCATCCTATCCACTGGTAGGATAATATGCAGAATCATCTGCTGAACGTCCAGATATCAGATATTACATATCTGCCTGTGACGGTTAAAGAGATATCGCTTTCTGCTCTCGGGTAGATGTAATCTAGAGGTGTAAGGTATCAGGTGACTTGTATTAAAATATATGCTTTGTTTGATTGTACGTATTTCTTATGAAATTGTATGGAAAAGTGGTTTTAAGTGGGATATAGGTTTTACTGCTATTCCGGAATGCTTTCAAGTCCCGTGACTGACGGGTTTATAGCTTTACGATCAGCTCAGAACAAGAGTCTCACAGACATCACGGAACCAGCTAATTGGGATTAATACCCAGTAGTGTATCCAGCTGTGCCTGATGCACTTGTGAACCCAGCACACACACACACTACATTCCTGAGGGAGGGGGATTGGAGGGAGAGAGAATGATACAAGATCGTGGGTCTTGAGCAAGATGGAGGACGCGTCCATATCTGTACGTAGAATTGCTACACTACCTGTCAGTGTCACCAGTGCCCATCAGTGCTGCTTTTCAGTGCTGCCTATCAGTGCCCAAAAGTGCAGCCTCATCAATGCACATCAGTGAAGGAGAAACATTACCTGTTTGCAAAATGTTATGAAAGAAACAAAGAAAATCTTTTTTTTTCTTCAAATTTTTGGCTCTTTTTTCATTTACAGTGCAAAAAATAAAACCCCAGTGGGGATTAAATATCACCAAAAGAAAGCTCTATTTGTGTGAAAAAAATTATAAAGATTTCATATGGGTACAATGTTGCATGACTGCGCAATAGTCATTCAAAGTGTGACAGCGATGAAAGCTGAAAATTGGCCTGGCCAGGAATAGGGGTGGGAGTGCCCAGTAGGCAAGTGGTTAGTGGGACAATCATTTTATCTTGTTATTTCATTTAGAGCTCTACATGTACACATGATATGATACTTGAAGTGAATCTCCATACAATCTATTCTGTGAAGATTTTCATCAGCTTTAGTAAATTAGCTGCAGAGTTTGCAGTTGTTCAGAGTTTGTTTAGGAAAACGTGCCTATTAGTTTATACCTCCTCCCCTCAATACACAGTGTGCATGGTCTGCTAAAGAATTAGAGACTGCTCAGTTAGGTTGTATTTATAAAAATATTTGAAGAGTTATCTGTTCCGTGATGCTATATGTACATTTGTTCTCTGCTAATGGTTGATTGCTATACATTAATAAAAAATAAAGGGGCTTATGAAAATACAGCATTATGGACACTAGATGGAGTTGGCGGTTAGAGTAAATAAGTATTTATTGCCTATAATCATCAGCTCCATCTACTGGCCATAAATTGGTATTTTCATTAATCGCTCTGTTTTGTATGAATGAATAACATTCAACCTGGAGAGAAAGTAGCCTAGAAACATTCATGAATGTTGAAGGTAGAGCTGTGTTCACTTCAATCATCCAGTCATTACCAGCAAACAAATTCTTGCTTTTTAAGGTCTCTCTTGCACAATGGGATATTAGGCCACATTCACATTTGTGAATTGGCTCAACAGTGTGTAGATGTGAGAACCTCAGCAAGGGGTCCTGGCTACTAGCTACAGGAGGCAGCCCCATTAAAAACAATAGTAGGCTGCCATCTCCCACAGCTAATTGTAGCATCTACACTTTGTCTAGCTAATACACAAATGTGAATGTAAACTAAAAAAATCCCAGCGCCAATCAAAGAAAGTATGCAATTATGCAGCTGTGCACCAGTGAAAACCACCAATAATAAATAACACAAAAAACAGCGCAAAAATTAAATACATAAAAAGAATCACAAATAAATAAATGTCCGTGCAAAAATATATATATAATATTTCAAACATAAGTCCTTATTTTCCCAAAAGGATTTTCAAAACAATGTTTCAAAATGTGCTTCCACCTAGGAACTCAAATCGCCTTCACCCTGCTTAGATACAGCAATCGACTCCACTCTACTTCTCCATGGAATCCTCAATAGTGTGCAAGGAAAGAAAGGCTACATAGTGTAATACTGCCACTCAATACCATATAAATCAATAGAATAAGGACACTCACATGTTTCAATAAAATAACAGGCCTTGTTTAATAGCGTGAATGTAGCCTAAAGACCCCACTTAGAAATAAGCGTCGCATTTTTCCTGCTGTTTTTGTCACTTTTTGGAGTGACACCATTCACTTGAATGGGCTGCCCTCCGATCCAAAAACACTCCAAAGTATCTCCTGTACCCTGTTTTGGAGCCGACTTTGAATAGCGTGTTTTTGTGTGTTTTTGTGCATTTCGTCATGTGACAAAACACCAGTTTTTTTTAGCATGTTTGGGGTGCTATTAAAAATGAATGGTACCCAAACGTGAGCTGTTTGTTTTGGAGTGTTTTTAGCATGATCTGGAAACACAGGCAGAATTGCGCAATTCTGCCCATGATTCTTAGTTGCTCAAATGTGAATGGGGCCTAAAGCCGGCCATAGATGGAGCAAGCTTTGCTTGATTCTCCCATCAACACAGTCATTGCTGATGGGGGGAATCCTTCCCTTTGAGCCATTGTGTTCTCTCGGTGGGGAGCTAACAATAATCACATGTAAAACTTGACAGGTGGTTTGTATACAAGTTGATCGATCAATTAACTTGGGTACATTCAGCCTGCCCATACATGGTTCGAATCTTGGCCGGTCCCCGCTGAACTGACCGAGATTAAACCATTTATGGCTGGCTTAAGAGTGAACACAGCTTCACATTATTTACTGTGTGGTTATCTAGGTGGAGGTAACTTTCATTCTAGGCTAATTTTTCAAGTAAACAAGATCTATTCCTTTTGTAAATCAACCCTACTGAATGTAACACAGAGGACTTTTTGCAGGGACCAGCTGGAATTTTGCTTTACCTGCAGTGTTTTTAAAGAGCCAAAACCTGGGTAAATGTGCATGCATTTTTTTTTTGTATTGTGTTGCCCAGACATACAGTTTAAATGTTCATTTGGAAAGGGAAGTTAGCATAGAGTTGAATAGATAAAATTATTTAGAATCAGTTACTGAAAGGTAAACTATCCTTACCTTCTCCGAGCTCCCCTATAAAGGATACTTTCTCTCTAGCTCCCATTCAGTCTTCAGTGGAAACTTCAGTATCATTTTAGACTGAGTAGGCATTGTAATTTTGCATCTCCAGAATACAAAAATCTTTTTAAACCATTTTAAAAGAAAAAAGCAGGTGGTAGAATCATTGGCGCAGTCATTTTCATTGTGCCACCTGTGCAAGAGCAAGGCTATTCTTAATGGCAGCACGGATGCAGCCCTCCAGGAAGGCTCCTGGTAAGACATAGTTCATTTTCCTAATTGACAATAATAGTTGACATATATATTGACTAACAATATAGTTTGCATGCATAAACAAGAAAGTAAAAGCTAAATTCAAATGAAAATCTCTTTTTATATCTCTGGTTATTTAATAAACATTGGAATGGTTCAAATGATTTTTACAGCATAGAACATTTTAGGGATTATTAACACCAAATGCATATTTAAGCAATTCTCTGCATTGCCAATGTATCTATAGTCAAAATCTGCTGGTTTACATTGGTCATGTGGCATTGCCCAGCCTGCTGTATTTGTAGTGCACTGAGCTGGAATTTTTAGGCTTCATTTACATGGGTGTACTACAACGTGTTCTTGGACAAGGGCCGTGTTTACCCTCATGGAGATGCATAGGTGTTCTGTGCATTCCGTGCAGGCAGTCCCATTCATGTCAATTGGGATGCCATGGCTGCATGGACGCAGCTGCTGCTCTCAATCTGATAGCTGTGTGAGTGCGGGTGCATGGCCCCCGAATGCAGATATTGTGCACCTGCACCTACCTGGCTGTCAAATTAGGAGCAGCAGCTGTGTCCATTCATCCATTGCATCCCATTTGACATGAATGTGACTGCCGGCACAGGATGCATGGCCCTCGCACAAGCGTACACTGGGAGCATAGCCATGTGAACGAGGCATAACCATCCAAATCGACTCAATCCCCCGCATTGATGGTTTGCTCAAGTTTTTAAGTATACTCACCTTTTCTGAATGTCTTTAGGTTGATCCTTACAAAAAGCATGATACTTTGACGCTCACTACATCATTACATTGTGCAGAGCAGCATTGTATCAAATATTTATATATTCATAACAAGCTGTATATGAGTTTTAAAATAAGCCTTTGCTGGCCTCTGTAGCTGCATGTACTGTGGAACAGTTCAATTCTCAAATTTCAGAAGAACTGGAAACATTCAATTTGTATTCTCAGCGGCTCAGCGCCCCAGTTCCCCAGTCCCAGAGCTTCTGCTCTGCATTTACAGTACATTAAAGATTAGAAGGCTGAAAGACTGCCAATTTACTAATGGGAGGGGGAGCAGGGGTAGCTGGGCTGCTATGGGAATGTTCTTCTATTGTGAAATTTAAGAGATGAATTTCCCCATAGTGCCTGTAGCTACAAATGTCAGTGGGGGCTTACTTTAAACCTAATTTACTGCTTTGTATGAATATAAAACTACTTGAATGTCCATAACCTGGACACAGGTTCACTTTAACTCGCCTTGCTGCTATGCACTCCCAATGTTTTGTTAAATGCCAGCACATACAATTACATATATTCTAAGAAAATTCTGGGGTCCCTGAAGAGAAATCCTTTACGTTTTTAGCTTCTGTCATCTTCCTTTCCGCAGTCATTTACCAAGCAAAGGAATGTTACGGCACAAACTGGATTCTTGTTATTTGCTATTATAGAGTTTAGTCACATTGCTTAACATGCAGCCTAAGTGAGTTCCTAGCAAGTAGGAATGGGAAAGTCAAAATTTTACAGTAGAACCCAAAAGTCTTGTAAGGAGCTTGTGGGTGATTACCTTTTAGTCCACCTGTAACGGAACCGACCCAGACTGTGCTTGGATACTTCCGTTAGAATATGGCTTCGCCGTCCGAACACCGACAACAGACACTACAGCCGGCCATACAAGACTAGACGACACCAATCTTGAAGTAATCTAGAAGGTAGACTTCCTTACTTGAACACAAATACAAGATATATACACTCAGGGGGCAATCCCCCCTCCCTGCATTATGATACTGGGCAGGGCAATCTACATTTAGTAACAAGAAACACATAGGTATTCAAACTTCACACCAGCAGATAGTCCCATCAGGAGGGAGGGCTGCTGGAGACACCTCCCCACTAAGCTAATACACATAAACACATACATCCCATAATAGTTTGCTCCCAAGCAAGACACAGAATAGAACAATTGGATGCAACCACATGACAGTACACAATCAACAACCCCCCACCCCAATATTAGGACAGATCACCCTGTACCCCTAACAGGCACAGGGTGATTTACACATAAGAGGGATATGGGGAGCTGAGACAGGGGTCTCCCCACCTCTCCAAAGTGAGCTGGGTTCCATGGGCCCCCACCCAAAGTGACTCCCGTCACACCACCCAAAACAAAAGTTAAACTTTTTGGTTTTCATACTCTTTATTACACTTTATCATACACTTATGTAGAGTGTTATTGGTTAATTGAATGAACACCAACAAAAAAATAATTTCTAATATTTTCTTGGCGTATAGTTTGCAGTCTATGTTATTAGTACAGACAAAACTCAATGCTAAATCCCACTTTCACTTCTGATGGAAAAGATAGTGCACACCAGGTGCTATGCTACAATGTATATTCACCGAGCATCTATCTTTCAGTACGTATCAAAATTGGCACTAAAAAAAACGGTGATGGTTCTGAGACACATTGTAATGCTAACAGATTTTTGCCAAAATGTGCTGGGCCATTGGTCCAGAAGATTCAATAAGTACATTAGTTATGTCACACTCTGGTAGGTGACAGATAGGGAGAGCATCAGCTTGTGTTCCCTCTGTTTGTGTTTATCATGACAGCAGTGAGCAGGCCACGTGAAGTAGCTTTTGTCATTGGTTGTGATTGTGAAGCTTGGAAGTCAATAAGACTTAGTAAAAGGCTTCATGCTGGTAAGACACGCTGACAGTGCATATTGCACTAAATCATGGCAGTTTTCTCTTGACAGTGTATATTGGCACTTCAGGCTGGCAGCCTGCTCCCACTGTATGCTGACGATGTACTGTGAAACTAGCTTTTATTTGCTTATGCTGTATCTAGACAGTATGCTGGCACATAATGTTGGTGCTGGACTCAGCCATAGCCAGCTATCCTTAGTCTCTTTTTAAATAGGCACTATGCCACTATACAGGTCACGCTTTTTTTTATTGCATATTTCTACATTTCTGGTTTAATCGATCTTGCAATAGCCTAGTCTATTATTTTAAAGTGTCTTTACCAGGAGCATTTAACCAGCTCAACTCTCATACCTGTATACCCCCCATGGACTAACGCAGTTTTTACAACTCTGCTATGGGCCTGGTTGTTCAGTGATAACATTGTCATATTATAAGATAATAAAATAATATTGATTTTTTTGGTGGATAAACTAAGCTTTTTTTAAAAAGTATTGTCCTGTAAAATTTATTTTTGTTTATGTATTTATATACATTATATTGCCAAAAGTATTAGGACACCCCTTCTAAATCATTGGATTCAGATGTTCCAATCACCTCCATAGCCACAGGTGTATAAGATGAAGTACCTAGGCATGCAGACTGCTTCTACAAACATTTGTGAAAGAATGGGTCGATCTCAGGAGCTCAGTGAATTCAAGAGTAATACCGTGATAGGTTGCCATCTGTGCAGTAAGTCCATCAATGAAATTTCCTTGCTACTAAATATTCTAAAGTCAACTGTTAGTGGTATTATAACAAAGTGGACAGTCGCCGACTGTCTGCAGAGTTAATAGCTGAATACTTCCAAACTTCGTGTGGCCTTCAGATTAGCACAACAACAGTGCGTAGAGAGCTTTATGGAATGGCTTTCCATGGTCGAGCAGCTGCATCCAAGCCTAACATCAAAAAGTGCAATGCAAAGCGTCGGATGCAGTGGTGTAAAGCACGCTGCCACTGGACTCTAGAGCAGTGGAGATGAGTTCTGTGGAGTGACGAATCACGCTTCTCTGTCTGGCAATCCGATGGATGTGTCTGGGTTTGGTGGTTGTTAGGAGAATGGTACTTGCCTGGCTGCATTGTGCCAAGTGTAAAGTTTAGTGGAGGGGGGATTATGGTGTGGGGTTGCTTTTCAGGGGTTGGGCTTGGCCCCTTAGTTCCATTGAAGGGAACTCTTAAGGCATCAGTATATCAAGACATTCTGGACAATTTCATGCTCCAACTTTGTAGGAATAGTTTGGGGATGGCCCCTTCCTGTTCCAACATGACTGCGCACCAGTGCACAAAACAAGGTCAATAAAGACATGGATGAGCGAATTTGGGGTGGAGGAACTTGACTGGCCTGCACAGAGTCCTGACCTCAACCCGATAGAACACCTTTGGGGTGAATAAGAGCGGAGACTGCAAGCCAGGCCTTCTCGTCCGACATCAGTGCCTGATCTCACAAATGCGCTTCTGGAAGAATGGTCCAACATTCCCATAGACACACTCCTAAATCTTGTGGAGTTGAAGCTGTTATAGCTGCAAAGGGTGGGCCAACTTAATATTGAACCCTAGGGGCTAAGACTGGGATGCTATTAAAGTTCATGTGCGTGTAAAGGCAGGCGTCCCAATACTTTTAGCAATATAGTGTATTTTGTATATTTATTTTATATTCTACTGTAGATGAAAAGTATATGTTTTATTTTATCATTTGTGCCATTTATAATGACCCAAAAATAATGTTTCTGGTACAAAATATGCAAAGCAATTTGTAAATGAAAACAATTTTTTACGTTTTTTTAAGTAACAAACTAAAAATTAAAATGGAAAAAAATTAAATACTAGAGACACAAAAATAATACATATCAGCATTAAAATTATAGCTAAGAATATAAGGGTAGGAAGGAGTTAATTGGGTTTGATTAGGGTTAACAAAAGGTTACCTTTAGGTTTAAACTGATGTCATATGCAGAAAAAAGGTTGCGCCTTTGATCTAGCACAGGGACCTCCAAACTTTCTAAACAAAGGGCCAGTTTACTGGCTTTCAGACTTTAGGGGGGCCGGACTGTGGCCATTGGGAGTAGAAATTGTTCTGCGTCATTCTACACTTACTAGTTCTGACTGAGTTGTTGTGACATTGCAAAAGGTGAAATATATAGATGACACATTGATGACACATTGATGAATTCTAGCATGGTGCCTGAACAGTGCCTTACTATCTTTAGTGCCTAATGTATTACTTCTAAAAGGCAAGTAGTTCTGTTCTATTGTGAGCTGGTGTTAGCCCTTACTTCTTGTATACCAATCAACTAGTTTCCGTCATTGACTCTAGGAAAGGTTATGTATAAGTACCTGAAATAATTATGTAGGGCAGGGCAAGGATATGGCATGTTGTAGTTTCTCTGGTTGCCTACTAGATGTCCCTATAGTTGAGACTGAGATTTTGCTGAGGAATTGCTTGGGTTAAGTGCCAGCTTTGCCCCTGCTAGGAGAAAGGCACCTTGGGTAAGGATATATTTGGAAGGCAGAGAGACTAGTAGTCATGTGGAGAGTGAATATAGGTTCTCTGTGAGTGGACCAGGCCAGAACAACTTGTAGGCAGTTGGTCTTTATTTGTTGACTTTCCCCCTATAGGGGATCCTGGAGCAGTGGAAGAACGTTTTTTTTTGCATTTTTTGGGACTACTCGTATCTCCTTGTTTTGGGATGATGGACTTTGGGACACCCCTCCAATGAGTAACTGGCCGCTCATTTCTCCTGTCATGCCCCACCTCTATGAACTATGCAGAACTATTTTTAACTTAAGGTGATTCCAAAGGTTTTTTTTTCAATAATAAACATGTCATACGTACCTGCTCTGAGCAATGGTTTTACACACAGCAGCCCAATTCCTTCTTTTCTGGGGTCCCCTGCCAGCACTCTTGGTTACTCCTCCTTTCTGAGTGTCCCATAGCAAGGTTCTTGCTATGGAACCATATGTTTGGGTTCACTCCTGAGCAGGGCTATGTGTGTTTATTAACATACACAGCATTGCTCAGACTCACCCCCACCCCGCTCCCCCCTCACTAGATTTGATTGACAGAAGCAGGGGCAAATAGGTCCTGCTGATGCCTCCAGGTCAAGTGAAGGAGAATACAGTGCTGCTGCTACCTGGTACAGCGATGGATCAAGAAGCAGGTGTGCAGAGGACTGTTAACAGGTACAGGATAAAATAGGACAAGTCACACAGCAGGCATCCCCATGCCCAAGAAAGGGTAGGATCGTTCCCCCTGGGGAAGTAAACTTGACCTAAAGATTCTTTTAAAATGGGCTCCCTGCAGATATATGCCATAATGTGTTAGTGTGCCCTGCATTCTAGCATGTTATGGCACTTACCTGTTAACCTCAGCCCTCCAGTGCTGCACTGTCATGGCTCTAGCAGGTCCTGGAGGCTCTCCTCTTAACCCACGTGTGTGTGTGTTTATGTACGTACATGTGTCTATGTGTACATGTGTCTGTGTATGTATGTACATGTGTCTGTGTATGTACAGTATGTACATGTGTCTGTGCGTGTGTATTTCTGTGTATGTACATGTGTATGTACATGTATGTGTGTCTGTACATGTGTCTATGTGTGTATACATGTGTCTGTGTACATGTGTCTCTGTGCGTGTGTGTACATTTTTCTGTGTGTGTGTATGTACATGTCTGTGTGTGTGTACAGGTGTCTCTGTTTGTGTATGTACATATGTCTATATGTAAACCTGCAGGTAGTGGTTTGGTCAGGTTCAGGATTATGTGGTTATTATGGGTGGTAGAGTATGGGGCATTTCAGGTATTGCTGGGTTGGATAGTAGGTAGGATATGCTTGGTAGAGTTATGGTTTTGTGAGTGAAAGATTATGGGAGGTTATGGCTGTATGCGGTGCATGGTCTAAGTATGATGGAGTGTTTAGGGGGACATTGGAGGCCCTGATGTAATGTGGGGGGACTCTGGGGACCCTAATGTAATGTGGTAACATTTAACAGTGTCATTTCATGAAATAATGTATGAGGACGTGTTTAGGGGGGAATTAGGGGTGTAGCAGGGTAGGGGTTGGGTAGGGCAACTGGTGGCGAGTAACTCTTAAGGACTGGCTAGTAGCTCAGGACTTGAAATTGTAAGCCCTTCTGTATAGTATATGCTACATTCTTTTTAGCAAAAGTGGAGTGTTCCTTTAAGTATTAATATCTTATTTAAATGTGTATATCAGCATGTTAAGACTTATCATTAGGATCTAAACACATTTACCTACATTTCCAAAGTCTTACCTGCCCTTCTAGCATTGAATTATGTTTTCCCATTATGTAAATTTAGTCTATAGTTTTGTGTCTGTGACCTATAAACTCATAACCCTGAAATCATGGAGGACCTACTAGGGTTTTCCTTTTATCACAGACACTTAACAATTTATTTGGTGTTCCGAAACACATGGAAAATTTTGACTGTCATTTGAATAACTGGTCTATGCTTGAAGGACAGTGACATTTTGCTTCAGTGGATACAATGAAGCCAAGTAAATGCAGTTTAAAATTGGAGTTTGTTCCTGGTCCATCGCCACAAAGTATAATGCATTTTATCTGCACCAGTTTTGCTCCAAAATAGATTTGTTATTTGGAGATTTTCAGATGGAATTCAGTTCCATCTCTGGGGGCAGTGAGCTAACAATCACCTTTCTCTGGTTTACATAGAGACAATTGCATGAGTGATATAATTTATCATCCGGCTGCTTCCACTTTCCATATAAATGTTTTGTGCTTTTTTCAGAACCTCTTCGGTTCATCTACAGTATTTTGGATTCTTATTATTAGCAGTGAATGCACAGTGCTAACATGCTCTGTCTGCACAAGTCAGACACAGCATATGTACTGACTTTACTGTCACAAACACTGTTATTATGTTCAAATTCCTCAAGTGCTATGTATATATATATATTTATTATATTTGTCGATATGAGACTTAAATTCCAATGCCAGCTTGGGCAAAAATAAGTAAACCAGCATCATTAAAAAGTAGTAATTAAAAAACCAGCTCCGGTTGCTATAGGGTCTGTGTGAATGGGCTTTGATCTAGTGTTGAAGGCACCAGTTTGACATCGGTTTGAGATGCTTCTAAGATCATTCGGAATTAAATGTCAGATGCAATTGATCTACATTTGATCTCTTTCTGATCTGCATTTTACCTGCGTCAAGCAGGTTTTGCATTGCCATTGACATATGGGAATGCACAACTCATCTGATGTGCAGAAAATCCTGCCAATACAAGCCCTTACTTACTCAATTTCCAGCACTCGGCAATCTTTGTGTTCTGGCAGGAGGACTCCCCTCTCCAGAACACACTGATCAGCGCTCCCAGCCATTGGCTACTAGCGCATTTCAGATTCGGGTTGGGAACATTCAACAGAAGCCGGTCATTAGACCAGCTTCTGTACAACAGACAGCTATACACAGTCAGCCAGTTTCTGCTGAACTGGTCAATTTTGGCTGATTTTCGACCTGCGTGCACAAGGCTTAACCACTTGCCTACCGGGCACTTATACCCCCTTCCTGCCCAGGCCAATTTTCAGCTTTCAGTGCTGTTTCACTTTGAATTACAATTGCTCGGTCATGCAACACTGTACCCATATGAAAGTTTTATCATTTTTTTCACACAAATAGAGCTTTCTTTTGGTGGTAGTCGGTCCATTTTCCTCTCAATCTCCAAGCTAGGGATTCCGCGACCTCTACCTCGTTGCTGTGGGCTGATGAGTTCAAATATTTAGGCATACGAGTCACTCGAGATTTACAGAGCTTTTATAGGTTGAACCTCAACCCCTTGCTGTTGCAGCTGTAGGAGCAGTGCACCACCTGGTCTGCCTTGCCACTTAACCTGTTGGGCCGCATAAATATTCTTAAAATGATCTACCTCCCCAAATTCAATTATGTTTTTCATAATTGTCCTGTTTGGATACCTGGTACTTTCCTTGGGGAGATTGACAGTTGTGTGGGCTCCTTCCTTTGGGGAGGGTCCCTCTGCCCGTTTGGCTAGGTTCACCCTCCAGTTGCCGATGCGATGTGGAGGCTTGGTGTTACCCAATTTTCTGATCTACTATTGGTCAGCTATCCTAGTCACTGTAAGATGGTGGTCCAAGTGCTCTTGGGCTAATTCAGCAGTTTGTCTTGAAGCGGTTATACTGGGTTCCCTTATAGAACTGAGTAATCTCGTATATAGAGGCCCTAGGTCCTATGCCTCCCTTCCACTCCCTATGAAGGTTACCCTTCGGGTGTGGGTTGTAGCTAGAAAATGTTTTCTGCCGTCTTATCAGTGGTCCCCATATTTCCCCTTGTGGGGCAATCCAACCTTGTCTCACTTCTGATAGTTACCTGACCCCCAAGTGTGGGCACGTTATGGTATCAGACTGATTAAGGACATCATGCCTATGGGTACCTTGCTATCATTTAGAGATCTCTCCAGCAAACACAGATTACCTGGGTGGATGTACTTTAGATATTACCAATTGCGCTATGCTGCGCAGGCAGAATTTCCAACCCCCCCTAGACTGGAGACTGACCCAATAGAGGACCTTCTTGTGCAGGAGTCTCCTTCTCAGTGTGGTCTCCCCTAAGATGGATAAGTTATGGGCAAAATGGCAAGAAGACATTCCAACCTTGGATAGAGAAATGTGGGAGGAATTTTTTGAAGATAGTTCTAAATTGGTTATTTCCTCTCGGGAGAAATTTCTGCAGACAAAATGTTTGCATAGGGTATACTACACGCCTTAGAGACTGCACAGAATTTATCTGCAGAGGTCTGCTGATTGTCCCCGCTGTCATTCCAGGGAGGGCACCTACTTTCATATGTTTTGCATCTGTCCTAAAGTGGAGCAGTCTTGGACAGAAGTGTTTACCTGCGTCAACACCCGGCTGCGGCTGTCCCTTTCACTCTCCCCTGAGCTTGCATTGTTGGGAATACAAGATGATAAACAGAGGCCCCGCCACACCAAATTGCTTCTTTCCTATCTATTATATCATGCCGTCATTGGACCTCCCCCCTTCGCCCCTCAGTGGCCTCGTGGGAGGCATCCATTAATGCAGTGTTACCTATGTACAAGTTTACATACATTAATAGAGGCTGTCCTGGGAAGTTCGATAAGGTTTGGCAACCCTAGATGGAACAATGAATATGCTATTTTATTGATGTTTAGCTTGTTCACTGGTTGCATAGCCACTGACCTTGCTGTGAGTCCTGCTGCTCTATAACTGATCAGTTGCACTGACTTATTTTGTATTTTTTTGCTTTCTGTCTTTGGATATTGTTGTCTCACTGTACTGCTTTGTACTGCTTGGTTGTTGCTGTTATTGTACTATGCCATTGTTCAATAAACCATCATCCTGGTTAAAAAAAAAAAACCTACTGCAGTAGGGAACAGACACAAAAAGATACACTCAGCATCTTTCCAAATCACTGTTCTGTTTATTCGACGCATTTGAGGTTTTTTATACACATGATTACGTAGGTACCACATTAATATTACAATCGTACTTTTATGGTAACAAGGGGACTTACATAGGCAGGCTAATTTCTAATCAGGACTTGAAGGAATGCAAACGTAATGAAAACGTTATTAGTGCCATGTGCACGATTGCAGTGTACAATACATAGGCAAAGCATACAAAATAAAATACAATTTTATACAGAATTTACAAATTTCCTTTATACCAGGAACCCAGGGAGTTGTGGGAAAAGGAGGCTTATGTCTGCATCTGAGCATTTTATGTAAGTGGGCAATCCACCACAGTACATTTGCATACTAGCATCTGGGAGAAATAGAGGGGGACACAAAGAGAGTGAGTATGTTGCTGGAGAACAGAGAGCCCTGGGAACTATCTACTTTGTTTTTAAATAGATGTTAAAAAAAATCTGAAGAATATATTTTTAAAAATATATATTTTAAATATATTCTTTAGATTTTTTGTAACATATAAAATAGTCATTTTAACATATATTTTTACACATATTTGTAAATGCATTCCAAAAAATGTAGATTTGTATTTTTAAAGACATATAGCATATTTGAAATGTATTTTTAAAAATATTTTTCATATATTTTGTAACAAAAACGCATTTCAACATGCAGTATGTATATATATATATATATATATATATACATACACATATATATATATATATATATATACATATAAATATATATATATTTATTGAAATATATTTTGAAATATATTGAATATGGCCAAAATTGTAGTATTTCAAATATATGTTTATGTATTTGGGAAGAATGTTTTTTTTTTCTTTACAAACGTTTTTATTTTGTTTTTTGTTGTTGTCAAGATATAAACTACAAAATGGCAGTACAGTATCAAGTAAAGCATACAACAAGGCACATCTGTAATGCATATTTCATATGGTACAACCATGTTAATAATTTAGATAATTTAAGATAATTTAAGTACATGAGAAGTAGAGGGGCATGTAACGCTATATAGCTTCCAAGAAATGACTCAATCAACCACAATATGAGTGGACATTAGTCAGATAGAAAAATGCCTATAAGTTCTCCAGACTTCCCATTTTCTGTCAAATAAGTGCATCTTATCCAGTAATGAATTCTCTCCATGAGCATCACTGCATCAATTCTATTCAGAACTGTGGCCAATGGTACCGTGAGGGACTTCCAATGTAGGGCTATAGCCCACAGGGCAGATATACAGATGGTATGGATTAGCCTCATAATCTCAACTCAGACTCTCGGGATATGGGCTCCTAGTAGGCAAGAATGCATAGACAGATGCACCGGGGCCTCTGCCACAGCGGAGGCCGCATCTGAGATCTTGCTCCATAACAATGGTGAGACCAAAGTGGGTATAATTGAGGTCAACCTATCTGCCAGAATACGGCAAAAAATTTTCAGATCATTGTTCATTACCGAAATAGGTCTATAGTTTTGGGGGAGATGGTAGTCTTTTAAGGGTTTAGGCAAAAGAGACATATTAGCCAACAGCATCTCCTCAGGGAACCTACCGCCCTGCAAAACATGATTGAACAACGACAGCAAAAAAGGAGCAAGTGTAGTAGCAAAATGTTTATAATAGCTGGTGGTAAACCCATCAGGACCTGGTGCTGTGGAAGTTCTTAGTGCACTAATCGCATGGGTTATTTCCTCCAATGTACATGGGGCATTAAGGGAGGATACTTGAGAAGGTGTGAGAGTATGGAGGGGGATAGAATCCAGCCAGGAGCCGTTTAGGGGAGCAGAAGGTGATTGTGGGGGAGCTAATAGGGTAGAGTAAAATTTTTCAAACATGCCCAGCACTTCATGAGGCAAAGAGGAGAGGAGACGCTGTTGGTTTCAGTTCGTAATTTATAGATATGTGGGGGTCGTATAGAATGGTTTAATTTCCGTGCAAACATAGTAGACGCCGAGTTGCTATGTAACAGAAAAGAGGCTTTCGCCCAACGTAGGGTTTTTTCAGTTTTCTGGGACAATAAAGTATTCCGCTCTAAACGCTTTTGCGATATCATTGTTTTGTTCAAAAGAGAAGGATTACCAATATGAGCTCTATAATGTGTTTCTAACTCTCGGGTAACTTTCTGTGCAAACATACTAGACGCCGAGTTGCTATGTAACAGAAAAGAGGCTTTCGCCCAAAGTAGGGCTTTTTCAGTTTTCTGGGACAATAAAGTATTCAGTTCTAAACGCTTTTGCGATATCATTGTTTTGTTCAAAAGAGAAGGATTACCAATATGAGCTCTATAATGTGTTTCTAACTCTTGGGTAAGTTTCTGAATTTGTTTTCACCGCTCCCTATTCCTAGTCGAGGCCATAGAAATGAGGCGACCTCGCGACCCCTTATGGGCTGTCCACAAAGTAGCTGGGGAGATTTCAGGAGTTGCGTTTAGCTGAAAGTATTCCTGAATAGATGTAGTCACTTCCTGTCGGGAATTAATATCCGTGAGTCATTAAGGTGCCAGGAATAGGGTGTGGGTGCAAGACCTATGAAAGTGATAGACAATGCTATTATATTATGATCTGACCAGGGACTTAAATGAATACATGCCTTCCTTGAATTGGCTAGCAGAATAGGGGAACAATAGATATAATCTAATCTAGCATAAAAGTCATGTGGGTGGGAGTAAAATGAGTAATCTTTGGCTCCTACATTGTGTGCCCTCCAGGAGTCTACCAGTTGAAGTGTTTCCAATTTTTTAGTAAGGGATTTTGGGAAGGCCTGGGAAGATGGTGAGGGCGAACTTCTGTCCAAAAGGGGGTTTGCCACCAGATTGAAATCTCCTCCCACCAGTAAATGAGGGGAAAGAAACCTATCCAGAACTGTGAAAAAATGAGAAAAGAGGGAAGCCTGATCCGAATTTGATGCATAAACATTCACGATCGTGAGTTCACTCTCAGGGTCACGATATACATGTTGAATGTCGAAGGGGAATGAGTTATGTAAAAAAATTTCCACACCTCTGCTTTTAGTAGAGTGTAAAGTGTAAAACCCCTGTCTATAAGATCTGTGGAAATATGTTGGGTGTTTAGCGACCGCAAAATGAGTTTCCTGTAATAGAATAATTTTTGCACCTAGGCGCTTATACTGGTGGAAGGCCGGTTTACGCTTATTTGGAGAACTGAAACCCTGGACATTATGTGAGATGCAATGGATAGCCATGGGAAAGAAAAATAGTGTCAGTCAACATTATTGTACCCAGCTGAAAGGTATCAACAATAGTTTGTCTAGTTAGTGGAATATCTGGAACCACATCATAGGAGGTGAAATCTGTTAGAATCAATTTATGGAGCATCCAAGTCCCAATATAGGTACCGGGCTGTCCACAAATTTGTATATGAGTAATATCATGTACCAAAACTGTGTAGAATACAAATAAAGCAGTCATAATAAACTGTGGATCAGGTGGACTAAATGCCTTCCCTGAAAAGACAGAAAAGTATATCATCAAAGGGCCAAACGGGCCCAAACTCTGCCACCTTAAAACACGGGAAGCGGAGACGCCACCCCTCGTCAAGGCGGTTACATCTCCGACCATGCTAGGTGGCAGGGTGGGGTCACGTGTCAGAAATTTCTATGAGCATACGGGCGGCAAAATGAGGGTCCGAAGACCCATGCTGGATGCATATTCATTGTCCTGAGCTAATGGATGAGCTGCGGTATCCTGCGTGGGACCGGATGGGGATGCTCGTTCTGTATTATCTTGAGACATGCTGCAAATCTCGTGTGTTTTAAGTAGGTATGTCGTAAGGGACTTTTGAGCTTGTCCCCTTTTTTTCTTGGTGGATGGCATACAAGGAGTCTCCTGGGGGTGATCAACTGAAAATTGGATAGCCAAGGAAGGTAATAACCCCAGGAAACCTATAACGCCCGAAACAGGTTTAAGGTTATAGTTACATAGAGGCTATCAGGCTTATCCACAAAATCTTTATTTTGTAAAAATGATTAGCAAACCGTGGAGATATAGAGTGGAAATAGGCTGTGGTAGGCACCATTAATAAGGCCCAAGACCCAGATGCTGGCTCCAACACCCACCACAAGTTCTGAGAGGGCCGAGGGACCTGTGCGACACAGAAGTCCCCATATGCTGACTATAGGGTCTTCTAGGACAGATGTAGGGAGCCCAGGCACCTCACTGGAAGCAGTATGTAGGCCATAGTAGGCTCCAAGCCCAGCGGGGGCCGTGGCTACAGAGGGGGGTTTCCGGGATGAAGAACGGGAGCCCCAGTCCCTGGATCACTGGAGGGGGAACCGATAACCAGCACCTGTACTCATTGTGGCCCGGATGGAAGGAGATCGGGGCCGGATTGAGCAGGCTGCACTAGGCCGCAGACGTCTGTTGCCGCAAGAGGGGCAATAAACCACGGCGCCCCTCTCCCAGACTCAGGGGATGCAGAAGGTGCCTCTGATGTCCCTCAGATGATCCACCGCTGCCCCGATGGCAGCGGATTTAGTTCCGAGGCGCCGGAGCCCCGGGCTGTGCGGCCGCACCAGGCCGTGGATGTCCGCTGCTACGGAGAGGAGCAATATAGCCCAGAGCCCCCATCCCAGATGCAGGGATGCAGAGCCTCCGGTGCCCCGCTGGTGTCCACCGCTGCCCGAATGGCAGCGGATTAGAAATCAAGGCGCCGGAGCTCCGGATTATGCGGCCTCTCCGGTCGCCATCTTGGACGTGCCCCTCGGGAAGAATATTTTTAAAATATATTTCAAATATATTTTTCTTCCATATGGGTGGCAGCAATAAGCAATATATATTAACACAGGATTCCATAAAAAGCTGTTGACACAAAAAGTGCATCTACCCAGGTATCAAAGGACATGTGAAACAAAATTGTTGTAATGTGTTAATGTAATATGTACCTTAGCTATTCTCGTGTTATGATGGTAATGTCACGTATAATCATCACTTTGCTGAGTCAGTGTGAAATGACCAATATCAATGGTTGGTAGTAGAGATGAGCGAATCGAACATGGCGAAGTGGAATTCGTTTCGAAGATCAGGAAAAATTTGATTCGCGCCGAATCCGAAAAATAGCAAACTTCGGATGCACGAATCGAATTTTCCCAAAAATGGCGGCGACATGTGTGGCGACGGAGCGGGGATCTCTGGGAAGGCGCGCAGACAAGGCGCGCTGACCCATAATGCATTCATTCATGACATGTGATCGCATTAGCCAATCAGCAGCCAGCCAGCCAGCACTGTGTAATGGTGGAGCTATAAATTGCGGCCATCTTACAATTCTCCATTAACCTCCGGTCATTCAAGAGAGACAGACCTGTCTGTATTAGGGACAGAGTTAGGGCCAGAGAGACTATAGGGCCACAGAATCGTTACTTAGGGACACAGAATCGTTACTTAGGGACACAGAATCGTTACTCAGGGACACAGAATTGTTACTCAGGGACACAGAATTGTTACTCAGGGACAGACACAGAATTGTTACTAAGGGACACAGAATCGTTACTCAGGGACACAGAATTGTTACTCAGGGACACAGAATTGTTACTGAGGGACACAGAATTGTTACTGAGGGACACAGAATCGTTACTCAGGGACACAGAATCGTTACTCAGGGACACAGAATTGTTACTCAGGGACACAGAATTGTTACTCAGGGACACAGAATCGTTACTGAGGGACACAGAATCGTTACTCAGGGACACAGAATTGTTACTCAGGGACACAGAATTGTTACTCAGGGACAGACACAGAATTGTTACTCAGGGACACAGAATTGTTACTCAGGGACACAGAATTGTTACTGAGGGACACAGAATCGTTACTGAGGGACACAGAATTGTTACTCAGGGACACAGAATTGTTACTCAGGGACAGACACAGAATTGTGACTCAGGGACACAGAATTGTTACTCAGGGACACAGAATTGTTACTGAGGGACACAGAATCGTTACTCAGGGACACAGAATTGTTACTCAGGGACACAGAATTGTTACTCAGGGACAGACACAGAATTGTTACTCAGGGACACAGAATTGTTACTCAGGGACACAGAATCGTTACTGAGGGACACAGAATCGTTACTGAGGGACACAGAATTGTTACTGAGGGACACAGAATTGTTACTCAGGGACACAGAATTGTTACTCAGGGACACAGAATTGTTACTCAGGGACACAGAATCGTTACTGAGGGACACAGAATCGTTACTGAGGGACACAGAATTGTTACTCAGGGACACAGAATTGTTACTCAGGGACACAGAATTGTTACTCAGGGACAGACACAGAATTGTTACTCAGGGACACAGAATTGTTACTCAGGGACACAGAATCGTTACTGAGGGACACAGAATCGTTACTCAGGGACACAGAATTGTTACTCAGGGACACAGAATCGTTACTCAGGGACACAGAATTGTTACTCAGGGACACAGAATTGTTACTGAGGGACACAGAATCGTTACTGAGGGACACAGAATTGTTACTCAGGGACACAGAATTGTTACTCAGGGACAGACACAGAATTGTTACTCAGGGACACAGAATTGTTACTCAGGGACACAGAATTGTTACTGAGGGACACAGAATCGTTACTCAGGGACACAGAATTGTTACTCAGGGACACAGAATTGTTACTCAGGGACAGACACAGAATTGTTACTCAGGGACACAGAATTGTTACTCAGGGACACAGAATCGTTACTGAGGGACACAGAATTGTTACTCGGGGACACAGAATTGTTACTAAGGGACACAGAATCGTTACTCAGGGACACAGAATCGTTACTCAGGGACACAGAATTGTTACTCAGGGACACAGAATTGTTACTCAGGGACACAAAATTGTTACTCAGGGACACAGAATCGTTACTCAGGGACACAGAATCGTTACTCAGGGACACAGAATTGTTACTCAGGGACACAGAATCGTTACTCAGGAACACAGAATTGTTACTCAGGGACACAGAATTGTTACTCAGGGACACAGAATCGTTACTCAGGGACACAGAATCGTTACTCAGGGACACAGAATTGTTACTGAGGGAAACAGAATCGTTACTGAAGGACACAGAATTGTTACTCAGGGACACAGAATTGTTACTCAGGGACACAGAATCGTTACTCAGGGACACAGAATTGTTACTCAGGGACACAGAATTGTTACTCAGGGACAGACACAGAATTGTTACTCAGGGACACAGAATTGTTACTCAGGGACACAGAATCGTTACTGAGGGACACAGAATTGTTACTCAGGGACACAGAATTGTTACTCAGGGACACAGAATTGTTACTCAGGGACACAGAATCGTTACTCAGGGACACAGAATTGTTACTCAGGGACACAGAATTGTTACTCAGGGACACAGAATCGTTACTGAGGGACACAGAATCGTTACTGAGGGACACAGAATTGTTACTCAGGGACACAGAATTGTTACTCAGGGACACAGAATCGTTACTGAGGGACACAGAATTGTTACTCAGGGACACAGAATTGTTACTCAGGGACACAGAATTGTTACTGAGGGACACAGAATCGTTACTCAGGGACACAGAATTGTTACTCAGGGACAGACACAGAATTGTTACTCAGGGACACAGAATTGTTACTCAGGGACACAGAATTGTTACTCAGGGACACAGAATCGTTACTGAGGGACACAGAATCGTTACTGAGGGACACAGAATTGTTACTCAGGGACACAGAATTGTTACTGAGGGACACAGAATTGTTACTGAGGGACACAGAATCGTTACTGAGGGACACAGAATTGTTACTCAGGGACACAGAATTGTTACTCAGGGACAGACACAGAATTGTTACTCAGGGACACAGAATTGTTACTCAGGGACACAGAATTGTTACTGAGGGACACAGAATCGTTACTCAGGGACACAGAATTGTTACTCAGGGACAGACACAGAATTGTTACTCAGGGACACAGAATTGTTACTCAGGGACACAGAATTGTTAATCAGGGACACAGAATTGTTACTGAGGGACACAGAATCGTTACTGAGGGACACAGAATTGTTACTCAGGGACACAGAATTGTTACTCAGGGACAGACACAGAATTGTTACTCAGGGACACAGAATTGTTACTCAGGGACACAGAATCGTTACTGAGGGACACAGAATCGTTACTGAGGGACACAGAATTGTTACTCAGGGATACAGAATTGTTACTCAGGGACACAGAATTGTTACTCAGGGACACAGAATCGTTACTGAGGGACACAGAATTGTTACTCAGGGACACAGAATTGTTACTCAGGGACACAGAATTGTTACTCAGGGACACAGAATCGTTACTGAGGGACACAGAATCGTTACTGAGGGACACAGAATTGTTACTCAGGGACACAGAATTGTTACTCAGGGACACAGAATCGTTACTGAGGGACACAGAATCGTTACTCAGGGACACAGAATCGTTACTCAGGGACACAGAATTGTTACTCAGGGACACAGAATCGTTACTCAGGAACACAGAATTGTTACTCAGGGACACAGAATTGTTACTCAGGGACACAGAATCGTTACTCAGGGACACAGAATCGTTACTCAGGGACACAGAATTGTTACTGAGGGACACAGAATCGTTACTGAAGGACACAGAATTGTTACTCAGGGACACAGAATTGTTACTCAGGGACACAGAATCGTTACTCAGGGACACAGAATCGTTGAATTAAAGAGTATGTCAGACAACACGCAGAGGAGTGGCAGAGGAGGCAATGTTTCAGGAGCGAGCAGACGTGGCAGCAGAGGAAGGGGTCGAGGCAGCACTAGTCGCAGGCAGAGGCCAGTGCTCCCGGTGTCATCCAGCGGTCGTGTCTCCACCGACAACCCTGCCGTCATCGATTGGTTGGCTCGGTCGTCTTCCTCTTCCCAGGTCACCTCTGACACCTACAGCCACTGGTCGGTGGGTACGTCAGACAGAACCGTTAGTTGGCATGGCCCGGGAGCAAGCCCACTGAAATCACGTGTCCTCTACCTGCTCCTGTCCTTTGGTGTTCCCTCACCAAGCGAAGTATCGCATGCTGTGGGCTCAGCCCCACTGTACAGTGAGGAAGAGCTAACAGAGGGCGGTCAAGAACGGGGGGAGACATCCGCCTCTTCAGCAGCCAGGCGAAGAAGTACTGGCGAGGAGAGTGGCTCGGTAGCCGGTCTAGAGACAGGTCTGTCTCCTGACCCACACGCAGCCGAGGGGGCTAGTAGTGACGCGGAGACCCTAATTGATGATGATGATGAGGCTGATCGCACTTGGCAGCCTCGTCATCATCAGGCTATTGCTTCCGCATCATCAGGAGAAGAGGGTGCCCTTTGGCAGCGAGCAAAACAGTCGGTGGGTTGCCCAGGAGGCAGCAGGGTCGCAGCAGTGTCAGTGGAGGCAAACGGCCACGGAGTAGAGCACCAGCTCCACTGCAGCCTACCACCACGGCCAGTAGTGGTGCCGGTGTGCACGGAGGAAGTAGCAGTCAGCCAGTGAGGAGTATCGGGGGCAAAGTTTCCTACTCGGCGGTGTGGCAATTTTTCGTCAAGCCGCCCGAGGAAGTAAACGTAGCCGTATGTCGACTATGTGGCCAGAAAGTCAAGCGTGGCCAGGGGGCCCATGTTGGGACTACAGCGTTGCGTCAGCATATGCAGCGTCGCCATTCGGTGGCCTGGGAAAACCGTGATAAAGATACGGCGGTTCTGCCTGCCCCAGCCCCCGCTCCATCACCCGCTCCGTTACTTGCTCCGTCACCCGACGTCAATCGCCCTCTATCAGCCAGTCAAGGCTCCAACACCTCTGCTGAGGGGAGTTGTCGCTCGTTGGCATCTTCCGCTTGTTCAGATGCTCCTTCTCCTGCTACTCCTCTTCACGGATTCTGTCAGCAGTCTTTCTTGGAATCCGTTTCCAAGAGACAACAGTTTGGGAGCACGCACCCGACGGTGCAGAAGCTGAACGTCCTCCTGTCCAAGTTGCTGGTGCTGCAGTCCCTCCCTTTCCAAGTGGTGGATTCAGCACCTTTCCGAGAAATGATGGCTTGTGCCGAGCCGCGGTGGAGAGTGCCAAGCCGGCATTTCTTCGCCAAAAAGGCAGTGCCAGCCCTGCATTCACATGTAGAAGAGATGGTGGGCCAGTCTTTGAGCATGTCGGTCTCTGCCAAAGTGCACGGCAGCGCCGACGTGTGGAGCTGTAACTACGGTCAGGGACAGTACATGTCATTTACGGCCCACTGGGTGAACTTGGTGCCGGCACAGCCGCACCAGCAACTTGGACAGGTCACGCCGCTTTTGCCTCCACGTTTGCACGTCCTTGGTCCAGCAAAGATGTCCGCCTCTACCACCTCTTCTTCCGCCGTGTCCTCAGCCGCCACCCCCGTGCCAAGTCCCATTACCCAACCGGCATATCACATGTGCAGGGCGCAACGGTGTCACGCTGTGCTGCACCTGGTATGCCTTGGCGAACGTAGTCACACAGGGGAGGAACTTCTGAGTGTAATGAACAGAGAAATCGACAGATGGCTGTCTCCGCGCAAACTGAAAATCGGAACCATGTTGACCGACAACGGAAAGAACATGGTGTCTGCTCTGCGTCAAGGAAGGTTGTGCCATGCGCCATGCATGGCTCACGTGTTCAATCTGGTTGTCAAGCGGTTCCTAAAATCCACCATCCCACTGCAAGACATCCTTAAAATGTCACGTAAACTTTGCATGCATTTCAGCCATTCCTACACCGCAAAGCACACCCTCCTTGAGCTGCAGCGGCAGAACGGAATTCCACAGCATCGCCTGATCTGCGACGTTGCAACAAGGTGGAATTCAACCCTACATATGTTAGACCGCCTTTACGAACAGCGAAAGGCCATCACCGATTTCCTGATGTTACAAGCGGATAAAGGTACTCCCCTGTGTAACTTAGATGTCAGCCATTGGCAGCTCATGCGTGACACCTGCCGCTTGCTCAGGCCCTTTGAGGAGGCCACGCTATTCGTGAGTCGGCAGGACTATGGGATGAACGACGTCATTCCTCTGTTGCACGTCCTGGAACAAATGCTGTTAACAATGGCTGGTCAGGGTGCGGTAGACGTGGCGCACAGATCTCAACGCCACATGACCCCTGTGGGGGCAGGACAGGAAGAAGAGGAGGAGGTAGAGGAGGACATTTGTGCTCAGGAATTATTGAGTGAAATGGGTGGTTTTTCCACTCAGCGGACAGGAGTGGAGGAGCAGGAGCATCTGGTAGAGGAGGAGGAGACAGAGGACCCAGACGCACCGTGGCAGTATGCTGTGGAGATGGAGGCAGGGAGTCCCTCGCATTCCTTGGCACAAATGGCCCATAGCATGCTCGCTTGCTTGCGTAGCGACAGCCGAATAATAACCATCAGACAGAGGGATGACTTTTGGCTGTCCACCTTGTTGGACCCTCGCTACCGTTCAAAAATGGTGGCCTTTTTCACACCTGCTGAGAGGGAGGCCAAAATAAAGTACTATAAAAACCACCTATGTAGTCAGTTGGTCTCTGCCTTTGTGCGCCAACGTCCATCCTCAGACACTGTGGGCCCTGTGCGCTCGCGTTCCGCTGCCATGGCAGCAGGGGAGGGGTGGGGTGGTAGGAGCAGTGGCAGCTCCACCAGCAGCGGCTGCCTCAGTCTGCAGTCAATGATGAGTAGCTTTCTTCACCAGCGCAGTGAGGAAACTACTAACCAGCCGCAGCAGCAGCAGCATCAGGTGGACCTGGAGCAGGACCTCAAACAACAGGCTTAGGCCTACTTGGACAGCACCCTGCCAACCGAGGTAGACAATCCCCTTGACTACTGGGCAACGAAACTTGACCTTTGGCCCCAACTAGCTGAATTTGCCCTTGAAAGGCTGTCATGCCCGGCCAGTAGCGTGGCATCGGAGCACGTGTTTAGTGCGGCAGGAGGTATTGTAACTCCGTGGAGGACACGACTGTCCACCCAAAGTGTGGAGAGACTCACGTTTGTGAAAATGAATCAGGCGTGGATTAGTCTGGATTTCAAACCACCAGTTCCTGACACAACTGACTAAATCCGCCATGAATCATGCCCCAAACATGTTATTATTTTTAACATAGGCCTCTGTATGGCCTTCAATTTAAGCTGCTTACGCTTCGCCACTCTGCCATGGGCCCCTGTACCGCCTCCTCTTGCTGCTGCCAGGTCCAGAGTGTGTCATGGGTCCCTGTACGGCCTCCCATTGCTGCTGTCTCCATCACCACACTCTGCCATGTGCCACTTTCAGGTCTCCTCACACTGCTGGTGGGTTCCATTTTGTCATAGGGTGCTGGCAGATTACGGGCCTCCCCTTGCTGCTGCCAGGCCCGTAATCTGCCATGGGCCCCCGTACCGACTCCTCATGCTGCTGCCAGGCCCGTAATCTGTCATGGGCCCCTGTACCGCCTCCTCATGCTGCTGCCAGGTCCAGAGTGTGTCATGGGTCCCTGTACGGCCTCCCATTGCTGCTGTCTCCATCGCCACACTCTGCCATGTGCCACTTTCAGGTCTCCTCACACTGCTGGTGGGTTCCATTTTGTCATAGGGTGCTGGCAGATTACGGGCCTCCCATTGCTGCTGCCAGGCCCGTAATCTGCCATGGGCCCCCGTACCGACTCCTCATGCTGCTGCCAGGCCCGTAATCTGTCATGGGCCCCTGTACCGCCTCCTCATGCTGCTGCCAGGTCCAGAGTGTCTCATGGGTCCCTGTACGGCCTCCCATTGCTGCTGTCTCCATCGCCACACTCTGCCATGTGCCACTTTCAGGTCTCCTCACACTGCTGGTGGGTTCCATTTTGTCATAGGGTGCTGGCAGATTACGGGCCTCCCATTGCTGCTGCCAGGCCCGTAATCTGCCATGGGCCCCCGTACCGACTCCTCATGCTGCTGCCAGGTCCGTAATCTGTCATGGGCCCCTGTACCGCCTCCTCATGCTGCTGCCAGGTCCAGAGTGTGTCATGGGTCCCTGTACGGCCTCCCATTGCTGCTGCCAGGCCCGTAATCTGCCATGGGCCCCCGTACCGACTCCTCATGCTGCTGCCAGGCCCGTAATCTGTCATGGGCCCCTGTACCGCCTCCTCATGCTGCTGCCAGGTCCAGAGTGTGTCATGGGTCCCTGTACGGCCTCCCATTGCTGCTGTCTCCATCGCCACACTCTGCCATGTGCCACTTTCAGGTCTCCTCACACTGCTGGTGGGATCCATTTTGTCATAGGGTGCTGTATGGCCTCCCATTGCTGCTGCCAGGCCCGTAATCTGCCATGGGCCCCCGTACCGACTCCTCATGCTGCTGCCAGGCCCATAATCTGTCATGGGCCCCTGTACCGCCTCCTCATGCTGCTGCCAGGTCCAGAGTGTGTCATGGGTCCCTGTACGGCCTCCCATTGCTGCTGTCTCCATCGCCACACTCTGCCATGTGCCACTTTCAGGTCTCCTCACACTGCTGGTGGGTTCCATTTTTTCATAGGGTGCTGTATGGCCTCCCATTGCTGCTGCCTCCACCGCCACACTGTGGCTCCACACTCTGGTTTTGGCCCCGTGACTGCCCAAATGAGTGAAGTGTGCGGTGATTCTAAGATCGACGGCACTCATCTGCATGTCATACTGACTGACAGTATTATTTCTCTTCCCCAGCAGACTCCAAGGGCATTTAAATTAAAGGTACAGTGTTCTGCACTAATATAAAGGCTCTCTGAAGCCTAGAAACACCCTTTTTATAAGTTAAATTTGCAGCGAATATATTCGACTCGAATCGAATTTATTCCGCGAATTCGCCGAATCAGCCGAATCGAATTTTTGAATAATTCGCTCATCTCTAGTTGGTAGTAACATTGTGCAGACACCTGAGTAACCAGAAAACATTGGCACTGTTTGTATATGTTATACTGGAAGGCAACACAAAGCTTTACAAACCTGCTGAGCGCATGCAGATTTCTAGTGTTACATCTGGGAACTTTGCTGATGGTGCGTAAATTGGAAGGAAATAATAATCTGCACTGTGATTATTTGTAAATGAAGTTTCTTCTTCTTTACTACAATGTAGATTTATATAATCATATTAAAATAACATCAATGCTACATTATATATAAGAGTTTCTGAAAAAATGTGTAAAATAGAAAAAGATCTGCAGAAGTCACTCAAACTCTTATATTGTAGCATAATGTATATTATCCAAAGGTCAATGTATGCAGTTGACCGCCAGTGTCCTTTCACACAACACAGAGGTAAAATGAAATCCTCAGTGTCACTTTAAACCTGTAGTATTTTAGGTATAAATAAACACCTGTCAGGTCTTTATTGCTGTCTGTGGCCTCGCTAGGGAGATTCACCTTCTTTATCTGTCCTGTTTACCATTAAAGGCAAAGAACATATCACATTTTGGGTTGTCGCCAGAACAGGAATAGGTAGGACGTTTTCCAATAGGTACATTAGATCTGATGAACCTGGTGATAACCAGGGATTCCCTCATTTTGGAAGGATTTGCTCCCACTTCCTGTTTTGGCTGTGGGACAGGAAGTGACAGGAAATCTCCTCGGTGGGTCACAAGTGGCAAAACAAATCTGATAGGATATAACACACCCTTATTATATCCAAAATGTAAAAAAATGTTTTGACATTAGTTCATCTTTAAAAACTCTTAGATTGTCAGCTCCAAGAGGAAGGGCCCTCCTAAACCTCTTGTATTGAACTATATTGTTGCTGTATTGTCTCCCGTTATATTGTAAAGTGCTGAGAAAGATGTTGGCGCTGTATACATCCTGTATTATAATAATAATTGGGTAATACAATGGGTAATCAGCAGCCACTCAAGTCAAGATAAAGAGTTGCATATGTTAGGACAATGTTCAACTCTTGCAGTTTAACCTCATGAAATGCTTTAAGATGCCTGTTCAGATCTTAAAGGAGAAGCTAGTTTGTTTTTTTTTTCAACATAGGATTGCTTTTAATATTTTCCTGACATCCAAACAGAATAGAATAATCATATTGCCTTTCTGGTTGTTGGTTTGAACCCCATCTTTGTTTTTCTCTTTTGCCTCCAGACATCATTGAGTTTCATGGAAAATATTATTTTCTCTTCTCACAAGAAAGGTGACATATTCAGGACCATTGAAGAGCAGCTATGAGGCTACCAGTACTTAACAATGTTCCTCAGGCTTCTTTGGGCACCTCCGCTCACTTTTGGAAGTACACTGATTGCTGATACCACCAATGTCCCACAGACATAGTCTAGCCCGAGGGAGCTTCAGAAAGCAGTGGGTCACCAAAGAAATCAGAGCTGCTGTGTATGGTGGTAGCCAGGAGGCTCCTTGTTAACTAGTGTGAAATGGACAATTGCCAGAACTCAGGCATAGATGCTCCTAGTCAGGTAGAAGAACTTTGCAGTTTGTTATTATTAAGGGCTCTTGAAAATTATTGTAATGTTTAGTTGAGCGTTGGCCTCAGCTTCTCATTTTGTTGTGACTGAAGAAAGCAGTGGATATAAACTGGACAATAGTAAAGTCCAGATACTGGCATAGGCAACATGAACTGCTGCTTGAGGAGGTGGGGCTGCTGGAGGTAGCACATGGCCACACATCATAGCAGTCCACCTAGGTTCTTGTCGTTGTCTCTGTGTAATTGGTTTTTGAAATAGTGTGTTCTGCACCTACAATTCTCTGGGCCTGTACACCTAGAACTGAACTGCAAGAAAAGCAGAGCAATACTTTGTCCTACTATTCTAGTCATTGGTTCTAAGTATACTGATGAAGAGAGAATAAAATGTATTTTTAGCCTTTCTGACTCAAGGAAACAAAGCCTGATCCGTAAGTGTGATACTAAGGCAACTGGGTTGGAACTAGACATGTGCATGCCAGAAATTTTCGTTTTGTATAAGATCAAATGCATTCATTCATTGAATTTAGTTTTGTCATTTTCGTAATGTTGAACTGAGTAGTTTTTCGGATTCGTTTTGTTATAATCATCATTTGTTTTCTATATTCCTTGGTACGGGTGGATTAGAAAAATTTAGCAGTTTTTTTGGAAGATTGCTATATATTTCGGGTGGATTGGATATTCATATATTGAAACTTTTCAGGATTCAATATTTTTGGATGCAATGGAATAAATAATGCAAATTCTATGGCTTAAAATTTTTCAAACCTCAGAATTGCATTAGACTGTGGAGCTGAACTGGCTGACTGTAACGATTACAAATTCAATTTAAATTACAAATTTTCTTAAATCCCAATTATCGAGTGAAATTGAAATTCATTTCCTCATGGGCCCATATTACTATCACATCATGTGACGTCGATCGAATAATACGAATGAAATGAATGCATTTGTTAATTTTGTTATAACTTTTTCAGATTAATTTACGTATGTTACATCCAAATCTCTGAAAATCAAATTTTTGGATTAAAAAAATGATTCCTTATGAAATGAAACTCACCTGTCTAGTTAGGACAAGAATGCAAAAAACTGCTAGTAGATGAATGGGAAGTATAAATGTGGCTTGGACTAGAGTGTTAGTTGATAAGACCTATTATAACATGACGTGATTGTGTGTTTTGAGTCATCGGACCCAGGCTGTACATGTGTGGTGTAAAGTACCATAAAGCATTACAATCTGATTCTATGATATCCTTTAGACATACAAATAATTCTGTAGTGCCAGAGTTTTCCTGATTGCATATACGTTTTAATGAATTGTTTAGGCATCTTCAACCAGACTGTAATGTGTGGCCAGCTTTTTGAGAAAGCATAAAGGTTTTGGGTCAATTTTACTGTAGTTTTTTTAGTTTTGTAAGTTTTTAAACTGTTGTTTTATGTCCTTTTTGCCATCTCTATACAATCTTTGTGCACAAAAGAACATTTAATAGATGAAAAAGGGTTTGCGAGCACCATGGGTTATCTAAAGAGACAGCACAGCAGAGCAGCTTACTTTTCAGTTCCATTTTTGTGATAGAAATCTTAGATTCAGCCGTTTGATAAGTCACTGCTCATTTGTGTTCTGCAAACCACTGGGCTCTATTTTGTGCAATTACATTAGAGAAAAAGAGACTAGAACTCCATCTGTTTGAAATGTTACCTGGTAATATTATGTAATATTCTGTCAAAGTTTTCTGACAAAACAAAAATTCTAAAAAATGTAAATGTGTTTTTCGTTTTTACCAATGCTGGAGGAAAAATTGGGGGTTTGGATTGTGGAATGTGATTTTGGGGTCTAGGCAAACCCAGAGTCTTCGGGTTATAAAAGGTATTCTTTTGGGGCAATAAGCATCAAGCATAGCGAAATACATAAAAACTAATGAAAGGGAAGTGGTCCATCGTGAGCTCTGCTCAAACTTCCTGCACAGCCAGTACAATAGTAGTAGTAGGTAGCACTCATCCTCTCTGGGTAGTTCAAGATTACTCCATAGATGGTGTGGCAGGCTAGCATTTAACTGTTAGGGTGTTTGTTGTTGGCCCATTAGGAGACATCAAGTGGATTACAATGACTTCATGAAAGCAGTCAATGTCAGTTATGTTAAAGGATCTTCTTCTTTCTGTAAGCAGACCCTATGCAAAGTTACATTTTGAGCAGTGAGATCTTCTTGCAGTGTTCAACATCAGCAGCTTCTCCAAGCTCCCCAGGACACTCTTCATCACATAAGACCCCTCTACAGATACTCTATACCGACAGCCATCTTTCTGCTCTGCTTCTCCTGGATGGACCCACCGGCAGGGCAGCGGAAATTCTTTTGGCCTTTTAAACAGGCCCCCGACTAGAGAAATGCCAAAGGGCAAGACCCTTCTTACAACCTCACCAGGTAGAAGACCAGGAGGGAGGACCCTTCTTGAAGTTTGCACCAAAAATTTACACCAGCTTAAGCAGGGTCCCTACCTACCAGTAGTGTATAAAAAGTTAAACTTACTCCATTCGTAGATCAAAATCCTTTTTTAATAACTGTGTCTATTTATTTTGATCCTCTCAGTAACTCTTGAATTCATATATGTGAGAAGTTATGTTGGCATGTAGTATCGTTGGATAGCATCCCGTCTTCACATTCATGAATATTTTCTGTACAATATGTCAGTAGGTGATCACTAGGCAAATCTTGTACCCATATTGAATACATCCGACATGTCAGTAATAGCTTACCTTTGGCGTTCTGTTATATGTAAACTTGCATATCTGCTTATAGTCAATAAGTTAATGTCTTCATTTTATTTTTCTATAGCATACCATGTTTACCTGCATATACAAGCTGAAAATGCAAAACCACTCAAATGAAATGATTCCATAGAGAAAGCACTGATAATTTTACACAGTAACATGACCACTAGATGGCAGTGTTTCACTGGTGTTTAGGCATTGTGTCAGTCATTTGCTGTGTGTGTGTGTTTGTGTGTGTTTGTGTGTGTAATAGGGCCCTTTCACATTGGGGTGCTATTCCTGCGCTAAAATGCACCTTTCCAGCACGACAAAAGTGCATCAAAGTTATCCCCCTTTATATCCTATGTGACTTTTCACATCACTGTGCTGTGTTTTTGCTGCATTTTGAAAAGTCTTGTATGCTGCATCTTTAGTGCACTTTTTGAAAGTGCACAAAAACGCACATTCCATTTTGTAAGTCAATGGAAATGCACCAAAAACACACTGAGGGTGCATTTGTTGGTGTGTTTTTGGGATCACATTACTTTTTTTTTGTTAGTGTTAGCTATATATACAATGCCTCCCACCCTCATATTTCCATGGTGGTAACACGTAGCTCCTTTCTGCTAGTTTTTTTCAATGTTTGATCCAGCCCGCCCCCCTTGCCTCCCCTCACATTCACAGTGTGGACCAAGCTGTTCCTGGCTGTTCCACCCAGTTTTCCCAGCTCCTCCCCCCTCAGTGCCCTGTGTGATGTCCGGTGCTGATGACGGCAGGCTCCACTCTGTAATTGTGTATGTGCCATGCAGTTCTCCCTGAGAATTCAATGCTGTGTCGAACTCAGTGTTCAATAATGAATATATATATACCCACACATAATAAAAGTGATAGAGCGGTTGATTAGTCCCTGCATATAACTTAAACGAGTCCAAAACCAATATTATTAGTCCCAAGAAATGTTAGACAATATCTTCCTCCACTCTGTGATCAATAGTCATAGCAATCCACACCAGACATGTAAGTGGGTCCAGTCACCTGTTCTCCAATGCGCTCACCTTCAATCATGGACCTAAAACATTCATTATTAGGCCTAGATGGGCATTTTACCCTCAAGGGGTATGAATATGTTCCTGGAATTCCTCAATATGGATCTTCTCTCCTTTAGTTATGACACTTGGTATATGTCCCTTTAGGAGACCGCCGGTCTCTACTTCCTCCTCTGCCAATATACTCAAACAGACATGGTATGGACTCTCATAGTCTCGAAAAAACAGTATTCAACATTTATTTAAAGAATTGCATTTACAAGAAAAATAAGGTAAAAGTGCCTTTAAGGTCTCACTGTGCAGCCAAGATCCAGCATCCCTGCAGTATCAGCATCACCGTCTCCTCCTACGCGTTACGTCATGTTTCACATGACTTCAGCAGTGACTCTGAAGCACTGGCTAGTCCTACTATTGCTCAAGCACCACTATGGAAGTACAAGGAGGCATTTTACTAATAACTGGTTATTAACCTCCCTAGCGGTATTCCCGAGTGTAGCTCGGGGTAAAATTTCAGTACCAAGAGCGGTAACCCCGAGCTACACTCGGGCTTACCATGCGGCGTTGCTCAGGGAGTCCCTGCAGCGCTTACCTTGTCCTTCGCTCCCGCGATGTGTCCCCTACAGCGTCCCCGGCCATCTCCTCCGGCCGATGCCGGCATCCGGCTTCCGTGTTCCGGTCCCTGTGACGTCGGGACGTACGGGCGCAAATTTGAAATTTTTAAAAAATGTCATTTTTTTAAAAATGATTATTATATAGTAAAACATTGCTGTTTCAATGCATTTCACATATATTTTGTCCCTACTGCTTTGTCCTGTGCCCTGCCTACATTTTGACTGTTCTTTCTGCCTGAAAACTTAGAAAAGTCCATGGCGTCCAAAAAGCGTCCCTTTATGTCAAAAGCGGTTTTAGATCAGCTAGAGAACAGCGATAGTAAATTAGAACCACTTGCAGAATTGAGTGATAATGATTTGTGGGGAAATTCGTCATCAGACACTGAAAACGATTTTGCGACTTTGCTCAGCGATGTGCGAATTTGCCTCTGTATTTCAAATTTCAGTGTTTTTGGTTTGATTATATTATTGAATTAAATTTATTATTATTATATTATTATTTTTTATGATTATTAATTAAATTATAATTTATGATTTTGTGTTTCAAGTTCTATCATTTCCGGAATGTTTACTAGACTCTTGTTCGGACAGATTTCAGTGAGTTATTCCTAAAAATTACAGCCTACAATAAAAAACTACATATTTCCATGCAAAAAAATGGTACCGCTTTCAGCACCAAAAATCGGAAATAATCATACCGCCAGGGAAGTTAAGGGCACTGGTGGGTGCCAGCTACTTAACAACCAGTGAAAAGCAGATTGGGCACTCGCAGGCATCCTTCACAACCAGCTACTCGCCGCATATGCATTGCATTAAATTTTAATGCAATGCATTGAAAACAGGCTATGTGTTTTTTAAAGAACCTTTAGGGTGAAATTGTAGGGGGCTGGGTTGTCCATTGACCTCTATACTCCAATACCGCACCCTTCAAATTCTGTACATCTTAGTTGGTAAGGCTATCTTTACCTCAAAGAAAATGGATAAAGAAAATAAATATGTGAAATATTGCAAATTAATATTTTATATCTACCCTTTGCAAACAGCAGATGGCATGCTAATGGCTGCAAGTGGATGTTTGCTGCACAAGATTTTATTGCTATGCTGTGAATAGACCCTGCTTTTTAACTGAGTTCCCAAAACATCTTGAGCTAAATCAGACAGATGAACTCTCCCTCACCGTTCATCACCTCACACCTGATATCTCGCACAGATTTTTATTTACTGTGCAAAATACAGGATATTTGGTCTAATTAAAAAATCATTATTTAACATAACTAAGCAGGGAACATATGCAGTACCATGCCATAAATCTGCCAATAACCAATAAGGTCACCACATAACACATTTACTATGAGTATCTTCATTATTACTTACCACTTGATGTACTGTAAAATAATCTAATTGATATGTGTTTTAAAAATCACATAGCGTCAATAGAATTAGGGACCTTAGATTGTACGCCCCTTGGGGGGTTAGGGACTGATGTGAATGTACAATATATATGTAAAGCGCTGCGTAAATTGACGGCGCTATATAAGTACCTGAAATAAATAAATAAAAATAGGGTCAGCGACATTCACTCTTTACACATATATTCTTTTCTTCCTGTGCACACTTCACAATGCAAACTTAAGCCCTCATGCACACTGAACATTTTTACAGCTGCTGTTTTTGGCTTTTGACATTTTTTTCTACAGCTAGTAAACCCCCCAGCATGTTATCCTATGTGTCCATGAACACATAGACTGTAATCAACATTTTTTGGCAGGGACGTTTTTTGGCTGGAAAAAAAACACAGAACTAGTGGGTTTCTAGAGGAGTTTTTTAGCTGTAAAAACACTCTAATGCTGAACAATGCGTTAAAACGCATTAAAACACTGCAATCTGGCGTTTTTGGACTTTTCTGACCAAAGAGAAAATCTTTTTTTGGTAAAAAAAATGCTATAAAACGCAAGTGTGGCAAAATGCCGCTAAACGCTAATGCAAAATCACTAAAAAAAGCTGAAAACCTCACGTTTTTAACGTGACTTTACACAGCTAAAGTTACCAGCATTATCAAAACACCCAGTGTGCATGGAGCTTAAAAGTCAGACGATTATTAACCTAGAATGAAGTTCCAATGTTGCTGTAATCTTACCTCATTACAAGTCCAAACTTGTTTTATTTCAGCGGTTGTTTAGACGTGAGATGGTATGTTGCAGTGGATAATCTAAAAATTTCTAAAAATGCAAAAATTTAACTTTGAAGACCAAGCAAGTAAAATGAGGTCACATTAAATATTACATCTCCTTATTACACCTGCCTGGAAAGGGATGAGCTCAGGCATGTTTGGATCCTAGTTGGAACCCATCTGATTGATCCGACCAGGATGCTATTATCTGTACTGTGCCAATCATAAGGGGCTAAGCCATTCTCCACCCCACATACATACTTACTCAAAGGTTGTGTATGTATCAGGAGCGGACTGACCATTTGGAAACTGAGGGCCCGGGGTCAGTAGGGGGCCCCATGAGATGCCCCTGGTATGTATTTCATACCTTTTTCATAGGCTTTTTTGAGTTTGGGCAAGGACACAGGGGCCCCATGATCCCCTATTGCCTGGGGGCCCCATGAGTTGTCAGTCCGCCTCTGGTATGTATGTATGTATACGTGCAGCTGCAGGCAGGGAATACCTTGTTGGCTTATGATTGGCCCACTACAGTGACAGCTTACTAGCAAGAAATCTCAGGTGGGTTTGAACTGGGATTCAAACTCACCTAAGCTCATCTCTACTGAAGGATGTGTATAGCTATTACCGTGGCTGCTGCACCCCTGGCCTGAGGGAGGAAACAAGAATTCAAATCCTACAGATAGTAATGATGACCCTGTACAACTTACAAATACTGCAAGTTAAGGACAATAAGATTGCTAAGATCTAGTGTATTGCATCCAATCACAATACACAAAACAACCCATGCCACCTGTGGGTTCCCTGAAAGTACGAGAATCTACTTTATGCAAAAACAATACTTAGATTTTGATGATCTTCTTGTATTTTTTTTATAAATTGACCTCTTGTTAAAGTTGAATTTCAGTTCTCCAATGACAACAAATCAGAAGTGGAGTTTCCTTTTAACATACATGGTTTTGGCACGTGCCTTTGATTTGATAGCATTGAATTCTGACATACAAAGGCTACCAGGGAAAAGATTGGATTTGTGTTTAATTTATAAATTGTACTTAAAAAAATGATAATCTCGATTCATATTATGAAATCAATTGTCAAATCTTACATCTCATCACAGATGACATTGAACATGTACGTGCTCCTGTGATTAACAGACTGCGATCATACTATGTACTGTAACATGGGAGCTCTGTTGATTATCACACACAAATACTAAAATCCTGAAATCTCATGTATTCTATCAAGTATTCATAATTCTTCATGTCATCTGTTAATATTGCAGAATATTATGTTTTCATCATTTTCCAGCACATCAATGAAATGCCTCTGCTAATGTCAATACAGAAGATAATTGGGTAAAACATAAAGTTGGTTTTGCTGGATTTAGGGGCTTAGCCTCACTGAAGGGTAGTTTATGGAAATTCTCTTAAACCAGCTCATCCCTTCTTAATGATAGAAATGATGCTTAAGCACAAAGTAATAAAACTACAGGGTGTCCAGCAGGACAAAGAGTCAAATCTTACCATAAAAAGACCCCGGCGGAGTCCTGCTCTTTCAGAGCATCCAGCCCATCCACCAGGAGTCTGAATGACTGGGCTGGCTGCTATTTTAGAAGCAGTTTGTGATTGGAAAAACTGTTCGAAATAAAAGTGGCTTCCCTTTAGTTTTCCCTTAGTGCCTGTTGCATAAACTCCTCCCTGGTGGTTGTGGGGTCCCGGGGAGGAAGGAACAAGGGCCTTAATGAGTGGGGGATTAACAAACAAGAGAGAGGGAACTGAAAAGGCTGTCTTTCTGCAGGTCCCTCAGTGTGAATCAAGGTAATTGGATTGGACCTCTACCCCCTAATGAATGAATGAATGGATTGCACACCGCAGCAGTTTCTTTAGCCACTGATGGTTTCTTGGGAGGAAAACTATCGTTGACTGTAATAGCCTTCGGCACAAAGTGGAGCAGGTATTAGAGGGATCAGCTATCTCATTAAAGGCTTAGATTATTTGTTCTACTCAATCCATTTGTTGGTGAAACACTTTTCACTATCTCTCCAGAGACTTGGAAAGCTTAAACAGTTTGTCAAGTCATTTTCCCTTTAACTACACAGGCGATTCCGGTTCTTAGACTTTGCAGTACTTTCTCTTTCGCCTTTTTGTTCCCTCAGCTTTTATTCCTCTGTGCTTATTTTTGACTAATTTGTCCAAAGGAGAATGACTTGTCACACTGACTATGGAAAATAGAAACACTCCGGCAGACCATGCAAACACTAAGACTGTAAAAAAGTTGTATATATCAGTTAAAATTGCTAGAGAACTGCCTCATCTGTGGATGGCTTAAGTCATTTGTGTCTGTGATACAAGATGTTCATCATATATTTATTTGTCTCATTATTAGAATGTTCTCTCCACTCTAATAAAAGTTATTTTTAATAATTACTAATACAGTTTACTAAGCTTATTATGAAAAATTTAAGGTAGGAATTGATGCATTTATTTAATACCAAGCTAAATGTTGTAACTTACCTCTCCCTTGCATATAGGATAAGATAAGGGACTAATTGAAGAAAACTGGGCAAGGCAATATGGTTGTCTATAACAACTAGTGAAGTTCCAGCTGTTATTCTCCTTTTTGCAATGGAATCACAACAATATAGCTTATTGGTTCACATTAACTTTAGGAACAATTTATATATAAAAAGGCACAAAATTACAAATTTACAAAAGACATATTATTTGCAACAACTGGAGATGCAAAAGACAAAGAGCATGTCTATCTGCTTTATTATATAAAATATATTGAGGGTAGAAAATTGCAAAACATTCAGAAATCTGCTAAGACCAGCTAATTATATTTTGCCACAAATTCTCCTTTTACGATTTAAAAAATAAAAGCCAACATCTGATTGGTTACAACTCTATAATCTGCAAATCAATTTTTATAAATCCTTGAATACAAAAAAAAGAAGAAGAGAGAATTCCTGGCTTTGTTGCCTAGACATGAACTCTTTCTCATAGGCCGGTGTTGAGGGACAACACTATTTATAATTCAGACCTATAGACAAAGTTCATGTCATTCCATGAGAGAAGTTTGGTGTAAGAATATATGACCATCCTGTTTCCCCGGTGGGCCAGCTATTTAACATAATATTTCTCCAGAATAATGTAGCTTGTCGTATTAATAAAGTGAGTTATAAGCTAATGCACATAGGTCGTCTTTCATTTTTTGATGATCAATTACTTTTAGGTGACATTTAAAGTATACTCAGTATTTTTCTGTTGAGCTAAAGCAGGTAGTAGCTGTCTTTAATACCCAAATGTAATTGTGTTATTAGTGTAGAGGCCCTTACATCAGATTCAGCATATGTGGTCAGATTAACATCTTTGGTTTCTCTAGCTCAGCATGTCTGTCTAAAATGCTTAAGGCGAAAAATCTGCTCACTGTGGTACAGGTAAAGTTGGGAAACTGAAAGGGCAGACTATAAAAAATAACAGAGGATGGGATTAGTCAGAGTTTTAATTATTATACAAAAAGAAGATCTGCTTGGTATGCCATGCAAATATGTTGGGTATAAAATAAACTATGATTTATATTTGAGAGTTTGTTATATGGGATACGAAAACAGAACAAATAAACTCATGGAATAATTGAACATTTTTCAGTATTTTGTTCAAGTCTCATTAACAGATAGAGATGTTCATTGGAGCTTGTCATGATAAAATTTAGGAGTCAACGTCAGAAGTCACAACGTTCTGCATTAGGAAGGGTTATATGCAGCAGGGAGATGATGAACCCAGAGTGTTTTAACAATATATATATATATATATATATTTATATATATTTTATATATATATATATATATATATATATATATATATATATGTACATACATGCATATTAATATTTTTATCATTTTAATTGTTCAGGCCTATGGACATATTTATTTAATAATAAGCAGTAGGAAGTGCTTCTTTGTTGATAGGGTCGCATAGTGATTGAACTTCACAAATTCTCTGTCTATTGTCCCAATTCATGTCTCGTTGAAATACGTGCAATAGAGTCAATTCACAAAGCTGTATACAAGAATAACAGTCCTTATTTTTAGCCATGTGACTGTCATTTTCAGTTCTTATTGGCCTCAGCTAAAAATAAATTTCTTTTTGAAAACTACAATCCTTACACTTGTGTTTTAGCTCTGTGAACTAAAACATAATATCCAGCACCCTTATTTAAAAAATAAATGGTAAAGCGGTGGTAAAGAAAAACTGGGCTAAAAGAAATATGGAGGTTGCCATTGCTGATGCCCTTGTATGACTGCAGATGTTTGCTGTGTCTGGCTTTAGTACTTTCTAAGTCACTGACCCAGAACAAGAATACAGATTAAAAAGTCAAAGTGAAGTCAAAACTTCTGATCGCCATACTTGTTCCAGGTCAGTTCCTCAGACATTATTGAAGCCAGTAGATCAGCATCTATTAGAAAGGGAGTGGTAGATATTTGTTGAAGGCTGGACGTCTTTGGATTGGCGGTCAGTGACCTTGATCTGGACTGCAAGCTAGACAGATAAGACCAATAATCGCCTTTGTGTAATACTAGCTGAAAAAGCTATCTTTACCTCTTCTGACTTGATTACTATGACAGCCAGACAACTAGCATTTTCAGAAAGAGATGTCAACAATGGCAGATTGAATGTTTTCAAGTACCAGTTTTCTTTAAATTAACCCTGTTAGTATATTAAATGTTTAAAATCAGGCTATACCTGCAAAAAAATTCTTTCTTTTTGCCTCTTCAATCCTGAGAAATCTTTATGTGAAGTCAGCAATGAAAATGGCTTGAGCAGCATTTTTAATACCCCCTCCAACCACTCACCCTTAAACTGCAAAGGCAGCAGACGGGAGTGTAGGCATGCCATGATGCAGCAGAATATATCCTCATTGTGGCTATGAGTTCTGCTATTTGAATGTGACCTATTCCAATGATGTGGGTTTTTAGTTGCTAAAACAGGTAGCGGGGAGGCAACATAATGCCTCCTCAACAGCTGTCAAATACCCTCTGAAGAGTGATCCACCACCAATCACTCTTCAGAGGACACCTCAAGTGTAAACAAACCTTAAGAGTTTCAGGGAACTTAGGAGATCAGCGATTCCAGAAGTTGGTTTCCCTTATGACTTGACATGAAGACTTCTCAAGATCATGGTGGCATTTGGCAGTGTGGGCAGCCAGAAAGTTGAGTATTCACAGTCTTATTTTTCAGGTATAGCTTCATTTGGAAAACTGAATATAGCGTCAGGGTCCCTTCAACACACTGCTAAAGCTGTGTGAACTGGCAGTATTCAGGTACACAGTGTACCACAATTAGAGGGTCATTTTATGCAATTATGAGACTCGCTAACCTATGCACCTACTAACAGCGAATCACCTTCCTCTTAGTGCTTAGTGAATCCGCATTGTTAGGCCTCATGCACATTGAGTGTTAAAAAAGGGGTGTCTGGCATTTCTTTTCTGCCTTTAAACACCTCTCCATGTTAGAATATGTGTCTATGCAGACATAGGTGTTTAGAGGTAAAAAAAAAAGAGCCAGTGCGTCCAGGAGCAGCAGCGTTTTGGTATAAAAGATGCTTGCCATGTGTAAATGCATCTAAATGTGCGCTAATGCAGGGCATGTCAAGTGTTTCAGCATTAACCCATTTCTATGGCCAGTATAAATGATTATTCTGGCCAATGAAATGAATTAACATCTAAACGCTTTACATGCATCAAGCATTTTTTCTGACAAAACGCTGCTGCCAAGAAGAAAGGCATTTTGGAGAGCTGGGTTAAGGCCAGCTAAGTGATGCTGGTATTCAAAAGGTACTGTTTGAGCCCTTTATAAATCCTGCTGCTAGCAATGTTTGCAATATGTGTCTTGAATCCAGTTAAAAGTGGGTTATGATAACTTTTTCAGCAACATGGGTGATGTTCACACAGTCTGATATACAGAAGTAGAATCTACAAATCTGTATATTATTATTATACGGGATTTATATAGCGCCAACAGTTTGCTCAGAACTTTACAATATAACGGGAGACAATACAGCAACAATACAGTTCAATACAAGAGGGAAATACAACTATGAAAATATGGAAAATGAAATTCACATTAAAAATTACTTTCATAAAAACGTAATAACTCAAAATATATACTTTCTAAAAAAAAAAAACCTTTAATGAACCAAACGTGTGGAATAATGTAAAAGAATATTTAGGAATGAAAAAGCATCTAGAATAATTTGAATTCATTAGCCATTAGGAAGATTGAAGGAATTAGTACTATTGCCATTGATGGGGTCAGGAAGGAATCCCCACCCACTGTGCGGATAAATTGGTTGCTACATCACAAGGGTTTTGTTTGGTCTTCTTTAGGGGGTTTTGTTTACAATAATGTAAACATTATTAGCATGCACACTGTTGATATATGCGCTAGTTCCTAGAGTAGACTGCAAGACAGGGTCTGCTTTAGTATATACGGTAAAAATTCCCTAATCTAAAGCCACAAACCACATAGTAATCAAGGAACCATATTAAAATATCTTTTCAGCAATTCAGTGATTGGTATGCTAAGTATTCATATCCACTTTACAAGCTCCATGGGCAATATTCAAAGCAATAATTCATGAGAATCAATTCTTTATCAGATATCACTATGACAAAAAAAAAAAAGCATTTTTCCTAGAATGTCCATCTGACCAATGAGACGCAAAGCAATGGTTTGGATGGCTCTATCCATTGCCCTAATATGAGAAATAATCCTTTTATTTCTGGGGTATGTGATGGAATGAGATATGAGTACCTTCTTTTCTAAGAAGACTTTACTGTGCTATGCTCTGATTGAGGGCTTTTTGGTTTCTGTAGTCCCTTTCACCATAACCTACAGTTGTATATGGTTATACTGCCTAATTGGGCCCCCAGCTGTACTCTATAGAAGTCATGGTTTTCATGCGATGCACTAATGATGGCCAACTAGCCTGATAGGGATGCATGCGGTTTGGAATAATTGGCTCTATAACATTAGGCTGTACTGTATTTGCACTATATACCAGCGGTTCTGGATGCGCATCTGGACAGAGGGGTATATTATTATTATATAGTATTTATATAGCGCCAAAAGTTTGCTCAGCGCTGTACATTACAATGGGAGACAATACATGAGACAGTACAATAACAATACAATACACAAGGGGTTCGAGGGCCCTGCTCCTTGGAGCTTACAATCTAGGAGGGAGGGGATAGTGGTACAGGAAGAAATGGCTGTTGGGGATGGAGTGGCAGTAGGAGTGGAGGAGATCGGTATAAGGTAATGGTTTTCATTACCCCACTGTCCTGAAATGGGGAATAATCCTACTGTTTTGGGGATATGTGATAGGATGAGACATGTGAATACCTTCTGTTTTAAAAAGGCTGTTCTGTACATTGACTACTGAAAGGACGTTTTAATTGCTCTAGTCCTTTCTGACTGCAACCTGTATAGTAATACTGTTCCAATAAGTAAAATGTACTTGTACATTGGTACCATATGTAAAGGTAAATAGCCATGTTAGTTGAAACATGCAACACGATGCATTTATAGATTATAAATAGCTAACCTCTTCAGCCTAGACATTAAAAAAATATATATACATTTCCTCCATGAAAGAGTCGTTTACCAAAAATATACAAACCAAAAATTTGATTGGATTAGGAAGAAGAGCAATCACAAGTTTATAATATTTAGAATTACTGGTTCAGTCAAAGAAAGAAAAAAAAAACAAATTTTCAGCAAACCAGATCTAATGTTAAGAGACAGCCAAATCTGCCTTTTCTCAGAAGTTGTCATTTGTTTTAAGAAGGTTCTACTGTGCTAGATAAAGTAAGGAAGGGTTAGAACCTCGGTGATGTTTGTATTACTGTCTGTGTTCTCACTGTGGAGATAGAACCTTTCCATTTGTATTGACACAGGCCAGCACGCATTTTGGTACCTCGAATGTTAGACCTGTTCCTGGATATATTTGACCCTCTGATTCCAAAAGCTGCGCCATTATTTCCCCTATCAGCTCTAGTTTTTGAGATACAGCATAAATGCCACATACCACTCTTCACTCTGGCTGACCATCAAAAATCAAGGTTTTTTAATGTAGTGTTTTAGTCATTCTCCTTGTAGCATGAAAGAAACAACTAGAAAATTAGCTATAACCTCTATGGTGTTCGATCTGCAAAAATATAACTATAATGCAGTTAATAATTTACACTTTAACCCAATGTTTCTGATGTAAAATTACAGTTGGAAGTACATAAACACTCTCACTATTTCTGCTAAATTGTACGCAAAAAGGCAAACTAGGTAACAGAAGAACAAGTTGATCAGGAAGGTCTTTTCAAAAACTGACTAAAAAATTATACTGTGTACATTCACCAGCCACTTTATTAGATACACCTTGCTAGTACCAGGTTGAACCCCCTTTTGCCTTCAGAACTGCCTTCATTCTTAGTGGCATAGATTCAACAAGGTGTTTGAAACATTCCTCAGAGATTTTGGTCCATATTGACATGAGTTACTGTTGCCTTTCTATCATCTCGAACCAGTCCGCCCATACTCCTCTGACATTAACAAGGCATTTTCGACTGCACGACTGCCACTCATTGGATATTTTCTCCTTTTCAGACCATTCTCTGTAAACCCTAGAGATGGTTGTGCGTGAAAATCCCAGTAGATCAGCAGTTTTTTAAATACTCATTCAAAGTCACTTAAATTCCCTGTCTTCCCCATTCTGATGCTTGGTTTGAACTTCAGCAAGTTGTCTTCACCATGTGTAGATGCCTAAATGCATTGAGTAGCTGTCATGTGATTTGCTGATTAGCAATTTGTGTTACCAAGCAATTGAACAGGTGTACCTAGTAAAGTGGCCGTTGAATGTAAATCTGACCATATCTAAGAAACTAGAACTGGTGCAGTCTTGCCAATGCAATTTTCTGAACCAGCTCTCCAAATAATCCCAAGAACAGGACTAAAAAGCAAGGCACCAAGAAAAAAAGATTTTTTTGTTGGACTCTGCAATCATCACACACACCTTAAAGAAATTTCTTCTTGGTTCCTGTTTTCTCTCCAGGACTAGAAGGAAATGTAAAATCTATCTAATAGGACACAGACATAAAATAATAAAAGTTGGGGTTTTAACCATTCCCTTCTCATCAAAAGAGAACAAAAAAGTTTTGGCTAGAGATACACTTCAATAGCACATAGTAGTTTTATTTTTTTATATTGACTTAAAGGTTCATCAGCAAAAAATATATCTGGATGGGACTGTTAAGGCATTAAACGTGTCATAAACATTATGATGTATGCTTTTCAGTGAACAAACTCTCTTTCCCTATGAGGAAGAAAGACATTTTGAAATGTATCTGAAACTAACAGAGCCTATATAACAACTATGACTGTATACATATACAGTATGTTCAGCTATTAGTATATTTTAACCCTTACATGTGCCAGCGGTTTTTGAGAATTGATGAAATTATTTTTATTGATGTATATGTGTGGATACATTGAATGTTTTAAAAGTCCCATCCAGATATGTTTGTTGTTCTAGATAGGCCCAAAGCAAAAAAAAAAAAAGCGAAGGGCATACATGACTGGGCTAACAGGGGAGTCCAGGAGCTAGAGGGTTAAAACTGTAGAGATAAAGATCAGGAGATTTGATGTGAGGTACCTTGATTGGTGGATTCAAAGTCAGGGAGGTGCCGCAACAGTGTCTAGGAGGGATTTTGAAACTCAGCGATCATTTCAAGGCAACAGACGTCAAAGAAACTTCCCACCTTCCTGCCCTGTTTGATGATAAGACTTGTTGGTAGTCAAAGTGGCATGGTGGTTGGGGTCTTTAGAAGCGTCCAAAATTTACAGTATAACATCAGAGTAAGAACCCATCTATGATATGGCATCCTCTGTTTAGTCCCAGTTACCAGTGGGTTAACCGGGAATTTGTGAAAATGGAGGTGCCATTAGAGAGTTGGGATTGTCCTTGGTTGAGATTGTTTTGCGGGTGGAGACCCTTAAGTAGTTCCACAGATACAAACCTGTTTTTGGTTCATTAGTGTCTCCAAGGATCGGAAACCCTGGTCATTACAGTTAATGTTAATATATTTCTGTTCAAAGGAATGTTTATATGTTGTTTATTTGTTAATAAATGGCTGCTATGGCCAATTTTCACTCCAAAGAGAGTCAGTCTTTAATTACCTATTTAGGTGTAAGTGGTAGGTGAGTGGTTCAGGGGGGCATATCGGTCTCTGGTAGCTAGGGATGGAGGACATCTGTTATGCACTATCCAGTGCTCAACACGAACATGAGCATTGAAGAACTGCTGTAAGAGGGTAACCTGGTAACTTTTCACCCTCCCAATTCAACCAGAGGCAGGCATGACTCTTTCACATGGGTAAGCGGAAGAGTTGGGCCAAAGTCAGTCCACTTATTATCATCTGGGAAGCCCAATGAAGATGTCAGACTCCCATATCTGGGTGAGATTGTGATCCAGCTGGGGGGTAGACAACATATTCTCCTGCAGAAGTAAAAGGTTGGATATACTGCCTTTGGACAACCATTCATTCAGTAGTGGATTCAGGAACCACAGCCCTGGATTTACCACTCTTCCCTGCAATTAGGTCAATATCAGGTTTCTCCAACTCTGGAACCTCTGGAGGATCTGACTTTTCAAAAGGGAGATTTGTATTGATAGCTAATTTACTGATAACTGTGTTAAAGAGAGAATGTCTTTTTGTATACTGAGGGCAAGACTGTCCTCTCCATCACTGGATTGTTTTCTAATATTTGACTGTAATCTACTACCTCTATCCAGCTAAGTGTGTATGGTTAACTTTTCAAAGCAATATACAAGCCAGGTTAGGTTAAAAACACAATTAATTTGGCTGTTTGGAAACAATCCATGTAGTGTAAACCTACTCTTAGCAGAGAAATTTGATTAATCACCTGGCATTAGGAATTCTGAATCCCTTTCTTCCCTGGTGATTATGTTCTGTACTATGACTTATCTTAATTAGTTACATTTAATTAGAAGTAGAGGATAGGCGGCTTATTTTTTGGCCCTGGAGGTCTTTCCACCTTAAAGCTGTGGAGACGCAGTAGATGACAGAAGCTGTCTGTGATTTGGTGTATAGATCTGCTTGTTTTGCTGTATGTTGTGTGGTGCGTATTGTTTTTGTATTTGACAGGGCATGATGGATATCATTGCTGATGATTGCGTGGGGTTTTACAATCCATGGGGGGGAGGGGAGAGCACTTGCTATGTGCAGTCAAGCGTGGCTCCCTAATATCTTATTTGTAACATAAATATACAAGCACCTCACTTGGAAAATACAATGTGGAATCTAACTGGCTCCTGTTTTAATAATAAAAACCAGTACAAAATGTTATTATACCATTTCTCTATCAGGTAAAAAAAATTGAAATACTGCCTTTACAGAGAGATAATCATCTTTTTTGTACTGCACGTTAAAATGCTGGAAACTACATAACAATTATAAAAGAAACTGGTATAGGTACTGTAGTAAAATATGCAGATGGGGGATTTTGTTTTTTATAAAAGCTATTCTATTTAATTTTTTCCTTTATTTAAATACTACAACACTTACTACTTATTACTGTCTTTTACTTTTATTCTGTATATGTATTAACCAAGCAATGGGAAAGACACATACCTCTAATTTATATTCTTCCTGTAGAACGCTATGTCCTGTTGACATAACCTGCAGCCAATCTACGCATATTACAAAAAGACATGACCTTTAATCTTGCACAATTTTTGGGTTCTTCTTCTGTACTAAAATTGCTTACTCTTACAGTATGTATTAGAAACTGCAGCGAGCCTGCCTTATTTCTTGGCCTGCCCCTTTCATTCACTAAATTCCAGTTCCTTCAGTCATGGATGCTCAGTATTACATCTTGGTGTAACTTAGGGCAGTCTGCATGCATATACGCCTTGCCTAGGAATGCCCACTCTCCCAGTTTAGTGCCCACCCATCAAGGCATTGCGATATTTGCATAACTTCCTCTTATATTAGAGCAGAGAGCTCTTGAGAGGAGTATTGAGGCAGGGTGTTTTGCTGTTTTCTGAAAGCTCCAGGCTTTAATAGAGAAGCACAGAGACCCAGTGATGACATTCATGGGTATAAAATGTGATTAAAAATGGATTAAGAGGAAAAAGGAGGGAACCAAGGAATGCAAACTATAAGCAGACCAAACCTCTGCTTTAAGAATATTCATAAACTGGGAGCTGATAACACCATCAGTTGTCCAGTGAGGAAGAAGCCTCTGTCAGTGAGGCGTAAGGTAAGTATTTATTTTCTTTAAACCTCCCCTAAACCAAATGAGCATCCAATCCTTACTATCCATGCTGCATGGCCTTCTAGCTAAGATCAAGTGCAGTATCTGTTCCTATCTGTAGAAGTGCTCCACAGTCTTTTCGGCTGGAATAGCTGGATGTATAATAGCCCTACTGGTATGATGGAGATTCTAAGGGATATTCCCTGGGGAACAGAAACATGAGTGACCACTGAGTGAGGTGGGACTGGAAGTAATTCCCTGGGGGGAGGATTCCAAGGGGCCCAGTGACTCCTGATTTGAGCTGTGCTACCTGGTCTGGCCAAGGGCTGAGAAGGCAAAGAGCCCATGGTGTTAGGCATCCCCTGGGAGAGGCATCCTGAGGGTGCTCCGAGTTTCACTATCGGTGTGGTGGATGTTTATGATGGAACCATGAGATAGGGGACACAGCCACAGAATTTTTATGCACAAATGCCTAATAGACTAGACCTTTTGGTCGAGACCAGGGCAATTTTCGTTACCAGGCAGGAAGGCTTAGCCATTGTCTTGCACACTGGCACTTTTTATTTATTTTCTTCACGTTTGTCACTTTCATTTTTTTGGGCATCACCTTTCATTCAGGTTTGTAGGGTGTGGGTCTTCCAGCCTACCCTGAAGTCTAGAGGGTGGCTCTTTGGCCATCATGTTCCTTCCTCCTCTGCCTTGAGAGGTCTCTTCTGGAGCATCCCACCCAGTACCCTTTGGTTGGGTTTGGCTGATCATGAGGAGCAGGGTGCACTGGGCCTTTTGGCTAGGTGGACCTGAGAGTTCATTACCCCTGTCAGGATTCTTGCATCCTTCGGGGTAAGGGAGGGGTCCTACCTCTTTGTCAGGGGACCATTCGACACACCCTTATGCACTTTTTTGGTTCACTTTGGTGTTTGTTTTTTGTGCACTGCACCATGGGCTTAAAAACCCCCGCAAAACACTGATCTGTTGCGGTTTGACCACCTTGCAGCATACCCGTGTTTACTTGTGGGTTAGTTACACTTTGCCATTGACTTCTATTAGTTCAGGCGGTGGACAAAGACTTTTGGTGCACTTTCAGGAAACGCACCAAAATCGCTTGATATAATAGAAGTCTGTGGCAAAGCATGGCTAACCAACATGTGCGAGTCAACCAAGAAGCTGTCACTTGTACTGGGCCAATCATCTGTGGCTGGAGCATTCCCTGTCCTGCTCGTGTACAAGGAGCATATACACGTGCAGTTCCTGGGCAGGACATACACTTTTGATTTACACAGCTTATAAAATTCCTGCAGTGCAACAAGGTGCTCTAATAATAGTTTTGTTTAAGATGCATTCCACACTACCATCTGTTATATTTTGCTCTATATTATTATGATATGAAAACACCCCTTTACTATGTATAGCATTATGAATGGGCCCACTTGACATTCAGTCTTGTAGAGCCTACTGTAAACCTGAAAATAATAAGCTACATATGGTTATTCCACCCTTTGTGGTCCACAGAAAATTTATATGGAAAATAAATGGTTGTATTAACCTTGTTTTACATAGAGGACTCTGTGGTTCTGTGTTCTGTGGTTTACCAGCCAGTGGCTTTCAGCCAGTGAAAGATTTTTTTATTTCTGCTATTCCTTTACCCATTTGTGGCATTCTGGTAACATCTAAAGCTTGATGTCTAACCTAGATGGGCCCAAGGGCCAAATCTTATGCACAATTTCCAGTTCATCATATTAGGTGCTACAGCACTCAGAACCTCACTGCCACTCTGCATTTTGTCTACTATGTGGCTGCAACCTTGCAGACCACAAACAAGGCTGGTGGGGACCACACGCCATTGGTGTGGCAGTTGGATGGCCATGATCTTTAGTATACTGTTTTGAATCTGTGCCCATGACCCCACAGTACTTTTGGAATGTATTTTTAGGTGCCCTAGTTTGGAATTATGAACTACAAAACACTGCATATCACTTTTTACAGTAGCAAATGCTACCCTTTGGAAACCAGAGCAAGAGCACAATAACAACAAAACCGGAGTGCTCATTTAAGCCCATATAATCAATGTTTTCTACTAAAGGGCAAATGGAGCACCTTTACATAAGCTTTTATTTCATTTAACAAACATGTAGTAGCATCAATAACCAGCACCCATTTTTGAAAACTAACCCTTGACTCAAGTGTCTAGAAAAAAAACTTAGGTTGTAGAAGTGGCAGTGCAGTCCTGTGAATCGAAACAGTGTCATTAATGCCACTAATGTAGTATTTATGCAAACAATTGTAATAAAACAATAATTAAAAGTTAAAGTAGATGCAATCCCTAACTAAATGACTAACTACCCTACTTGTCATGTGTTGCATTTCAGTACTGTGCATCTCCTGCAGCCTTTTTGCAGCCATTTTCTGTCTATATGCACTTTGTATGGCTGCATGGCATTTCGCAGGGCAGGTTCCCTGATGGTGACAACCGTGGACCATGCCTTTGTAATCTGTGTTGAAATAGCCACTTGTGGTATCCACTGCAATCATAGTTACTTAGTTAGTCTGGCTGAAAAAAAGACAAAAGTCCATTCAGTTCAACTATAAAAAAAGTTATAGTCCTACACCCACAGTTGATCCAGAGGAAGACAAAAAAAACAGCAAATCATGATCCAATTTGCTCCTGCAGGGGATAAGAAATCCCTTCCTGATCCCCCGAGAGGCAATCAGATATACTCTGGATCAACATTACCTATAAATGTTAGTATCCAGTTATATTCTGTGTATCCAAGAAAAAATCCAGGCCTTTATTAAAGCAATCCACTGAGCTGGCCAGAACCAACTCTTGAGGGAGTCTATTCCACATTTTCATGGATCTTACTGTGAAGAAACCTTTCCATGTTTGGAGATTAAATATCTTTTCCTCCAGATGTAAAGAGTGCCCCCTTAATCTCCTCTTCTCAAAAGAGAATAAATTCAGTTCCTCTCATCTTTCCTCATAGCTGAGCTCCTCCATGCCTCATATCAGTTTAGTTGCCCTTCTCTGTACTTTCTCCAGTTTCCCAATGTTCTTTTTGTGAATTGGTGCCCAAAATAAATTGAGCTGCATATTCCAGATGAGGTATTACTAATGATTTGTACAGGGGTAAAATGATATTTCTCTCTCTGGAGTCTATACCTCTTTTAATACAAGAGAGGATTTTGCTCGCTTTAGAAACTGCAACTTGGCATTGCATGCCATTATTAAGCTTGTGATCTACCAGAACCCCCAGATCCTTCTCCACCATTGATTCCCCCAGTTGTACCCCCCCCCCCTAGTATGTAGGATGCATGCATATTCATAGCCCACAAGTGCATAACTTTGCATTTATCAACATTAAACTTCATCTGCCACATAGTTACCCAAATAAACAGTGCATTGAGGTCGGCTTGTAAATTGGAGACATCCTGTAAGGACGCTATTCCACTGCACAGCTTGGTGTCATCTGCAAAGACTGAAATGGGATTTTTAATCCCAGACCCTATATTGTTTATAAATATATTAAAAAGTAAGGGTCCCAACACTGAACCTTGGGGTACACCACTGACAACCCTAGACCATTCAGAGTATGAATCATTAACCACTACTCTCTGAATACGATCTTATAGCCAGTTTTCAAGCCATTTACATACAGATTTTTCCAAGCCTGTAGACTTTACCTTACACTTTAGCCGTGTGTGGGGAACTGTGTCAAACGCTTTTGCACAATCCAAGTATACCATGTCCACCGCCACCCCTCTGTCCAAGGTTTTGCTCACCTCCTCATAAAAAGAAATCAGATTTGTTTGACAACTTCTGTCTTTCATGAATCCATGCTGTCTGTTGCTTAAAACATTTTTTTCCAGCAAGAACTCATCTATGTGGTCTTTTATTAATCTCTCCATTATCTTTCCATCTATAGAAGTTAAACTAACAAGTCTATAATTACTTGGTAAAGGTTTTGACCCCTTTTTAAATATTGGCACCACATTGGCCTTATGCCAATCCAGTGGTACTATGCCAGTCATTAAAGAGTCCCTAAAAATTAAAAACAATGGCTTTGAAATGACAGAGCTCAATTCTTCAAGGACCTGTGGGTGTATGCCATCCGGTCCAGGTGCTTTATTCACCTTTATTCTGTCTAAATATTTTTGGATCATATCAATTGTGAGCCAATGTGGATCATCTGGAGCTGTGTCAATACCATGCCCATTATGGACAAGAGCTCCCACATGCTCCTTTGTACACACAGAGCTGAAGAAGGTATTTAATAAATTTGCCTTCTCTTTGTCCCCAGTTACCCACTCTAGATTATTTTGTAAAGGGCCTACATGCTCGGACTGGACCTTTTTCCTATTATTATATTTGAAGAATTTTTGGGGGTTGGTTCTGCTATCTTTTGCAATCTGTCATTCGTTTTCAATTTTTGCGGCCTTTATTTCCTTTTTACTTATTCTGTTATATTCTTTGTAATGTTTAAACGATGATAGCATTCCTTAATTTTTATATTTAATAAAAGCTCTTCTCTTATTATTTATAGCTTTTTTAACTTTGGCCATAAGCCATATAGATTTGATTTTTAGCCTTTTAAACTTGTTGCCCATGGGAATATATTTTGCATTGTGTTCACATACAGTCTTTTTGAAGAACTCACATTTCTGTGTTGTGTTCATTGATGACAATATTCCCTTCCAGTCTAAGTCTTGGAGAGCAGCTCTCAGCCTTGAAAAATTAGCTCTCTTAAAATTGAGCATTTTTATTTTTCCAGTTTGTGCTTGCTGTTTACAGCTAACAATAAATGAAATCATGTTATGGTCACTGCTACCCAGATGTTCCTTTATATGGACATTCATAATAAGCTCTGCATGGTTTGAGATTACTAGGTCCAGCAGAGCATCATGCCTAGTTGGGGCCTCTATGATCTGTACCATAAAATTGTCCTGTAGTAGATTTAAAAATGCTTGCCTTTTAACTGTTCCTGCAGTACCATTACTCCAGTCAGTTTCCGGGTAGTTAAAATCCCCCATTATTATCACTATCTCAGCCCTTGCAGCCTTCAATCAGGGTCACCATCAAGGGGGGACAACCAATGCACATGTAGGGGGCCCAGAGGCAGGGCCATCTTGGGCCTTGGGCTTGCCGCTCACTGCTGTAACTTGTAAACATGGGGGCCAGGTTCCTGTGTCAACAAATGACAGCGTTGATCTCCCGGATCCGCACACTGAACACTCCCATACCAGCAGAGGAGGGGTGGACTGAGTAGTACCTCAATGCAGGAGGTGCAAGCATGGTCACAGTTTCTTCTGACCTCCTAGTGTGGCAAAGTGCACATGTGTAGACTCAGCTTTGGCAGGCAGGAGCAGAAGAGGCGGAGTGATCTGACATCACCCTCCTCCTGCTCAAGTTCCACTCACCAACAGGAAGCCCGCGGGAACAGGCTGAACACTCTGCAGACGCCCTCCTCTCTTCTCCCCTCTAGTCTGAGTCTGCACAGCTACAGTGAGAAATTGAGAATAAAGAATGCAGCACTGCCTCTGTTGTGTCATCAGAAATAAAATTCCAGCTATCTACACAATAGAAGAGCAGGGGAGCAAGATACAGCCTTATGTGCTGTTTCTTCTAGAAGATGTTCTATACACACACTATATAAGGAAGCAATTGCAAGCTATATACCCACTGAGATTTCCCCTCGCTTCCTGTATTGGTGTCACCAGGACAGGAAATGGGGGAATATCCCTGTGGGGACATTGCCAGCAATTGTTTCCTTATATATATTAAATATAACATGGACATTATAAGACAACACTTGCAAGCTATGTCCACTAAAGGAGATTCCCTCACTTCCTGTGCTGTGACACCTCCTGCAATGATATAACCCTGTTAGATGTTCTAGTTATGTACAAAACTAAAATATATATAATGCCAGCACATTTTCCCATTTTGGCTAAATTATGGAAAAATCCATTCGTTTTTTTCCCCGTCTGTGTCCTATTGTGAGGTCCCATAGACACAACAGCAAGTGAGATGGAAATTGGCCTCTGAGACAGTTGTCACCAGAATCGGTGTCCCCATTGTAAGGTTTCCTGTCTTTTCCTGTTCTGGGGACAAGTCATAGTTTTGGATTTTACATATGGGTTCACTGGAACAAGGAGCTCTTTGCCCTGGTGGCCAAAAGGGGAAAAAAATGAGTTGTCACCAGAAGGGGGAGGGAGATTCTAACCCTTCACTGCTCCATCTAAAACTAAAATATAAATCTGGATTTATCAGCTTTAAAAAGGCTGGTTTCTGAATGTCTATAGTGTCATCCTGGGATATGATGCTGTGTTCATACACTGCTAATTGTGTCTATTCATTATGTCTGTGCAGAATTATTCCCCTGGAAGAGAAGGACATGGGATGGGAGAGATGGGACTGGAGGAGGAAGAAGACATGGGATGAGGGAGATGAGTCTGGAGGAGAACATGGGATGGGGGGGATGGGACTGGAGAAGGAGGAGGAGGATACGGGATGGGACTCTGGGGAATGTTGGTGGCCAGGCCTGGGGGGGCCCAGGCCTAAAGCTGTGTAAGGGCCCCAACATTTCTGATGACTTCCCTGAATGCAATCACATATGACCTGGTGACTCATAAGAGCACAACTGAAAAACAGGAATAGAGTGTTGTCACCCTAAAATAAGGTCCTTCATGGCAGAATCACCAGGTATTCATTTAATGAAAGCTGCAGATTTAAAAAATATTAAAATTTTGTTTTGAAATTAACATGTTATAGCTTATAAAAGAATTTAGTGACTGGCTTTACATATCATTTAAAGACAAATGTGTACCTATAACCTGTATGCTACAGAACACTTTTTTTCAAGTAACCTGGCTGTATGGTGCTTACTGAGATTTCTATTGCCCTGCAGTTACTGAGTAACACGACTGAATTTTGCTGAAAAAAAGAGCTCCACAGAAATTGATTGCTTTTAGTAAGTCTCCCAGTCGACTGTGAATTTTGAAATGATTATTGGATTTGAAAGCAGACGGGGATTAGAACAGGTCAGATGAACGATTAATAACTTATTGATAGCAGATTAAAAGAGTGATATCAAATCTTTATCCGAGTGAAGATGTAGTTTATCAATTTGTCACAAAAATGTAACGATCACATCCAAAGAGCATCAGTGCTACTGTTGTAATTGATCCTGTGTTGTGTACGTGCAGCTTACAGGAAAGGATTTTACATTATGAGAGCTACAAACTGCAGCACAGTCAAAATGTAAAGCAGAGCTGCACCACATGGCATTTTAAGGATACTATAAAGATGAAGTCAATCTTATTTTCAATGAATTACATTTTTTTTAAGTCCTCCTGTGTGTACAATAATTATTGTAAATTAAACACTTACCGTCTCCACCCTTCAGCTCTGCTCTCTGCACCCTACTCTGCCACTGGTCACTGCCTTACTTTTGGACACCCAGGGCCATCCACACCTTTTCTGTAAGCCCCGGCTGTCAAGGACACACCCAGTGGCCTCAGTGTCATCATGTAGCCTTGGTTCACAGTGTATTACTGGAAAGAACAGCACACTACATTACAATTTTTGAGCACCACTGAATCCCACCAACAGCCCCACTATGGAGATGAACTGGCAGGATCATGCTCCCTTAAAGCAAAAAATCAACCTTGCAGTAGGACCACCCTTACTGCAATGTTTAATTGCACATTAAGCCCAAGGGCAGAGGATTGAGGAGGACATACCTTATTCCTCACTCCAGCAGGCTCCATCCAGGGCTACAGCAGGTCACCCTCTGCAAGCTGCAATCAGCTCTGTTCACCCTCAAACCTCCAATATGTATAATATAGGGTTAATGTCCCTGTATTATATGTGATCATGCTGATGTTCTGCCCACAAACCAGAACTTCAAGCGGAGGAGGCTAGCTCTGGAGCCGGGGAGACAGGTGCTTAATACTGACTGTTCTGAAATCCCCTAGAAATAAATAGCAATTAACCTTTGCAGTGCTGGGGACCCCACTGCAAGGGAGGATTGTGAGATGGAGGGAGAGGAGGGCTAGTTGTTTTTTTTGTAGACCTGGAGTTGGGCATTAATATGGGAAGTTCTGAAATAGTTAGCACTTGACCACACAAAGTACAAAAAGGTAAAAAACCTTCAGTGTGCAGCTCCCTCCTCAGCCCCCCTAATACTTACGTAAGCCCCTCACGATCCAGTGCACAAGAGCCTCGACTCTCCTGAGTCTCTCCCTTCTCATTGGCTGAGACACAGCAGTGGGAACCATTGACTCCTGCTGCTGTCAATCACAGCCAGTTAGGAGGGAGTGGGGGTGGGACTGAGCTGTGCTCTGTATGTCTTATGTACATAGAGGTCGAGCTCGGGAGCAAGCATGCATGAGTGCCTCCAGAGCAAACAGCTTGGGCGGAGGGGCCAGGAGCGCCAGCGGGAGAACCCCAAAAAGAGGAAGATCGGGGCTGCTCTGTGCAAAACTATTGCACAGAGCATGTAAGTATGACGTTTGTTATTTTAATTAAAAAAAACAACAAAGCTTTACAACCACTTTAACTAATCAGATTTTAAGTTGGTGACAATGGGGTCAACTTGTAGGCATACAATACTTAATTTTTAAGGTTACAGACAAAAATTGCTGGATTAATTCAGGTAGGACATCCCTGAAGGCCTAGGTATGAAATGCATGGTCCGCAACTTGTTTGAACACAGACAAATTACAGAGTGCATATGCTTGTTTCCTCTAAAGACAATCCATACTGCTTGAATGGAAGAAAGAAGGTGAGAATATGGAGGAATAAGAGGATGTCTGAATTTGTAAAAGACAATCACCTGTGCCCATGTAGATGGTGTTTACTGACTGGCAGACATTGGAGGGAAACAGGAGACACAATTTCTCTATTAAAGTGGTTCTAATGGACAAAGTTTTCTTTCTTTTTTTACCTTCCCCCTTATAATTACCTTATTCTTGATCTAGAGCTGTGTTCGAGAGCAAGGGCTTCAATGTTACCACTGGCTCCTGCTGCTGTCAATCACAGCCAGTGGGAAGAGAGCAGGGGGTGGGCCAAGCCGCACTTTGTGTATCAATGGACACACAGGGCATGGCTCAGAAGCAAACCCACACCATAGTATGCAACTTGCTATGGGATCACTTACATCGGGGAGGAACCAGGAGCACCGGCAGGGGACCCCAGAAGAGGGGGATCTGGGCTGCTTTGTGCAAAACCATTAAACAGACAGGTAAGTAACACGTTTATTATTATTATTTCTTTGGAATCACTTTAAGTGCTTTACATAAAGATAATCAGCATATGTAACAAAACAGTTTATTTACTAGTGACACCTATTAACAATAAGGCACTTTAGATAACAGTCAACAGCACAACAAAAGAATGCAGGGCTTACATACTCAAGGATGTGCAAGGTGTGCTTTCCTAAGCAACCGGGAATGCCTAGATTAGAATTATCCCAGCAGAGGGCGCTGTCCTATCCTGGCTGCTTTGCAGAATGTTTCCCAGTATACCTACACACTGGTGATGAAGTCTATAACTTCTTCCTTCCACACTGTTCTCTTCCAGCATTTCCTGGCCTAAGCATGCACTTTTCTGCCTCGACAGGAGCCTGTCCCTAACTCTCGGCCAAGACCCTGACAAGACTCTCCCAAGATGGTTCCCAGAGTCCATGGCAGAGGATACATTTTTCCTATGCCAGGCTCCTGTAGCTCCAGTAGTAAGCAATGGTCACTGGATTGCCACACCACTACCTGCTCTGCTAGCCTAGCGGAAAATGGCAGCATTTCTCAGTTCTTCTCAGCATACGCTGCATTTTATATCAGACAACTGTGTTAAAATGTATTTTAAACCATACATTTGGATGATGCATTTATTAGCTGTGAGTCATTGCTAGAGCCTAAAGCCATTCCCAGGACCTGATCAAACTTTTTTATGGAATGACTTGTCCTGCCATAAGAAACAATAACGGAAATATTTTGCATAAAACATTTTTTTTTCTGAATGTTATTCAAAGCATTTTGGGATTCAACTACTAACAATGTGTGCTGACTAAGCTGCGAATGACTGCTTTTGTAAATCAGATTAGAATGTCACTATGTTAGGATTAGTGTCAAATATAGAAGAAATGTACTTGCTTCTAGGGAAAATGCTTGATACTGAGTTGTTACTGAGATGCTTTTGATTGGCATTTCCATTGATTTGTAAAACTTAAAAAAAAACAAAACAAAAAAAAACTTCAGATGTAGCAGAGTAGGACATTGAGGCTCCATGCACACTGGGCGTTTTGATAATGCTGGTAATGTTACCTTTTTTTAGCTACATAGTTACATAGTTAGTCTGGCTGAAAAAAGACAAAAGTCCATCCAGTTCAACCATCAAAAAAAAAAAAAAAAGTTATAATCCTATACCCACAGTTGATCCAGAAGAAGGCAAAAAAACCCACCAAAGCATGATCCAATTTGATCCTGCAGGGAAAAAAATTCCTTCCTGATAATTGTGTAAAGCTACATTAATTGATCCCATTATGTTTTACATAATAAAAACACTTACTGACATCTGCTTTATAAAATGATTTAAACTACAGTACGTGGGAATGAATACCTTGTAAGATAACCCATTCAAATTAACCCCCTTGGTGCCGGCACCTCTCAGCCCTTTAAGAGGTTTCAGGTGCTGGGAGGTGGGGAGGGGTTTATAATCCTGTGATGGCTGTGATTTGCTGCGTGTTAGCGGTTTTGCATTAGCGTTTAGTGGCGTTTTTCCGCATTTAGCGCCATTTTCCTGCATATTTCTACGTTTGCGGTTTTTAGCAAACGTCAAAAAAGTCCAAAAACGCCGGTTTGCGGTGTTTTGCTGCGTTTTTCAGCATTAGAGCATTTTTACAACTAAAAAACTCCCACTAGTCCTGGATTTTTTTTCCAGCCAAAAAAAAGTCCCAGCCAAAAAATGTTGATTACAGTCTATGTGTGCATGGACACATAGGATAACATGCTAGGGGGTTTACTAGCTGTAACAAAAAACGTCAAAAGCCAAAAACAGCAGCTGTAAAAACGTCAAGTGTGTATGAGGACTGAGCCTTTAGAAAACACAAAGTCAGCACATGTAGCTGTAAAAGCAAATCAATGGTGCCCCATAAGGTGCAATCAAAATGTAAACGTGGCATTACAAAATTTCCCACACTGTTTTAAACTTTTTCCCAAAATGTTCACATTGTGGGGAGATTTACTAAAACTGATACATTTAGAATCCGGTGCAGCTGTGCATGGTAACCAGCCAGCTTCTAACTTCAGCTTGTTCAATTAAGCTTTGACAATTAAACCTGGAAGCTGATTGGTTGCAGAGATGCACCAGATTTTGCACTATGTCGTTTTAGTAAATAACCCCCCCCCCCCGTGTCTTTTTGCATTGTAAGGAAAAAAGTTGATCTCATTCAAATGATAGAGCGGCTTTACAGTTTTTCCAACAAATGTCAAAAGTGATGAAGAAACAAACCTCCATGTACACAAGCACTTCATTATGAATTGAAGACAAACAGGTCCACTCAACACAGAGCCAAGCAAGCCAACAGAAATATCTATGTTTTTCTTCATTTAATAGGACATATTTTCTGTGTGTGGATTACCGTGATTGGGTAACGTTGCTTCTTTAATGGCTTTAATACCGAGCACTTTCACCCTCTTCCTGCCCAGGTCAATTTTCAGCTTACATGATTGCGCACTTGTCAATCACACTGTACCCATATGAAATTGTTAGAATTTTTTTCACACAATTATAGCTTTTTTTTGGTGGTATTTAATCACTGCTGTTTTTTTAATTTTTTTGCTAACTAAATAAAGAAAGATAGAATTTTAAAAAAAAAAAGCGGTTTTCTTATTTTCTGTTATAACATTTTACAAATAAATAATCATTCTTCATAATTTTAGGCCAAAATGTATTCTGCTACACTTCTTTGGTGAAAATAACCCAAATCAATGTATATTACTTAGTCTGTAGGAAAGTTATCTGAAAATTGATCAGTCCTGATCAGGGGTGGACTGACAACTCATGGGGCCCCCGGGCAATAGGGGATCATGGGGCCCCTGTGTCCTTGCCCAAACTCAAAAAAGCCTATGAAAAAGGTACCAGGGACATCTCATGGGGCCCCCTACTGACCCCGGGCCCTCGGGCAGTACCCGAGTTTCCAAATGGTCAGTCTGCCCCTGTTCCTGATGTACTGATGGCCTAGCTCATTTTTTGAGTCCCAAAAATGTCAGGACAGTACAAATATCCTCCAAATGACCCCTTGTTGGAAAGTAGACAGTCCAAGGCATTTAGTAAGAGGCATTGCGAGTTTTTTGAAGTTGTAATTTTTTGTCACAATTTTTTTTGGAAAGTGAAAAAATTAAAAAAACAATGTTTTTTTTCACAATTTTTACTTTTTTTTTTTACATAATGTCACCAGTGCAGTACAGCATCATCATACAACTGGTGTGTCAGTGATCAGGGACTGACTGGTGAAATTTTTTTTTAACATTTTTTCCTTTTTTTTAACAATTTCTTTTTTACTTACAGTGACCAAAGCAATACAGTGTTGCCATAGTAACACTGTACTACTATGGGGAGTGGACCAGTATTTTTTTTTTTACACACTATGATTGCTTATAGCTGAATTTTACACTTATAAGCAATCATTTTTCTGAATAAAAACTATTCATTCAATGTTTACAATTGTGATTAGCTGTGATTGGCCAAGCTAATCACATGGTACAGATGGGCTGTGATTGGTCCTGTCTGTACCATGTGATCACTGTGACCAATCCAGAGCTCATCAGAATAATACATAATTAAAGGCATGAATCAAAGCCTTTCATTGTGTACAATTGACATGTGATCTGCTGTGATTGGCAGCTGGCTGGTACAGTGATCTGTCATCGGCTGTGTTCGGTGGACACAGTGGGTGACAGATTGCACCAGAGCATGGCCCATAGGGCGTGTGTGAGGTGCGATCCTTGGAGAATGTCATATGATACAGTATCTCATGGAAGTGAGTACAACCCTCACATTTTTGTAAATATTTGATTCTATCTTTTCATGTGACAACACTGAAGAAATGACACTTTGCTATAATGTAAAGTAGTGAGTGTACAGCTTGTATAACAGTGTAAATTTGCTGTCCCCTCAAAATAACTCAACACACAGCCATTAATGTCTAAACAAAAGTGAGTACACCCCTAAGTAAAAATGTCCAAATTGGGCCCAAAGTGTCAATATTTTGTGTGGCCACCATTATTTTCCAGCACTGCCTTAACCCTCTTGAGCATGGAGTTCACCAGAGCTTCACAGCTTGCCACTGGAGTCCTTTTCCACTCCTCCATGATAACATCACGGAGCTGGTGGATGTTAGAGACCTTGCGCTCCTCCACCTTCCGTTTGAGGATGCCCCACAGATGCTCAATGGGGTTTAGATCTGGAGACATGCTTGGCCAGTTCATCACCTTTACCCTCACCTGCCTCACCAAGGCAGTGGCCATCTTGGAGGTGTGTTTGGGGTCGTTATCTTGTTGGAATACTGCCCTGCGGCTCAGTCTCCGAAGAGAGAGGATCATGCTCTGCTTCAGTATGTCACAGTACATGTTGGCATTCATGGTTCCCTCAATGAACTGTAGCTTCCCAGTGCCAGCAGCACTCATGCAGCCCCAGAGCATGACACTCCCACCACCATGCTTGACTGTAGGCAAGACACACTTGTCTTTGTACTCCTCACCTGGTTGCCGCCACACACGCTTGACACCATCTGAACCAAACAAGTTTATCTTGGTCTCATCAGACCAAAGGACATGGTTCCAGTAATCCATGTCCTTAGTCTGCTTGTCTTCAACAAAATGCAGGATTTCTTGTGCATCATCTTTAGAAGAGACTTCCATGCAGACCAATTTGATGCAGTATGCGGCGTATGGTCTGAGCAGTGACAGGCTGACCCCCCACCCTTTCAACCTCTGCAGCAGTCTATTTCCCAAAGACAACCTCTGGATATGAGCACGTGCACTCAACTTTTTTGGTTGACCATGGCAAGGCCTATTCTAAGTGGAATCTGTCCTGTTAAACCACTGTATGTTCTTGGCCACCATGCTGCAGCTCAGTATCAGGGTCTTGGCAATCTTCTTATAGCCTAGGCCATCTTTATGTTGAGCAACAATTCTTTTTTTCAGATCCTCAGAGAGTTCTTTGCCATGAGGTGCCATTTTGAACTTCCAGTGAGCAGTATGAGAGAGCGAGAGTGATAACACCAAATTTAACACACTTGCTCCCCATTCACACCTGAGACCTTGTAACACTAACGAGTCACATGACACCGGGGAGGGAAAATGGCTAATTGGGCCCAATTTGGACATTTTCACTTAGGGGTGTACTCACTTCTGTTGCCAGTGGTTTAGACATTAATGGCTGTGTGTTGAGTTATTTTGAGGGGACAGCAAATTTGCACTGTTATACAAGCTGCACACTCACTACTTTACATTGTAGCAAAGTGTCATTTCTTTGGTGTTGTCACATGAAAAGATATAACAAAATATTTACAAAAATGTGAGGTTTGTACTCACTTCCGTGAGATACTGTAATAGGGCTCCCACCCTGCTGTCATGCTAAAATAGGCAGAGTGGGAAAGGGTTAAACTCTGTTTGTTGCCTGGCTACTGTCACTGCTGCCTGAAGAAGAGGACCTTAGTGGCCTTGAAATGTCACTTTTTTGATGGGTTAATTTACTGAAGGCACCTTGTAAGGTAAGTTTCACTTTGTAAGGGAATATATCCCAGAGTTCAGTAAATGAGATTAAGTTCTACTGACATCCATCATCTCCTCTAGATTGTAAGCTCCAAGGAGCAGGGCCCTCAAATCCCTCTTGTTTTGAACTGTATTGTTACTGTATTTTCTCCCTCTATTATGTAAAGCGCTGACCAAACTGTTGGCACTATATAATCCTGTATAATAATAATCTCCAATCACATGCAATCAAAAGTGCTGTTTTTTTAAATTTCCTTGCAAGTGCTTGGATATTATTTGTATTTATTTGGGTATTCTTTGCAAAGTTAAATTTCACCTAATTTACTAAACTCTGGGGTAGATTCCATTGCAAAGTGCAAAGAGAACTGCCTATTTACCTTTAGTAATTCAGCCCAAAGTGTTCTGTCTTATGGTTTGAACATGAGTGCTGGTGATATCCTGGACTGGAAAATATAGGGACTTGCTGAGGACGAGTTTCTCCTTTTTTCACATCTGTTATAAATCAATATAACTTCATAAACCGAGAGTGTGCTTCCCAGAAAGTGGCTCGTTGTTTTGAGATTGCAAACTTTTATTGCAGCGAGATGCACAATTTGGCAATGACTAATGAGTGCCCAGCATGAAAAAGCTGTAGTCGCAGGCAGTCACATGCTAATACAGTGCTGATGTTACAGATCATTTTTCTCTCCCTTGTAGTAGCAGCCTGTAAACATACGTTCTTAGATATCAAGAAGACACTTGGGTGGAATGAATGTCAAGGCGGCTTCTACTGTCTTCCTGACAAAGTTGCATTAACTTATTGGACATTTGGGCAGCCAAGAATGTTCACAGCAAATGTTGTTCCAAGTGATTAAGTGTTTGTAAGTTATTTACAGTACATGCAGATGCGATGTCCGTTTCTTTTGGAAGATGGCTACGCAGCCTGGAGAGCAGACAGCTGGACTGCGGCCTCATCACGCCATAAGTAGTCCAGCCAATAGGTCTTTATTAATGCTGAGGACTAAATGAACTAAAAAAGATTTGCTGTGAGCATCTGCACTCTCTTCCCATGACTTGCATCCTTGCAGAGATCCTGCCACCTGCCCATAATATCACTGTTCTTTTATCTGTACTCATGTTCAAGCGCTGCATGTTCACACAACATGTTTCCTAGCAGGACACCTTTCTTGCCTTCCTCAATACCCATGCATTTGTCTTCTGTTTATATTTTAGAATGTGGGCCCAGAACAGCCACAGCTGGTCCAAAAAGCCGATATTGCAGACTTCATCGGAGCCCCCGGCATCTGACAGCTGGAGTGTTCCCCGGCTCAACACAAATCACAAAGTCTTAGGAGCCCTCATTTTTATTTCAGTCTTCACTAGACGCAAGTTCACTTTGCCATGCCAGTTGTTCTTTTGGAAAAAAAAGAAAAAGATTTGGCACAGTCAAGCTGAAAAGCTTATTACGCCAGCATTCTGCTTTGTAAAATCCATACAAAGAAGTAAAGGCTCGGTTGTGTTATGTTGATGTTTTTTCATTATATTGATTTTCAACTAACTACAATAAAGCGACAGTACGTGAATTCCTGAAGAAGGGTGCTATTATATAAGCCATTATAGCTGTGAGCTATTATATTGTAAGCTCTGATGAGCAGGATTCTTAAGTGTTTATATATGTTCTACCGTCTACACTGTGTTTGTGTTATTTCAAATCTATATGGGAAAAACAGAAATGTGTTGCTGTATTACGAATAAAAATGATCAAAGGATAATATTCACAAAGTGTAAATAATAGACAATCAGGATAACCAGTATGTTATGTTTCGGATTTTATTTCTTAATTTGCAGTCTACTTACACACATACATAAACTAGAGTTCAGCCAGCAGGAGGGGACCAGTAGAAATTATATAAGGGGGTTGATTTACTAAAATTGGAGAGTGCAAAATCTGATGCAGCTCTACACAGAAACTAATCGACTTTCAGGTTTTATCGTCAAAGTTTAATTGAACAAGCTGAAGTTAGAAGCTGATTGGCTACCATGCACAGCTGAACCAGATTTTGCAATCTCCAGTTTTAGTAAATCAACCCCAAGGTGTAACTGCACCCAGGCCTTGACCTGCATGTCATCTGTCTGATTTGTGTATTGTGCACAGATGTACTCCAGGATCAAATATAGTTCATTTTCACGGGTATCCAATAAAAAAAGCTCAATTTGTTGTATTAGAAAGTGTGGTAATGGGTAATTCATGCACAGGTGTTGAGGGGTTCCTTATGGATTATAGTTAAGCTCTGTGAATTTTTTTCAATAGATTCCTTACCATAGTGCACTTAAAGAAGCAGCTCTGGCTGCAATACCCATCTGCCCTCCAGAGCTGTCCCCTTTACTCATTCCATTCCACCATTAGATGACTTCAGGCAACCCAGAAGACTTACTGTGGTATACTGTAACATTGGTCTGCCTTCTGAGGGGCCATCACCATGGTGCCCTACACTTACAATATACTCTCTGCATTATTGTGGGCCACACAATGCTTTAGAAGAGGCAAAGAACCAAGCTGAAAACATTTGAAAAAGGTAAGTATAACCACTTGCAGACCACCCGATCACAATGTACTGCAAACAGGCAGTCCACACAGGCAAAGCCAAAAAGCGGGAATCTGCTGCCTGCTTCCGGGTTTGGGCAGGCATGTGTGCACCCCCCCCCGGCACCCTCTGTGATTGTACACAGCGGGAGCCTATCAGCAAGTCCCGGCCAATGATTCATGGCTGGGACCTGTGGATCAGCTGTGTGTAATCACAGCCCAGAACTCTGTGTTGACAATCAACACAGAGCTCTGTACAGAGGGAACAACCTCTATGAGATCATTAGTAAAAAGCAGCACATTTTATACATAGTAAAGATTGTTAGGCACACATTTAATCCCTTGATCCCCCTAGATGTTAACCCCTTCCCAGCCAGTGTCATTAGTACAGTGACAGTGTATAGTATTATCACTGATCTCTGCATTAATGCAGCTGGTGATTTCAGTGGCAGTTAGTCAGTTTCCCCTCAGCATCAGTTAGGCTGCATTTGCACTTGAGCAAATTGTAGCTTGAAGCTCGAAGCTCCAAAATTGCTCAAACTTAAAAAGCAATTGTTCTCTATGGTAGTCTTTATGGTGCTTGTTTGCATGATCAGGTGAGAATAGGCACCATAGAGAACTACTGATTTTTTGAGTTTTAGCTTTTTTGGATGCGGCCTTAAGGTGTTAATGCAGCCTTAGTGGGAGGTTGACCACCGCACTATTGCAGTCCCATTATAAGTTGCTGATCATCGCCATTAGTAGTATCAAATAAAATTGTAGTATATACGATAGTTTGTAGGCGCTATAACTTTCACGCAAACCAATCAATATACACTTATTGGGATTTCTTATTATCAAATACATGTAGCAAAATACATTTTGGACAAAATTTATGAACAAGTTTGATTTTTTTAAATTTTTTTATTCAATATGCTTTGTTGCAGAAAGTAAAAAATATTGGGTTTTTTTTTTAAATTCTCAGTCTTTTTTCGTTCATATTGTAAAAAATCAAAAACCCAGTGGTGATAAAATACCACCAAAAGATAGTTCTATTTGTGTGAAAGAAAATATTGATATAATATAATACAATATAATATAATATAAATTTTGTTTGTCAACAGCATTGCATGATCGCTAAATTGCCAGTTAAAGTACCACAGTGCTAACTAGCAAGAAATGGCTTGGTCAGAAAGGGGGTAAAATCTTCTGGAGCTTAACCTCCTTAGCGGTATTCCCGAGTGTAGCTCGGGGTAAAATTTCTATACCAAGAGCGGTAACCCTGAGCTACACTCGGGTTTACCATGCGGCGCTGCTGTGGGGGTCCCTGCAGCACTTACCTTGTCCTTCGCTCCCGCAATGTGTCCCCTGCAGCATCCCCGGCCATCTCCTCCGGCCGATGCCGGCATCCGGCTTCTGTGTTCCGGTCCCTGTGACGTCGGGACGTACGGGCACCGGAACCGGCGGGAAATTTGAAATTTTTAAAAAATGTAATTTTTGCTGTCATTGCTGTTTCAATGCATTTCACATATATTTTGTCCCTACTGCTTTGTCCTGTGCCCTGCCTGCATTTTGAATGTTCTTTCTGCCTGGAAACTTAGAAAAGTCCATGGCGTCCAAAAAGCGCCCCTTTACGTCAAAAGCGGTTTTAGAACAGCGATAGTAAATCAGAACCACTTGCAGAATTGAGTGATAATGATTCGTGGGGAAATTCGTCATCAGATACTGAAAATGATTTTGCGACTTTGCTCAGCGATGTGCGAATTTACCTCTGTATTTCAAATTTCAGTGTTTTTGGTTTGATTATATTATTGAATTAAATTTATTATTATTATATTATTATTTTTTATGATTATTTATTAAATTATAATTTATGATTTTGTGTTTCAAATTTTATCCTACCTGGGATGTTTAATAGACACTTTTTCGTACAGATTTCAGTGAGTTATTCCTAAAAATTACAGCCTACAATTAAAAACGACATATTTCCATGCACAAAAATGGTACCGCTTTCAGCACAAAAAATCGGAAAGAATCATACCGCCAAGGAGGTTAAGTGGTTAATATAAAAATAGTTCAAAATACACAAAAATACAAATAAAAATAGTTCAAAATTGGGGAAGACCTCCAGGTTGGGGGATGGGGGTAGCAGACCGTTGGGGAGGCAGTCCGAAGCCCAGATATGGGCCTTAAAGCAAACCTTTGTCCTTTATTGAATTTCAGGAATATACAGTTGTGACCAAAATTATTCAACCCCCAATGCTGTAAAGGGGTTTAGGGACTATAGTGTACATTTGGAATTGTATTCAGAATCAAATCCTACAAGGACGTTGTAACTACCCAAATGCAACTAAAATGACATCAATTGTTTATGTAATACAGTAGTAAATGGTTCTTATGTGGTTTCTTCATTGCCACAATTATTCAACCCCTTAAAGACTACCACTCTGAAGAACAGAGGTTCATACAGGTGCTTTCCATCAGGTATTGAAAACACCTGTGGATGTCACCGAGCAGCAATCAAGCATAATAAGCACCAATTAGGCAGCTTTAAAATGACTGTGATACTCAGCTCCTTCTAGACATTTACTGGTGTGGTTACAAACATGGTGAAGGCAAGAGAATGGTCCAGGAAGACAAGAGAAGAGGTGATTTCTCTTCACAGGAAGGGCAATGGCTATAAGAAGATTGCAAAGATGTTAAACATACCAAGAGACACCTTAGGAAGCATCATTCGCAAATTCAAGGCAAAGGGCACTGTTGAAACGCTACCTGGTCGTGGCAGAAAGAAGATGCTGACTTCGACTGCTGTGCGCTACCTGAAGCGTAGAGTGGAGAGAAGTCCCCGTGTGACTGCTGAGGAACTGAGAAAAGATTTGTCAGATGTGGGTACAGAAGTTTCAGCCCAGACAATAAGACGCACACTGCGTAATGAAGGCCTCCGTGCCAGAACTCCCAGGCGTACCCCCTTGCTGTCTCCAAAGAATAAGAAGAGTCGACTGCAGTATGCCAAAAGCCATGTGGACAAACCACAAAAGTTGTGGGATAGTGTTCTGTGGACTGATGAAACAAAATTAGAACTGTTTGGGCCCATGGATCAACGCTATGTTTGGAGGAGGAAGAACAAGGCCTATGATGAAAAGAACACCTTGCCTACTGTGAAGCATGGTGGAGGGTCAATCATGCTTTGGGGCTGTTTTGCTTCTGCAGGTACAGGGAAGCTTCAGCGTGTGCAAGGTACCATGAATTCTCTTCAGTACCAGGAGATATTGGATGGAAACGTGATGCAGTCCGTCACACACCTGAGGCTTGGGAGACGTTGGACCTTTCAACAGGACAATGATCCCAAGCATACCTCCAAGTCCACTAGAGCATGGTTGCAGAGGAAAGGCTGGAACATTTTGGAGTGGCCATCGCAGTCACCAGACTTAAATCCGATTGAGAACCTCTGGTGGGACTTAAAGAAAGCAGTTGCAGTGCGCAAGCCTAAGAATGTGACTGAACTGGAGGCCTTTGCCCATGAAGAATGGGCGAAGATACCCGTAGATCGCTGCAAGACACTTGTGTCAAGCTATGCTTCACGTTTAAAAGCTGTTATAACTGTAAAAGGATGCTGTACTAAGTACTAAGATTGAATGTCACTTGGGGGTTGAATAAAACTGATAATGCTGTGAGCACAGAAAAGACATTTGTGGTTATTTCATTATAACTGTTATGTTATATTTGTCTGACCTACAAGTGCCTCTTTAATGTAAATGTAAGCAAGATGACTGAATGATCAAAAGCAATGTCAAACTGGCCAAAACACTCAATTTCAGTGGGGGTTGAATAATTTTGGTCACAACTGTATGTAAATAAGGCATCTGTGTTAAGCAGCCTGTATATCTTCAAGTTCACAGATCTGGGAGCCCTTTGGGCTGGAGTCCTACAATATACGGGTAAAAATTGTGTTGCTAAATTCTCTGGCATCCAGGACACATATATTGGGTCTTTTACTGAGTTCCCTGGGTGTCCATTGTATTAATTGTTTTCATCATTCTAAGTATGACATAGCTTCAATCTTTGATCAGCTTAGGATGTAAGATCTTTGTATCTTGCTCTTCCATTCTCACACCTCCACCAGTAACTGCATTTTTCTCTCACAGTTCTTTAAAATTATGTTGGGTAAGCCATTTAATTAATTGGATAATCTGGCATTTTTTGTACTTATAGGCTTTTGTGTTTACCTGTACTTATCAAACCTTTTTTTCATTTAAATAATACTCTAATAACACAATATGAATTGAATGATATTGATTAACACTGAAATTATACATTGTATATGACAGCGTTTAGAACTCATGGCTCTCCTTTTCAAATAATGTATTGTTATAGATTACAATTTTATTTTTTAGGCAATGATAAATCAATTAATTTTCTGTTATTTTATATTTATGACATTGTTACCATACCATAAGACACAGTTTGTCATTTTGAAATTGACAGTGATGTTGAAATAAAAAAAAATTGAAGTATCTTCTATGTTATTTAAATATTGAAATTGAACATATCAGAATAATAGACGTGACATTTCAATAGTTTCTATGAAGCTTTGTTACTTCAGAAGTGCTTGGGACTTTACATACTTTTTATGAAATACATTTATCACATTTAATACTATGACATAATTCATAAGCAAAATATTATTATATTGGAAACTTTAAGTGACTGTAATATCAATGTTCTATTTCTAAAATTAAATAACAAAAATTGTTCAAAATTGCTTATGATTGTCCCTTTTACTACTTTGGGACCGGCATATGGAGCTGTTATGTTTTAAGTCCTCAACATCTTTGTAAAGATGCCCAGCGGTGACTCAGGTCTTTAGGGGACCTTAGCAATGTCTCCGAGAAATAGCAACTGCTCAGAATTTGCATTTTCTGGTTTGGATCTGGTAAAAAAAAGGGACAGGAAAAAGCCTCACTTGTTTTTTGTTGCTATAATACAACCCATCAACATCAAGGTGCCCAGGGGTGTCCCAGGTCTTAAAGGACCCTAGCAATATCTCTGACAAATAGCACATTTCAGAGTCTGTGCTCGGCCTTGCACCTTCCCAATACTCTCCATCCATTTCCATCTCTGTTGGACAATCACTTGATGGACAGACTCAGTGCCCATGAGGGTTTAGCCAATAACAAGCCAAACACCAGCCAAAAGTTTGTGTGAACAGTTTAAAAACACAGCTAGTAGTAGAAAGTGTGAAAGAGAGGTTTTTTTTCTTTTTTTTTTACAAAAATGTACATCTCCTTTACATCTACGTGAGTGAAAATCAAAATAAGTATCATAAATTATCTAATTACAGTAACCAAATAAAAATAATGTACCTATGCATTATCTATATGTACTTTGTTACATTGCCATGCCTGTAAGAGCAAATATGTACCTGAGAGGCCTCTACTCTAATGTGTAACGGCTTTGCATAGGTTATGAATAAAACAGTGGAATGACCTACAAGTGTTCAGAATTGTGCAGATCACCCACAAAGCATCTCATGGATGTCATGTGACTAGAATTTCCTAGTTACAGCTTTTATTAAACTTTAAGGCTAATTAACACATTCATCAAGGCCAATGAACTGGAAAGGCCATAGTTTCCAGTGGAGAGGGATCAAGTTTTAGGATGGATAAGAAATAGATTTAGCTCTTCTCTTTCAGATTTCACTATAAATCCAACAGACATGCTTTATAACAATGCATGTTGTATGATGAACAGGGGCACACGGGTGTTCCTCTCTCTGACATGCCTCGCTTTGTTCTACCAAGTGTATTAACAGGTGACTCCCTGTGATCAAATCCTCCATGGGGCCAAGCCAAATCTACAAAACAAAACACAGAAGTAAAGCTAGGGCATAACAGGATGCAGAATAGTAGAACCTACTGCAGTCTGTCAGTTGGAGGAGCCAGAACTCACCCACCTTGCTGCCCTTTAATCAACCCTTGATCTTTATGACCACATCCACCAGCGCATTGCTTAGAGCCAATTTGTTCAAATATGTTTCAAGTTTCTTTCCCCCATGTTTCAAAGTCGAAGCATGTGCCAAGCTGTGAGAAGACATTGATTGAAGATGTGAAGGAAGAGGGGAGAAGGTCTAGATTAAGCTAGTCCTATATAACTCAAGTGTTTTGCAAAATGCAGGGTGCCAGCGAGGGGGCTCGGTGCTTCTGCAGCTCCCTCCATCCTTTTATCTGGCACGTCTGTCCGCTCTCATGGTTCTGCTTCACCAAAGCTCCCATTGTGATCCACTGAATGGGAAGCTTTGCTGCTGTCTGTCCTTCATTTAATTAAAGCTTCCGCTCCCTACAAGGCCATTATGTCACAACTTTACCTCCTTTCTTATTGTCTATAAAGCTATGCCTTTTTCCCCTTTCCCCCTACTCTGTGGAGAATGGAGTAAACGTTAGAAGAAAGGAAAGCGAATGTAACAGACGCCCAACATCTTTGAACTGAGAAACTGTAAGCAGGAAAAAGCTGACCTTGTCTAAAAGTGTGCGCATGAAAAGAATGAATTGGGAGAACAATACCGAGATTGTTTTAGTTATGGAAATACTCAGCAATAAGCCAATGAGACAACATTTTTTATATATTTTTTAGTTGCCTATATTTATTAAAGCTTATTATAGTATTAAGGGGTAAATAGAAGATGTCTGGTCTGCTTTTGCTTATGATTTGATTTGTGTTTGAATTGATGTAGTTTTTCTACTTTTTGTTGCTGGTCAGATGTTCCTTCCTTCTGCCCATGATTATCCCAGCAGGCATCTTATTTCACTATACCAACACATCATACCCAGCATAATGACCAAAGTGCTATCGGCTTCCAAACCTTTTGTTTAAGCCTTCAGTTTGTGTACAATTTCCAAACTTTTTGCTTTTCTTTAGTGTAAGAAGAGCACACCTTGGCACAGGGAGTGTCTGTTAAGCCTTGACACTGGAGGTACTCGTTAATTTAATGCAGCCTAACTATACTGGCTGCTGCTCCTTCATGAAAGCTTTTGAATGGCAGCAAAGTAAGCGCTTTTCTGCGTTTAGCATCTATTGCTATTTTAGAGGTAGAAGTGGTTTTTGGTTCTATGTATTGACAACCAGACTCTGCTTTCCTTCTGAATTTTACCAAGTGCTGTTCTGAAGGCTTTGTTTTGTTTGTTTTCCGTTCTCCAAAATTAAAGAACATTTTAGAACCTGCCAATGCCTGAGTTTAAGGACCATTTATGATTTCCTGGACACACCACCACTACAGCTGTTTATGAATATTGGACATAGTACCTTTTTCTACTATAGAGTGCTGCTAGTTCATGAAAGCTTCCGCACAAATGCAACTACTTGCTGCTTTCACAAGTATTTGTAAAATAAAGAGCTTGTGCAAAGGGAATTAAAGAATAAGTACACCATTTAAAAAAATAAATAAATGCACATTTTTTTGGAGGGAATTTGCATTTACACATTTGTTTTTTAGGAGCCTGGAAAGCATTGCACCTATGATCAGCAGATCGCTGGTGCTATGCAGGACTCCTGCAGACTGTCTGTGATTTTCTGCCCATATATTGAACAAGCAGGCAGTTTTACACTGACAGTAAGAATCAATGAGCTACCACAGCGCTCAACAGTGCCATGGTAGTTTATTGAGAACTACAAATCAACAGCCACACAGGCTGTTGGTACTTGTAGTTTCCCATTCACAGAACTCTGTGAATGAATGATGCGGCTGGGTGGGCTTCAATTTTTAAAAAATATTGTGACAGCTAGTGGGGGTAGAAGCTCCCCCACTAGCTGTCACAACGAAGGGTCTGGGGCTGGTGCCACAATAACATGTGACTTGTTACACCTTGAATATAGGTGTAATATATTCCGAAAATCGAATTTATCCTTTAACTTAGTAGTAATCAGTAAGATCTTGTTTTATCTAAATTAACTGAAATCTCATTGAGGGCTAGAAGTTAATGGATTAAAACATGGTCATTGCACTTTGCACTGCTACAATAAAATCCATGATTCTGTATTGGGATATAAGTGTGCTTTGGAATATTTGAATTTATTAAAGGGGAAAGTGATACAAGGTTTCAGTCTAATTTATCTTTATTTTTCAAAGTTCACATATTTGCAAACATAAAAATTATGTCATGTTTTTCATTACTTGTATAATATATTTATTTTGACTACATGAGAGTGGTCAAGGAACGCTATTTGTCTAAAAGGGCTCAGCAGCTCGTATTCCCAATACTTTTCATGGGCTCACATCTGATTAAGTAAAAATAGTGCAAAGGAATAGAAAGAAAAAAAGAGTCAAATACCTAATAGTGTAAATATGCTACTTAATCTTTAGCACAATTAAAATAATTCAAACACTCACATAAAAGCCGTTGTAACAGTTCTGTACAAAAATCATGGTCCTGGGGACATGGTGACACATTTCTGGTTTGCACAATGACGTCTTCTATGACAAGCATTCCTTGATCACTCTCATGTGGGGGGGGTCATGGCTTTTTGGTAAGCTTGCATTCTTGTCACTGAGGTGATGCAGACGTTTTTTTTTCAGTCCTTCTTACTTATGCAGTGGACTTTTAAGTGGACTTACAGTATATCATTCCATTTTTTTGCACAAATATTGGTTTACTTTATGTATATGGTTGCATGTTAGAAATATCACATATTATGTTAGAGGCTTTTCACTATTGGCAAATAATAACCATTAGTGCGGATTACAATTTTTTAAATATTCTAATAGAAAGCCTAGCAAATTTTGCTTGTTTTGGTTCTAGAAGAAAACATTTTGTATGGCTTTTATTATTTTTCTCTGCATATCTGTAATCTACCTGCACATTTTTACCCCTTCCACTGCCAGAGCCATTTTTTTAATTTTTGCATACCTGTAAAAATGCACATTTTAGGCCTGAAAATTACTTAAAACGCCCAAAACATTATATATTTTCTGAAAGCAGCAACAATGGCGGCAGTTGCAGTTTTTTATGTCACCATATAATTTTACTACTGTTTATCAAATCTATATTTTTCAGTGAAAAATATGTGTAATTTAATTTTAATGCACACCTACAAAATATAATACACATTTGTGTTAAAATATAAAAGATAAAGTTATGTCAATTAAATAGACACAGCATGTGTCAAGCCTCAAAATTGTGTCCATGAAACAGCAAAATACTATGGTACTCCAGAAATTTCAATAGGCAAGGCTTTAAACGCCTTTACAGGTCATCAGTTCAGAATAAAAGCTAGAATTAGCCATACGTGATGGCCCCAGAATAAATGCTCTCACTCCAGAGTGCATGGCAAAACCTAATATATGTAGTGCAATCATTATTTTAATACGTGTGGGCACCCGACGTGCACATTTGTGTTTGCATGTGCAGGTATGTTGGTACCGGTCACCCAATAGGGACAAGTAAACTCAGAGTGGGGGGCACATTTCTGAGCATATAGATGTGATCAGGAGGTTGTAAAGCTGCCTGAATCACTTCAACTAGAAAGCTAGCAATCATGTGAAAAAATGTAAACACATCTCCTGCTATTACAGCTGGGACTTTGTTTACTTGCAGGTGCTGCTGCTAATGTAGTGCTTACATCGGTGGCAGTTAAAACGATAAAACTGAACTCCAGAAAAACAATTATATACACAAATGAAATGCATACTGTATAAGGGTGCTGTTTTTCCCACTAAAAGATTTGTATTACCTGCCCATCTGCTTCTGAGATTTAGTAAGCTCTTACAGATAGCACAGTCCTGTCTGGCAGGGCAGGAGACCTGATTTGCTCTGCTCCAGTAAAATGATTGAAAAGCATTGTTTTTTATTTTATTAAAATAATAAACATGTTATACTTACCTGCTCTGTGCAATGGCTTTGCACAGAGCAGCCCTGATCCTCCCCTTCTCAGGTCCCCCACCAGCACTGCTGGCTCCACCCTCCCTCCCTGCAAAGCATCTTCAGAGCACCTCCAGAGCAAGCTACTTGCTCTGGGGGTCACTCATGCATGCTCACGCCTGAGCCCTGCTCTTTGGTTCAATAAGACACACAGAGTGGGGCCCCCCGCTCCTTGTCACTTGGTCTGCTTTACAGCAGAGAGATTCAGTTGCTCCTACTGCTGTATCTGAGCCAATGAGGAGCAAGAGAGCCAAGAGAGCTCTTGTGCACATTGCTGGCTCGAGTTTGTACTTAAGTATGTATTAAAAGGGGCTGTGGGGGGGAGCTGCACGCAGAAGGTTTTTGTATCTTACTGCATAGAATGAAGTGTAATAACCTTGCTATAATATCAGCTGCAGGATGTTAAAACCAACACAAGATGGCGGTGTCCTGGAACTCAGTGACACACACTCTGGGAAAAGCTTTATGGATCTTATAGGCTGAACTTTGTTAGAAGGCTTCTAATTGGGGACTACATTTTTCCCAGAAGTGCTGGCGTGTGGGCAGAGGCATATAAATGTAAAGCTGGAAACAGGAACAGGAAGTGAGAGGGGAGAGAGCTGGAGAGAAGAAGCAGAGAGAGAGTTGTGCTGACTGTCGGAGAAGTGGACCAGGCCACAGAGCCAGAGGAGAGGCAACAAGGAGTTGCTATCTGCTAGCCTTGCCACCCTGTTCAGCGATACAGTCTGCCAGCGGGTGACCCGTGGTACAATGACCGGACAAAACGCTGACAGAGAGAGGCAACCAGGACCATTGGAAGTCACCAATGAGAAAGTCCCATACACCAGTTAAGCAAGAGAACCCTAACATTCTCCACATACTTGCTAATTTACCTGTGCACAGTTGTGGACATTGCATTTAGTTAACAGGTGTTGCGGCCTAGTTCTCATAGCTGCTACCGTTGAACACATTTACAGCACAGTCCCATCATCAGAGCTGACCGCAGTGCATGCCTTCTTCAGGCCAGATCACATCAGTGCTCCCTTAACCATTGGCCTACCCTTCTAAAGGAACTTTTACCACCATTGCCATTAGTTACTGCAGCCCAGAGTGGAGTTGTCTTCTGCCAACAAGCCTTATTGCCAGTTTGACACCCCATTTGCCTAAAGCTGCCCTCACTGCATTCAAAGTGACATTAACTACCATAGTCAAAGAGTTCTTAAATTTCAGATTTAAGCCTTGCCATGAGATTCTAAGGGCCCAAAATGAGCTAGTTCTATTGTTCCTAGTTTTTATTGCTCACTGGAGTTGACACCACGTCAGGTCGAAGGTATTGTGTTATCTTCTGAAAAGCAAGCCTGCTAACACTGATTGAGATTCTGCTGTATGTGTTGTTTCTTTGCTTAGAGTAGCTAAGAGTGATCATTGCCATTCCGAGTATCAATACCATTTTGTACTGTTTAACCAAGCTTACATTGAAGTTTAATATAAACCTCATATCAGTTTACTCTAATTTGTGTGTGAGTCTATTTCTAGTGGTAATTTACACTGGTCAAAAGAATCCTGTGGTGTCAGCAGGGGTTGGGCTTTCAGAAAGGGGTCCAGAACGACAGGGAGCCTGAAAATAACTCCTAAGGGAGTAGTGCTACAGAAGTAAAATAAAAAACCTTCTGCCTTTACACCAGTGTTTCTCAACTCCAGTCCTCATGGACCCCCAACAGGTCATGTTTTCAGGATTTCCCTCAGATGAAACAGCTGTGGTAATTACTAAGGCAGTGAAACTGATCAAATCACCTGTGCAAAATAATGGAAATCCTGAAAACATGACCTGTTGGGGGTCCATGAGGACTGGAGTTGAGAAACACTGCTTTACAGCCACTTTAGATTAAACTTACAGGTTCCTCCCCAAGCCTGTGACTGGAAAGTGAAAGGAGAAGTAGCAGACTGTTGAGCTCATCTCTCTGTCATCCTGCTGTCTCCTCCTATCATCGGGCTCTTTGTTAACACATGAACAAGCTCTGCTGAACAGTGAATTGCAAGAGGATGTTACCAAGGTGCTTAAAGTGTTTGCAATAAATTGCATTGTTGATGTATTATTGAAGACAAAGCTTCATCAGTTTGCGTGTTTTACATCTGCCTGGAGTTCAGCTTTAAGTTTTCTTTACCAGTTAAACATTTACTGGATGTTTATCACATAACAATACCACTGTTTATAACAAAGTTCATTTTTCCGCATGATAGATTGCGCTGCTGGAAAAATATTGATTAATTGATCATTGTTTTTAAAAAAATAAAAACTTAGTAAATGACATATTAAAATATTGTGGACTGTTTATAAACTGGGGAACAGAAGAGTGAAAGTATTAAACATTTGGGTTCCACCATTATTCCTTAACCTGCATTAGAAAACTGACAGCAAGAACTGAATAGATTGCTTAAGCCAAATTTTGCTTTTTCCAGTTCTTATCCATCAGCCCCCATTTTCCTTTGTCAGAAAAGTGGTTTCTTAGATTTCTCCTCCATATAAACATGTACAGAGCTATATCATCACTTTAATGTCACCATGAAAAAATATCTAGCAAATAATAATACAAATTATTGTCCTTACAATCTAGAGGCTGATCAATTAAAATTAGTTTAGACAGCAAAGAAACAGGATGAGAGGCAAAACGAACGACCTGTGATATCAGGTTAATTCTGTTTACAAATGGATAAATATTACATCGCTGTCATATAAAACAGAATCAATATCATCTTCCTCATCACTGGTCTGCTACTTCGAAAATCAATGGCTCCCCCCAACTACACCTTACATCTGTTTTTCAGGGTGACAGGGGGGTCAGTGGTTTATTGAAGTATATCTGAATTTACAATATTAACAACTCACCATGGTTTGTTCGTGGGTTCACAGTGAATTAATTACCTGGTTAAGAAGCCATGAAAAAAAGAATCAATACATGATTTTTTTTCCCACTGTTTTGAGAATAAGAGATCTTGCCTGTCATCTGCAGCAGATTTTGAAATACACAACTCATGTATTCCTCTATGCATTATATAGATGTGACAGCATTAGTGCTAGCTATGTTATTGTAATTCGAATAACTGTTACTGCTAATACAATACATACCCATGATAATTCCTACAAATTAGATTAGTTTATTATAAACAAAACGGAAATACATATATTTGAATTCTTGCAGGTCCGAGGCATAATCTTGTGGGTCCAAGGCACAATCTCCACTTGGGACCTCTTCTCACTGACCCCACTGTGGCCCACCTAGGGCTTTCCTTACCTGTGTCCACACCCTACTCTACAGACTTTCCTCCTGTGCTTCTCTTACAGAAATTTGAACTGTGCGGAAAGGCAAGCACCATGTGGTCTCTGCAATTACATGAGTCTTTAAATCGATCCCAGTGTCCTTGTAGTGTCCAATGAATTACACACATCTGACTTTAAGGAGCAGACCTAAAAGATGATGGCATAACTATACCTCCCGACTACAAAGAGAAACACAAAAAATGCACATCAACATGGTTCAGTATAATTTATAATCCAACACATGCAAACCTGCGCTTGCAATATACAGTATGTAGAATAGACCAGCTTTTTTCAACCAGGGTGCCCAGGCAGGTGTCTTCAGAGGTGCCTTGGCAAAATGCCTAAAAATGACCCAACAATTGTTTACAAGCCAGTGGGTGGATCAAGTCTGCCTTTTAGTTACACAAAGCCACAGGTTTTCATTACAACCTTCTTTCTGCCTGCGTAGTAACAACCAATGATGTCATCGGTTGATAAGAAGGACATCGGATGTCTACACAACATCTTGGTATACCCCTCTGCATCAGCAGTAGGGTCAGTGGCGGACTGACCATTCGAGCTCTTGGGCACTGTCCGAGGGCCCAGGGTCAGTAGGGGGCCCCATGAAATGCCCCTGGTACCCTGTGATCCCCTATTGCTCGGGGCCCCATGAGTTGTCAGTGCGCCCCTGACTGGGGTCACATTATCTGAACAAGGGAGAGAAACCGAGGGAGAAGATAAACATTGAAATACTAGCCAGTACGAGTGTACAAAGAGGTATTTGCTTTGGAAGAATAAATCACCTGTAGTGTTGGGTGTCCTATGTGTGTGGATGTTGCTGCGTTATGGAAAACTATTACTTTAGTTTTTTACATTTTAGAATGGGGTGCCTTGAGAGTGTGCAGAATTTTAAAAGGTGCCTTGAGTGTAAAAAGGTTGGGAAAGGCTGGCCATACAGTATTCAATTTTCTTGAGAATTTTGGTTTTGATTTACCAAACACCATATAATAGGAGGTCAAACCTAACAACACTTTCAATTGTATCCAATTAGGCAGGTTCTTGCACTACATTGTTGAAGGTAAATCTAAAGGAAATTGGGCAGAAATTAGACAGAAAATTGTATAGTGTATGGTCAGCAAAACACCGGAACAGACAAAGGTATTTTACTGATATGCAGGTAAAAAATATCTGTGCTTGCCCAATTTAGTATTCTGATCAGCACTGAGTTTGGGATTATTGTACAGTATGTACAGGACAAGGTTCAGCTCTAAAATGAGCTAGAACAGATCTCTATACACCTGAATAGAAGGAGATAAACTCAATTATATCAAGCAATCTTGCATTTGTACATATAGTACCTATAGTACACTAAAATAGTTATAGCTAAGATGTCACAAACCCAGCATTGATTGCACATTGGGAAAGTTCTCTGTACAGAAATCAAAACCTCAAAACTCAGCCATCAATGTTCACATTAACATTTATTTTATGTCTCTATAATTCACCACCACCACCAGATATCTTCAATGTTTACCATAAAGGTCTAGATCTCAGGTAAGTGAAGTCTCTCAGAATATTCATTTGGCATTGGTGCTCTGCTGTACAATCTGCTCTCAGCTCCCACTGAGCTACGCACTCAACACTGCCACAATGTCCCTCTGACAGGATTGATATTTGAACTGTTGACCATCATTACATTCAGTTAATGTTGAATTTGTGACTGTAGGAATCAGCCAAATGATCAGACAGTACAGAGTGACTGTAACTAAATAGGTACATAGTAGGGTTACCAATGCAAACAGGGTGAAAATGGCAATGAATATATATGCTGTTGTCAGCTGCAGTTCTGTTGTCAGCCTATCGGAAACATCCCTGGTACGTTTAAAAACCCTAGCTAGACTAGTGTGTCAGGATTGTATATTTTGTAGATTGTATATACTGATTGAATGTTATTTCTTTCATTTGTAGTTTTACTCTAACTTCCCTGCATTAAAAGTTGAAAAGAGGACCTAGCGCCTGCATCAATGAGTTAACCACTTGAGCTCCAGAGGATTTACCCCCCTTAATGACCAGGTCTCTTTTTGCTACTCGGCGCTGCACTAATTCAACTGATAATTGCGCGGTCATGCAATGCTGCACCCAAACGAAATTTACGTCCTTTTTTTCACACAAATAGAGCTTTCTTTTGGTGTAATTTGATCACCTGTGCGCTTTTTATTTTTCACGCTATAAACAAAAAATTTTGAAGAAAAACATTATTTTTTACTTTCAGCTATAAAAAATATATAGTAAACTCAAAGTTGGTTATAAATTTAGGCCAAAATGTATTCTGCTACATGTTTTTGGTAAAAAAAATCCCAATAAGTGTATATTGATTGCTTTGTGTGAAAGTTATAGCGTCTACAAACTATGGTATAAATACTGCAATTTACGACATTTTTCTGCTATACAGCGCTGCGCTAGTTTAACGGACAATTGCGCGGTCATGCAATACGGTACATAAATGAAATTTTCATCCTTTTTTTCCCCACAAATTGAGCTTTCTTTCGGTGGTATTTGATTGCCTATGCAGTTTTTATTTTTTTGCGCTATAAAAAAAAGGCTGACAATTTTGAGGAAAAAAAAAACAATATTTTGGACTTTTTGCTATAAAACATGTCCAGTAAAAAAAAAATGCAAAAATCTAATTTAATTTAATCTAAAATTAAAAATGCATTCTGCGACATGTCTTTGCTACAAAAAAAACCCAATACGTGTAAATTAATTGGTTTACGTGAAAGTTATAGCGTTTACAAATGGCGGGAAAGATACTGGGATTTTTAGGTTTTTTTTATACTAATAATGGCGGCGATCAGCGAATTATGGCAGCGGTCAGGGACTTATGGCAGCGACCAGCGACTTATGGCGGGACTGCGGGACTGCGGCGGACATTCTGACATTGAGGGGTACTGACTTGGGGTCACTGACATCCCCAAAAACACTAATACAGTGATCAGTGCAAAAAAAAAAAACACTGACACTGTACTAATGGCAATGGGGAGGAAGGGGTTAACTTTATTTTGCAGGGAAGGGTTATAGGAGTGAGGGGAGTGTTTTACTAGGGGGCGGGGGTGTGTACTGGGCGGGACAAGGCTGATCGAGAAAGAGAAACTGTTCTTTCTCGATCAGCTCATCCTCGAGCTGACAGGGAAGTGACAGACAGCACAGCTACTGCAGCTGTGCTGTCTGTCACTGTTTGCCGCCGATCGCCGGGAAACAGCCGGTAAGGACCGGCTGTGACCCGGCGACTCACATCGGCGGCGGCGCGCCTCGCTCGCGCCCCCAAGCTGTTTACAAAACACACATTTTAAAACGTGGTTTTGCCTGCCAGTGCCGCCCTGCCGCCGTATATCTACAGTGGCTGGGCGGCAAGTGGTTAAGGGAGGAGAGTTATCTGTCTAATTATACCCCCACCACGTATAGCTGAGGCAGAACAACTGTACTGAAGCAGGTTAAACAGACTATGAAGCTGTAGAAACAGAACCTCTTCAAAAAAATCTGTGTGGCTCAATCAAGGTTCTAGGTGGCAGCACAGCTCTATAAGTCTCTATAGCAGGGGTGCTCAACCTTTTGAGGAGCGAGGGCCACTTAAGTGACTTGATAACAGGTCATGTCCTGCAATGAAATGAAATGGTTCAGAATATCGATTTTTTTCAAATAGCATAATGAACATTTTTTCTCCTGCAGCTGCTGAATGCCAGCAGGAGGGAGGTGGAGGAGAATCTGGATTTCAGCGGTTGCAGGAGGAAAATGGAAAGGATTGGTTCCTGTATATGCCGATCCCGCTGCCCCTCCTGTCCAGACATAAAACATCACCATTGTGACAAAGAAAAACAAATAGAGGGCGCACCGGCCTAGTACATTATCATAAAAAATTTTCATTAGAAGGATAAAAAGTAAGTATGGTACTCACAATTGATATACAGTTCAAAGTCACATCACACTCAGAAACATGTTGGAAGTCCAGGGTTCCATTTATGGACTGATATGCAGTGTGGATTGGACATCGCTATGTAGTGTGATGTGCCTTTCACCTGTATGTCAATTGTGAGTTTTTTTATGATAATGCACTAGGCCTGTGCGCCCTCTGTTTGTTTTTCTTTGTATCCAGTGACATTGGACTACCCCGGTCTGTTGAGGGCAGCAAGGAGTGCATTTTCCAGGACATCTGAATTGTTACCATAGCCTTTGCTGAGTCCATCCCCAAGCTCAGGAGTACAGAGCTTGCTGTGTTTTCATCACCATTGTGACCCCTGATGCCATACAAGTGGTTGGGAGGAGGGTATGTGGTAAAAACACGTCTCAACTATGGGGTTTTACCACTCTATGTCTCCAGGCTGCTAGAAAGGACCCTGGCAGGAAGTGCACTTGGTATCACTCCCCCTTGGACAGGATCTAGCGCCGCAGAGGAAGCATTGATGGATTCAGCTCTTGCTCCTTACTCAGTCACCTACTTTCTCTGCTGCTGGCACCAGCTTGATGCACTAAAATGCTCTGGGATGGCGAGTCAGCAAGCCTAGATCGCAATCAATGGGTTGCAGACCCTGGGCTTGCACTTCCCTGCTTTGAGTGCTCCATGCCACATGTGGCCACAGGTTGAGCACTCTTGCTCTATAGTAACAGGGAATGCAGGCAAATCACTACTCAAGTACACAGTAAAGTGAACAAACAGCTACATGCACTTATCCTTCCAGACAGAGTCCCTCACAATGAAGTCCAAGCCAGGGCTGATTACAGGTGAACATCTGAAGGAGTCTCAGGGCTGGTAACACAAGCAGGCACCTTGAACCGGACGCACTTGAAGCACTGTACTCTGGTGGCAATTGGAGAAGTGGGTCTTATAGGGAAGCTAGTGTGCACCTGATTGGCTACCTGCACCTAACAGCTGACAGTTGTACACCTGGCTACAGATCATATGCACAGCCACCTCCTCCTCATCATGTGTGGACTCTCTTAAGCACATGATGGCTGGAAACAGGGAAAATTATACCCCTTCAATGTACCCAGGAGTCCAGCGAATTTTGGGAACCCATGGGACTGTGGAATTGTAGGAATGCAAGGAATTGTGGGAAAAGGGTTCAGTAAGTCTGTGGCTGTCTGTGCATTGTGAGTAGAGAGTACAGAGCATTGTATAAGCATATACAATATGTATTGGACTGACAGCGGTACTAAACCCAAAAGCAAATGTTTATTATATTGCAGCTTACCAATCCTTAGATGTGATGGCTGCATTCGTTTTCTTTTTTTAAGCTTCCTTCACTTTGTATTCACTTGGTGATCTGGCCAGTAAGTCTGTTGTTTTTCAACAGAACAAGCTGTACTGCGAATGTACTGCAAATGTAGCAGTTAGAGTGTAGGGACAAATGGTTTACCGCAAAGGTGCCCCTGTGTTTTATTTTGCCAGTGTGGGAACACAGGAGGTGTGTTACTTGCCAGATCAAAAGATGAAAACAGGGAAAAAGCCTAAAAAAAGAAAACTAATATAGCCACCACATTGACTGATTGGTAAGCTGCAATATATTACATTTTGGGTTTAATTCCACTTTAAATCAGTTGTAAACCTGATAATTAAAAAAAAAAACATTTCCCCTGCAGGGCAATGTCATAATGTGCTAGTATGCTTCACTTACTAGCACATTATGTGAAACTTACCTTAAAGGAGCTACCTTAGAGTTCTTTTGGCTGTACTTCTCTTGTGGATCACAGGAGTGCAGTTTGTTCTGCACTCCTGTGACCTGTTTTCAGTTGACAGTGGGCTGAAGCCACAGGGCTGTGCATAAGGGGGTACCACCAGTCCTCCTGTATGGGGCCCAGGCCAGCAGGGGGGCCCAGGCAGCTGGGTGAATCACATGTGGACAGGGAGGGTGATTGGAATGGTGGGGAGGGCAATTACTGGAACCGATCCCCTGTATGGCTCTCTCTGCAGCAGCTGAAAGATGGCTGCATTTCCTTTCCCTCCCACCTGCTTTCAGCTGATGCAGAAAGAGCCATACAGGGGATTGTTTCAAGTAATTGCCCCCGCCACCCCCATCTCCCTCCCTGTGCACCATACATTTCCCGCTGTTGCATAGGCCCCCCCACCACTGCAGTGCTTCCGGCTTCCCTCCTCTCCTTCCCACTAACAGCTGCAAGCACACAATAGAGAGAGAGTGCCATATGTGGCAGTGTCACATTTACCAGCCCTTCTTTTCCTGAATGAACACAATAAGTAATTGGTAGCAATCACTCACTGTATTCATTCCTTACTGAAGCATAGTACACTGGGGTTTTTTTTGGGAAGGGGGGCCCTGTCAGGTTGGCTCTATAGGGCCCCGTTGTTTCTAACAGCAGCTCTGTGAAGCCGGTCTAGGCTAGGGAAAGATCCAAAGTCAGGATCCAATGCAGAGTCTGGATCGGCACCTGGCTCACCCTTTCAGCAATAGTGTTCCAGTGAGCGCAAGGAGGCTGAGCAGACAGCGGTGACTGACAGTCCAGCTCTCTGCTCAGAGCAGAGAGGAGAACTCAGCAATCAGCGGTCATGTGATCACTGAGTTCTCACCCTTAGATCTGACGGGACAGATGCAGCATCATTATGTGAAACTTACCCTAAAGGAGAAGGTAAGTATGATTGGGCAAAAAAAAAAAATCTACACTTCTCTTTTAAAACAAAAACCTCCAGTGGCAAGCTGTCACCGCTGACAGGGCTTCCATCTTCACTCGGTCCTTCTTGGAGGTTTTCGAGCTCCGGTGGCTTGAATGGCAGAGCCACGATGACGTCACTCTCGTGCATGCGCTTGGGAGTCACTTTGTATGGCACACAGCTCGGTACACATTTAGGAGATATTCACTGTACCTACAAGTAAGCCTTTTTATAGGCTTACCTGTAGGTACAAGTTAAAAAACAGACTTTAGTACCACTTTACCACTTGCCTGCCGGGCACTTTTACCCCCTTCCTGCACAGGCCGATTTTCAGCTTTCAGTGCTGTCACACTTTGAATGACAATAGTGCGGTTATGCAACACTGTACCCAAACAAAATTTTTATCATTTTTTTGAAACAGATAGAGCTTTCTTTTGGTGGTATTTAACCACCACTGGGGGTTTTATTTTTTGCTAAACAAACTAAAAAAAGACTGAAAAAAAAAAGTTTTTTCTTAGTTTCTGTTGTAAAATTTTGTAAAAAGTGCAGTGATGGGCACTGATAGGCTGCACTGATGAGCACTGATAGGCGGCACTGATGAGGAGGCATTGATATTTGGCACTGATGAGGAGGCATTGATAAGCGGCACTGGTGAGCATTGACAGGTATCACTAGTGGGCATTGACAGGCATCACTGATGGGCAGTGAAAGGCAGCACTCATATATGGCACTGATAGGTGGCATTGATTAGAACTGTTAGGCGGTACTGACAGGCACTGATAGTCGGCACTGACAAACACTGATAGGCTGCATTGACTGCCACTAATAGGTGGCACTGACTGGCAATGATAGGCGGCACTGATTTGCGGCACTGACAGGCACTGATAGGCAGCACAGGTGAACACTGATAGGCAGCACTGATGAACACTGATAGACGGCATTAACTGGCAATGATAGGTGGCACTGATTTGCGGCATTGATAGGCAGCACTGACAAACACTGATAGACGGCATTGACTGGCACTGATAGGCAGCACTGACTGCCACTGATAGGCAGCACTGATAGGCGACACTGGCTTTGATAGACAGAACTGACTGGCACTGATGTTCACTGATGGGCATTGGTATGCGGCATTGATGGGCACTAACAGGTTGCAATTATGGACACTGACAGGTGGCACTGATGGGGCTACACTGATAATCAGGGCACTGATGATTAGTGTACATGTCCCCTCTGAGGAATGCTGCTTACTGGCTCTCCTCTCCTCATGCACTGTCAGCGTGAGGAGAGGACTGCCGATAACCGACATTTCCTGTTTTTCATGCGATCAGCTGTGATTGGACACAGCTAATCACATGATAGAGCCTACATCATCAGCTCTGTACTGCGATTGGTGGCACCACCAATCGCCGCACACCCTCGGGGGCGTGCATGCACAGCTAGAGTGGGAGGACATCATATGACGTCTTCCTAGAACAAGAGAACCACTGCACTCCTGTCATTTCCTTATATGGCGGGCGGGAGGTGGTTAAACAATAGGTTTCTGTAGCGGCTAGCATTGGCTCTTTATTTGTTTTTTGCAACTTTTGATATCTTTCTTTGTAAATATCATTTTTGGAAGCTTTTGAGCAGTTTCAATCAGTTTTTAATCACTTGCCTGCTGTGCTATAGTAGAACTACGGCTGCAGGGTGGCAGGGCTGTGCAAAGTCACGTATATATATACGTGATTTGCATTTCCAGGTAGGGTTGCACGCTTGCAACGTCATGCCTACGCTGCCATTGGCGGTTAGGGATGTCAATCACTGGGTCCCGGCTGGAGATTCCCCAAAGGCACCCGCGATCGCAGAGTAAAACTGACAGGAGAGAGACCTGTGTGTAAATAACACAGGTCTCTCTTCTGCCAGCAAGGACATGCTGCTTTGTACTTCTCTGCACAGCAGAGAAATACAAAGCAGCATGTCTCCATAGTAAAATAGCACACAGAACACATAATAAAACACACACAGCATACAGTTATCCCTTTGATCACCCAAACGTTAACCCCTTCCTGTCCAGTGTCATTAGTACAGTGTCAGTGCTTTTTATTAGTACTGATCACTGTGTTAGTGTCACTGGGGATGTCAGTGGCAGTTAGTTAGTTCCCCCCAGTGTCAGAATGCCCGCTGCAGTCCTGCAGTCCCGCCATAAGTCCCTGATCGCCGCCATTACTAGTATAAAAAAAAATTAAAATTCCAGTATATATACCGCCATTTGTAGATGCTATAACTTTCACATAAACCAATTAATTTACATGTATTGGGATTTTTTTTTTTGCAAAGATATGTTGCAGAATACATTTTGGCCTATTTTTTTTAATATTTAATGGATATGTTTTATAGCAAAAAGTAAAAAAAAATTTTTTTTTCTCTCAAAATTGTCAGTATTTTTTTGTTTGTATCGCAAAAAATAAAAAACGCAGAGGTGATCAAATACCACCATAAGACAGCTATATTTATGGGAAAAACGAACATAAGTTTAATTTATGTACAGCGTTGCATGACCACGCAATTGTCAGTTAAAGTAATGCAGCGCCGTATTGCAAAAAATGGCCTGGTCAGGAAGGGGGGTAAATCCTCTGGAGGGCTAAGTGGCTAAGAAGACTTGTCTAAATGATTTGTGGTAATTTTACATGTGTATTGCGTATTTTAATAAACTATATGGTGCACAGCATGCATTCTGTTTGTTCATCTTTGCAGTTTCTCAACCTGTCCCTGGGTTTTAGGAACCACTGGAGACCACGCAGTATATGCTGTTCATCTATGGATGGAATTGGTTTCAATATGTAAGGGGCATGGGGTTTTTTAATCAGATATAATAAAATACTTTCAATAGTATATTTAACATACCAAAAGGGAGTGAATAAGAGAAGTTCGTTGTTAGGGTTTACACACATTTTAATTGTGAGTTTTTCCTATAATAAATGTTACATGGTCCTCCTCTTCTCTGTGTTAATGCAACAAGGTTGCCTTGTAAACAAAATAGAATTGTTCATCACTCTGTTCCCCATTCTTGCACCCCTTAGCTTGAAAATGTCCTCCATAGTTCCAAAGGGATAGTTTGATTCAATGAAGCTTTACAATAGTTAATTATTTTGTCTATTAGAACTTTAATGAGACCATGTGTGCAGCACAGGCTAACAACACCATTGATTAACTGTGAAAATATTGATTTGTAATAAATACATTAGTGTAAAGCTGGCTTTTAAAGAACAAGCTAATGAACACTCAGTGTCTTATGAGAAAGTTTAGGGGACTCCTGGGAACATAGGTTGTTGTATAAACCTAGCTGTTCAAAATAAATACAGGTTAGCTTATCTGTCTACATTTGGGCTCAATAACACATTAAATTAAATAATCTGAGTAAAATGTGTTATTTCTATATTTTTATTATCCTATGTTTATTCTTGAGTCCAATGTTACAATCTATTTTCACAGGTATATGTACCAGATAGTTATATTGTTACCAAGGTATTCTGCACAGCACCATTGCTGATTCAGAAATTGACATAGAAATGGCTCAGTGCTTCTTCTGATACCCCTGATACAGAAAACACATCCAAAACCTTTGAACACCATTCAAATTCTTGTCTCTACAACATTAAATTACAGTGTTAAAATGATAAATGTAGCTGAAATCATAAACTAATTTATGGCAAATATAGGCCACTCTAGTCACTAGAGATTGGCAAACTGGCTCACCCCAACCTAAACAAATACATCTTTGCAGAAAAGGTATCTACTATTTTTTCCTGAATCAGATGGCAGTTTGGGCAAATTCAGTTTGCTGTTTTTTTCTTTTTCTTTCTATCTCATTTTAAAGGCGTTTTTAGTTCTAAAATATCTGAGTTTTCTCCTAAAGGCTATCAGTCAAACCTGGTTAAGCAAAATGCAAAAGATTTGTTGGCAAAGTAAATTTTAAAACATGTTCTACATTTTTACTGTTAGGAAAATGCTCTGAATTCCTGCCAGACTAGGACTGTATGAAGTGACCACAAATTATGATGCAAGTATTGGGACATACTAGTATACATGTACATGCTCAAGCAGCATCTCTTTGGCTTACACAGTATATACATATACATCAAATTCACCCTGAATTTCCATGTAGATTTATTTACATCCTCTGTGTATAATCTTTTTTCTTATGCAGCACAACTTTGCTAGCTTAAGAGCTAACTGCACCTACAGCTCATCAGCAGTGAGGGGCGATGGGTTAACTTTTGGTGACCAAAAGCCAGACAGTGGTTCAGTTTACAGCAATTTAGTGCTTATAAATTATGCAAGCTATTTTGAGAGACTCCCACACTGCCAATTGCTTGTAATAATACTGTGGATAGCAGAGAGTGAAACTGTTGGCTGTTCGGTCATAGCAAACAGTGTGAACAGTAATGATGATAGACAGTAAAAATTGGGACCATGTGCATAAAAAAATGACCTCAGGTAGATTTTTTTCAGAAAAAGGAGACTCAAAAAGTAAACTAAATGAATTAGGCCAATATTTTTACTTTTAAAGCTTTAGAAGGTAGTTGAAAATAGGAATAAAATAATGGTAATTGCTTAGAATTCAGGAAAGGACAGGGCCCCATCCTGAAACAATCTCCCTGTGTGCCCCACATCAGCTGAAGCCAGTGGGAGGAAGAGGGGAAGGAGGCACACAGGGGGGCCCTGACACTAGGGGGAAGGGGAGTGGGGGTGATCAGAGCAGCAGGAGATGGGGGGAACCAATACAGGAGCCAATCCTCCTGTGACTCCCCCTACAGAACAGCCAGTGGGAGAGGAGGAGAAGCCATCTTCACTGCAGAGGGAGCCACAGGAGGATCAGTTCCAGTGATAACGCAGCACAGCCGGTCCTTCTGCTCCGCAATTCCCCTGGCCACCTGTTGAACTGATGGGGCCCAGGCTTAGTACAGGGGGATGGTTGTACCCCCTTATCAGCAACCCTGCATGCGAGGCCTATGTGTGCGTTCGCATTAGCACACTAGCACAGGGGATGGGGGAGCTTGAAATTTTTAAAAATTGTATTATTTATTTTATTTACAATTATTTGTTTGTGACACTTTTACATTTTTTTTTCATCAACTTTATTGCTATGACAAGGGATAAACAACATCCCATGTGATAGCATGAGCAGTGACAGGTACTATTAGACCCCGAATCTCTCTTTTGCCCTCAAAAGCATCTGATCAAATTAAGATTGGTTTGATCAGATGCTTTACAAGCTGATAAAGGCTTGTAAAAAACAAACCGAAAGTGACAACATTTTTGCTGATTTCAGTCTTAGGCTCCCTGGTGGAACAGGAGAGCTTGGGAAGGAAGCGGAAGGTGGCAAGGGGAATGATCATCTTCCATCAAGTTAAAGTGATCAAGTGGCTTTTACATTATAGAGCATCACCTGCTCTAAAAAAAGATACTAGGTAGCGACGGCAGCTGCAGCCATGACCCTGGCAGAAGCACTGAATCCCAAGGGTGTACGGGCACGTCCATTTGCAGGAAGTGGTTACAAAATATGTTCTATGTTTAAATCAACATAATAAGACAGACATGTACTAGCTTTGTGCATATAATCTTCACACCTGCTTCATAGCATTTTACTTTCAGGAGGATGGGATGATGAAGCACCTGTGTATACAGAATTCACTTCCAAGAAAATAGGCCATTTCCATTGCCAGTAGTGAGGTCAATGACATAGTTTCAGTGTGCACTGGTACCCAAGTTGCCAGTATGGTTTGCTGTGTACCTTTTTTCTTCAGTTTAAATGTTGTTCACCTACCTAAGAAGGGACGCTGATACTTCTATTGACTAGTACAAATGTGTGTGGCCTACATAACCCTATAATAGTAAATAAACAAAAAAAGGTAAATACCCATAGAAAACTATTTTAGCTTCCAGATGTACAGTGGGGCAAAAAAGTATTTAGTCAGTCACCAATTGTGCAAGTTCTCCCACTTAAAAAGATGAGAGAGGCCTGTAATTGGCATCATAGGCAGACCTCAACTATGAGAGACAAAATGAGAAAAAAAATCCAGACAATCACAATGGCTGATTTGGAAAGAATTTATTTGCAAATTATGGTGGAAAATAAGTATTTGGTCAATATCAAAAGTTCATCTCAATACTTTGTTATATATCCTTGTTGGCAATGACAGAGGTCAAACGTTTCCTGTAAGTCTTCACAAGGTTGGCACACACTGTTGCTGGTATGTTGGCCCATTCCTCCATGCAGATCTCCTCTAGAGCAGTGATGTTTTGGGGCTGTCACTGGGCAACACAGACTTTCAACTCTATCCAAAGGTTTTCTATAAGGTTGAGATCTGGAGACTGGCTAGGCCACTCCAGGACCTTGTAATGCTTCTTACGAAGCCACTCCTTCGTTGCCCGGGGGGTATGTTTGGGATCATTGTCATGTTGGAAGACCCAGCCACGTTTCATCTTCAATGCCCTTGCTGATGGAAGGAGGTTTGCACTCAAAATCTCACGATACATGGCCCCATTCATTCTGTCCTGTACATGGATCAGTCATCCTGGTCCCTTTGCGGAGAAACAGCCCCAAAGCATGATGTTGCCACCCCCATGCTTCACAGTAGGTATGGTGTTCTTTGGATGCAACTCAGCATTCTCTCTCCTCCAAACACGACGAGTTGTGCTTCTGCCAAACAGTTCTATTTTGGTTTCATCTGACCATATGACATTCTCCCAATCCTCTTCTAGATCATCCAAATGCTCTCTAGCAAACTTCAGACGGGCCCGGACATGTACTGGCTTAAGCAGGGGAACACTGCAGGATCTGAGTCCCTGGTGGCGTAGTGTGTTACTGATGGTAGCCTTTGTTACGTTGGTCCCAGCTCTCTGCAGGTCATTCACTAGGTCCCCCCGTGTGGTCCTGGGATTTTTGCTCACCGTTCTTGTGATCATTTTGAGCCCACGGGGTGAGATCTTGTGTGGAGCCCCAGATCGAGGGATATTATCAGTGGTCTTGTATGTCTTCCATTTTCTAATTATTGCTCCCACAGTTGATTTGTTCACACCAAGCTGCTTGTCTATTGCAGATTCAGTCTTCCCAGCCTGGTGCAGGTCTATAATTTTGTTTCTGGTGTCCTTCGACAGCTCTTTGGTCTTCACCATAGTGGAGTTTGGAGTGTGACTGTTTGAGGTTGTGGACAGGTGTCTTTTATACTGATAACAAGTTCAAACAGGTCCCATTGATACAGGTAATGAGTGCAGGACAGAGGAGCCTTTTAAAGAAGAAGGTACAGTTCTGTGAGAGCCAGAAATCTTGCTTGTTTGTAGGTGACCAAATACTTATTTTCCAGCATAATTTGCAAATACATTCTTTCCAAATCAGCCAATGTGATTGTCTAGATTTGTTTTCTCATTTTGTCTCTCATAGTTGAGGTCTACCTATGATGCCAATTACAGGCCTCTCTCATCTTTTTAAGTGGGAGAACTTGCACAATTGGTGGCTGACTAAATACATTTTTGCTCCACTGTATTCTTAGGTAAAGAAAAAGCCCTGACCCTGATGTAGGGGCTCTGCAGTAAGGGCTGATCAGGATTAATTGTCAGTGGAGAAGATTTTATGAAGTTTCCTCATCTCTGATACCCATTTAATTCAAAGCCATACATTTAGCATCCTTTAGTCATCAAAACAGTTAAAACAAATAAATGGTGCCATGAAAGTCAATATGGCATTATCATAGTTATATCACACTTTTTACAGCTTCTCAACCAGGGTTCCATACAACCCTAGCATTTCTCCAGAGGTTGTTAGGGGTTCCTTGAGCAATGAGCAGTTTCTATCTCTCAGATAAGTTCCCACTGACACCATTGATATTTTTTGCTATCTCTAAGGGGGTAATTATTCCCAATAACCACAAATGTAGGGAGCATTCTTTGGACTGACCATCACACTAATGCATCGTGATTTGTAAGTTTAGTAATTTTCAGCAGGGGTTCCCTGAGACCAGAAAGTTATTTTAAGATTCCTCAGTGTTGAAAGTTTGAGAAAGGCTGCTTTACAGCATTGCGTAGTTTTCATAGAACTCTTTAACAACAGAGAATCAAGCTGAGAATTGCTGCTTCAGCAAAGCAGTTCAAAACACAGGTACTTGTGGTTATCCTTATGAAGATTTTCTCTCACATTGAAGTCGAGTGTAGCTCTGGCAGCAATGGGGAACAACTGGAAGGATCAAAGGGCCATGGTCAAAGGGCAAGCCCACTGGAGCTGGAATACTCTGATAGCAATCTGAGGAGTTGCGTTTGCTGCAGAAACTGCTCCCTATTATGTTCTGGCCTGGTTGCCCACATGCCAGTTCTGACAGTGGAGGACCACTCACCCTCCTTCAGATAACTTGCCCAGCTACCTCTACCTGATCAAGTGTGACCTCTCTGCCCTGCTAAGGTAAGGAAGCTGAAAAATGTATACTCCCTGGGAGTGTTTAGGAACCCAAGGAGTTGTGGGACATAGAGTTAAAGGGGCCTGCACCTGCATCTGAGCATGGTGAGCAAATGGGCACTCTGCTATTGATTTATAAAGCAGTAACATATTTTGCAATGATGTACTAAGTAACATAACAAAGGTGATGCACCAAATCACCTCACATCTAGACCATTGTGACCTAAAACTTAACTTTTAATATATCTGCATTAAAATCTTAATATAGAGAAAATATAATATCCAAGTACCAAGTAAGACAAAGCAGTTCTGTTATCCTGGTCCCACAATGGGACAAACAAAGCAGTTTTTTCTGCTATGCTGGCTCCAGTGTGGGAGGCCCAGGGGACAGCATCAATGAATTCTACCAAAAGGAGAAAAATTAGCTATAGAGGTATATATCTCCTGAAAATAATTCAGCAAATTGGGCATTAATCTCATCGAGAGAGGTCAAAGGTGTGTCCCCCCCGCATCTCGAACTCTAGCTGTATGCGTTGAAGCTACCTGTCCCCCTGCTAACCGAGCCAGCAACCTACTGTTCTTATCAACATGTTCAAACACTCTCTGAGCGGAGTGTAACAATGATTTCTTTGTTTGCTCGACTCTATAAACAGAAAAGTCTCTCCTTCAGTGAACAAGCCATCTCCTTCTGGATCCTAGAGATACAGGAGCTATACTCAGCTCTGACCCAGGATTTAAAAGCATCCCTCATCACCTTAAATTCAGCTGAATCCTCATTAAATACCCAAGTGTAAATGTAATTGGCTCCGGTATCCTAGTATTCATTGGCCAAAATCTGGAAAGGCGCCACAATCTCAGGGATTTAGAAACTGAAAGGGTTTGGCAGAGAGGAACATGTTCGGAGACTCCTTGAGGTAAATGGTGTACCTCCTGCACACAACCGATGGCCACAGATGATGCAAATGCTAAATCTATACGGGATAGAGTTCAAGTGGCATATATATTCCTTATTAGTGGTATGAAAGTAAATACTTTCCGTCAATACAAAAGTAGTAACCCACTGTTAGAGATCAGCTGAGAAGCAGGCTGTGAAGTGAAGCCTATCTAAATCTTGGTAAGTAACCATAATAAAATCTCCAAAAAGGAAGACCTCAGTAGTATCATAGCCCAAAAATAATTGGATTACATCATATAAAACTTTCACATTAGCAAGGGGAGGTAAGTATAAACCCACAAGTATCAAGCGTTTATCATAAATAAGAGCACGAAGGATCACATATCTGGATCTGTACGCACATCAAGTACCTGCAATGGGAGAGATCTGCGGACCAGAATACTGGTTCCTCAAGCATAATTGGAATACGTAGAGTGATAATGGGTTCCCACCCAGGGCCTGAGTAAACCAAGTATTTTAGAGCCTATCAGATGGGTCTCTTGTAAAATGCAAATATGGGAAGTAACTTTCTGCAGGAATTTAAATACAAGAGACTGTTTAATAGCTGAATTTAGACCCCCGGTATTCCAGGAAATTATAAACAATCGAGAGGACAGATCGCCAGACCAAAATACTCTCCACCCATGAGACATATGCTGGACATTTAAAGGTAACAAAACTACCACGTCAAAAAACAGTTCAACAGGGGAAAAAGACCCCAGAAGAGAAATGTATCCTCAAAACATAAAAAAAGTCCCAAAGAGATCAGCTAACCCCCCACCCCTAAAAAAGGAAGAGATGCATAAGTCCTAAAACTGCCAACAGGCACAGAAATAGGGTGTAAATGCCAACGGGTTTCAAGAGAGTTATTGGAACAGGTATAAGGATCTGTTTTCTTCTGGTCAGACCAGGGGCACAAACTTTTTAAAAAGCATAGAGAGCATTAACATACACTATATTGGCAAACGTATTGGGACACCCCTTCAAATCATTAGATTCAGGTGTTCCAATCAACCCAATTTTTGGAAAGCATTTACAAATAAATGTAAAAATATATGTTAAAATGACTTTCTTATATGTAAAAAAAAATCTAAAGAATATATTTTTTTAAAAATATAATTTTAAAAATTATTTTTTTAAATATATTCTTCAGATTTTTTCAACATATAAAAAAGTAATTTTAACATATATTTTTACATATATTTGTAAATGCATTCCAAAACTGTAGATTTGTATTTTTAAAGACATACAGTATATTAGAAACGTATTTTTAAAAATATTCTTCATATATTTTGTAACAGAAAAAGCATTTCAACATGCAGACTGCTTCTACAAACATTTGTAGAAGAATGGGTCATTCTCAGGATCTCAGTATATTCAAGTGTGGTACCGTGATAAGTTGCTACCTATGCAATAAGTCCATCCATGAAATTTTCTTGCTACTAAATATTCCATGGTCAACTGTTAGTGGTATTATAACCTCCAAACTTCATATGGCCTTTAGATTAGCACAACAACTGTGAGTAGAGTTTCATGGAACTGCATCCAAGCCTTACATCTTCAAATGCAATGCAAAGGGTTGGATGCAGTGGTGTAAAGCACGCCGCCACTGGACTCTAGAGCAGTGGAGACGTGTTCTCTGGAGTAACGAATCATGCTTGTCTGTCTGGCATGTCTGGGTTTGGTGGTTGCCAGGAGAACAGTACTTGCTTGGCTGCATTGTGTCAAGTGTAAAGATTGGTGGAGGGGGGATTATGGTGTGGAGTTGTTTTTCAGGGGTTGGGCTTGGCTCATTAGTTCCAGTGAAGGGATCTCTTAAGATGTCAGCATAACAAGATATTTTGCACAATTTCATGCTCCTAACTTTGTGGGAACAGATTGGGGATGGCCCCTTCCTGTCCCAACATGACTGTGCACCAGTTCACAAAGCAAGATGGATGAGCGAGTTTGGGGTGGAGTAACTTGACTGGCATGCATGAGTCCTGACTTCAACCCAATAGAACTCCTTTGAGATGAATTAGAACAGAGACTTCGAACCAGGCCTTCTTGTCTGACATCAGTGCCTGATCTCACAAATGAGCTTCTGGAAGAATGGTCAAACATTTTCATAGACACGCTACTAAACCTTGTGGACAGCCTTTCTAGAAAAATTGAAGCTGTTACAGCTGCAAAGGGTGGACCAACTCAATATTGAATCCTATGGACTAAGACTGGGATGCCATTAAAGTTCATGTGCGTGTAAAGGTGTCCCAATACTTTTGGCAATATAGTGTGTATCTTCTGTGTATTAGACTGCCACCCCATGACTCAGGAAACAGGCATCAAAAGTGGATCAGACAATCTGGCAGTGCACCAGGTCAGGTGGAATAGGAAAGGTCATAAAGAGTTTGTCATATAAAATCCCCTGCATGTCCAAGCACCCAAAAAACAGAAAGAGGGGTCTACTCAAACAATTAAACTGTAACAACTGGCAATGCCATGGCACCATGGAGGTAGTTCAACTGAGTGTCAGGAAAGGCACCATTGCCACAAGTCCAAAAGGACCACATTGGAATGTGGAGCTAAATACAGTAGGTAAGGTAAGGCAGTAGTGGTAGAAGTCACAGATGCAACCAGCTAGCGATGAGAATGCAACTCATCCAGCCAAGAGGTGGCACCCCGGGGAGATGTAAAGAAGCCTCCCTGTCCTGGAATCTCAGCTTTACAGGAAAAAGCATGCTGTATCTTATGGCACAAGCCTGCAGGGCCATTTTTCCTTGTCAAAGGACTTGTGGAGCTTCTGCGTTTCCATCAAGTAATCAGGAAAGATTAGTAGTTTAGTATTCTGGCATTTCATCTCACCCACAGTCTGAGCAGCTCGAAGTGCATCATCTCGGTCCCGGAAGTTAATCAGCCTAAAGATCAGAGTGCGAGGGGATCTCAGGATACCAGATGTAGGCAGGATCCGATGTTCCCTCTCTACAGTGAAATAGGGTGAGAATTGAGCCTCAGGCAGCAGGGAACAAAGCAGCTCCTCCACAAAGACTGTCAGGCTTTTTTCTTCCACCCCCTCTGCCAGATCCATAACTCTCAGGTTATTTCCCCTATTTCGGTTTTTAGCATCATCCACTTTGTATTGCAAAGGCCGAACCTTGGATTGTAGTGTGCAGAGGGAGGTGGGAGAATTCCATTAAGATTTGAATTTCAGTTGTTCGGGTAGGGGAGAGTCATGTTTTATAGGGTGATTTAATACTTACTTTTTACTATTTTTGGGGAGCTGCGGAGTCCTTCACTTGGGGGATTCTTATGGACTCTTATGGCAAAGAACAAATGCATCATAAGATATGAAAAGTTTCAGCTATGAAAATAACTGACTTTTTCTGTTTATATGGCATATGGTTTTCTAAATCTCTGATGATGCAAATGGCAAACAGATAGGAGTATCTCTGTAGACACTTCTGGACCAATATCTCATTAAAACAGTTATCCACAGAAATAAAAAACTCATAATTTGCTTTCTTTACTTCACATAATATTAAGCTGTAAAAATTTGGGTAAGCATTACCCATTAGAATTGCAATTAGTTTTGCTATTAAAAGCTTTAAATTGGATTAAGCATGTGGGTTGCAGATGACTGAGCTCTTTTTCTTTACCCACCTGACAGGTCTTTCCATGATATAAAAAAAATGGAAGGCTCACGGAAAGTGCAGTGGAAATAGGTTTTGAATTCCGCTTCACAGCTGAGGGTTCCTTGTGGAAAAAATGAAATTTTTTCGGCAGAAGAAGCTGGCATGGAGTCACTGGCAGTATCTGTCCTGTGCTCGTATCATCTGCTGCTGCTCTTCCGGAAACATAGTTAGCTGGGTTATCAAAGAGCTCAGGGGAGACTTCTTCGGAAGGAGGGTGTGAATAAATAACTATCTAGCATTTTTCATTGACATTTCATAGAAAAAAATCACCTTCGGAGAAAAGGCTTCAGTTATATGGAAACACAAGGTGTCAAAGTTACATGTGTATTCTTCTGTTTCAATGCAACATATCGTAGAGGTGTATATGGAAGTTCATAAAACATGTTCTAAAGGCCCCCTGCTCACTTTTTGGACCTTTCAAAATGAAACAATATAGACATTATTATCTGGCGTATTGCATGGCAGTGCCCCATCATTATCATCACACAATTCATGAACAAAATACAGAAAGAGCGGAGTGGACTTTATGTTTGGGAAAATGTTTTCATCTTTTTAGGCTTTAGTTTCTGTTTATGTCTTCTGACTTATGCAGTTGCTGTACAGAGGACTCATTTGTCCTCTGCACTGGGCTTGGGTGGCCATCTTGGGAAAGCCTGTGTCTGATTCAGCACAGAGCTGTCCCAATATATAAATAGCTCCTGGTGGGTCATTTTGATCTGCATGTAGCATGAAAGACAAGGACAGATACCCACTGGTAAATGAAAGGAAGGCTAAGCCTAGGGAAAGGTTCCTGAGGAGAAAGGATAGATTAGGAATGATCTTGTGTACTCCCCTGGAGACTATTTGGTATTGAGGAAGGGCTGTTATTATCCAGTCTGCTATCTGGATTGTCACATTCTGCACACTGTTCAGACAGCACAGCAACCCTCCTGGAAGACCACTTTCATCAGTCTCAAAGGTACCTGTTTGAACCGGCAATCTTCAAGCATCCTGCTGTGTCTAAATCTTGCACTACAAAGAATACAAATGCATTGTTGTAACTACTGACTATTTGCAACAACATAATCAAGAAAATCTGGATAACTCTGTTCCCTTTAAATCACAATTTAATGGCCAGTCCCACCCACATGGGTGTTGGAGTCTGCCGAGATCCCACATTTCTGTTGGCCCATCAAAATGATGGGCTGCCTCATTGGCTTATAAGGATGTGCACTATATCAGAAGGTGCTGAGGTTTTGGCTGTGAGAACTGGCATGCAAGGAAATCAGGAGCTGGGGCAGTTGTGAGTAGATACCTCTGGGTGCCTGTATTTTTTAAATCTGTCATCATATTTTTTCCTAAAGTGATGACAGAGTCTCTTTAGGCAAAGGATTCAAGTTGAAGAGATCATATCACCAAACCTCACTTTTAAATTTAAATCTTTACAGCAAAAGTGCACATTATTAATATTCCACATTCTAAGCAAGGATGATATTCAGGTTTTTGTTGAACATGGGTGCAAGGTGAATCCAAAATGCTTGTGGGCCCAGCAAACTAAAGCACGATTTTGCTGCCATAGCAACCAGGTACCAGTAATGCACCTCCTGGCCTTTAAACTTTGGTCAGATGGCTTAGAAGGGTCAGCAAGGAAGTGCTGGATAAGCCAGCCTGCTTACTATAACAGGTGAGTTCCAAGCAGCCATATTGCCAATCTGCTCAGCTGAGATAGGAAGAGCATAGACACTTGTCTCCAAGCCATTACTGAATGTCTTTTAGGTAGCAAAATGCTATACAGGTGCATCTCAGTAAATTAGAATATCATCAAAAGGTTAATTTATTATTATTTGGGTTTTCACTAGCTGTAAGCCATAATCATCAAAATTAAAAGAAAGAAATGCTTGAAATATATCACTCGGTGTATAATGAATCTATATAATATATGAGTTTAACTTTTTGAATTGGATTACTGAAATAAATTACCGTACTTTTTTATGATATTCTAATTTATTGGGATACACCTGTATATCTTGGGAAATGTGGGAGAAAGAGAGGGATGGACATTTACATATTAATGCTGCTGATGTCCTTGTCCCTGTCCACATGTACTACAGTCATAGCAAGTTGCATGTGAGTTTTTTCACAGGTCATATTTTCTATTATTTTTAAAAATTTTTGATGGCAGCAATTTTCTCCCACAGCCTCATCCTATCCAAATGGTCTGCAATCTTAGTAGGCTGCATGAGTTTTTTTCACAGGGTGAATTTCCTCATGTTTGCTGGTTGCAATTGATTTTTTCACAGCCTGCCCTTTTCTACAAGAACCTCACTGATAATGGGCTGCATGAGCTTTTTTGTTTTTTTTTTACAGTGCATATTTATTAATTGTTCTTGCTGCAATTTGTGTTAAAACACCATTAAAAAAATCATGTAATTTCTGGGCAATGTGCATTGGCACAGAAGCCTTTTTTCTGTTGCAATAATATGTGACAGGGTAATTTACAGACAGGAGATTATGGGGGACGTGGGCAGTGTTGTTACCCCATAACACAAAGTGTCCAAACAAGGACCTTTATATCCATATCATCTGCTGGTAAAGCTTGCATGAGATTTTAGTGGTTGGGTTTACATCTACGCAACACACTTTCACACTTATGTTGCATCATTTCAGACAAAAGAATTGTCGGGGTACAAAGAAACACCCACAGGTAATCTTGTGGTTGTTTCAAGGGGCACAAATACAACAATACAAAAATGAGCTGCATGGTCAAGTTGCCAGAAAGAAGCTTTTACTGTGCCAATAGCACAAAAAGCCCGGTTACAAAATGCCCAAAACATCTTGACTACCCTCACAGCTTCTAGCACATTGTAATCTGGAGTGGTGAAACCAAAATAGAGCTTTATGGTCACAACAAGAAGCGCTGTGTTTGGAGAGGGATCAACATAGTCTATAGTGACAAGAATACCATCCCCACTGTGAAGCATCCTGATAGCTCACTGATGTTTTTTTTGGGGGGTGCGCTCTAAAGGCATGGGAAATCTTGTGAAAATTGATGGGAAGATGAATGCAGCATGTCATCAGTAAATACTGACAGGCAATTTGCATTCTTCTGCATGAAAGCTTTTCATGGGACGCTCTTGGAGTTTCCAGCATGACAATGACCCTAAGCACAAGGCCAAGTTGACCCTATAGTGGTTACAGCAGAAAAAAGTGAAGGTTCTGTAATGGCCATCACAGTCTCCTGACCTTAATATCATCAAGCTTTTCTGGGGAGAACTCAAACCTGCGGTTCATGCAAGAGGACCAAAGATTTTGCATAACCTTCAGGAATTTTGCCAAAATGATCGGGCAGCTATACCACCTACAAACATTTGGGGCCTCATAGGCAACTATTACAAAGACTGCACGCTATTATTGATGGTAAAGGGGGCAATACACAGTATTAAGAACTAAGACTATGCAAACTTTTGAACAGGGGTCATTTCCTTTGTTTTATTTGTTGCACACTTTTGAGCACAACTGCAGATACTGTAAAACACAAATTAGGGTAGATCAATTAAGCCGATCTCTGTTAAAAACTGTACTGCTGCTTGCCACTTTGACACTCCTATATAATCTATAATATTGTTATTCTTGCAGTAAAGCCCAAGACTATGCTCTATGTCTCTGGTAAATTTGGAGTAGCCTCGCTTCTAAGCTGCTACTTACATGGTGTCTGTGTATATTTTAAGCCTTGCTTGCACTGTAAAATTCCTGTGTTTATGTCAGTTCTGTGATTGCACTACACAGTTAGTTATGCTGCCTAGCTGGGAAGGGGCTATACTAGGTTCTGCATCTTCCCTGGCTTTTTGGGCTCTGCCCTCTTCCCCATGCTGCTAATAAAAAGGGGGAGGGATTTGCTCAGAGCTCCAAGCCATGGCATGCATGGAGAAAGAGAGGAGAGGTACAACAGAAAGATGTAGCCATCAGCAACATTCTGAGCACCTTTTGGGGAGATTCTCTGGAATCTTCCATCAAATGGACTCTTACCTTGGAAGGTATGCAGCATTGGGCAGCCTATGTTGTGTTAGTTAGGGGAAGACTGTTATTGCACTATTGGACTGTACCAGGGGCGGACTGACAACTCATGGGGCCCCTGGGCAATAGGGGATCATGGGGCCCCTGTGTCCTTGCCCAAACTCAAAAAAGCCTATGAAAAAGGTACCAGGGGCATCTCATGGGGCCCCCTACTGACCCCGGGCCCTCGGGGAGTGCCCGAGTTTCCAAATGGTCAGTCCACCCCTGGACTGTACTGTTGAGAATTCTCAGTAACGTTCCATTTTAGGCCTGTCCTGAAGTTACTGCAAAGGGGTAATTGGTGCTATAAGGCATACTACAAAGAACACACACATGTGGGGGGATGAGGAGAACATGTAGTTGCTAAGAGTAACCAACACAAGGGAAAGATATGGCAGACAGACATCGGGAGTATGGTACCAGCAAGCGTGACAGGTTCTCTGCATAGTGAGGGAAGTGGTGTGATGTTTTCTTTCCAAGCAGTCCATGCCCCAGGTAACCAATACTGCATTTGCATGGCGGAGACCTCAGGAACATAGCCACAGGTACAGAAGGAGTTAACCAGGTTACGTAGTGCATGCAGGAGGTTCGCATGGTGTCATGGCAGAACCTGTATTCTGTCACTGGAAGTGAGGTGATAGAAGAGCTGGACTGGTGGGACAGGACATTGCTTCATGATGTCTTCTTCAAAATTACATTCCAAGCACAGATGTATGTATCATGGGACAATGAGATGTGTACAGTAAGTGCCGACTCACATATATGCAGTATGAACCTCATCCAATCCACATGACATGTGAAATAACATTGGTTCCTATGGTGCCTGTTCACATATGTCTGGTGCAATCGCAGTGTGGATTCACTGCAGATTGAAAAAGAGTCATGTCCCATTTCTGAGCAGTGTGGTCCGGTTCAGGTGTGGATTACAGTCTATTGACTTCTATGGGAGCAATTTCTAAACCGCGCATGTGTGAACAGAATAAAATTCTGACCTGAACCTGTCATGAACCTGACCTGAACCGCTGAACAACTACTGTGTCAATTAGCTGAGAAACCTGAGTTTCAATCCTCACTGGACATGTGTGAATCAACTCTAAAGCCTGATACAGATGCATCAAGTGTTTGACTCACTTCTGATTAATATTGAATCCACATGAATGCAGCCCCGTTGGGTCCCGGGCATTAGTGAGTGCGTACATTGGAAGAAGAGAGTGAGTAAAGACCCTGTGTGCTTTGGCAAGGTGGCCCCGCCCACATGCTATTCATAATTGTCCTTTTGCTGCCCAATTTATACTGATGGTCTCTTTATTCTTGCAGTTAAATACCTTGCCTTTACTCTGACTCTAGTACAATTTGGACTATTCTACCTAAATAAAAATATCCTGCTGCGAGCCAGTTTTACACTTCTGTAACCTATGCAGTATAATAATTATTTTAAAAGGTAGCACAGTGGCTAAATGGTTGGCACTTCCATCTGGCAGTACTAGGGTTGTTGGTTCAAACCCCAACCACGGCACCACCTGCCTGGAGTTTGCATGTTCCCCCTGTGTCAGTGATGTATTTTGCTTTTGTGCTGCCCTAGGCAACACAAAAATTGCCCCCCCCCCCAATGAGAGAGGGAAAAAAAGAGGGAGAGAGGGAAAGAGAGAAAGAGAGAGGGGAAGAGAGAAAGAGCGAGGGAAAGAGAGAAAGAGCGAGGGAAAGAGAGAAAGAGCGAGGAAAAGAGAGAGAGAGAGAAAGAAAGAAAGAAAGAAAGAAAGAAAGAAAGAAAGAAAGAAAGAAAGAAAGAAAGAAAGAAAGAAAGAAAGAAAGAAAGAAAGAAAAAGAGAGAAATAAAGAGCTGGAGAAAGAAAGAAAGAAAGAAAGAAAGGAGAGAAAGAAATAAAGAAGGAGAGGGAGAAAGGAAGAGAGGAAGGAAGAAAGAAAGAGAGATAAAGATATAAAGAGAGGGGGAAAGGAGAAGGAGAAAGAGAGAGTAAGAGAAAGAAAGAAAGAAAGAAAGAAAGAAAGAAAAGAATGAGAGAAAAAGAAAGATATAAAGAAAGAAATAAAGAAATAAAGAGCGAAAGAGCGAAAGAAAGAAAAAAAGAAAGAGAGAAAGAAAGAGCTGTAGAAAGAGAAGAAGAATGAAAGAGCTGTAGAAAGAGAGGGAGAAAGAGAGAGAAAGAAAGCGCTGTAGAAGGAGAGAGAAAGAAAGAGACAGAGAAAGAGAGAAAGAGAGGGAGAAAGAAAGAGAGGGAAAAAGAAAGAGAGAGCGGAAAAAAGAGAGAAAGAGAGAAGGAAAGAGAGAGAAAGACAGTGAGAAAGAAAGAGAGGGAGAACTAGAAAGAAGGAAAGAAAGGGAGAAAGAGAGAGAGAGAGAGGGAGAGAGAGAGAGAAAGAGAGAAAGATAGTGAGAAAGAAAGAGAGGAAGAACTAGAAAGAAGGAAAGAAAGGGAGAAAGAGAGAGAGAGGGAAAGAGAGAGAGAGAGAGAAAGAAAGAGAGAGAGAAAGAAAGAAAGAGATAGGGGGAGAAATAGAAAGAAAGAGCTGTAGAAAGAGAGAAATAGAGAGAGAGAGAAATGTTGTACAATTGTTCCACTCACCTGACAGTCATAAACTAGGATGAGCTGCCAGGATCCACTCCTCCAGCCGCAGCCTCTTCTTAAACTCCTGTCATAGGAGCTGTGATGTGCCCAGATGTCTGCTCTCTGGCTCCTTGGTGATCTTGCTGCAGGCAGACCCAGAGGGAGGTGGGGCTGAAGCATGGGGGGAAAAAAATCACTGATCACCCAGAGGGAGAGGAGTGGAGGACAAGTGACAGCTAGGCGGTTGTCAGCGGAGGGGGGCAATGCCACCCCCCTTAAAAATGCTGCCCTAGGCAAATGCCTACTTTGCCTCGTGGTAAATACACCCCTGGCCTGCGTGGGTTTTCCCTGGGTATTCCGGTTTCCTCCCACACTCCAAAGACATGCTTGTAGGTGTATTGGGTCCTGTCTAAATTGGCCCTAGTATGTGCATGTATGAATGTAAGTTAGGGACCTTAGATTTTACGCCCCTTGAGGATTAGGGACGGATGCGAATGTACAATATATATATGTAAAGTGCTGCGTAAATTGACAGCGCTATAAAAGTACCTGAAATAAATAAAAATATTAAAGCATTAGCCTCCATTTTTTGGCTCTAGAAAATTGTGATTTCCTTACTATTTAAAATAGTCCTGCTGCTGGACAATTTTTCAGTGCTGTGTTATCTGCTGAGACCTATTTATTATAGTGAAACCCCTACCTGTGCTCTTTGTTTCTAGTAAATGTAGGCATAAAATAATTGCTAATTAAAACTGTTCTGCTTCTGGACAATGCTGTCTCTTAAAGGCTAGGTTCACCTTTTCAAGAACATTGTAATGAACTATGTAATCAAGGGGCCCCAGTATGTAAAAATAATGTTGATCAAAGTTCACAACCCAGTGCATTTGTGATCCACTCTCTCTTCCCCTTCCACAACAGTGGCTGAGCTCAGCATTGCAGCGATAGGGGGAGAGAGCACAATGTGCATGCACAGAGTTTTTAATGGGGGAGATTGATCCTGCAGTGCTGGGATGTACACCCAAAACACTGTACACCCTCACTACAAGTTATTACTTTCAACTTCTCAGTCACATTCCCCCCTTCCTTCGGTGAAGGCCATCTCCTACATCATACAAGCAGCAGAGCGGGCTTGTACAAGAAGTATATATTGGGCCACCATCAGCTTGTGGAACATACTTGACACTCAGTAGTCCATGAATATGATTGCTTGTAAGCATTCTATTTTCAGCATGGCCTCCCTGCTTGTGTTTCCTTAACCTTACAAAAAAAAGTAAAAAAAAATTATAGAATTATTACATATATTTAAATCTGTAAAAAAATGTTTAAAATGTCTGAGTGTGGACCAACTTTTGACTTTCACCACTATCAAAGCTTAGGTTTCTGCTCCTCCTATCTTGTTTCAGAGGGAAACTTTTTTTATCTTTTGCATTGGGACAGTAGTGAAACCTAGGACTGCCCTCTTGCCTAGGGTTGTGCCCGTCTTTGCTTTACCTCACAAATAAAAAAAAAAAAATTAAAAACTAAAAAACTAAAATGGCTGGGTCCAGCGCTTGACTCTCTACTTTTGCCTACAAAGTATTATTCCTTTTAGCTACCACCTCTGAGAGGCAAGTGTTCCTTTTTTTTCAGCTGCAAATCTTTCGCTAGAGAAAAAGAAGGTTTTTGTTAGGAAGGGGGGAAGTTGAAAGTTTCCATTCATTTTAGGGCTACAATGTCTGGTGTTTTATGATAGGGCCTTTATCCTTTATTTAAACCCTTTTTTTTTGCAGAAAGGATTTCCTTTAAAAAATGTGTGTTTGTTTTAGGGATGGTATTAGGGATTTTTATTTACTGTGGGGTTTTTTATGCTTTTATTTTATGTTGATAGGGCCTTTTTTCAAAGCATTTTAGAGTAAGGGAGGGTTATAACCCCTTTCAGTTCCTTCTCCTCTCAACTCCTGTCACAAAGCCAACACAGGAAGTGAGAGGAAATCCCTCCAGAATGAGGGAATCCCTAGTTGTCACAAAGGTCACAAGGGTCACATTTTTTAAAATATTTTCTTTCTTCTCTGTTATATTTAGGACTATAAAATAAATAAAAAAATTTATAAAAATAGTCTTATTGTATATGGACTTTATAATCCATTTAACAGATGGCGCTTTATGCTCCTTTTCATTTTTCTCTTTAGCTGATTTGTTGAAAAACTGTTATTTAAAGACCTAAATACTTCAAGCTCAAGGTCTCAGGCAGATCCACTTAATGGGCATGGATCAGCAGAAAATGTGAATTATTTAAAAATAATTTTACTACACTTATAGAACATTGTTTCACAACTTGGCCGTTATGCATTTTATATTTCTTAACAAAATCAGAGATGAAATAATTAGTGCACTGTACTTCTTCCTGCTAGGTATTCTCCTTAGTGTATTTGTTTCAAAAATAAACCTGTTATTTACAGAGCCCAAAAGCTCAAGCTGAAATTTAAACACGTGAATGAGTACCAGAGACTCATTCTGTTTAGGATGACTCTGTGAGAGGCTTCAGTGGAAGACAGCATCTATAGAAAAAAGTTACAAATAGTAGTTTATATATGTATAATAAAAAAAGATAAAATTATTAACCATTTCCTTTTTTAAGGTCTTTTGCGCTAGTTGCCTTGCTTTGTTGACTAAGGTGTCAAGCAGATTCATTCACTAAACATGGATCAGCAAAAAAAATGAAGGATTTAAAAATAATTTTAATAAGCACATAGAACACTGTTTCACAACATAAAGTCAAACTAAAGGCAAAACTTCTTTTTTTCATTTTGGATAGACTAATGCAGGGTTATAACCTCTGTCCGCTTTTCTATCTGTGTCCCATTGGGTAGATTTTCCTTAACTTCCTGCGCATTCTCTAAAACAGAAAGTGAGAGGAAATATTTTCAAAGTGAGGGAATGTCTGGTTGCCACCAGATCACCAGATCGGCTGCCCCATTGGAAAATTTCCATCTATTACTTACCTTGGCACAGCCAAAATGTGTGGGATTTTTTTCTTTTACTTTCAATGATAATGCTAAATATGGATGGACAAATAGAGAGGGTGAATCCTCCCAAAGGCGGCACAGACAGTAATAAAACCTATTATCCAAAATAAAAAAAAGTTTTGCTTTTAGTTTTAACGTAAAGTGGAACTAAATTCTCTCAACCAACATTAACTATTTTTAATCCTTACCCTGCTGGCATTAGTATATACTGTAGATAGGAAGGTATATTATATTTACTTGTTTTAAACTTTTTTGTTACATTGCTCCAGTTGCTTCCTGGTTTCTGACCTAGGCCAAAATGATGTCATATTCTCATGAGTCTTCATAGGAATTTTTTTCTTTTATCTGGAGGAGGGGAGGAGAGTTTTTCTTAGCTAGTACACCCTCCTTCCTGCATGCCTGAGCTAAGGGAAGATCGATTCTAGCAAGTAAATGCTACGTGCATCATCTGCCCTTACTTAAAATGGCCACAGCTAGAAATGCTAGGGGATGTTTTTTCAAATAATTTCTCAGCAAAATAAAGCATGGAGACATGGATGGATGGGTGAATTTACTTTGAATATTAAAAATGAATGAAATAGTGTTTTTAGTTTGTGGTGCTCAGATACAGTTTAGTTCCTCCTTAACCCTTGTTGGCTATCAAGAGCTCATGCTTTTCATATTTCTTCACAAAATCAAAGATAAAATAAAATTGTACTACACTTGGCTTTTTACCAATCTTGGTTAACAAAGCTAAGCTTTTACCAATGAGCATGGAAAACGTGACACGGTAATGGTCACTGAGGACTTGAGTTGAAAAACACTGTTTTAAAATAGCAATAGCATTATTTGGACAAATTCTACATTTTGACTGTGAGTATCAAACATTGAACTGGCATTTATGAAAAAAAAAACTGAAAAAAGCAAGAGAAAAAACAAGCAATTGTTAATAGCTGTGGCTAAATTGAACTAAATTAGTGTTCATTTTAATTCACTTGGCCTTACTGGCCAGAACAGCACACCAGTGATAAAGCCTAGAGCATTGTGTTAACACAAGCCAAGAGGTGGGCAAATGATAAAATGATGTGGCTGAGTTATTACATTGCATTAAACAATGGGCCTTCCTGAGTATTGCCTTTTGCCAGGTGAACATACATTCAGCAAGCATTTTGTGTTTTTAAATGAATTCCTAATATAAATTGTGTGATAAAAAAACATTCATAACCAATCTCCTCAATTTTTAAAGTACTATATTTTATGGGTGTGCTGTGAATTGGGATTACAATTTGACATAGAGTATCCTTGATATCATTTCCTGGACCTCACTGTAGCTCAGCATATGTCTGGCATTCCTCATGGTGGATCTTGTAAAAATGAGCTATATTCCTCATTTACAGCAGATATAAGAGAAAAAAACACATTATTTCAGCTCTGTATTTATTATTACATCCTTTTTTTAATCCAAGTAATATACAATAAGTGAAACACAAAATCCACTGTGCAAAAAACAGACATAAATACCTAAAGCAGCCAGCACAAAGTATAGGATACACTATACAATATAACAAAATCAAAATAAGTGCAGCACTATCAATATGAGAATAATCTGATATAATATTAGAATACAAATGTGTGTAAAGTGACCAATGCTCTGAAGAGCAAATGCAACGGCTCCATGCAATGCTTTTCACCATAAATGACATCATCGCTGGCCAGTGCTGTGACATCACTTCACATGAACACACACCTCTGAGGATCCTGGGGAATATAGTTTTTTTTCTTAAACCGTTCATTTGGAAGAGGTGTGTTTGTCATTCTGCTGCTTCTCCTCATGGTCCGGTCACAGGCTGGGGGAGGGACAAGACCTGTACATGTTGTTGAACTGAAGCAAAGAAAAAACAGGTCTCCTGGCCTAGCAAGGTTATTCTGTGTGGCAGGACTTGATGGAAAGGAATAAAAATTCTATGCCCGGTAAAACCACTCTCATATATGTTTTTTGCAGTTTGTTTTTGTCATGAGATCAAATATTGTACAGTTACAGTATGTGTCCAACAAGAATTAATCAAAGACATTCTTTGTATATTAGTGTTTCATAAGAGGTGTCAATAAAAATATTAGATACAAAATGACAAATTATTCTAACTCAACACTTTTTCATGCCATGCATTTAAGGCCATCTCCAGACATTTTTTTTATTTTGGTCAGGAACAGGAAATGGTAGAAAACTTACCAATGGGGTCACGGTCACATTTTTCAATGTATTTATCACTGCCTGTGCCTTCCTGTTCTGTTGATTACCACACCTCCCATTTCCTGTATGGGAAGCAGAGGAACAGAAAGAAAAGGAAAAGGAAATAGAAACCTGACAAAAATTTGAAGTCTTGTCCACTATACTCTAAATCAAGAGATCAGCTGAAGACACATGTAAAATGCACATATATTTGTTTTATTGTTTTATCAGTCAAAGGATGTGTAACTCTGCTCAGCCAAACTTGTGATTCACGCCTCTCATGCACGCCTCAAGAAGAGATGACACATTTATTTTAGTTTCCTTTATCATTTCTTCACTTTCATACTGATTACTGGACAATGAAGAAGGGAACTGACCCAGCAAGCAGTAGAGCTCACCCAGGAAACAGATAAACCGGGAAGACCTGGAAGAGTGAACTTTATGTAGCCCAGACTGCAGCTCTGACAGAAAAAAAAATGTCTGTGAGAGTTTTACACAGGCACAGTTTAGGGAAGAGACTACTGTTATTGTGGCTCTGGACAAGCCTGCCCTCTACTGGATAAGGATGCACACATGATGTGGATTTCATGGATTGTGGGAGGTGTAGTTCTGATAGACTGAGCTAGATTGGTGAGCTGGAAAGAGGAGATTGCAGATTCCACAAAGCACTGGGCTAAGTGAAGAGGTGGTTCCCTACTGACTTCTTGGACTGGAGAGAAGAAGCATGGAAACTGTTTCTAAGAGGACTCAGACTGCTGCACCTGAAAGGGAGAGAGGCACAACGACAGATATCTGTGGACATTGTAGAGAGCCATGGATGTTGGTGGAGCCCACTGCCCGACTGAGGTTGAAGGACCTCGCAGGCACAGATCAGCCGTGATCCACTCAGTATACAAAGGAAAACCATCTGCTTATACAGTAAGCTGGTGAGAGGCTGCTGGGGAAATTCACATTACACAAAAGACCTACATTGTTGCCTGTGAGTATCACAGAGCCAGTGACATTATCAGTGCTTAAAAGAACCAAAGTCAGTGTCATCATCAGTGGTTAATGGGACATTCTGAGCACTGTAACATAACTGTTGGGCCCCAAAGAGCTGGTCAGAAGAAGAGAGTATATAACAGACTGCTGAATTGTTATGGCAGTGAAATTTTCCTCAGTGAGGATTATTCAACTATATGGTTTAGGAGAAGTTGCTCTCCACGCCCGTTCCTTGTTTATACGGTTTATTTCTCTCCACTGTTCACCTATTTGCAAAATATTCCTTGCTGCAATTTAACTGTAAACTGCTGCATCATTGCTGTTGTATCATATCTCTTTTTCAACATTTTGCACCCAACAAGGTGTGTCAGAATGTGTGGTGCTATTTGCAGAGTTTTGGGCACAGGAACAGGGGACCCAATACATCCAGTGGCTCCTATAGGGGTAAACTCTACATCAATAAATAGCACTGGTTTGTTTATATTACATGAATGGCTGGATTGCCTTTTCAGCTGTTTGTCAGTACGTCCATTAAAAAAAAGAAAAGTGTTAAAAGCATAGGGGCTCAGAATTTCCTTTACCCACCAAACTACAGATCAGATAGTGTAAGTTATTGGCGAAAGTTATTGGCGAAAGACTGAAGTAGTGTTGAAGCAGAGGCAAGCATAACCTATTTCTACTTGTTCCCATAATGCATAATGGGACTGCACATTGACATTAATGATTGGAGTTGGCATCATGGTCTTGCAGAATTACTAACAAGTGATTAAAGGATATCCAAACTTGGCATAAAAATATTAATATAGTGCAGATTATTAGTTCTTAGATGTAGTGACTACTAGAGATGAGCGAATCGAACATGACGAAGTGGAATTCGTTCCGAAGATTTGGAAAAATTTGATTCGCTACGAATCCAAAGATTAGCAAACTTCGGATGCACGAATCGAATTTTCCCAAAAATGGCGGCAACATGTGTGGCGACAGGAGAAAATGGACAGAGAAGATGGGGCGGGGATCTCTGGGAAGGCGCGCAGACAAGGCACGCTGACCCATAATGCATTCATGAGTCATGAATCATGACATGTGATCGCATTAGCCAATCAGCAGCCAGCCAGCACTGTGTAATGGTGGAGCTATAAATCGCGGCCATCTTAGAATTCTCCATTAGCCTCCGGTCATTCAAGAGAGACAGACCTGTGTATATTAAGGGACAGAGTTAGGGCCACAGAGACTTTAGGGCCACAGAATTGTTACTCAGGGACACAGAATTGTTACTCAGGGACACAGAATTGTTACTCAGGGACACAGAATCGTTACTCAGGGACACAGAATCGTTACTCAGGGACACAGAATCGTTACTTAGGGCCACAGCTATCAAAGAATCGAAAATTTAAAGTGACATACACCCTTTTTTTTTTTGGTGGCTGTCGTGCACAGTTGGTGCTGCAGTTTGCCGATTGTGCAAAATAAACTGACTTTCTGCTTCACAACCACTATTGTACATTCAAAGAGTTAAATCCATTTACACGCCGGCTGGCGGTAATATTTTTTGGGTGATTAGTGCATTCCAGTGACAGAAACGTACAGTTTCCAGCCAACGGCAAGCTGCAATTGACCGATTGTGTACAATAAACTGACTTTCTGCTTCACAACCACTATTGTACGTTCAAAGAGTTAGATCCATTTACACGCCGGGTGGCGGTAATATTTTTTGGGTGATTAGTGCATTCCAGTGACATAAACGTACAGTTTCCAGCCAACGGCAAGCTGCAATTGACCGATTGTGCAAAATAAACTGACTTTCTGCTTCACAACCACTATTGTACGTTCAAAGAGTTAAATCCATTTACACGCCGGCTGGCGGTAATATTTTTTGGGTGATTAGTGCATTCCAGTGACAGAAACGTACAGTTTCCAGCCAACGGCAAGCTGCAATTGACCGATTGTGTACAATGAACTGACTTTCTGCTTCACAGCCGCTATTGTACATTCAAAGAGTTAGATCCATTTACACGCCGGGTGGCGGTAATATTTTTTGGGTGATTAGTGCATTCCAGTGACATAAACGTACAGTTTCCAGCCAACGGCAAGCTGCAATTGACCGATTGTGTACAATGAACTGACTTTCTGCTTCACAGCCGCTATTGTACATTCAAAGAGTTAGATCCATTTACACGCCGGGTGGCGGTAATATTTTTTGGGTGATTAGTGCATTCCAGTGACATAAACGTACAGTTTCCAGCCAACGGCAAGCTGCAATTGACCGATTGTGTACAATAAACTGACTTTCTGCTTCACAACCACTATTGTACGTTCAAAGAGTTAGATCCATTTACACGCCGGGTGGCGGTAATATTTTTTGGGTGATTAGTGCATTCCAGTGACAGAAACGTACAGTTTCCAGCCAACGGCAAGCTGCAATTGACCGATTGTGTACAATAAACTGACTTTCTGCTTCACAACCACTATTGTACGTTCAAAGAGTTAAATCCATATACACGCCGGGTGGCGGTAATATTTTTTGGGTGATTAGTGCATTCCAGTGACATAAACGTACAGTTTCCAGCCAACGGCAAGCTGCAATTGACCGATTGTGCAAAATAAACTGACTTTCTGCTTCACAACCACTATTGTACGTTCAAAGAGTTAAATCCATTTACACGCCGGCTGGCGGTAATATTTTTTGGGTGATTAGTGCATTCCAGTGACAGAAACGTACAGTTTCCAGCCAACGGCAAGCTGCAATTGACCGATTGTGTACAATAAACTGACTTTCTGCTTCACAACCACTATTGTACATTCAAAGAGTTAGATCCATTTACACGCCGGGTGGCGGTAATATTTTTTGGGTGATTAGTGCATTCCAGTGACATAAACGTACAGTTTCCAGCCAACGGCAAGCTGCAATTGACCGATTGTGCAAAATAAACTGACTTTCTGCTTCACAACCACTATTGTACGTTCAAAGAGTTAAATCCATTTACACGCCGGGTGGCGGTAATATTTTTTGGGTGATTAGTGCATTCCAGTGACAGAAACGTACAGTTTCCAGCCAACGGCAAGCTGCAATTGACCGATTGTGTACAATAAACTGACTTTCTGCTTCACAACCACTATTGTACGTTCAAAGAGTTAAATCCATTTACACGCCGGGTGGCGGTAATATTTTTTGGGTGATTAGTGCATTCCAGTGACAGAAACGTACAGTTTCCAGCCAACGGCAAGCTGCAATTGACCGATTGTGTACAATAAACTGACTTTCTGCTTCACAACCACTATTGTACGTTCAAAGAGTTAGATCCATTTACACGCCGGGTGGCGGTAATATTTTTTGGGTGATTAGTGCATTCCAGTGACAGAAACGTACAGTTTCCAGCCAACAGCAAGCTGCAATTGACCGATTGTGTACAATAAACTGACTTTCTGCTTCACAACCACTATTGTACGTTCAAAGAGTTAGATCCATTTACACGCCGGGTGGCGGTAATATTTTTTGGGCGATTAGTGCATTCCAGTGACATAAACGTACAGTTTCCAGCCAACGGCAAGCTGCAATTGACCGATTGTGCAAAATAAACTGACTTTCTGCTTCACAACCACTATTGTACGTTCAAAGAGTTAAATCCATTTACACGCCGGCTGGCGGTAATATTTTTTGGGTGATTAGTGCATTCCAGTGACAGAAACGTACAGTTTCCAGCCAACGGCAAGCTGCAATTGACCGATTGTGTACAATAAACTGACTTTCTGCTTCACAACCACTATTGTACGTTCAAAGAGTTAGATCCATTTACACGCCGGGTGGCGGTAATATTTTTTGGGTGATTAGTGCATTCCAGTGACATAAACGTACAGTTTCCAGCCAACGGCAAGCTGCAATTGACCGATTGTGTACAATAAACTGACTTTCTGCTTCACAACCACTATTGTACGTTCAAAGAGTTAAATCCATTTACACGCCGGCTGGCGGTAATATTTTTTGGGTGATTAGTGCATTCCAGTGACAGAAACGTACAGTTTCCAGCCAACGGCAAGCTGCAATTGACCGATTGTGTACAATAAACTGACTTTCTGCTTCACAACCACTATTGTACGTTCAAAGAGTTAAATCCATTTACACGCCGGGTGGCGGTAATATTTTTTGGGTGATTAGTGCATTCCAGTGACAGAAACGTACAGTTTCCAGCCAACGGCAAGCTGCAATTGACCGATTGTGTACAATAAACTGACTTTCTGCTTCACAACCACTATTGTACGTTCAAAGAGTTAGATCCATTTACACGCCGGGTGGCGGTAATATTTTTTGGGTGATTAGTGCATTCCAGTGACAGAAACGTACAGTTTCCAGCCAACGGCAAGCTGCAATTGACCGATTGTGTACAATAAACTGACTTTCTGCTTCACAACCACTATTGTACGTTCAAAGAGTTAAATCCATTTACACGCCGGGTGGCGGTAATATTTTTTGGGTGATTAGTGCATTCCAGTGACATAAACGTACAGTTTCCAGCCAACGGCAAGCTGCAATTGACCGATTGTGTACAATAAACTGACTTTCTGCTTCACAACCACTATTGTACGTTCAAAGAGTTAGATCCATTTACACGCCGGGTGGCGGTAATATTTTTTGGGTGATTAGTGCATTCCAGTGACATAAACGTACAGTTTCCAGCCAACGGCAAGCTGCAATTGACCGATTGTGTACAATAAACTGACTTTCTGCTTCACAACCACTATTGTACGTTCAAAGAGTTAGATCCATTTACACGCCGGGTGGCGGTAATATTTTTTGGGTGATTAGTGCATTCCAGTGACATAAACGTACAGTTTCCAGCCAACGGCAAGCTGCAATTGACCGATTGTGCAAAATAAACTGACTTTCTGCTTCACAACCACTATTGTACGTTCAAAGAGTTAAATCCATTTACACGCCGGCTGGCGGTAATATTTTTTGGGTGATTAGTGCATTCCAGTGACAGAAACGTACAGTTTCCAGCCAACGGCAAGCTGCAATTGACCGATTGTGTACAATAAACTGACTTTCTGCTTCACAACCACTATTGTACGTTCAAAGAGTTAGATCCATTTACACGCCGGGTGGCGGTAATATTTTTTGGGTGATTAGTGCATTCCAGTGACATAAACGTACAGTTTCCAGCCAACGGCAAGCTGCAATTGACCGATTGTGTACAATAAACTGACTTTCTGCTTCACAACCACTATTGTACGTTCAAAGAGTTAAATCCATTTACACGCCGGGTGGCGGTAATATTTTTTGGGTGATTAGTGCATTCCAGTGACAGAAACGTACAGTTTCCAGCCAACGGCAAGCTGCAATTGACCGATTGTGTACAATAAACTGACTTTCTGCTTCGCAACCACTATTGTACGTTCAAAGAGTTAGATCCATTTACACGCCGGGTGGCGGTAATATTTTTTGGGTGATTAGTGCATTCCAGTGACAGAAACGTACAGTTTCCAGCCAACGGCAAGCTGCAATTGACCGATTGTGTACAATAAACTGACTTTCTGCTTCACAACCACTATTGTACGTTCAAAGAGTTAAATCCATTTACACGCCGGGTGGCGGCAATATTTTTTGGGTGATTAGTGCATTCCAGTGACATAAACGTACAGTTTCCAGCCAACGGCAAGCTGCAATTGACCGATTGTGTACAATAAACTGACTTTCTGCTTCACAACCACTATTGTACGTTCAAAGAGTTAGATCCATTTACACGCCGGGTGGCGGTAATATTTTTTGGGTGATTAGTGCATTCCAGTGACATAAACGTACAGTTTCCAGCCAACGGCAAGCTGCAATTGACCGATTGTGTACAATAAACTGACTTTCTGCTTCACAACCACTATTGTACGTTCAAAGAGTTAGATCCATTTACACGCCGGGTGGCGGTAATATTTTTTGGGTGATTAGTGCATTCCAGTGACATAAACGTACAGTTTCCAGCCAACGGCAAGCTGAAATTGACCGATTGTGCAAAATAAACTGACTTTCTGCTTCACAACCACTATTGTACGTTCAAAGAGTTAAATCCATTTACACGCCGGCTGGCGGTAATATTTTTTGGGTGATTAGTGCATTCCAGTGACAGAAACGTACAGTTTCCAGCCAACGGCAAGCTGCAATTGACCGATTGTGTACAATAAACTGACTTTCTGCTTCACAACCACTATTGTACGTTCAAAGAGTTAGATCCATTTACACGCCGGGTGGCGGTAATATTTTTTGGGTGATTAGTGCATTCCAGTGACATAAACGTACAGTTTCCAGCCAACGGCAAGCTGCAATTGACCGATTGTGTACAATAAACTGACTTTCTGCTTCACAACCACTATTGTACGTTCAAAGAGTTAAATCCATTTACACGCCGGCTGGCGGTAATATTTTTTGGGTGATTAGTGCATTCCAGTGACATAAACGTACAGTTTCCAGCCAACAGCAAGCTGCAATTGACCGATTGTGTACAATAAACTGACTTTCTGCTTCACAACCACTATTGTACGTTCAAAGAGTTAGATCCATTTACACGCCGGGTGGCGGTAATATTTTTTGGGTGATTAGTGCATTCCAGTGACATAAACGTACAGTTTCCAGCCAACGGCAAGCTGCAATTGACCGATTGTGTACAATAAACTGACTTTCTGCTTCACAACCACTATTGTACGTTCAAAGAGTTAAATCCGGTTTTATTTTTGGGGTGCTTATTGAATTAAAGAGTATGTCAGACAACACGCAGAGGAGTGGCAGAGGAGGCAATGTTTCAGGAGCGAGCAGACGTGGCAGCAGAGGAAGGGGTCGAGGCAGCACAAGTCGCAGCCAGAGGCCAGTGCTCCCGGTGTCATCCAGCGGTCGTGTCTCCACCGACAACCCTGCCGTCATCGATTGGTTGACTCGGTCGTCTTCCTCTTCCCAGGTCACCTCTGACACCTACAGCCAAAGGTCGGTGGGTACGTCAGACACAACCGTTAGTTGGCATGGCCCGGGAGCAAGCCCACTGAAATCACGTGTCCTCGACCTGCCCCTGTCCTTTGGTGTTCCCTCACCAAGCGAAGTATCGCATGCTGTGGGCTCAGCCCCACTGTACAGTGAGGAAGAGCTAACAGAGGGCGGTCAGGAACGGGGGGAGATATCCGCCTCTTCAGCAGCCAGGCGAAGAAGTACTGGCGAGGAGAGTGGCTCGGTAGCCGGTCTAGAGACAGGTCTGTCTCCTGACCCACACGCAGCCGAGGGGGCTAGTAGTGACGCGGAGACCCTAATTGATGATGATGAGGCTGATCGCACTTGGCAGCCTCGTCGTCATCAGGCTATTGCTTCCGCATCATCAGGAGAAGAGGGTGGCAGCTTGGCAGCGAGCAAAACAGTCGGTGGGTTGCCCAGGAGGCAGCAGGGTCGCAGCAGTGTCAGTGGAGGCAAACAACCACGGAGTAGAGCGCCAGCTCCACTGCAGCCTACCACCACGGCCAGTAGTGGTGCCGGTGTGCACGGAGGAAGTAGCAGTCAGCCAGTGAGGAGTAGCGGGGGCAAAGTTTCCTACTCGGCGGTGTGGCAATTTTTCGTCAAGCCACCCGAGGAAGTAAACGTAGCCGTATGTCGACTATGTGGCCAGAAAGTCAAGCGTGGCCAGGGGGCCAATGTTGGGACTACAGCGTTGCGTCAGCATATGCAGCGTCGCCATTCGGTGGCCTGGGAAAACCGTGATAAAGATACGGCGGTTCTGCCTGCCCCAGCCCCCGCTCCATCACCCGCTCCGTTACTTGCTCCGTCACCCGACGTCAATCGCCCTCTATCAGCCAGTCAAGGCTCCAACACCTCTGCTGAGGGGAGTTGTCGCTCGTTGGCATCTTCCGCTCGTTCAGATGCTCCTTCTCCTGCTACTCCTCTTCACGGATTCCGTCAGCAGTCTTTCTTGGAATCCGTTTCCAAGGGACAACAGTTTGCGAGCACGCACCCGACGGTGCAGAAGCTGAACGTCCTCCTGTCCAAGTTGCTGGTGCTGCAGTCCCTCCCTTTCCAAGTGGTGGACTCAGCACCTTTCCGAGAAATGATGGCTTGTGCCGAGCCGCGGTGGAGAGTGCCAAGCCGGCATTTCTTCGCCAAAAAGGCAGTGCCAGCCCTGCATTCACATGTAGAAGAGATGGTGGGCCAGTCTTTGAGCATGTCGGTCTCTGCCAAAGTGCACGGCAGCGCCGACGTGTGGAGCTGTAACTACGGTCAGGGACAGTACATGTCATTTACGGCCCACTGGGTGAACGTGGTGCCGGCACAGCCGCACCAGCAACTTGGACAGGTCACGCCGCTTTTGCCTCCACGTTTGCACGTCCTTGGTCCAGCAAAGATGTCTGCCTCTACCACCTCTTCTTCCGCTGTGTCCTCAGCCGCCACCCCCGTGCCAAGTCCCATTACCCGACCGGCATAGCACATGTGCAGGGCGCAACGGTGTCACGCTGTGCTGCACCTGGTATGCCTTGGCGAACGTAGTCACACAGGGGAGGAACTTCTGAGTGTAATGAACAGAGAAATCGACAGATGGCTGTCTCCGCGCAAACTGAAAATCGGAACCATGTTGACCGACAACAGAAAGAACATGGTGTCTGCTCTGCGTCAAGGAAGGTTGTGCCATGCGCCATGCATCGCTCACGTGTTCAATCTGGTTGTCAAGCGGTTCCTAAAATCCACCATCCCACTGCAAGACATCCTTAAAATGTCACGTAAACTTTGCATGCATTTCAGCCATTCCTACACCGCAAAGCACACCCTCCTTGAGCTGCAGCGGCAGAACGGAATTCCACAGCATCGCCTGATCTGCGACGTTGCAACAAGGTGGAATTCAACCCTACATATGTTAGACCGCCTTTACGAACAGCGAAAGGCCATCACCGATTTCCTGATGTTACAAGCGGATAAAGGTACTCCCCTGTGTAACTTAGATGTCAGCCATTGGCAGCTCATGCGTGACACCTGCCGCTTGCTCAGGCCCTTTGAGGAGGCCACGCTATTCGTGAGTCGGCAGGACTATGGAATGAACGACGTCATTCCTCTGTTGCACGTCCTGGAACAAATGCTGTTAACAATGGCTGGTCAGGGTGCGGTAGACGTGGCGCACAGATCTCAATGCCACATGACCCCTGTGTGGGGCAGGACAGGAAGAAGAGGAGGAGGTAGAGGAGGACATTGGTGCTCAGGAATTATTGAGTGAAATGGGTGGTTTTTCCACTCAGCGGACAGGAGTGGAGGAGCAGGAGCATCTGGTAGAGGAGGAGGAGGAGACAGAGGACCCAGACGCACCGTGGCAGTATGCTGTGGAGATGGAGGCAGGGAGTCCCTCGCATTCCTTGGCACAAATGGCCCATAGCATGCTCGGTTGCTTGCGTAGCAACAGCCGAATAATAACCATCAGACAGAGGTTGGCTGTCCACCTTGTTGGACCCTCGCTACCGTTCAAAAATGGTGGCCTTTTTCACACCTGCTGAGAGGGAGGCCAAAATAAAGTACTATAAAAACCACCTATGTAGTCAGTTGGTCTCTGCCTTTCTGCCCCAACGTCCATCCTCAGACACTGTGGGCCCTGTGCGCTCGTGTTCCACAGCCATGGCAGCAGGGGAGGGGTGGGGTGGTAGGAGCAGTGGCAGCTCCACCAGCAGCGGCTGCCTCAGTCTGCAGTCGATGATGAGTAGCTTTCTTCACCAGCGCAGTGAGGAAACTACTAACCAGCCGCAGCAGCAGCAGCATCAGGTGGACCTGGAGCAGGAGCTCAAACAACAGGCTTGGGCCTACTTGGACAGCACCCTGCCAACCGAGGTAGACAATCCCCTTGACTACTGGGCAACGAAACTTGACCTTTGGCCCCAACTAGCTGAATTTGCCCTTGAAAGGCTGTCATGCCCGGCCAGTAGCGTGGCATCGGAGCGCGTGTTTAGTGCGGCAGGAGGTATTGTAACTCCGCGGAGGACACGACTGTCCACCCAAAGTGTGGAGAGACTCACGTTTGTGAAAATGAATCAGGCGTGGATTAGTCTGGATTTCAAACCACCAGTTCCTGACACAACTGACTAAATCCGCCATGAATCATGCCCCAAACATGTTATTAGGGACAAATGGAAGACCTCCACCTGATCCGTACATTTGTATATATATTTTATTGAGAGGCTGCTGGTCGGCCGACTCATGTTTTGCACATTTTTAATGACTTATACTCTGTAGGTCGGGCCCCTCATGAATTGGGGTTTTTCAATTATTTATACTTCGCTGGACGACCGTCACATGAATTGAACCTTTTTAATGACTTATACTCTGCTGGTCGGGCCCCTCATGAATTGGTGTTTTTTAATTATTTATACGTCGCTGGACGACTGTCACATGAATTTAAACTTTTTAATTATTTATAGTCGACCAGTTCCAGACCGATGGAATAGCAATTTTTTTAAATATTTATTTGACACGTGTTGTCCATCTCATCAATGAGGTGGACTGTTTATTTATTGGCCACGGTTTGGCCCCCTCCTGTTTCTTACATTGTTAACTTGTTGTATCGGTCACGGTTTGGCCACATGTTTGGTTGTCTTGTTAAGATTTTCTGTAATGTACACAGTTACGCTTGACTTGTCGACTTTCCACAATCGACTAAGGTATAGCATCGCATCAAAGTTTTTTTTTTTTGGTCTAAACCATTTCTTATAATGTCAATTTGTAGGATACGCTGCTGTAAGGCGACCTACTTTTTTGTCACTGTGTAGACATCTATTTATAGGCCGATGTTTGGCCAGAAAAATATATTTAGTAATAACCTAGCCGTTCAAGCCGCTCACTGAACACCTCGGGAATTGCTTTGTATATCTGTCGCCTTAGGGGCCGCTGTCTGGCGACATAATTTTTTGTCACTGTGTAGACATCTATTTATAGGCCGATGTTTGGCCACAAAAATATATTTAGTAATAACCTAGCCGTTCAGGCCGCTCCCTGAACACCTCGGGAATTGCTTTGTATATCTGTCGCCTTAGAGGCCGCTGTCTGAACAGCTCATGAATTGCTTTCTATATGTGTCGCCTTTGAGGCCGCTGGCTGGACAGCTGATGAATTGATTTGTATATATGTACTTATTGTCCGCTGTCCGGACAGCTCATGAATTACTTTTTGTATATAGCCTTCCAAACCACTCTCAGAATAAGTCATGATATTCATGCTGTGTATAGCCTTATAGGCCAATTGTTATAGTGTGTATAGCCTTATAGGCCGCTGTCTTTACAACTTTATAATTCCATGCAGTATATAGCCCTATCGGCCACTTTCTGGCATCCAGTTGCTGTAGCCCCCATCACCACACTGTGCCACGGGCCCCTGTACCGCCTTCTCATACTGCTGCCAGATCCATCCTCTGCCATGTGCGTCTTTGTCGTCTGCTCACGCTGCTGGGTTCCAGTTTTAAACCTAGGCCTGTGTATGGCTTCCGAATACTGCTGCCTCCACCGCCACCCTGCGCCATGTGCCTCTATCGTCTGCTCACGCTGCTGACGGCTTCCGCTTTTTAACCTAGGCCTGTGTATGGCTTCCGAATACTGCTGCCTCCACCGCCACCCTGCGCCATGTGCCTCTGTCGTCTGCTCACGCTGCTGACGGCTTCCGCTTTTTAAACTAGTCCTGTGTATGTCTTCCGAATACTGCTGCCTCCACCGCCACCCTGCGCCATGTGCCTCTGTCGTCTGCTCACGCTGCTGACGGCTTCCGCTTTTTAAACTAGTCCTGTGTATGTCTTCTGAATACTGCTGCCTCCACCGCCACCCTGCGCCATGTGCCACTTTCGGGTCTCCTCACACTGCTGCCAGGTCCATACTGATTCATGGCCCCCTGTACCGGCTCCTCATGAACGTGGTTCAGCGGGTTTGCATCACTTAACGGCAAATCGTTGACAAATGCTGGGACGTTCAGTGTTGTGCGCATTAAGCCAGACACCAAAGGGCAGCACAGACCTGTTATTACTCGCTCAAGCATGGCTGAACAAAACCAGTCTCTACCACAAATTGGACCCAGACCTGCCCAGGGTCTCGTAACTAGATTGCACGGAGGAGTAGAGTCCGTTATCGGAATTAAATAGACAAAACGCCACACCAAAAAGAGTGGCCATTTCCAACACTTATTCCAGAAAGAGGAACAACCCGTTTCATATACGGCCCGTAGACGTTTCACGTCTGCCACATTCAGTCGATTTAAGACGCAAGCTCCACTTCCTGTGGTCTCTGACCGTCGATATACCTTTAAGTGTCAGCTTTGAAGCTATATTCCCTCCGGAGCACTGACACTGGTGCCCTTCCGTCAACATGCCTTTAAGTTTCAGTTTTCAACCATATTCCCCACAGAAGCCAAACTCTTGGGTATCCCAGAAGCTGCTCAGCGGGTCAGGGCAATAAAGCTCCCGGTTCGCAGGTTGTTCCGTCTTATGGATGGAAGTACGACGGTATATGATCTTCTTCGCACCCACGGCATTACCTCATAAAATTTCTGCATTGCATCTGCAATCACAACGCTGACTTCCCGGATCGCCACTCAGCCATTGGACTCTTGATAGTCATCTCCCCACACTGTTGCTGGGGGGACTTTTTAACCTAGGCCTGTGTATGGCCTTCAATTGAAGCTGCTTCCGCTCCGCCACTCTGCCATTGGACTCTTGATAGTCGTCTCCCCACGCTGCTGCTGGGGGGACTTTTTAACATAGGCCTCTGTATGGCCTTTAATTGAAGCTGCTTACGCTCCGCCACTCTGCCATGGGCTTCTTGGGTATCCCAGAAGCTGCTCAGCGGGTCAGGGCAATAAAGCTCCCGGTTCGCAGGTTGTTCCGTCTTATGGATGGAAGTACGACGGTATATGATCTTCTTCGCACCCACGGCATCACCTCATAGAATCTCTGCATTGCATCTGCAATCACAACGCTGACTTCCCGGATCGCCACTCAGCCATTGGACTCTTGATAGTCGTCTCCCCACACTGCTGCTGGGGGGACTTTTTAACCTAGGCCTGTGTATGGCCTTCAATTGAAGCTGCTTCCGCTCCGCCACTCTGCCATTGGACTCTTGATAGTCGTCTCCCCACGCTGCTGCTGGGGGGACTTTTTAACATACGCCTCTGTATGGCCTTTAATTGAAGCTGCTTACGCTCCGCCACTCTGCCATGGGCCTCTTGGGTATCCGAGAAGCTGCTCAGCGGGTCAGGGCAATAAAGCTCCCGGTTCGCAGGTTGTTCCGTCTTATGGATGGAAGTACGACGGTATATGATCTTCTTCGCACCCACGGCATCACCTCATAGAATCTCTGCATTGTATCTGCAATCACAACGCTGACTTCCCGGATCGCCACTCAGCCATTGGACTCTTGATAGTCGTCTCCCCACACTGCTGCTGGGGGGACTTTTTAACCTAGGCCTGTGTATGGCCTTCAATTGAAGCTGCTTCCGCTCCGCCACTCTGCCATTGGACTCTTGATAGTCGTCTCCCCACGCTGCTGCTGGGGGGACTTTTTAACCTAGGCCTGTGTATGGCCTTCAATTGAAGCTGCTTCCGCTCCGCCACTCTGCCATTGGACTCTTGATAGTCGTCTCCCCACGCTGCTGCTGGGGGGACTTTTTAACATAGGCCTCTGTATGGCCTTCAATTTTAGCTGCTTACGCTCCGCCACTCTGCCATGGGCCCCTGTACCGCCTCCTCATGCTGCTGCCAGGCCCGTAATCTGCCATGGGCCCCCGTACCGACTCCTCATGCTGCTGCCAGGCCGTAATCTGTCATGGGCCCCTGTACCGCCTCCTCATGCTGCTGCCAGGTCCAGAGTGTGTCATGGGTCCCTGTACGGCCTCCCATTGCTGCTGTCTCCATCGCCACACTCTGCCATGTGCCACTTTCAGGTCTCCTCACACTGCTGGTGGGTTCCATTTTGTCATAGGGTGCTGTATGGCCTCCCATTGCTGCTGCCTCCACCGCCACACTGTGGCTCCACACTCTGGTTTTGGCCCCGTGACTGCCCAAATGAGTGAAGTGTGCGGTGATTCTAAGATCGATGGCACTCATCTGCATGTCATACTGACTGACAGTATTATTTCTCTTCCCCAGCAGACTCCAAGGGCATTTAAATTAAAGGTACAGTGTTCTGCACTAATATAAAGGCTCTCTGAAGCCTAGAAACACCCTTTTTATAAGTTAAATTCGCAGCGAATATATTCGGCACGAAGTAAATTTAATCGGCGAATTCGGCGAATCAGCCGAACCGAATTTTTGAATAATTCGCTCATCTCTAGTGACTACATAGGCATTCTTTTATCAGACTTTTTTCATTTATTTTAACCAGGCGATCATGTCAGTAATTAATTTGCTCTTCTAGGGTGACAATGCTATCTTGCTGAACTGTATGAAAGAGCTGGGACCCTGGGACAGGAATAAAATAACCTTCGCTTCTTCTCCATAATGTTGGGGTTCTGTAGTAGCTGGAATAATGTAACCAATAAGAGTGCTTCACAGGTATAATGTTATCTTCTGGCAAGACTTTTTTTTAGAATTTTATATTTACCATACAACAAAGAACCAAATAAGATAATTGTTTAGGGTTTACATTCCCAGAACTCCACATTACAAGGAAACAGCAGATGTTAAAGCTCAACAACAGTCAAAACATTTTGGTTTATTTTTTGGGGGTGCAAAATATTTAACAAGTTTTTGAACAGTAGCGAAAACACATTTTAGTAGGATAGCAGGTTTTAGAACATCTAAAGATGTTTTACTGCTGTTGCCTTCCTGCCCTGGTGAGGATTGCCCCAATGCACCTTACTCAGGCACCACATGGACAGGAAGTGAGGGAAAATTTCCCCAGTGGGATCAGAGACAAAAGCCAGACTGACATTTTAACACTTTCCCACTCTATCCAAGATAAAATTAAAATTGTGGCTGGGGTAGGTAGGCTGTGCAATGCTGTTTTGAAAAACAGTAGTTTGTCCCACTGTATTCATTTTCTTTTGTTATATTTGTCTCTCTTTTCCTTGCTTAGTGAAATTCACATTCATATATTGTACATGGGGTTTCACACTATAATATCTGTTTTCAGAAGAACCTTGGCTTAAAACATTGTACATGGCAAATTGCCACTTCACTTGAAAATTGCATTACATGACAATATTAGTGGCATAGTCATTACTCTTGCTGTATGAAGAATGGAATAGAATAGTTACAGTACAAAGAGCTTTCAAAAAAGATGCGTTCTAAAATATTTTAGACCTTGTGTAAATGACTGTACAGCACATTCAAACATTCTCCTCTTAACCCTTTATGTGTTTCAGGACTTCTTTTAAAAATGTGTTGGAAGTAACAATAAAGACCTATGACCTGAGGCAAATGATGACATCACCTAGCATGGCTTGTTGATGTCTTCTACCTGAGCCCAAAAATGTGTAAATTGTTGTTTAACCAGTTGCCGCCCGGCCTATCGCCAGATGGCAGCCGGGTGAACAGCAAGTCCCTCCGGGTGGACGCCATATGGCGTCCTTTCCAGAACGTGCATTGCGCATGCCCGCAGGGACGTGCTGTGGCTAGATCTGTCACTGGCAATGTACCTCAGACACGGCCGATGACAGATCTGTGTACCGGCCCCATTGCCAGTACTATGTGCCCTGGTGTGACCAATCACAGCAGGTCACATGGCAGTTCTATACAATGGATGGCTTCCTTTCATGCCATCCATTGTATATAAGTGTGTCTAGTTGTGAATGGTCACAGCGATCACATGCACAAGCTGGGTCAATCACAGCCCAGCTGTGTCATGTGATTAGCCATGGCCAAATCACAGCTAATCACAAAAAAACCCCTGAATGAATCAATTTCATTCTGGTAAACGCTTGCTTATAGCAAAGTAATTCTTTTATATAAGCAAATTGTGTAAAAAAACAAAACAAAAAAACACTGATCACTTCCCCAAAGTAGTAAAATGTTACTATGGTAACATTATACTACTTTGGTCATAGTACAATATGAACAAAAATCTTAAAAAAAAGAGAAATAAATGTAATAAAAAATTAAAAATAATAAAAAAATAAAAAAAAATATCAATTTTATTTTCCATACTGTCACCAGTCAGTGTCCCTGATCACTGCCATGCCAGTTATATGATTATGCTGTACTGCACTGGTGACAGTATGTAAAAAAAAAAATAGTGAAAATAATTTTTTTTCATTTATTCTTTTTCCCAAAAATTATGACAAAAAAAAATTACAACTTCAAAAAACTTGCAATGCCTGTTATGAAATACGTCGAACTGTTTACTTTCCAAAAAAGGGGTCATTTGGGGGATATCTGTACTGTTCTGACATTCTTGGACCTCAAGAAATTACATTGGCTGTCAGTACTTCAGGATTGATCAATTTTCAAATATATACCATAGTTTGTGAACTCTATAACTTTCCTACAGATTAAATAATAAATACAAATTTGGGTTATTTTCACCAAAGAAATGTAGCATAATACATCTTGGCCTAAATTTATGAAGAACAATTCTTTATTTGCAAACTTTTATAACAGAAATGTGGTTTATTTTTCAAAATTTGGGGTCTTTTTTTGTTAATTTAGCAAAAAATAAAAACCCCAGCGATGATTAAATACCACCAAAAGAAAGCTATAGTTGTGTGAAGAGAATGATAACAGTTTAGTTTGGGTAAGGTGTTGTATGACCGCGCAATTGTAATTCAAAGTGTGACAGCGCTGAAACCTGAAAATTGGCCTGGGCAGGAAGGGGGTAAAAGTCCCCTGAATGGAAGTGGTTAAACTCTGCCTACTGTTCTTTCTGATTTGGGATGAGTGAGTCTGCCTGGGTTTGTCAAACCCTGCTTGAAACCGGCAAACCCAAAATTAGCATCGAACCCCACTGAAGTTTCGGGGGCCAATCTTGATAGTAAATTCTGGCCATTTTCAAGATCAATAGGCCAATTATTGTTAAAAAGCAACTTTTTTTCATATTGTACAGCAGGGAGAGAATCCTTTTAATGCAAGAGGACGACACAGGATAAACAGCGATACTTTAAATGACATGCTTTGGGAGTTGAATTTAGCTGCATGTGGTGTTACAGAACAGTACTTTTTGGCTTAAATACAACAGCAGCACTGCAATCTAATTCATTTAAACTGTGGCACTTGATTTTTTTATCCAGCGGTAATAGGCCTGAATTGAACTGTGGAAATAGCAGCAACAACAGATATACAAACTATAGGAATGTTTACTCTTAAAAAAAATAAAGCTAAGGCCTTCAACTTCATAAAAATTGGCCACACACACACAACAGTTTAATAGTATAGTTCTAGCTTCTCCTTTTAACAACACACTGTTTGGGGTGACTAGCCTGCATCAGTTGTTGCTCACAGTTTGTTCAAGAGATTATTTTTTTTTTGCATTATTTGAAAGAAAGAAAAATGCAAGAATGGTGTGCCACTTAACCACCTCACAATATATCACTCACATTCACCACAACCTTCCTATCCATATAGCTACAATTAAAGTTAGGCATACTCTGGTTAGGCCTATTATATCTGATTAAAATTGTCCTGCTGCTCTCCAATTTTACAGTGCTCTATCTGTGGTATCTTCATTTTTTAAAACTCCTTATGCCATTACTAGAGATGAGCGAATTATTCAAAAATTCGATTCGGCTGATTCGCCGAATTTGAGGAAGAAATTAGATTCGATGCGAATTTATTCGCTACGAATTTAACTTATAAAAAGGGTTTCTAGGCTTCAGAGAGCCTTTAAATTAGTGCAGAACACTGTACCTTTAATTTAAATGCCCTTGGAGATGAGGAAGGAGAAGGAGAAGGATGAGAAGAAGGAGAAGGAGAAGGATGAGAAGAAGGAGAAGGATGAGAAGAAGGAGAAGGAGAAGGAGAAGGATGAGAAGAAGGAGAAGGATGAGAAGAAGGAGAAGGATGAGAAGAAGGAGAAGGATGAGAAGAAGGAGAAGGATGAGAAGAAGGAGAAGGATGAGAAGAAGGAGAAGGATGAGAAGAAGGATGAGAAGAAGGAGAAGGATGAGAAGAAGGATGAGAAGAAGGAGAAGGATGAGAAGAAGAAGGATGAGAAGAAGAAGAAGGATGAGAAGAAGGAGAAGGATGAGAATAAGAAGAAGGATGAGAATAAGAAGAAGGATGAGAATAAGAAGAAGGATGAGAAGAAGGAGAAGGATGAGAAGAAGAAGGATGAGAAGAAGAAGAAGGATGAGAAGAAGAAGAAGGATGAGAAGAAGGAGAAGGATGAGAAGAAGAAGAAGGATGAGAAGAAGAAGAAGGATGAGAAGAAGGAGAAGGATGAGAAGAAGAAGGATGAGAAGAAGGAGAAGGATGAGAAGAAGAAGGATGAGAAGAAGGAGAAGGATGAGAAGAAGAAGAAGGATGAGAAGAAGAAGAAGGATGAGAAGAAGAAGAAGGATGAGAAGAAGGAGAATTCCAAGCCGGCAAAAAGTGTATCTGCAGAGCTCCGCTATTTCTTAGCGGAGCTCTGCAGATACACTTAGCGGAGCTCTGCAGATACACTTAGCGGAGCTCTGCAGATACACTTAGCGGAGCTCTGCAGATACACTTTTTGCCGGCTTGGAATTCTTCTTATTTTCATCCTACTTCTTCTTCTTCTTCTTCATCCTCATCCTCATCCTCAGGAGAAGAAGAGGATGAGGATGAAGAGGAAGAAGAAGAAGAAGTAGGATGAAAATAAGAAGAATTCCAAGCCGGCAAAAAGTGTATCTGCAGAGCTCCTCTATTCTGCAGATACACTTAGAGGAGCTCTGCAGATACACTTTTTGCCGGCTTGGAATTCTTCTTATTTTCATCCTACTTCTTCTTCTTCTTCTTCATCCTCATCCTCATCCTCAGAACAAGAAGAAGAGGATGAGGATGAGGATGAAGAAGAAGAAGAAGAAGAAGAGAAGAAGTAGGATGAAAATAAGAAGAATTCCAAGCCGGCAAAAAGTGTATCTGCAGAGCTCCTCTAAGTGTATCTGCAGAATAGAGGAGCTCTGCAGATACACTTTTTGCCGGCTTGGAATTCTTCTTATTTTCATACTACTTCTTCTTCTTCTTCATCCTCATCCTCATCCTCAGAAGAAGAAGAGGATGAGGATGAGGATGAAGAAGAAGAAGATGAAGAAGAAGTAGGATGAAAAGAAGAATGAAAAGAAGAAGAAGAATGAAAAGAAGAAGAAGAAGAATGAAAAGAAGAATGAGAAGAATGAAAAGATTCTTCTTCTTCTTCTTTTCATTCTTCTTCTTCTTTTCATTCTTCTTCTTCTTCTTTTCATTCTTCTTTTCATTCTTCTTTTCATTCTTCTCATTCTTCTTTTCATTCTTCTCATTCTTCTTCTCATTCTTCTTTTCATTCTTCTTCTCATTCTTCTTTTCATTCTTCTTCTTCTTTTCATTCTTCTCATTCTTCTTTTCATTCTTCTTTTCATTCTTCTTCTCATTCTTCTTTTCATTCTTCTTTTCATTCATTCTTCTTCTTCTTTTCATTCTTCTTCTTCTTCTTTTCATTCTTCTTTTAATTCTTCTCATTCTTCTTTTCATTCTTCTCATTCTTCTTCTCATTCTTCTTTTCATTCTTCTTCTCATTCTTCTTTTCATTCTTCTTCTTCTTTTCATTCTTCTTTTCATTCTTCTCATTCTTCTTTTCATTCTTCTTTTCATTCTTCTTTTCATTCTTCTCATTCTTCTTCTCATTCTTCTTTTCATTCTTCTTCTCATTCTTCTTTTCATTCTTCTTCTTCTTTTCATTCTTCTTTTCATTCTTCTCATTCTTCTTTTCATTCTTCTTTTCATTCTTCTTCTCATTCTTCTTTTCATTCTTCTTTTCATTCATTCTTCTTCTTCTTTTCATTCTTCTTCTTCTTCTTTTCATTCTTCTTTTCATTCATTCTTCTTCTTCTTTTCATTCTTCTTCTTCTTCTTTTCATTCTTCTTTTAATTCTTCTCATTCTTCTTTTCATTCTTCTCATTCTTCTTCTCATTCTTCTTTTCATTCTTCTTTTCATTCTTCTTTTCATTCTTCTTCTTCTTTTCATTCTTCTTTTCATTCTTCTCATTCTTCTTTTCATTCTTCTTCTCATTCTTCTTCTTCTTTTCATTCTTCTTTTCATTCTTCTTCTCATTCTTCTTTTCATGAAGAAGAAAAGAAGAATGAAAAGAAGAATGAAAAGAAGAAGAAGAAGAATGAAAAGAAGAATGAGAAGAATGAAAAGAAGAATGAGAAGAATGAAAAGAAGAATGAAAAGAAGAAGAAGAATGAAAAGAAGAATGAGAAGAATGAAAAGAAGAATGAAAAGAAGAAGTATTCCAGTACAGCAAAAAGTGTATCTGCAGAGAGCTCCGCTATTTCTGACAGTTCTCTGACAGTTCCTTCACATGTTCAGCGGTTGAAACATTGTATCTATTTATTTCCGAATAAAAACATCTGTATCCTAAATGGAAACAAATAGATACAATGTTTCAACCGCTGTACATGTGAAGGAACTGTCAGAGAACTGTCAGAAATAGCGGAGCTCTCTGCAGGGACACTTTTGCCGGCTGATCGGGAAAAATCCGATTCGCGCACCCGAATTATGCAAATATTCGGATTCGACGCGAATCAAATTTTTCCTGAAATTCGAAACGAATTCCACTTCGCCTGGTTCGATTCGCTCATCTCTAGCCATTACTAATAGGTAAATTAAAACAGTTAGTATGCCAAAACAGGATAGACCAACAAGGAGGAAAACTTTATGATTATTTATAAAATGGTCACAAAATAGTAAATTACACAATTAGACATTAAGCATTGAGCTGCATTTAACAGATATTTTTTTTCCCGCTTTTCTTTTATTTTACACAGCAAACAAAAGGTGATTCTGCCACAAGCATTGGACTATTTAAAGTCCAGCAATATTATATTTACAGATAGGTAGGCAAAACATGCCCCAGAGGCTCCTCTTTGTGAATGGTTAGGAGGAAAGGGAGGTGGAGATGCAACCGTAGCGCTGTTAGGTTTTAAGTAGATTCAGCTGGTGCATTCTCATCACACTTTTGAACTTTCTCAGTCAAGGGAGTAATGTCTGCTTTGGAAAATTTTCATGAGCTTTGATGTGCTTGGCCTCCATGAGAACACCTCAACAAAGTAAGCTGGATAGAAGACCTTTTTTCATTTGGCATCTACATCAATCCTCTTTAGTTTAGGAATTCCATTTAATTTAAGGAGAATATCTTTGTTACCAATACATAGCTATTGTGGCAGAAGAAGCAGGCTGCCTTGACTTTAATTTAGGAGATGTGATCCCAAATTAAATTTAAGTTACAACCTTGGGGCCTTATGAGGAAAAAAAAATGAACAAATTCTAATCTGTACAAAATGTAGAAAAAAAATTGAGGTAATGGGTGGGAAAATGAACTATGAACTAGAGTTTGGTGCTCAACACTATCAAAGGTCACGTTTCTGCCCTCTCTGTTGTGTTGCAGAGACCATTGACCTCTCACTCCTTGATTAGGAAGAGCTCCTGTATCTCACTGCACTCCAGAAATCTCTTTTTTAATAGTAGATACATTCCACTTTCTACTCTAACTTACAAGGTGGGATTTATTGAAGCCAACAACTCCACATGACTAGATCTGGCAGCCTTATCTAGCATGGGACCTTTTTTTAATAGGAACAAGATTAGGTTTAGGCCTAGGACTTCTGTTTTTGTAAATCAGTACCCAGTTTGCAATATCTTCCCTGCCAGAGCAGGGATGGCCTTGCAAGTAACAAATAAATGAAATACTAAAATAAAGGAATGAACATTTTTTTTAAAATATATGAATAATAACATAAATTACGATCTTTGGAATTCATTTCATTTCCAGAGTGTAAATGGCCATAAGTTTATTTGCCTATCTATTTTCTGCTATCTGCCCTTCCCCCTTGTGGAGGGGAAGGAAGCCTTGTTAAAATTTGTGTAGCTCTACCGTCACAGGAACATCTAAGTAGATTGGGTTCTCTGTCTTTCTGTCTTGACTCTGAGAGCAAACTCAGTCCAACTGACATTCCAGGTTAAGCAAATCGATACTGCACTGCTACTAGGAGTACAACTATAGAGTACCCTGCACAAAACGAAGGTTTAATTTCAAAGAGTAAACATCAGACTGGTTAGTGGTAAATGAACCCGATATATTGTCATGGGTTGCAGTAAATAGCAGTTTGCACATAAATGAGTAAGTAAAGGATTAGGTCAATCACAGTTCATTAAACAATATGTTCACTAGGCTATAGCAGCTTAAATTGGAGATCTATGCAGCTAAATTAGAGTAAATCTAATAATCCACAAAATCAGAAATAACCTTAGATTGTAAGCTCCTTGAGGGCAGGGACTGATGTGAATGTGTAATACATATGTGAAGCACTGTGTAAATTTATGGCGCTATATAAGTACCTGAAATAAAAATAAGTAATGTCATTCGAAAACAGTAACAGCAATGATAATTAATACAGTGATAACTCTGTTAACAGTATGCTATATACAATTTAGAGTGCACAATACAATAGGCAAAGTTCTTGTGAAGCAGCTGTCTGAATGAGCAATCTTTAGCTCTTGTTCTTCAACCGACTAGCGTTGGGGCCCCATCTTTATGGTGGTGCACATGAGTACATTCCAGGTAAAGTCTGCATGAAGCAAATAATGCTGCTAATTAGATGGTCAGTCCTTATATGCTTAGTCTTTGCTAGTAGCAACAGGTTAATAGCAGTAGTGTCCTCTCCTCATCTCATTAGTCCCAGCAATATAGCAACTGAGCTTTCACTGTTCATATTTCAGCTCACTTCTGGATCTGGAGAGACTCTGGTCCTTAGCTCCTGGTCACAGGCTTGTGGCAGGTTGCTTACCCACAAGAACAGTGATGTGCACACCTAAGAGAAAGTTCCTCGGTATCCAGTGTGAGAAAATACAATTCTCTCCCTCCTACATTCAGCTTGTATTGGGAATTGTAGTCCAATGGTCCATAGACTGCCATAGTAAAGTTTCTTTCCCGAACTTTATCTTCCACGATTCAGTGCTGCCAACCATCACATTTTTTTGTTGCCTAGGGCAGCACAAAACTTAAATACACCACTGGGTATAGGATTATAACTTTTTTTTTTTTAATGGTTGAACTGGATGCACTTTGTCTTTTTTCAGCCAGACTAACTATGTAACTACATACTACACTAACATTACATACTATACAGCTTAAAGGCATCTCCCAAACATGTAATTGAAAGGGTGAGTATTAGTCCCACGCTGCACTTGAAGTTGCTTTAAAAAGAAAAGGACACTCTCCACACTGGTGTTTTTACTTTTTTTTTTATACAGTGTCCCCCATGGCAGTGCCTAGCTACTCGTGCCCTATTTTGTTAATTTTTTACATATCAGTCCTAAACATTGCCAGAACTGCTTTTCAAGGTTTGACCTTCTATCCTAAGACTTCAATGGGGTCCGGTTTTAAGTGTGCAATTTTCAGATTTTGTGATTGTTTCATTGAAGGCCAGATGAACCAAACCCAAATACATTCGCTCATCCCTAGTCACAAGACCAGACCACAAAGAAACCTCACTTCTTTCTTTGTTTGATCAAGGCTAGGGCTTCTCTTTGGACAAAGACCTTTTCTCAACCTTCTGCATGTGTTTATGTGAAATCTCTGCAGTTATAAAGTCTGTTGCTGATCTTATACTATTCTGCCTTATGTAATTCAGATTACTGCTATGTGTTGTTCCATTATCCATCAGCAATTTACTATTTGCTCAACTTACTAAATAACATCATACATTTTTTATATGTCAAGCTTTTAGTTTAAAAACAATCAATGTGCAGTCCTTAACTCTAAAACTGTAAAGCATTACAAAACAAACAATTTATGCAATTAAAAAATAAAATAACTTTGTGTTAGTTATAATGTTTCTAGTAGCTACTACCATATTATGGGCTGTGTGTGTAACAAACAATGCCATACATTGTACCACTGTGACTCAGGAAGTGATAAGCCATTTTCTGGAGGTAGTTTGTTTATCACAAGATCAGTTGTATAAAGGAGAGTAAATGAGTAGCTATTTTATTAGGATGTTTTCCGAACAATATTGAGACCTTTCATAGTGCTGTTGAATGTTCTCATTGTTTTAGACTATTAATTTAAAAGACCCAAACTACCTGTAGTGGGTGCCCTAAGGCTTCTTGTTCTTAGTTACTTAGATTAGATTCTTAGTTGAACTTCCTCTTCATTCCTGTCCCCCTACAGGTGTCCAGAGCATGCTCCCAGCTTTGATCTTTCCTGATGAATGAACGATCCAGGTGAGTGATCAAACACAGATGTGACATTTATCCAGTTCTCTGGAAAAAAAAGAGAACATAACATAAACTGATACCATAGCAATCTAAACAGAATATCTACAGTATGTTTGATGTAGTAATAATGCGGGGTTGTGCTTATTTATACACACAAATGACAGGTCAAAGCAAACTCGTAGATAATGAAATGTAGTACTTTTAGGTGTATCAACCACTTTTGTCCCGTGTAATGCAGAACTATTAATTCCACTGTCATCCAAACTCAGGATATGCCATGAAACACAAAATAAAGATGAAGTCTTTGTTATCTAGCAGGAAATACTCAATTTTTTGGTCTTGCAGAGTATTGCCAGAAAACATTTTGGTGCCATAATTATGGCATAGTAAAGTGAAATAAATCAATACATACATAAACAAATAGCATGCTGATGCAGCAATCAGTGGATTAAATGAATGCTGTACAGAGAGAATGTGGAGGCTGCCAGAAAATCAGCAAAGATCACCTTTGGAAAATGCTAATTTTCTGGCTTTCTCTGTCTTTTCTAGACACTGACTTGAAACAAGCATGCAGATTCGGAAAGTAAGAACTGATAAATCTTTGTACTTGTACATGCAACTCATAACTAAATGCTGTTTAGTTTGCTAAAGCACTGCAAATCATAAAAAAAATTAATTTTTAACTAAAGCACTCATTTCACTTTTTTAATCTTTTGTTGCTTCTCCATATTGCTGATCTCCTTCTGCCTCTTTGCTACCACTTCCTGTCTACATTCACTTTAGTGATGGCATGAAAACAGTGGACCATGTCTGTGTGTAATGTGTTTAAATAGTCATTTTTAATCTCCATTAAAGCTCATTTGACAGGGTGACAACACAAGAGCACAACTGGGAGGCAAGGGGCAGAGTGCCAGTTATTATTTAAATAAAATCTTCAGATTTAAAAATATTAGAAATGACTGGAAATTACATGATCTTATTACAGTTTTTGTGCAGTTTTAGTGACTGTTTTACATATCCTTTAATTCACAGACTTGTTATGAGTCATCGACAGAAAACGTACTGAAGCTGTTGGATCCTCAGCCAGGGAACTAAGAAGAGGTCAGAAATGGCAGCCTTCATGCTCCCTCTCTACAGATTTCCTTTAAAACGGGGTTAAGGTTAGGTTCACACATCTGTGCAGGTGGTGCCGCTGTGGATCCGCACAAAAATCCATGCAGCCGCACCACCCACACAGAAGAATGTGGACCCGCGGGCGGGTGCCATTAATTCTAATGGCACGCCGCCCGCACTGGAAATCGCAACCGTCCTGGGAACCGAGGTTCCCGTGCGGGCCGCGTTTTCAGAAGAAGTGCATGGACTTCTTCCCTGCGTGTGCTGGGGCATGGCAGTCCATTCAAATGAATGGGCTCTCGTGCCCACGCAAAACGCGTCCCGCAGGAAAGCAGATATGTGAACCAGGGGTTAAGGGGAGCGCAGACAAGGTCATTTAGTGCTGCATAACAGGATTTTATGAAACACTATTAATAACATTAAACAATGTTTCACTAACAGGCTCTCTGACTCTGTCACTGGAATTCTAAAGAGAACTGCAAACTGTTTACTATTAATTTACATGGCACAGCATTCTTTAGGAGGTTAAACAAGCATTTTTTTGGAAATAATTGATGGAAATTTAATAAACATGGTGCATGTAGAAACTGGTTCAGCTGTGCATAAAAACTGATAAGCTTCTAGATTTTATTGGCAAAGCTTGACATCTTCAATACTGGGCACTTTTACCCCCTTCTTGCCCAGGCCAAATTTCAGCACTGTCGCACTTTGAATGACAATTGCGCGGTCACGCAACACTGTACCCAAACTAAATTTTTATCATTTTTTTCACTCAGATTGACCTTTCCTTTAGCAGTATTTAATCACCACTGGGTTTTTTATTTTTTTGCCATCCACTTCAATACCTGGCACTTTTACCCCCTTCCTGCCCAGGCCACTTTTCAGTGCTGTCGCACCTTGAATGACAATTGCACGGTCACACAACACTGTACCGAAACTACATTTTTATAATTTTTTTTTCACTCAAATTGAGCATTCTTTTGGCAGTATTTAATCACCACTTGGTTTTTTATTTTTTTGATAAATAAATGTATTTTCTCTAAAAATGGGTGGAACAAGTAACATGTTCGAAAGATGTACTTATCCTTTAAAAGAGAAATATGGCCAAAGCTTTTTTGGCCATACTTCTCAATTGGGTCCCAGGAGTGCACTTACTTTTGTTCTTATGTGACCCAAAATAAGTTAATAGCGCGCTGGTGCTGACTGTCATCTAATGTCATAGAGCTGCTCCAGGCCCTGGAAGGATCTTGACCTTATTGTCAGGATCCACCCAGCTGCCTGACTGACAGTGAGTGCTGCAGGGGAAAAACAGAGAGCGGTGACTGACACTCTTTTAAACAAAACAGACCTCAATTAGGACAGGATTACAAGGTTGCAATATGGTTATTTCTGCACACAATTATTGAGGGCTGGATTTACTAACACCTTTCCCTTAGTAGGTTAGTGCCCATAGGCTGTAGATGTAAAGGCATGGCTTTTCCCATTACAGACACTGCCTATGGATTGTTTTTTTCATTTTTAGCATAAACACACTCCTATACGCTTATTCATAATATTCAAAACACACACACACATACACAATGTAAATTTTCTGAGATAATGGTATTATACCTTTGCATAAAATCAATTTCAAACAGATGTTTATGTAGAGTTTTATTCTAATGGCCTCTGCAGGTGTCCAGTAATGTATAAAACAGCTTCGTTCTCAAAGTTTGTTTTATATTTCCTTTATTGTTTTAAGAAGGATTTCTCAGCTTTTTTTCTGTAACATAAATGAATGCAGTCGTAATTTTGGGAGGATGTGGAATATACTTGAACAACACTGGTTGTGCCAGCTGCTTTGACATTTTGGGATATGGGAATTTTGAACATAACTATGTATCCATTTCTTCCCTCTGGTCCTTTAGAGGTTAAGTGGGAGCCATTCTTGGTTCTTCCATACACGAACTTAACATTAGCTCTAAATTATTTATATGATACAAGAAACTGTGAATCCACCTATTGTCAGGATCAGCACCTGTTAACCCCACGATGACCTCCACTCAGGCATCACTGCACCTCAGTAGGCTCCTATTACACCTGCTCTGGTTTCATATTGAGAAGTTTTGGACAGGAGTACCGGACAGAAGAAGAACAGTAAATAAGTCATCTGCTGCTTTTATTCAGTCAGATGATGAAGGCATACTTCATACAGTAGCTCAAAGTTCCATATGTATTTCTAATTATCCTAAAGATAATGAGATCTCTTTATCTATCTATCTATCTATCTATATATCTATCTATCTGTCTGTCTGTCTATCTATCTATCTGTCTATCTATCTATCTATCCATCGTATATACTTTTTTGTAAGTTTGAACTAAAATCTTACATAAGTTAGTATCTCTGCTCAAAACTTATAATTACACGTGTGTTGTAACATATAATTCTAATGTCTAGTATTTTATTTTTTAATGTGCTTTTAGTTTAGTTCCCAATTATGCCTGTTCATCCTGACAGTGCAATTAATAGAAAGTACCGGCCTGTAGTATGGTGACTAGGGATGAGCTTCAGGTTTGGATCCAAACCCAAGACGTGTCTGGTTCAAGAAAATGGTGAACTAATGTGGACATTCAAGTCTATAGTAACCAATTACCAACAATACACTTTCTGGTCTCTGCACTGTGGTCCGGTGATTTAGAAGGGCCATTCATGGGGATTTATAGGCTAGCCCCATCCCTTTAAAAGTCAAGTTAGGTCAGTAATGCTAGATTACAGGTAATTTATCTAATGCATATTATATTGTGACACTAATATATGATGATATTTTACCTTACAGAATACCCTTGAACCTAATGTATGGGCACCCCTGTAGAAGAAACGTAAAGCCCTATTTCAAAATGCGTCAGCTGCCTAGGCATCCTTGTTATTATGGTCAAGGTCTTCTATCTATTTACAAATGTATACAAGGTTGTTTGAACGCAATTTGTACTTGTTTCATTTTTTTTTATGCATTTGTAACAATAAAGCTATCATAATAACTTTTTTCATTATATAAAAGCTCACAATTGTTTTTGTTTTTGCCAAATAATAGTCCAAATTTGCAAAGGGAATTTCTAATGTTAAAAGGTCAGAGGTTCTCAACAGCTTTTTGTCAGAGTGTGATGAGGAGACATGGAGTAGGGACAGATCATAGTGTTTGCAATGATAGCTAGTTGTTGCTGCTGCTGATTCCTAAAAACTGGTATAGTTATATTGAGTCACAGTCACATTACATTAACTCTGTATTGGGCAGTCCTGAAGCATACTGGAATAAAAAGTCTGCACAACGAGAACTTTTCTTTCTATATTTCTATATTCACAGTAAGTGTGTGTTGGGAACACTTGGAGTAGATAAAGAAATACCACAGTGTTTGTAAGGAGAGATATCTTTTTGCAATAGCATTTTATTGTTTTTTTTCACATTTTTATATTTTTATTATTTTCAGTTAAGTTTGGGGGTTTAGTGTTTAGTAAATGTGCTTAAAGACTGTGCATGGAGTCACTACAATTTTCTGTTCTTTTTATGGTGCACTTTAATGTTGTATTTTTTATTAAAAGCCAGCTAGTTTGTGTCCTGTTTAAAATGTGACCTACTACAAATACTTAAATACTGTACACATAGTCACCACAAAAATCCTTGGGCTTTTTTCAGTGAAATAAATACACTATAATGTAGTTTTTTTATTAAAACCTGGTTGGTGTGTGCCCTGTTAAAAATGCAACCTCATACTTAAAGTGTTAAATTATTTTAGGGGATTTTTCAGTGAAATTGAACACCAATTTTTATTTCTTGGGCCTTTTTAGTGAAAAAAAGTACTTTAATGTTGTTGTTTTTTTTATAGATGGTTTGGCTGATGTGTGTCCTTTTCAAAATGTTGCCTAGTACAAGGTTCTTAAATATTGTACATGTAGTGACTGCAATATTTTAGTGGCTTTTTATACTGCATTAAATATACTCTTGATTTTTGATTATAAGGTGGCTGGTGTGTGTCCATTTCAAAATGCGGCCCACTACAAATGCTTAAATACTGTGTACAGAGTCACTACAATATTTTGTTGGCTTTTTCAATAAAATAAAAATGCTCTAATGTTGATTTCTAAATCTGTGAAACTATGGCCTACTAAAGCACCTCACAGAATGTGCATGGACTGAACAATATTTTTGCATAGTTTTCAGTCACTATTTGATTTTTGATTTCTTGATTAAAAAAGTTTTTTTTAAAACCTCTAAAACTGCTTGCATGGCGTGCACCAAGGCTGTACACTATTTTTATTTTGTTTTTATTAAATAATACACCCTAATTTTTATTTCTTATTTATAATTCTGCCTGGTTTCTCCCTTCTATATTGTGACCTTGTAAACGTACTTACATACTAATCTGTACAATATTTCTGGTTGTTGTCTCTGAAAGGTGCTGTCAATTTTATTTATAATTTGTGATTTATTTTATTTAAACAATTGTATGTATGATGTATATTTTAAAGCATAACATTTAGCTTTGTGTTATTCAGGCAGCTGTTTCTGACAGTATATTCAGGAGCTGCCTGTGTTTAAAACACAGTGTACTAACTACCACATGACAACAGGGCAGGTTAGTACCTCAAGTGCATACTGGGCCACTTCCAGCCAGTGATCCAGAGTTAACAGTCTATAGTTCATGTACTGGATCGTTTGTAATCATTTTATTTACAGTTTTGCCATCCATGCCTACTGTGTTTGCTTGACCAGAGCAAGGGTGGCCTTAAAATAAATAAGTATAATAAACAAAAATGAAAAAAACAACCCTATGAATAACAAATAAACATAAAAATGATAAAAATGCAATTCTGTAGATACTGTTTAAAATAAATAACATAAAAAATTATCTTGTGGGGTGGGAAAGTGGATGGGTTGGGACCAATGTTTGGCAGCACTTCTAGAAGTCATGTTTCTGCCCTTTCTATCTTGTTTCAGAGACCATTGGTTTCTCTGTGAATAAGAAGCACTAATCTGCTTCTTTAGAAACAACCTTTTTTTTACCATTAGAGATTTTCTCCTGTCTTTTTTTCTCACCTGCAAGGTGAGGTTTCTTGTATCCATCTCATCTACTAAGGCCAATGTCTAAGCTGGCAACTTTATCTTGCAAGGAAACCATTTTACAGTTTTTGCACAGGAAAAAAGTGGTGTTTAAACACAGGACCCTGCATTCACTATATCTGGTCTCTCACAGTACACAGAATATGGAAATGCAATTATTTTAGTAAATATAAACTGCTAAATACCTTTTCTCATCAGCAGTTAGAGCAGTTTTGTGACTTCTACCAGTGTCCAACAGAACACTAGCTGAAGCTTGTAGGAGGTATTTTCATTCTCCTCTCACTGCCTTATGCGATTGCATAACCCCTGACCCTCTGTCTGGACGGTGCTGATTGGCCCTGTGCTGATCACATGCACCCTCCCAAGAAAAAAAAAAAACTCTCTAGCAGTACACACCAAACTGAGCATGTTGGCAGGGCTCTGTCCACAGCAGAGGTACTCAGAGACCTGGCCTTCCTGCCAGTGCCTTGCATGGCCACAGAAATGCAAGCGGGGTGAAAATCTATGCACATTGGCAAAGGGACCCAAGCCAGAACACGCATGTGCACTGGTGCTTAGTTATGTACGCATTTGTCTAGTTTAGCTCCAGATGGCCTTTATAAGGCAGTCCATCACTCCCTCAAATTGCTGGTTGATTCTGGCTCCCCAGTACCTTTGTCTGTGTTCCTTTGCTACTGTGCATTGCTGTTACCAATTTGGCTTGTTCCTGGACTTGTCTTCTCTGCTTGACCCCAGCTTGGCTAATGGATATTCCCACCTGCTCTCCTGGTCTGACCTGGCTTGGCTAATAGATATTCTCACTTGCTCTCCTGTGTATGACCCCAGCTATCCTAATGACTACGTCTGTTCCAATCTCCACCTGACATCTGACCTTGGCTTTGAACTGACTACTCTGTGGTCCTCTGCTACCCTGAAGGCCTGCATAACTCTTGTGGGCACCATCTGTCTGCAGACACCATTCCAGTGCATCAGCTGTGCTCCTGGGTATACTTCTGACAAGCACTCCTACAGGCGACCCGTGCTACTTTGGGCCGGACTCCTTCTGTCCCATATCCAGGGGAGTCTGGAACATAGCTGCAAAGGAAGCCCTCTCTCCATTGGCCTCTAACACCAGGTACGTGATACATGTGCAGAGTGTCCCAGAGGCTCTGTTCTATCAGGAGAGGAAATGGGGAACGTGGAAGAATGGGAGGATCAGAGAAGACAGAATCAAACATCCTTTTTTACACAATGCAGATTATTAACCCTTTAAGTTCCACAGTGAGTATAACAACCATACTTTACTGCATTTACAGACTGATTTTACTGTTATGGGTTTAGTAACACTTTAAGCCTAGGACTTGCTTTGTTTTTAAAGTGGGCTCTCAGTTTGCATTGACTTCTCTGACCATGTCTGCTTTGACAGGGCATTGATACTTTTAAAACAAAAAAAAAAAGAAACATTAAGGCCCCTTTCACACTGACAGATCCGCCTGTCAGTTTTTCAGGCCGACACGATTGGACCATCCATAGGTCTCTATGGAGCAGCAGGTGTCAGTGGCATCAGATCCGATCCTGTACGCTAAAACAGACGGATGGGGATGCGGATCGGATGACAGTCGGATGGAAATGGATAGGTGGTCTGTTTCCATCCGATCACCCCATAGAGAACAGCTTTGCATAGCGGAGCAAACACAGACCTGTCATCTGCCTTCTCAGTGGGGATCAGCAGAGAGATCCCCCTGCTGAGCAAGCAGATCCACTTGACTTGCTCCTTCTGAACAGGGCCTAAATTAGAATAAATCTCTAATTACTTGGTTAAAAAAATGTACCTCAGTGTGCAGAACCTCTGCCTTTCACTTTCAGCCCTGCAGACCTTGGTTTTTAACCACATGCAAACCCGCCACAGTAATTATACTGCGGCGGGGCGGCACATGCAGGCACATGCAGGCACAATCACATACATGTACAACAATGAGCCTGCTCTGGATTAGGAGCACACTGTGTGCCCACTGGGGCAAGCTGTGTTCTCCGGTGACTAATGTGTCCACTGGACAGGGCGATTTACATTTACCGATACAATAAGCAGGTATCTTGTGATCGCTATGATTGGCCATAGCGATCACATGATAACATTGTAAACAACTTGTCATGAATGGCTTTCGATCAATAGCTTACTGTTGTGATCTGTGATTGGTCCAAAAGCAAGCTGTCCATGAATGATTAACCCATTCATGACAATCATGACAACTAAAATTATTGCTTATACAGTGATCTTCACTGTATAAGCAATAACATTATAAAAAAAATACCTCCCCCCCCCCCCCAGAGTAGTACAGTGTCACTTTGATGACAGGATGTTACAAAATGGTAAAAAAAAAAAGAAAAGCCTGTTAAAAAAAGAAACATTTTATTAAGAAATGTAATAAAAAATTATTTACATTTTTATTTATGTATTTATTCTTCTAACATACTGTCACCAGTCAGTGTCCCTGATCACTGCCAAATGAGTCATATGATGATGCTGTACTGCACTACATTTTTCACATTTCTTAATTTTCCAAAAAATTGTGACAAAAAAATTTCAACTTCAAAAAACTCATCATGCCTTCTATTAAACATCTCAGACTGTCTGTTCCAAAAAGGGGTCATTTGTACTATCCTGGCATTTTAAGAGGCTGAAAAAATGAGATAAGCTGTAAGTACATCAGGATTGATAAATTTTCAAATATACAGTATATACCATAGTTTGTAGACGCCATAACTTTCACACAAGCCAATTAATATACATTGGGATTTTTTTTTAACAAAGACGTGTACCAGAATACATTTTGGCCTACATTTATGAAGAAATTAGATTTTTTTATATGTTTAACCATTTGCTGCCCGCCCTATGGCCAAACGGCGGGCGGCAAATGTCATCAGTGTTCCGGGTGGACGCCATATGGCGTCCTCCCGCACATGCGCAGATTGCGCTCCTGCAGAGCGGCGCAGCGGCGCGATCTGTCACCGGCTGTGTACCTCGGACACGGCCAATGACAGATCTGAGTATCGGCCCCGTTGCCGGTACCATGTGACCTGCTGTGACCAATCACAGCAGGTCACATGACAGTTGTATACAATGGATGGCTTCATTCATGCCATCCATTGTATACTAGTGTCTAGCTGTGAATGGTCACAGCTAATCACATGCACATGTCATGTGATTAGCTGTGGCCAAATCACAGCTAAGCACAAAAAAAAAAAAAAACCCTGAATGAATCGATGTCATTCAGGTACAGTTGTGACCAAAATTATTCAACCCCCAATGCTGTAAAGGGGTTTAGGGACTATAGTGTACATTTGGAATTGTATTCAGAATCAAATCCTACAAGGACGTTGTAACTACCCAAATGCAACTAAAATGACATCAATTGTTTATGTAATACAGTAGTAAATGGTTCTTATGTGGTTTCTTCATTGCCACAATTATTCAACCCCTTAAAGACTACCACTCTGAAGAACAGAGGTTCATACAGGTGCTTTCCATCAGGTATTGAAAACACCTGTGGATGTCACCGAGCAGCAATCAAGCATAATAAGCACCAATTAGGCAGCTTTAAAATGACTGTGATACTCAGCTCCTTCTAGACATTTACTGGTGTGGTTACAAACATGGTGAAGGCAAGAGAATGGTCCAGGAAGACAAGAGAAGAGGTGATTTCTCTTCACAGGAAGGGCAATGGCTATAAGAAGATTGCAAAGATGTTAAACATACCAAGAGACACCTTAGGAAGCATCATTCGCAAATTCAAGGCAAAGGGCACTGTTGAAACGCTACCTGGTCGTGGCAGAAAGAAGATGCTGACTTCGACTGCTGTGCGCTACCTGAAGCGTAGAGTGGAGAGAAGTCCCCGTGTGACTGCTGAGGAACTGAGAAAAGATTTGTCAGATGTGGGTACAGAAGTTTCAGCCCAGACAATAAGACGCACACTGCGTAATGAAGGCCTCCGTGCCAGAACTCCCAGGCGTACCCCCTTGCTGTCTCCAAAGAATAAGAAGAGTCGACTGCAGTATGCCAAAAGCCATGTGGACAAACCACAAAAGTTGTGGGATAGTGTTCTGTGGACTGATGAAACAAAATTAGAACTGTTTGGGCCCATGGATCAACGCTATGTTTGGAGGAGGAAGAACAAGGCCTATGATGAAAAGAACACCTTGCCTACTGTGAAGCATGGTGGAGGGTCAATCATGCTTTGGGGCTGTTTTGCTTCTGCAGGTACAGGGAAGCTTCAGCGTGTGCAAGGTACCATGAATTCTCTTCAGTACCAGGAGATATTGGATGGAAACGTGATGCAGTCCGTCACACACCTGAGGCTTGGGAGACGTTGGACCTTTCAACAGGACAATGATCCCAAGCATACCTCCAAGTCCACTAGAGCATGGTTGCAGAGGAAAGGCTGGAACATTTTGGAGTGGCCATCGCAGTCACCAGACTTAAATCCGATTGAGAACCTCTGGTGGGACTTAAAGAAAGCAGTTGCAGTGCGCAAGCCTAAGAATGTGACTGAACTGGAGGCCTTTGCCCATGAAGAATGGGCGAAGATACCCGTAGATCGCTGCAAGACACTTGTGTCAAGCTATGCTTCACGTTTAAAAGCTGTTATAACTGTAAAAGGATGCTGTACTAAGTACTAAGATTGAATGTCACTTGGGGGTTGAATAAAACTGATAATGCTGTGAGCACAGAAAAGACATTTGTGGTTATTTCATTATAACTGTTATGTTATATTTGTCTGACCTACAAGTGCCTCTTTAATGTAAATGTAAGCAAGATGACTGAATGATCAAAAGCAATGTCAAACTGGCCAAAACACTCAATTTCAGTGGGGGTTGAATAATTTTGGTCACAACTGTAAATGCTTGCTTATAGCAAAATAATTCTCTGCTATAAGCAAATTGTGTAAAAAAAAAAAATACTGATCACTTCCCCAAAGTAGTACAATGTTACTATGGTAACATTTTACTACTTTGGTCATAGTGAAATATGAAAAAAAAATCTTAAAAAAAATAAAAACAATTTAATAAAAAATAATAATAATAAAAAATATATATATATATTTTTTTTTTCATACTGTCACCAGTCAGTGTCCCTGATCACCGCAATGCCAGTTATATGATGATGCTGTACTGCACTGGTGACAATATGTGAAAAAAAAATAAAACTAATTTTTTTAATTTTTTAATTTTCCGAAAAATTATGACAAAAAAAATACAACTTCAAAAAACTCGCCATGCCTCTTATGAAGTACATCGGACTGTCTGCTTTGCAAAAAGGGGTCATTTGGAGGATATCTGTACTGTTCTGACATTCTTGGACCTCAAGAAATTAGATTGGCTGTCAGTACTTCAGGATTGATCAATATTCAGATCTATACCATAGTTTGTGAACTCTATAACTTTCCTACAAACTAAAAAATACATCCTAATTTGGGTTATTTTCACCAAAGACATGTAGTAGAATACATCTTGGCCTAAATTTATGAAGAACAATTATTTATTTGCAAACTTTTATAACAGAAACAAAGAAAAACTTTTTTTTATAAAATTTTTGGTCTTTTTTTTGTTAATTTACCAAAAAATTAAACCCCAGCGATGATTAAATACCACCAAAAGAAAGCTCTAGTTGTGTAAAGAAAATTATAAAATTTTAGTTTGGGTACAATGTTGTATGACTGTGCAATTGTCATTCAAAGTGTGAGAGCGCTGAAACCTGAAAACTGGCCTGGGCAGGAAGGTGTAAAATTGCCCGGTCTTGAATTGGTTAATAACAGAAAGTAGAAAATATTGTCTTTTTTTTGTTTATATAATGAAATGAAACCCAGTGGTGATTAAATACCACCAAAAGAAAGCTCCATATGTGCAAAAAAATTATATACATTTTATTTGGGTTCAGTGTTGCATGACTGTGCAATTGCCAGTTAAAGTAGCGCAGTGCTGAATAGCATAAAATGTTCTGGTCATGAAGGGGGTAAAACCTTCTGGAGGTCAAATGATTAATGAAGGCGCCTGTTGAAGTAATGGTAGCTATGGCAAATTAAGTTGGGGGAAGGGCAGAAGTTTACCACAGTGTGGTGTACAGGCACCACCAGGAAATGTGGCTTCTCACTCCTTTAAAGAAGATCATTTTGGGACCACTTATGGATAGTGGCAGTAGATTCCCCTAAAAACTCCCCTTCTATAGAGGGAGGAACTCTGCACCCCCAAAATTTTCTCCACTTCACTGACAGCATGCCACCTCCTCTTCTCCTAACCGCTGCACCTCAACACTTCTCCTTACATAGGTACATAGTTAGTCTGGCTAAAAAAAGACAAAAACCCATCTAGTTCAACCATAAAAAAAGTTATCCTATACTCACAGTTTATGCAGAGGAAGGTAAAAAATCCCAGCAAAGCATGATCCAATTTGCTCCTGAAGGGGAAAACATTCTTTCCTGATCCCCCAAGAGGCAATCGGATATTCCCTGGATCAACTTTACCTATAAATGTTAGTATCCAGTTATATTCTGTGTATCCAAGAAAGAATCCAGGACTTTTTTAAAGCATTCTACTGAGCTGGCCAGAACCAACTCTTGAGGGAGTCTATTCAAAATTTTCACAGCCCTTACTGTGAAGAAAACTTTCTTTGGAGATTAAATTTCTTTTCCTCCAGACATAAAGAGTGCCCCCTTGTCCTCTGTGATGACCTCAGGATGAATAGCTCTACACCAAGTTCACTATATGAACCACTGATGTATTTATATATGTTGATCATATCCCCCTTTAATCTCCTCTTCTCAAGAGATAATAAATTCAATTCCTTTAACCTTTCCTCATAGCTGAGCTCCTCCATGTCCAGTCCCCCTTCCTTCCCAGTGTCATTAGCACAGTGTCAGTGCTTTTTATTAGCACTGATTACTGTATTGGTTAACCAGTTCCCTCTCAGTATCAGAATGCCCGCTGCAGTCCTGCAGTCCCGCTATAAGCTGATCGCTGCCATTACTAGTATAAAAAAATAAAAAATTCCAGTATACAGTATATACCACCATTTGTAGACGCTATAACTTTCACATAAACCAATTAATTTACACGTATTGGGATTTTTTTTTAGCAAAGACTTGTAGCAAAATACATTTTGGTATAAATTTATGATGAAATTATATTTTTTAAATTGTTTTACTGGAAATGTTTAATAGCAAAAAATATTATTTTTTTTCTCAAAATTGTCGGTCTTTTTATTGTTTATAGTGCAAAAAATTAAAAATGGAGATGCGATCAAATACCACCGAAAGAAAGCTCCATTTGTAGGAAAAAAAGAACATGAATTTCATTTGGGTGCATGACCGTGCAATTTTCAGTTAAAGTAACAGTAACTCAGCACCGTATCGTAAAAAATGGCCTGGTCAGAAAGGGGGGCAAATCCTCTGGAGGGCAAGTGGTTAAACTCTCCAGAATCTTCCCAACTATAGAAGTTAAACTAACAGGTCTATAATTACTTGGTAAAGATGTTGACCCCTATTTAAATATAGGTACCACACTATCTTTATGCCAATTGAGTGGTACTATGCCAGTCATTAAAGAGTCCCTAAAAATTAGAAACAATGACTTTGAAATGACAGAGCTCAATTCTTTAACCTCCTTAGTGGTAATACTGAGTGTAGCGCGGGGTAAAATTTCTATACCAAGAGCGGTAACCCTGAGCTACACTCGGCTTACCATGCGGCGCTGCTCTGGGGGTCCCTGCAGCACTTACCTTGTCCTTTGCTCCCGCGATGTGTCCCCTGCAGCATCCCCGGCCATCTCCTCCGGGTGATGCCGGCATCCGGCTCCTGTGTTCCGGTCCCTGTGACGTCGGGACGTACGGGTGCCGGAACCGGCGGGAAATTTTAAATTTTTAAAAAATGTCATTTTTGCTGTCATTGCTGTTTCAATGCATTTCACATATATTTTGTTCCTACTGCTTTGTCCTGTGCCCTGCCTGCATTTTGAATGTTCTTTCTGCCTGGAAACTTAGAAAAGTCCATGGCGTCCAAAAAGCGTCCCTTTAAGTCAAAAGCGGTTTTAGAACAGCGATAGTAAATCAGAACCACTTGCAGAATTGAGTGATAATGATTCGTGGGGAAATTGCTCATCAGACACTGAAAACAATTCTGCGACTTTGCTCAGCGATTTGCGAATTTGCCTCTGTATTTCAAATTTCAGTGTTTTTGGTTTGATTATATTATTGAATTAAATTTATTATTATATTATTATTTTTTATGATTATTTATTAAATTATAATTTATGATTTCGTGTTTCAAATTTTATCATATCTGGAATGTTTAATAGACTCTTGTTCGGACAGATTTCAGTGAATTATTCCTAAAAATTACAGCCTACAATAAAAAACTACATATTTCCATGCAAAAAAATGGTACCGCTTTCAGCACAAAAAATCGGAAAGAATCATACCGCCAAGGAGGTTAAGGACCCGTGGGTGTATGCCATCCGGTCCAGGTGCTTTTTTCACCTTTATTCTGTCTAAATATTTCTGGATCATATCAATTGTGAGCCAATGTGGATCATCTGGGGCTGTGTCAAAACCATGCCCATTATGGACAAGAGCTCCCCCATGCTCCTTTGTATACACAGAGCTGAAGAAGGTATTTAATAAATGTGCCTTCTCTTTGTCCCCAGTCACCTCAGTCATTATTATGTAAAAGGATTTACATGCTTGTTCCTGATCTTTTTACAATTAATATATTTGAAACATTTTTGGGGGTTTGTCCTGCTGTCTTTTGCAGTCTGTCGTTCGTTTTCAATTTTTGAAGGCTTGATTTCCTTTTTTACATATTCTGTTATATTTTTTGTAATGTTTAAATGATGATAGTGTTCCTTTATTTTTATATTTTATAAAAGCTCTTTTCTTATTATTTATAGCTTTTTTAACTTTGCCCATAAGCCACATAGGTTTTATTTTTAGCCTTTTAAACTTGTTGCCCATGGGAATATATTTTGCATTGTGTTCACATATAGTCTTTTTGAAGAACTCCCATTTCTGTGTTGTGTTCATTGATGCCAATGTTCCCTCCCAGTCTTAGTCTTGGAGAGCAGCTGTCAGCCTTGGGAAATTAGCTCTCTTAAAGTTGAGTGTTTTTAATTTTCCTGTATGTGCTTGTTGTTTACCGTTAACAATAAATGAAATCATGTTATGGTCACTGCTACCCAGATGTTCTTTTATATGGACATTAGTAATAAGCTCTGCATGGTTTGAGATTACCAGGTCCAGCAGAGCATCATTCTTAGCTGGGGTCTCTATGATCTGTACCATAAAACTGTCCTGTAGTAGGTTTAAAAATTTTTGCCCTTTAACTGTTCCTGCAGTACCATTACTTCAGTCAATTTCCGGGTAGTTAAAATCCCCCATTATTATCACTGTCCCAGCCCTTGCAGCCCTTTTGATCTGTGCAAGGAGCTGAGTCTCCACTCCTCATTAACACTGGGCAGCCTATAACAAACTCCAATGAATACCTTTGTAGTACGCACCCCATGTGCAGTTCTACCCATAGTGCTTCAGCTTCATCACACTCTCTATCAACTAGGTCCTCTTTCGCACTTGCTTTGAGATCACTTCTCACATAGAGACAGACACCACCACCTTTTCCTTTTTACTGTGTCTCTCCAAAAGAGAACATAACCAGAAATATTAGTGGTGCAGTCATGTGAAGAATGAAGCCAAAATTCAGCAATACCAATTAAATCATAGTTGTCTTCATGCACCAAAGCTTCCAACTCACCTATTTTGCTTGGCAGACTTCTGGAATTGGTGAACACTTTAATTCATTGACACCTTTTGCACAAGTATTTTTCATATTTTTAATTTTCATACAAATGCTACCAATTCCATTGGTTGTTTGTTACATGGGAACCTTCTTATTACCTGTCATATCCCTCCCCTCATCTTTTCCCATTCCACCCAACAATAAGGATTGACCCCTGTCTGATCTGTCTGCCCCATTATAATCTAATTCTCCGTCCCCCCTCGATCCTAGTTTAAATACTCCTCCAGCCATCCCATAAACCTCTCCCCCAACACAGCAGACCCCCTTCCATTTAGATGCAAACCATCTCTAGCATATAAGTTGTACCCCAATAAAATGTCACCCCAGTGCTCTAGAAACCCAAATCATTCCCTCTTACACCAGGTCTTCAGCCATGCACTGAGTTCTCTAATCTCCCCATGTCTTTCCTGTGTTGCTCATTGCACAGGTAATATTTCAGAGAATATCACCTTGGAGGTTCTTCCCTTCAACTTGCGGCCTAGTTCTTTAAATTGATTCTTAAGGAGCCTCCACCTTCCATGTATTCTGTCATTGGTTCCAACATGGACCAAAACAACTGGGTCATGCCCAGCCCCTCCCAGTAACTTATCAACCTGGTCCACCACATGCCAAACCCTGGCAGACAGGAAACCATTTGGTTGAGGCGATCCTGGAGACAAATTATTCTATCAGTCCTTCTGATTATAGAATCACCTATTACCACCAACTGTCTAGACCTTCATGCAGTACTCTTACCACCCCTCCCAGATGTTCTGCCCTCCCAGCTTTTAGGGATAGCAGTGACATCAAGGGCTGCCACTCCTGGGCTTTGTGCTGCTTTATGGCATTCCACATGCTGGTTTCAAGGCAGATAATAATACTGATACTGCTTGACACTGATAAAATGATACTGCTTGATATTTGGGTCAAAGTAATGTTGATGACTGGGTACCTGCCACTACAGTGTAACGGTTTATAAAAAAAGGGTGCATTATCAATCCTATAAAAATGGATTCTATGCACCCTAGAGGACAAAAAGCTTATATTATGATCCCATACATAATGGCCCATAGGCATATCTTTAGAGGAGGAGTAGGAAAAGGATGTGTTAACAGGACAAACAACATGACTGCTATGTGCCCTAGAGGAGGAGGAACAGGCTGCATTAGAAGTCCATAAAAATGGCCAACATGCACCTTTAAAAGGGAGATCGAGAAAAATGGCCAGGCACTTTCTGGTACATTATATTGGAGAGGTTGCAGTAAAAAGAACAAAATTAAAAAATGGCCGCTCCCTTAACCACCTCAATACAGGGCACTTTTACACCTTTCCTGCCCAGGCCAATTTTCTGCTTTCAGTGCTCTCACACGTTGAATTACTCAGTTATGCAACACTGTGCCCAAACTACATTTTTATCTTTTTTTTTTAGACTGATGGAGCTTTATTTTGGTTGTATTTAATCACTGCTATGTTTTTTTTTTTCGAAATATAAGGGAAACAATACCGAACATTTTAAAAAAAAGTGTTTTTCTTAGTTTCCATTATAAAATTTTACAAATAAGTAGTTTTTCTTCATAAATTTAGTCCAAAATGTATACTGCTACATTTCTTTGGTAAAAATAGCCCAAATCAGTATATATTTTGTAGCCTGTGTGAAAATTATAGAGTACATATACTTGAAAATTGATCAATCCTGATGTACAGGCTGCTATCTCATTTCTTGAGGCCCTAAAGTGCCAGGTGAGTTTTTTGAAGTTGTCATTTTTCCCCAAAATTCTTTTGAAAATGAAGAGATTAAATAATTTTTTTTCTCACAAAATGTTCATATTAACAAGTTATTTCTCTCACTCGACATAGGCATACTTGCAATTATACTCCAAAATACATTCTGCTACTCCTCCTGAGTATGGCAATACAACATGTGTGAGACTTTTTCACACGCTAGCCACATTAGAGACGCAACATTCAAGGAGCACCTTCAGGTGTTCTAGGGACAGAAATTACACATCTAATTTCCTGACTACCTATCACACTTTTGAAGGCCTTGCAGCACCAAGACAGTGGAAAAATAGACAAAATTACCACATTTTGGAAAGCAAACATCCCAATGTATATTCTATGAGGCACAATGTATCTTTTGAACATGTCATTTTTTTCCACAAATTTTTGAAAAATGTGAGGGAGAAAATGAATTTTTTTTTCACACAAAGTTGGCATTTTATAAGATATTTCCAAAACACAGCATGGACATAGCAAGAACTACACCCCAAAATACATTCTGCTCCTCTTCCTCTGGCGATACCACATGTGTGAGATTTTATCACAGGCTGGACACATAGAGAGGCCCAACATCCAAGCAGCACCTTCAGGTGTTCTAGGAGCATACATTACACATAAAATTTCCTGATTACCTATGACACTTTTGAAGGCAATGGAGCACCAAGACAATAGAAACACCCACAAAATGACCCCATTTTGGAAAGCAAACACTTCAATGCATAATAAGTCTTTTGAACTTGCCATTTTTTTCCACAGGTTTTTGGAAAATACGCAAAGAAATTTTTTTTACACAAAGTTGTCAATTTATAGGATATTTCTAACACACATCATGAACATACTCCTCCTGAATATGGCAGTACCACATGTGTGAGACTTTTTCACATCCCAGCTGAACAAAGGGTAAACAAGATTACCTGTGGTTTTAGTAGAGCAGTTGTCCATAGAGGAGAGCATTGGTCCAGGAACAGGCAAAGATGTGGTCAGCTGCAGCCAAAGAATCATCCAGGCAGCAGGCCGGAACATGGTCCATAAAAAGTCCTGGGTCAGTACAGGCAGCAGGTAGAGATATGGTCAACGCAGCCAACGTATTGATCCAGGCAACAGGCAGGATCATGGTCCAAAAAAAGTCCTGGTTCAGTGCAGGCAGAGATATGATCAGCACAGCAAAAGTATTGGTCCAGGCAGCAGCCAGGAACATGGTCCAGAAAATGTCCTGGGTCATTGCATGGAGCAGGCAGAGATATGATCAGCACAGTCAAAGTATTGGTCCAGGCAGCAGGCAGGAACATCAGGCTTTTGGCCTCTGTCAGGTAAGATCTAGACACAGGGATAGAAGCTTCTTCTCACCCAATCTCTTCGAAGCCTCTGGATTAACAGACCCTGATCCGGGAATTACAAAACTTGGAGAAAACCAAAAACTGTTTTTCTCTACTTGAAACAATACTCTGAAGCCCCTCACTTATGTGAGACCCCTACTACAGTAGCAGGGAAAAAGATCAGTTCAAGTGGTAGGCAAAAAACATGGTTGATTAACAGGCCAAGGTCAGTGCAGGTGGAAGGCAGAAATGTGGTTAATAAACAATCCAGACAGCAGGCAGAGGCATTGTTGAGAAACAAGTCAGGGTCAGTTAATATGGAAGGCAGAGGCATGGACAAACGAAGCAACAGGCAAATGATCAGCACAGATATTAGAAATGGGGAAATGGCAGGCTGTAATAAATAAGGGGCTCTAATATTTTAGTGATGTGTGATAACATCAGAAGCAGTCTCCGATGCAAAGACCCGGTTGGGACGGACATTGGGGACAATGAAAACTGGTGTCTCTCCTACCTCCCCCTCTGCTGCAAACCCTACATTTTTTGGCATCTTCTTCCTGTTTCTGTTGGTGGAATGCTCTCAGGGAAATGGAGCTCATGAAATTTGCTGACACAATCAGAGTGAATGCTTTCTGGTGGAGATCCTTGCTGGTGGATTAGAGCAGTGATGATATCTTCTATAAATTTGAAGAAGGTGGTGGGTCTTTCCATTGACTTTTAATAGGTGACATATGCATTCAAAATAACTGAATGGTAAAGGTAAATTGTAACTTTTTTTCACCAGAAAAGGGACTTTCTTCTTGATAAATAGGACTGTAGCATCTGATCATTTAAATCAAGCCCCCCATGAATCGATTATAATCGTGAATACACTCAGGTTTTTGGATGGGACAGCGTCTTCCATGAATTTCCACCAAGGTGTCATTGTGGATGGTGAAAAGGAAGTACACATCTCTCTCATCCCTTCACTTCACGGCCAACAGTTCCTCCATCCTCAGACTTTCTGATTCCCCCCATTGCAGCCTTGTGGTCACTAGACTTTGTGGAAGCACTTCCTGTTTCTTTGGGTGGTACTGCAGGCCAAGGTTTTCTCATAATACAGGCAACAGAAAAGTGGCAGACTTGTGTAATAATTATCTAGGTAGATGTGATATCCCTTTTGGAATAGTGGAAGGCACCCCAAAGGCATGCACATATCCTGTAGCTTTTTCACAGAGCTTGTTGAGCTCTACTCCATATCTGGCCCAACTCATGGGGCCCCCGGGCGATAGGAGATCATGGGGCCCCAGGTTTAAAGACGGCCACCATGCGGCAGCCATCTTTATGATGCAACATTAATGCGTCATGCTCGCGAGGAGTGGCACAGAGCTCAGCAGCATGCAGAATGGCAGGAAACTGAAAGCTAGCTACCCAATAAAGGGACCAGGAGACTCTCAAGGGTAGTGCCACCTTAAAGTGTTATTAAACCCACAGCAGTAAAAACAGTTTGTATATGTGGTAAAGCATACTTGTTATACTCACTGTGGAACCTAAGGGGTTAATCCACCGCATTGTGTACAAAGGCTGCTCTTCTCTGATCTTCCCCTTCTTCCATTTTCCCCAATCCATCTCCTGATAGAACAGAGCTTTGGGGGCAAGCTGCACATGCTCAGTTTTGTGTGTATTGCTAGAGAGTTTTCTTTTCTTGGAAGAGTGCATGTGATCAGCCCAGGGCCAATCAGCGATATCCAGACAGAGGGTCAGGGGTCCTGCAGTCTTATAGGACAGTGGGAGGAGAATGAAAACTCCTCCTACAAGCTTTAACCAGTGCTCTTCTGAACACTGATAGAAGTCACAAGTCTGCTCTAACTGCTGAGGAGAAAAGGTATTTAGCAGTTTATATTTACTACAATAACTGCATTTCCATTTTCTGTGTACTGTGGGAGGCCAGATGTAGTAAATGCAGGGTCATGGGTTTAATAACACTTTAACAGCATCATGGGCCCCTTGAGAAAGTAATGCATTGGGGCCCCTACCAGGGAGATGGTGACCTGTGACGAGCACAGCGCACCACGGCACACAGTAAGTGTGGCTAAATTATGCCACATATTGGGTGCAGCTTTTAAATCTGCTTCAACTTTTTTTTAATTTTTTTATTTTTTTGTTTTTTTACAATTTTTTTCTTTTTCATTTTGATATTTAATTTTATTTTAAGAATTTTTTACAATGCTGCTGGGGAAAGATGCTTTGGTGAAACATCAAGGGTCTAAACAGACCTCTGAAGTCTTGAGACAGAGAAAAGGACTGAGGACACATCCCCAATACCTTTACTGTAGCCTCAGCTGCACTACAGATAAATGAACAGAATACAGAGGCTTCTGCCCATTCACAAACTGAAGCATAGTAAATACAGATTTACCTGCAGCTGCTGCTGGAGGGAGAGTAAAGAAGGGTGACTTTGGAGGTAAGATTTTACCTCCAGAGTGCCCATTTACATCCTCCAGAGTGTCCCCTTAGTAATACTGTACTAAGGGGGCACTATGGAGGATGTAGAGAGGCATTATAGAAGCTCTAAGGGGGCACTCTGAAGGTATTAAGTTAGTACCTCCAGAGTGTCCCCTTACATCCTCCTCTAGAGTATCCCTTAGTGCCCCCTTATGTCCTGCTCCTAATGAGTTTCCCATTTTAAATACCTTCTTGCCTGGCCACTATTCATGAGTGGCTGGTGGTTAAACACTTTGTGGAGAGGGTTGTGTGAATTTAAGCCACATTCCATGCTGCCCATGAGTCCTGGGTGACCAGGCCAGGAACTAATAAGGAGGCATTTTCCAAAGGAGCCAGATGTACTCACCACTCGCTTTCCCTCTTGCTTGGAAAAACTGAGAAATCCCAGGTTCAGCATAGTGCAGGTAGCAGGGCCAGAAATTGTCATGACAGGCCAGGCTATTGCTGAGCAAGACAGGTGCTCTTAATGTGCCCTTCTCCTATTGTGGTGGTTGAGGGACCTCAGGAAGATTCACATCACCAGACATGCACAGGATGCAGGGACAGGAGGAATGCTGCCTGGAATGCCGTGAAGGAATCGGTGCAGTGATGGTGGTTAACCTCTGTTATCAAGCCAGAGTAGTGGAGGGGGTAGAGCACGAGAAGTATTAGAGAGGCTTCCTGCTGTGGCTAGAAGACAAGCAGAGACAGTAGCTGGCTGGAACCAGGGGTAGACTGACAACTCATGAGGCCCCCGGGCAATAGGGGATCATGAGTCCCCTGTGTCCTTGCCCAAACTCAAAAAGCATATGAAAAAGGTACCAGGGGCATCTCATGAGGCCCGAGTTTCCAAATGGTCAGTCCGCCCCTGGCTGGAACTTACTTCACCTCCTTCATCAAGCATAGGGAGAGGAGAAGGGAGACCATGGGAAGGATCACAGAGGTATCTGTGCTGCAGCTGCAGGGCTAGAACAGACAGTGACAGGCAGGATTGGTGTGAGAGCTGGGTGTACTCATGGCTCTTCTACCTGTTGTAATACCCGAAGGAGTGCGGGTGGGAGAGCAGAGTCATTGTCGTGGAACTGCCCTGGAAACCTGCAGATCAGGCCAGTATATACTGAGAGGCAGCAGAGCTCTCATGCCATGTGTCTGCTCTGGATGGTCGGCAATACAGTCATGGGGCAGGCCCCCTACTGGACATGGGCACTTGGCAGTGCCCAAGTGCCCAAATGGTCACTTCGCCCCTGATGCCAGAATACCATGCTCTTTCAGTGCATGAGAATCATACTGTTCAGCAACATTACATACAACTTAAAGACATCTCCAAAGCATGTAATAGAAAGGAAAGGTCTTTTTCCAATCTTGCCTTCAAAGTCACATGAAAAAGAGGACCCTCTCTCCAATGTATAGTAATTTTATTTATTTTATTTTTTGCGTTGGTACACATCACCCATGACATTAGCCAGCTTCCCAAGCCCTATGTTTGACAATCCCTTGACCAATATCCTTTGAAATGACCAAAATTAATTTTCAATCACCTCCCATAGACTTTAATGGGGCTTGGAATATAGCTATCAATTTGTGGACTTTACAATGCATCTCTGTCTCCCAACTGTGGTCATATATGGAGCCTACTGAGAATACAGGTAGCTGTTTCAATACACAGTACAAAGACAGGGTAACTGTTACCAATATAAATAAACCCCAGAGAAATGCCACGCAGCTATTCATGGACTGCAGGCACGCAGACAAGAAGTGGCTGCAGGAGATCAGCAAAATTTAAATACCTTACAGCTAAAGTTTTCTACTTTCAAGAGGTGTTAATTGCTTTTCAATGTTCTGCAATTAAAAATAAACTCTCCTCGTGACCCTCCCAGCCAAAAATGTTCACCACTTCAATTAAAGCTCCAGGCATACAAACGCACACATGAATAAGTGTATGTTAGATGTTTTACTTGTCTAAGAACATTTTGTCATGTAATTCTGTTCAGTGCCACACTGCACAGCCAGGAAGATCTACTGTTTCCTACTTCAGATGGATTGCATCCAGGACCACCTGCAAGCTCAGTGGACAGAGGTTATGACACTAACCCATTGTCCAATGACCAGGTGAGAGCTAGAGTTACAAAAATTCTGCAAAGCTTAACCTTCGAAATTAGGCTGCTATATGCCTGTTGGTGCTGTGGGCATTGGCATGGAAGTCCTTAGGCCAGCTAAGATGTATATTATTATTATACAGTATAAATCTGTTGTCAGATATACCAGGTACAAATATAAGCATTCCAGCTATGTACTTAGCCCTTCATTTGGAATTCTGCTTTAAAGTATAGCTAAAGGGATTTTTTTTTCATTTCGGATAGATTGGAGAGGAAGTAGAACAGCGGACAGGTTTTTATTCCTGTCTGTGTCTCCATTAGAGATTGAGGGAGATTCACTCTCTCTATTTGTCATGCTTACTGTTGTTACTGAAAGTGAAAGTAAAGAAAAATCCCAAATTTTTGTCTGTCCTCAGAACAGTGAGACATGAGAAATCTTCCAATGCGACACTAGATCTGGTAATCCTGGTAACAACCAGGGAGGTTAGAGGGATTTCCTTTCACTCCCTGTTTTGGTTATTGGACAGGAAAGAAATGGAAATCTGCCCCACTTGGACGCTGATAAAAAAAAAAACACTAACCCTTCATTACTTTATCCAAAATGAAAAAAAAAATGTTACCTTTAGTTATACTTTAAGCATCCTTTAATGAAAACTAATGGAAACAAATAAGTTAACACTCACAAGTTTCTAGCACACCACAGACGATTAACTAGGATTTAAAGAAGCCCCGGCATCAATTCTCTTTTAAGAAACCTATAGAACACACTTAGATTGTAATACAGGTAGGTATCAGTTAGGGCAGGGTCACTTCAAATTTGTAGACTCTCCTCATGCTACCATGAGAATTATAGAAGAAGCTGATTATTACATTATTTATTAATTATGTTCTAATTATGTACTATTCTTATTATTGTATTTTTTATCAATGGAATTTTTACTAAAGTTGGAACTCTGTCTATATCAGTCATTGTCTGTAGTACTGACAGGTATGGGTCTGATCAGAGGGCCTGGTAGCACATGCCCATGTAGCATCTAGTTCCCATCAGAAGACAGGTGACAATGGTGAGAACAATCACTTACATTGCTCAATGGCAACACTAATGTACTGGAAAGTTGGCAGCTGTAAAGCAAAAAAATGAATACTGATTTGAAAGGAATGTAATAAAAATCCTGTTGTTACTATTAGCACTTTTATTTTCCATGCTGATAGTGGAAGAATTCCTACAAGATAGATTTCCCACCTAATAGGACTGACTGTAAGCCTTCATTCACTCTAGCCTCTTGAGTTGGGCTTATCTAAATGCAGGAGAAATAAATTGGGAAATATAAACAAACCTTATGCTAACCACATAAACATAAAGTTCTGTATTTAAATGCATTTGTGTTTACATTTGTTTAAGAGCATATAGATGCATTTAATTCATTCAGAGTATCCGATCTGCCTCTAAACTCACAAAATTCAGCTAAACTGACTGCACCTAAACACAGGTAAACACAGACTGTTAGGCCCTTGCACATGGGACCGGTCAGCTGCAGAAGACCTGCATTCCAGAACCTTGTCCCTGAACACACAGAGCCCTAAATGCTGGTCCCATTTAAAATCATGATGTAATATATATGCATTTAGAAATTGCCTTTAAATGTATTTATGTCATTAGCAGTGTGAATGAGACCTAAGTAAATGAAATGTAGAAAAGGAGCCATGACAGCAGATTAGTTATCAAACATGTAGCATTTTCCCATACATGTCAACTAAAAGTGTCCCTGTCACCAAAACAAAAGTCAACACGAATTGGACCCTATGAAGTGAGAATAGCTGTCTTGCTGCCATTGCATTGTATTTTCACTCTCTTTCTGAGCTGGTCAGAATTATTGGCATCCAACTCTTCCGGTGCGTTGGATATTTGCATCCCCCACCGTGCGCTATGGCTCCATCCTTCCTACTGTAACAGTTGAGCAAGAGTGTGGGAATCTGAGGCACTGACACCACTAACCTGGTAAATATTTGTAGAGGAGAGATCAGACAGCTAACTTTGAAATTTCAGTGATACTGTGTAAGGTGGGCTCTTGGATATCTTCTGGTTTAGTGACAGATGTGAATGCTGCAACTCATCTAATTAGTTATTTAACCCTTTTGCAGCTGGAGCCCTGCATTTTTTTTTCACACAATAAAATGCACATTTTAGGTCTGAAGATTACTTAAATCCCTAAGGACTACTTCACACCATGCCCAAATCTGAATTACACAGGCATTGGCAAGTGGAGAAAGCAGAGACCCTGTAGATATAAAATAGTGCATTTGCAATCTTTTAAAAATGTTTATGTTACATGATCATTTTTTAAAAATAAAAGATGAGATTGCAAGAGTAAAAAGACATCAAATTAGCACCAACTGTCCATAGGTGATGCTTTAACTACCTCCTTATTGCTGCATTGTACATAAATGGTAGGTTTGTGGACAACTATTACTAGTTCTCAATCACATTCACCTGTGCATGGTAGCCAATCAGTTTCTAACCACAGATTGTCCAATTAAGCTTTAGCAATAAAACCTGTAAGCTGAATGGTTTCCATGCAAAAGTGCACAAGATTCTGAACTAGCTTTAGTAAAAAAAAACCCCACAGCCTCTTTTGCTGCCTATCTTCTCGGTCATCTTCTTTCCTCTTCCCTCAGAGGTTCTTCTGCCTAATCCTGTGAGTAAAGCTGCTCCCACTGACCTCCAGCAAAAGGGGGGCACACTGAACACCATTAAGCAGAAAGGGGGTACAAAGGGTGCATATGGACCTAAAAGGTCCAATGTTATGGGGGAAAACACCACTGATCGTCAATGAAGGTGAAGGCAGGCTGTAGGTCACAAGTTGAACACCAGCGTCACCTTTGCCCTTGTTCTTTGTACGCATCAATTGCTGGGGAGAGGTTAAAGATGGATATGAAGACTTAGTAATGGACTACTGGCTAAAATGTGCATATCAGTAACATCGATGTTTAGTCAGTATTGAGTGATAATCAGTCAGTATTGAGTGATAAGCACTAGCTATAACTAGTGATTAAAAAGGCTGGAATGTTTTGTTCAATTTGTTAATAATTTCTGCTGATATATAAAGTAAATGTACTCTGTCACATGGGACACAGGGACCTATGATACATTGCTAGTTGAGATTTCAGTTTAGTACATGAGCTTTGCAAATATGAAACACTCTGCTTGGTTTATTGTACAGGCCAGGAACAGAAACAGTTTACTGGCTCCCGACTGTTCTGTGCAGACTGGACTGACTGCATCCAGGACCTACGTATACCAAATCAATTACTATCGGAACCCACCACTAATATTTGGTGTAGGTACCAGGTGTTTCAGCATTCAAACTTTTTTTAATCACAAGGTAAGCATGCATTTGAAGGGAATCATGTTTTATTTATTTTTGGATAGAGTAGAGATTAATTAGAACTTGTCAGAATTTGTGTTCCTTCTGGGGAGATTTAACCTCTCTCTTTGTCTTGGTAACCACTATTGGCAGTACTGAAAATGAGGGAAACCTAAATGTGTAGGTTGGCAACAAAGAGGAATAGGGAAAAAAATCTTCCAATGGGCACCATTCAAAACAACCAAAAAAATCCTGTTCTTTACATTTCCCTGACACATGATTGGGTTATCTCAGTGAACATAGCTTGACCTTATTTACTAAGCTCAGGGAACATTAACTTTGCAGAGGGAAAGTTCATTCTGTTAAGTACTTGAAAACAAAGAGGGCGCAAATGCCTAGCGCATTGCCTTAAAACAATTTACTGAAAATAAAAGACAAAGGTTTTACTCACAAACCAAGTAGGTAATTGGCATGTGGTTGCATAAACACACAATGTGGACCACTGTCAGGAATGAGCACTGGTGGTGGGACTCACCTGCCGTGTGGGCTGCAGTATCAGGGCTGACCAGCGGGTGCTCTCAGCAGCCAGAAGCTCACTCCTGCAGTCAGCCAACACCTGGGGCTGATTGCAGGAGGTGTATTTAAGGAATGGCCAGACCTGCAGTCAGGGCCTTGGTGTTGTTTCCCATGTGCCCCTGTACCTTGTATCCTGTGTTCCTGTTCCTCTGCCTATCTGATTTGTTGCCGACTCTGCATTGTTCCTTACCCTGCTGACCGTCTCCTGTTTAACCCTTGGCTTGCCTGACCATCCTTCTGCCTGATCCTCTGTACCGTGCTGCCCGTGAGTTACTGAACCCGGCTTGTGACCCTGACCATTCTCTGCCTGATCCTCTGTACCGTGCTGCCCGTGAGTTACTGAACCCGGCTTGTGACCCTGACCATTCTCTGCCTGATCCCCTGTACCGCGCTGCCCGTGAGTTACTGAACCCGGCATGTGACCCTGATTATTCTCTGCCTGCTCCTTCGGTACCTCGCTGCCCGCACGTTGATGACCTGGCCTGCCTGACTACGCCTTACGCTACCTAGACGATCCATCCATCCTTCACGGATCCAGCCATCCCTGCTCACACCTTCTGCCTCTTCACATCAGGCTTCCTACCTGCATATACCTCTGGCGGATCCCTCTACCACGGGCAGGTGTACTCAGGGGCCGCGACCTGGTTCCTGTCTGCTCCAAGTCCGTCCCCACCATCAGGCGCCCTGGTGAATAAGCAGACTGGGACTTAGACTCCGCGCCCTGGGGAATCCTGTCCTGCGGACTGCTAGGGGTACCACCAGACAGTCGTTAACAGAACCATATGGCCGGCCTGACCCTTCCACCTCTCCAGCCCTGACTGCGCCTGTGTTCCTGCACATACTAAGATTAGTGGAAGGTTGGTTTGTTTACTGTGCGTTTTTATATTTGGGTAGCTAATAATAAATTATATTATTATATCATTCCTGAAGCCTGTTACTTCCCTGTGTCAGTCCACACATTTCTGGTCATACCCGGATCCCTAACAACCACTCTCCACTTCCAACTGAAGACAAGATGGTGTGAGCACTGACGGGTTTTGAGGACCCTGTCCTATTCCTCAGAGCACAGGCTGGTGTGCCCCAGGACTCAAACCACTTAAATAGAATGTGTGAATCTCACAGCCCACCTACCATCAGGGGGCGGGGGAAAGGGGGAGGGAGTACTTTATAGGAGACACAGACTTATATTTATTCTCTTGGTTTGTAAACCCTTTGTCTTTTATTTTCAATAAATTGTTGTAGCCTCCCTGGCAGTATTCCTGAGTGTAGCTTGGGGTAAAGTTTCAGTACCATAAGCGGTAACCTCGAGCTACACTCGGGCTTACCATGCAGCACTGCTCCGGGATCTGTCCTTCTCTTACCTTGTCCTGCGCTCCCGCGATGTCCCTCCTGCAGTATCCCCTGTAATGTCATCCAGCGGATGCCGGCATCTGTCTTCTGGGTTCCGTTCCCTGCGACGTCGGGACATATGGGGATGGAACAGCGGGAAATTTGAAAATGACAAAAAGTGACATTCACTAAATTCACTAAAATCACATAGTAAAACATTACTGTATGAAACCATTTCACATACATTTTGTCCCGAGTGCTTTGTCCTGTGCCCTGCCTGCATTTTTACTGTTCTTGCCTGGAAACTGAGAAACGTCCATGGCATCCAAAAAGCGTCCCTTTAGGTCAAAATCGGTTTTAGACCAGCTAGAGAACAGCGATAGTAAATCAGAACTACTTGCAGAATTGAGTGATAATGATTATTGGGGAAGTTTGTCATCAGACACTGAAAACGATTTTGCGACTTTGCTCAGTGATGTGCGAACTTGGCGCTATATTTCAAATTTAATTGTTTTTAGTTTGATTATATTATTAAATTAAATTTATTATTATTATATTATTATTTTTTATGATTATTTATTAAATTATAATTTATGATTTCGTGTTTCAAATTTTATCATACCCGGGATGTTTACTAGACTCTTGTTCAGACAGATTTCAGTGAGTTATTCCTAAAAATTACAGGCCTACAATAAAAAAAATACATATTTCCATGCAAAAAAATGTACCGCCGCTTTGAACACAGAAATATGGACATAATCAGACTGCTAGGGAGGTTAAGGTAATGCGCTAGGCATTTGCACCCTCTTTGTTTTCATGTTTTTCTGCAGTGTTTGATTTCCCCAGTCTGAAGAGGGCTGCACCACCATTTGTTTCAAGTCCTGGTTGTGAAAAATCCATGGAATCACACCTAGAGTGATGGTATCCATTTCTGAGTGTCAAGTGTCAAGTTTGACCATCTTTCTACTTGCTCATTATGTTAAGTGCATAGTCTGTACTAGTTTAGTAAGTGAACCTCAGTGTGTGCCAGCTATACTCTGCATTCCACACATTGAGGTTGATTTACTAAAAGAGTAAACTAAAGAGAATGCTCACTTACTTTAATGAATACGGCAACACTATGTTTTTTTTTAAAGTGGACGGAAAGCTAGAAGGTTTTTTCTTTTTTATCTTAGTGCATTCTATGCATGAAGGTAAAAAAATCTTCTGTGGTCTGCTCTCCCCCCCCCCCATACTTACCTGAGCCCTATTTCGATCCAGTGTTGTGCACAAGAGCAGTAGTTATCTTGGCTTTCTCTCTCCTCATTGGCTGAGAGACAGCAGCAGCAGCAGCTATTAGCCCCACTGCTGTCAATCACAGGCAGTGAAGAAGGAGCGGGGGTTGGGACGAGCATGCACGCATGCCCCCATACCAAGCACTCTGCATGGGAGAGGAGCTAGGAGCGCCATTGGGGAACTGAAGAAAAGGAGTGTCATGTACCTGGGGGTGGAGTCTGTCGTGGAGAGAAAGACATTTCTTACATCTTCGGCTCAGTAACCCTGGTAAAGTAGCAGGAGGTACAAGAGCCCAAAGTGGCACGAGAGCCTGACAGTTCTTGAGATGTTTGATGCGTCATCTGTGTGCACCCACATGCAGGCTGGACACCAACCAGCAGAGACAGCAGGCTGGCAGGTTACTGGCAGACAGACAGCAGGCACTGGGCGGGCTGCAGGATGGCTGGGTGCAAATAGTAACTGCAGTCTCAGGGCACAGAGCAGGGTCAGACAAGCCAGGTCAATAACTGGCAGGCAGGTCAGAAACAAAACAGCAGACAGGACAATAGTTGGAGTCCAGGCCAGAGTCAGCAACGGTGAGGCAGGTAGGCAGAGGGATCATGCAGAGACGTAGTCCAAAGACAAGCCAGGGGTCAGTACAGGCAGAGTTCAAGCGTGGTCAAGGTGGATCAGGAGATCAGATACAGAAGCAGGTAGCAGATATACAGGAAATGCTGTAGACCATAAGGCAAGATGCTAGTACATCAGTGCTGGTTAACTAGCCCACTTGTCTGTCTAGTGGTGGGCGTGCACGCCGCTGCATTCATGTCTGTGCACATGCTCACAAGCATGAGCATGGCTAACAGGAATTCTGTGCTTGTGCATAACTATGCGCCTGAGCACATTCCACCTTTCCTGACAAGGACGATCTGGGCTGCTCTGTGCAATACCATTGCACAGAGCATGACAAGTTTGTTATTTAAAGAAAAAAAGATTATAGGCTTACAATCAATTTAATAGCAGATCACATGCAAGGGATTTTTATTAAAGTAGGATTTTTGACATCACATGATTTATTGTTTGAAATAAGACAACTTCACATTATTTGCTAGACTAAGAATATATTCACTTTTCAGAGTGAATGATCTCTACTCTTCTAGCAACCCCATGAAATCTGAGCACCCCACAGACATTTATTAGTATTACCCTAAGTAACATTCAAAGTTAATTTTGAAGCTGTGTTCTTAGCAAAATGAATGTCTACAGAGCTTAGTTAATAGGGTGAAGCTTTGTTCATTTCAGTCAACTAATAATGTCCTAGCAAAAATTGCGTTTATTAAACTCTCCTCTCATGATTCAAAGTGAACACAGGTCCAACATATTTACTAACACTCATTTTGCAAATTGAGCATTAACTTTTAGGGTTAACATCCTTAACTTCTTTAGTAAATCAAACCCCAGGTGTCAGGGACGCAGCTAATCCCTTTAATTACTCATGCAGGTTTTGTGCCTGACTAAACTCAGTCAGTACCCTACGTGGATGTAATCAGCCATGGAACCTACATAAGATAGATGCTGTTTGCCAGTAATTAAAGGGAACCTTTCCTGAGAGAAACATGGAGGTCGCCACTGCTAACTCTTTTTTTTTATACGCTAGTGCCTGGTTGTCATGCTAACCCCCTGGCTTCAATACTTTGAATCACTAGCCCAGATTTTGAGTAAGCTGATACGGACATCTACCTTTAAGCTGACTTCCCTGATCTACCTACATGTTCAGTTTCCATAATGAAGCCTGAAGGCCGGCATAATAGTCAGGCAGCTAATATCTTCAGATGAAAGTGTTGGAGGGCAGTGTATGTTCCTTTCTGAAAGGTTTACAATGAATGGGCCAGTATTGCACCCATATGCATGGTGCATAGTGCACTGCTGTGAAAAGGTGCTATAGGAATAAGCTGGAGGCCCTGATATGCAGATGTATATATAAACATGTGAATGTGTGCATAGCCACAGTGTGCGTCTGGTATGAAATAAATATTTTTCACTGGTTAAGCAACTTGACAGTTGGGGTAAGGTTGACTGTTAAGGATTGACAATACATTTTCATTGTCAAAGTAATCATTTTGCAGTTAAAGCAATGCTTATGATTTCAGGTGTGATAACTGCTGCATAAAACACTATACAAGGTATAAACATTAGTGCTAACTAACACATTTCAATAAATATGTATATATTCAAGTATAATTTATGGATGCCAAAATTTGCTACAATTTTCTGTTCTGAGACTCTCACACCCAAAACAACCATGACAGGAAGACAATGTCACACACACACACACACACACACACACACACACACATATATATATATATATATATATATATATATATATATATATGTGTGTGTGTATTATATATACTGTATATATATAGTGTGAGCTTTCTTATAATTTTTCTCAACAGTTGAAAAATGACTTTCATTCTCCATTTATGATTGGTACTAGATGGTGATGAATGTCGGAAACTATAAACATAACGGACTGTGCCGCAATATTCCTGTCACAGTCTCTCACACACACATTGCAGGACAGTGTAATGTCTTTTGTTCAAAGATTTTACCGGCGATCATTTCCATGTCAAGTCGCCTGGTTATTGTGTTGTTTTTATTTAAGAACTCAGAATAAAGACACAAAAACACATTAAAAGGGTGCATTTTTTTCTGCAATACTCAGGAAAAAAATGTTTCACAGGGGATTGGAAAGGCGAAATTTTTTCACATCCAAATGGATTGCAATTTCCCCCCATTTAGCACCTGAAGGTAATTAGCTTGCAGAGACTGCCGAGTGAGAACACGTTCATGGAACATTAACTCTCATACATTCTCCAGTTGCAGAGCATTAATAGGAAAGATTAAAGTTTAAAGAGAGCAAAATGCCATTACCTCGTGAGCCACCTCTCTCAGCGGCAGTAACTGGTCCTCACTAACCTAAAAGCACCACTGGTATCTGCGGCTCCTATTCCAGATAATGGCAGCTTGGTTTTCTTACTTCAGAAACATAATGCAATCTTGAATCTGTCCTTGTTGTTGTGTGTATAACC